>NC_066582.1:465712149-466405274 GCF_024323335.1 Lathyrus oleraceus
TACGAACAATTGTACGGATTATCGGTTCAATTACGATCCTTACATTCTAATCTTTATAGGTTTAGTTAGACATGGTAAAGTAAAAGTGCATTTTAATTTAAATAAAAGTAGTGCGAGTGTGGAAAGTAAATCAAAGTAGTGCGAGAATGGAAAGTAAATAAAAGTAGTGCGAGTGCGGGAAATAAATAAAAGTAGTGCGAGTGCGAGAAATAAATAAAAGTAGTGCGAGTGCGAGAAATAAATAAAAGTAAATACAGTGCAGAAATAAATAAAGTAAAGACAATGCGGGAAATAAAGTAGATAAAGGTAAAGCAATAAAAACCTGCTCCAATCGGAGGGTTGAATTAAATGCGAAACGGAAAAGAAAATGGTGGCAGGATTAACTTACTTCCAAAGTGCTCCAAACTCTATTACAGACTCGATCACAGAATTGATTACACAATTGTGGTAACACCCCAATGCGAAGCGATTACCACTTTTAAAATACTGAATATTTTCCTAAGTGAAACTAAGTTTGCTCTAAGTTTGGATGATTAAACAAATGAAAACGAGTATGTATTTATAGGCAAGGAAAATAGTGGAAATGACAAGGATGCCCTTCAGTTTGAAATTGGGAGGGAAAAGTTTTCTTCTTGTGGCGCCCGCCACAACCCCATGGCGCCCGCCATAAGGGCAAATTGTGGCGCCCAAGTGGAGGTAGTGGGAGACGTAGCAGTTGAGGGAAGTTGAGTTGTGACACGTCATGGCTGGACCCATGGCGCCAGCCACAGTGGGAGCCACAAGTGGAAAATGCTGAATTTTAGTCTTTTTAGCTCATTTTTACTCCTTTTCTCGATTGGGGCTCTAATTAGACTAAAAACCTGAAAACAAAGAGAAACATAGTAATAACATAACAAAATAACAATAAAACCACTAAAATGCATGTGAAATCGGAGTCGAAAATACGGTAAAATCCAGTGTCATCAAATTCTCCCACACTTAAACCCTTGCTTGTCCTCAAGCAAAACACTAAAAAGTTCATAGAAAAACTGGTTTCAACGAGTGCTTCGAGCTAGAAAGGCTTCTAAGTTCAAGTCGGGATGTAGTGATAGGTACTAACTGAGTGAACTAAGGGTATCATGATGACACTTATCCGTAAACACGGACATAAACTTCATTCCTATATTAACCAAAAACTTGATGCGTGCTTTTCGCAAGTATACGAACGCGTTAGAGTAATATAAAAGATTGTCGAATCCACAGAGACCAAGTGTCAATCTATCGTTATTTATTGTTATGGTGTTTATCTAAGGTAATCAAAATAGGGGTTTTTAGAGTGTGCAATTAAAAGTAAAGTATTAAATTAAATTCAATTGATAAAGACAGGCTCGAATGTAATTCACATAATCAATTAATAATCCAAGTACTTGCTAATAGAACTACTTATGGGAAGTGTTTCCTACTTTGAAAAGAACCAATTTAACAGGAACTATCGCTTTCGCGTATTCAGAAACGAGTTGTACTCCCTAATCAAACCCTCTTATTGTCACTTATAAAAAGGCGCGCATTGCGTTAGAGTAGTAAACCTATTTTTAAGAAATATAGTATCTTGACTAAGTTGAAAAGTATTTTAACCTGGATTTCTTAACCAAAAGAGGTTCTCACGAACCAGACTCTAAACTTATAAACGCGTCCGAAAATAATTTTAAAATCACTTATCTTTTTAGTTAAAAACTCCTAATGAACTAAACAAAGCGTTTTCGCTGTATTTGAAATAGTTAAAAACAACTAAGTTTAAAAAGACGTTGGACGGATTTCGATCTTACCCAACAAAAATTAAGTGCAGGAAAACTTAAGTTGAAAGTCAAAATATCCCTTAAGTGTTTCTACGAACAATTGTATGGATTATCGGTTCAATTACGATCCTTGCATTCTAACCTTTATAGGTTTAGTTAGACATGGTAAAGTAAAAGTGAATCTTAATTTAAATAAAAGTAGTGCGAGTGCGGAAAGTAAATAAAAGTAGTGCGAGTGCGGAAAGTAAATAAAAGTAGTGCGAGTGCGGGAAATAAATAAAAGTAGTGCGAGTGCGAGAAATAAATAAAAGTAGTGTGAGGGCGAGAAATAAATAAAAGTAGTGCGAGTGCGAGTGCGAGAAATAAATAAAAGTAGTGCGAGTGCGAGAAATAAATAAAAGTAAAGACAGTGCGGAAATAAATAAAGTAAAGACAGTGCGGGAAATAAAGTAGATAAAGGTAAAGTAATAAAAACCTGCTCCAATCGGAGGGTTGAATTAAATGCGAAACGGAAATGAAAATGGCGGCAAGATTAACTTCCTTCCAAAGTGCTCCAAAATCGATCATATACTTGATTACACAATTATGGTAACACCCCAATGCGAAGCGATTACCACTTTTAAAATACTGAATATATGCCTAAGTGAAACTAAGTTTGCTCTAAGTTTGGATGATTAAACAAATGAAAACGAGTATGTATTTATAGGCAAGGAAAATAATGGAAATGACAAGGATGCCCTTCAGTTTGAAATTGGGAGGGAAAAGTTTTCTTCTTGTGGCGCCCGCCATAACCCCATGGCGCCCGCCATAAGGGCAAATTGTGACGCCCAAGTGGAGGTAGTGGGAGACGTGGAAGTTGAGGAAAGTTGAGCTGTGACACGTCATGGCTGGACCTGTTATCCCACAATACCTAGGTCTGCCTCTTCATCTCTTTTTGTCTCCTTTTCATTCAGGCGCAATCACATTATGCCCGTTATCCGTACATGCTTCATAGCAGAGTGACCTGTTAGTGATTATGATCCAAACATGGGGTTCCTGGCACATAAATTTGTGTAAACCCTTTTATTTGACCCAACTGCAGTTGTGGGGGATCGGATCGGAATCCGCCCTACCGAGTTCAGCGCCAGATACCTCTGAATCAACTAACAGCGTGTGAGTTTTTCTTTCTTTCTTTTTCTTTTGTAGCAGATTTTTACAACCTTTTTGGTTTAAATGACTTTGTGAGGTTCACCTATACCTGAGTTGCCTTTTTGCTTTCTTTTATTTATTTCACTGTATCATTCACTTATGTTCATCGGTCCCCTACGTAGAGGATGCGTAGGCCAGAGATGACTGCTGGAATAAACTACTGAGGACTTATACTGAAATGATGATTAAGGCCATGGTATACGGGGTTTCGGGAATGATTCCTATATTCATGAAGTCTATGGTGCTAAAACAATACTGATGTTTCAAAAAAGTTCTCCCAAGTCACCGCATCCTTACTCAAACCCGTCTTTAAAACCCAAAAACATTCAGAATAACATCGTTTTCTTTTGCAAAAATTTTTTTTGGTAGGGCTAAAGGAATGGGGAGATTAGACTGTACTAAAGATACACTATACTGGTGACTCGTCAGACTCATGCATTATCTAAAACACTCAAACTAAAAGCAAAATGAAATAAAGTAAACAACTGAAAAGCAATAAAAATAAACAATCTAACTGAAAATAGAAAAGAAAAATAGAAAGTGATAAAATCTCCTCCCACACTTATATCGAACATTGTCCCCAATGTTTCAAAATAAGATAAGAGGAGAGTCACCTAACATCCTACTGCTGACCATTGGTGCCTTCGCCATCCTGAGGTGGACGACGGGATCGGCTATGACGACGGTCTCTATGATCCATCCTGGCCTGTAAGGCGTCCTGAGCAGTTCTCACCTCTCGAAGGTTGCCTAAAATGGAACCCTGAGTGGCTTCTATAAGCGTAGAATGTTGACGGTGGTAGTGCTGCTGACGGGCTTGCTCGTTTGGGATCGTAAGCAGGGACTGTACAATAGTCTCATAGGATCTATCTGTCCTCCGCTGCGATTCTTGCATGAAGCTCATGTTGTCCGCCAGTTGTTGCTGAATGGTAGAGAGTAGGTCATCACGCCTTTTCTCTCTAGCCATGTGGTCACGCCACATCTCCTCTGTAATGTAGAAGCCAGGAGCAGAACCTGAAAAAGAAGAAGATGGTGCGGTGTATGATGGCGAAGGGTGATAAGGGGACACATGAGGTAAGGGAGATCGCTCTCTCTGATCAAACTCTTCATCAGTGTCGTGTCCCTCCTCATCAGGACATTAGGAGGAAGTGGACCCAAAACATGTGGAGCATCTAAAACGTAGGTCCAGTTCCTTTCATTACGTACATCAGTACGTCTAGTGCATGTAAGACAACAGATGAGATAGCTATACCATGAACCATAAGCACATAACCTCCTTCTCTCCTCAATCAGCACAATTTCATATCTCTCAGAAATTTTAGGTTGATTGTACGAGGAGCTAAGGGATCTAGGGTAGCTATCTCATTGTTCAGGTTAAGCGCACAAGCACTAGACGTAATGAGTCCTCTTAAAACAATAGGTCCCGCTTTATTAAGAGTTAAAGCCATATGAGCGAGCATAAACGGGACCAAATTAATTCTTCTATTTGTGAGGCTTCCTTGCAAAAATAGAAGCTCTCAAGCATTGACCTTGTTTGGATTCTCCCGGCCAAAAATAGTACATGCTAACAAATATCTAAAAACTCTGATGGCCGGGTTATGGATGGTCGAGGCAAGAATTCCTTCAAAGGAATTTATTGAAGTGTTAGACAATCTCTTCCAGAAGGAAAACACCTCGACCGGCCAATCTGAATCCAAAGGGGCCTCACAAATAGCACCTTCCCCATGAGGAATTCCTAACAGGCTTGCTAGTGTATCGGTACTGATTTCATACTCAACAACAAACATTCTAAATCGGACAGTACCAACTATACTAGCAGTGTTAGGGTTGACAATATAAATTAAAGAACTTAAAAATTCGATTCTCAATCGCTCAAAGGTAGGTTCCTTGTTTGAAAAGATAGTATGCAAGCCTAAATTATCGAATAAATAAAAAATGCTATGGTAGATACCCAAAGTGTAAAGACAATTTTCATCCACATACCTTGTCGGAAGAATTTCCCGATTTTGCAACCTTTTGATAATCTTCCTCTACCTATCTCCCGGTTTCCCTTCTCGAAGAATAAATCCGTTGAACTCCATTATTTAGCTCTTGCAATGCGATGAAGAAGATGAAGATGGTTTTGTATAAAGGTGAGATTTTTATGAAATTCGACGAATGAAAATGAAAATGGAAGTTGGGAAAATCACTTGTATGGTGTGAAGATGAGAAATGTGGGAGCTTTTGTGGATTTCAAGGGAGTTTTTGTAAGGTGGAAAAATGGGTTTTGAAGGTTTGAAGGTATGAAAATGGTGAAAAATGTGAGTCTGCCCCGAGCTTATACAGACGCTGTGGCGGACGCCACAAGGCTAAATTCGGCTGGCCGAATTTTGGTCATTTGGCATGGGCTTCTCATTCTCTTTTCGGTTGGGGGGTCCGAATAGCGTTTGCATTGTATTTTCCTAGTGACATAAGGCTTGCATAATATTATAAAAATAAAATTTAAACATTAGACTAATAAATAAATAAATAAATAATTAATATAACTAGACTATGTTAAAAATATAAATATAATAAACACACATAAAATATAAATATGGAAATATTAATGTTAATGTGCTGACATAGTTAAGAAAATATCCCAAATGCAATGATATAAAAAAAGTTAGGTAAATGCGAAATTTAAGCATAAATGAGACAAAATAAAATGAGATGGTAAAATCAAATAGTATGGGGTTCGTCTTCCTGACTAGATCCACGAAGCATGGCTATCTCCTGGAGAAGCTCTGCGATCTCCTGGTATAAACAGTCAGCCTCGGTAGCGTGTGTGAGATCGGATACTCCCATCTGTAAGGTGAGGTCAACCACCTCCTGCCTAAGCCCGACAATCTCTCTACGACACTCTGCAATCTGGGTGCGGATGTTTGGGGTCTGCAATGATAAATTGTTAGAGAATACAGTGATCCTGGGTGAAGGCGGTATAGGGGTATACTCAGTAACAGGTGGGGATCTAGGCTCCTCGATAGTCTCTCCCTGGCCCTCCAAGGAATAACTCCAATTAGCTGGGTCATGAACGCTGGTCATCATAGGATCAGGCAGTGTAAAATAATGTATCGCCTCGCTATTGACCAGCAATCTGAACTGTCTTTGATTGAAGGAGGATCTCCTCATCAACCCTCTAGTCAAGCAAAAGTCGATATCCATAGTAGTGTACCCACAGTAGGTCCTGAGATGTAGCAGCTTGCAGGATAGACCTAAGGCGATGGCAATCTGTGTGATGATCCCTCCTACATGAATGACTCCTTCGGACGATCTGGAAACACCGCTGAGGCCACATAACAGAAAGTTCTCAAATGGAACAGGGCGAGACTGGGATGCACAAAATAGTAGGAATATCTCCTCCTCACTTAGTAACATCTCAGCATCTGGTCTTTCTAGGAAGGAGTGTGCCAGTATCATCTGGAAGTACCTAAAAGCAGGGTTATATATAGCCTGGGACAACTAAGTAGAAGGATCCTGACTCCCTCCACCGGAGATATCGCTCCAGAACTTTTCCACTTCCTTACCCAGAAAGTATCCCATCGGCGTCTCAGGGATAGCGTCGGGGGTGGTCTAGAAGCCTAATAGGTCACTGAACTCTTTCTGGCTGAAAGAGTACTCAATCCCAAAGAGCCTGAAAGCAGCATACCCATTCGGTCCAAAGTAAGGGTCATAATCAAATGAACTGAGGAACTCCAATGTCAAGTTCCTGTTGGTGTTGCTCAGGTCGTCAGCGAACTCGTCCCAATGGAGTTGGTGGCTCAGAAATCGGATGCTTGGCTCAATGCCCAAGGCTTCCATGCAATGCTGGTCTGGGTATCGTGTGGGGGCCATAGGGAGCTGGTAAAGAGATATGTAGAGCTCTCTCTAGGCATCATCTCTATAGGCCACGTGCATATCGTCGAAGTCCTGCATCCTATAAAAGTTAGGAAAAAGGGATCCTGAAAATACAAACATTTCAAATATTTAGTCTCGGTGAAAATATGATAAAAAATAAAAAATAAAAATAAAATAAAGAAAATGCAAAAAAGTAAAACAAGATAAGAAAACCGTGGGTTGCCTCCCAAGCAGCGCTTGTTTAACGTCATTAGCTTGACGATCAGAATTTATACACCTGTAGTAGGAATTGGTGGATCTATCAGAGTGTGGCTTGAGTAGTCTGTTGGAATGTCTCCTCCTTCGTAGAGCTTCAGTCTTTGTCCATTTACAATGAATGGACTACAGGTTTCGTTCTTGATTTCTATGGCTCTGGATCTCAGAATCTTGGATACTTTGAAAGGGTTAGTCCATCTTGAGCGCGGCTTCCCAGGGAAAAGTCATAACCTAGAGTTGAACAAGAAAACAGGGTCGCGTATATTGAAATTTTTCTTAACTATTCTTTTGTCATGCCAAGCTTTTGTTCTTTCTTTGTATATTTTGGCATTCTCGTAGGCAGATTGCCTGAGTTCTTCTAGTTTGTGAATGTCAAGGATACGCTTTTCACCAGCGGTCAGGTAATCTAAGTTCAAAGTTTTAATGGTCCAATAGGCCTTATGCTCTAATTCGAAAGGTAAGTGACAGGATTTTCCATAGACTAGTTGGTAGGGAGTTGTTCCTATAGGGGTTTTGAAAGCGGTTCGGTACGCCCATAATGCTTCTTGAAGCTACTGAGACCAGTCTCTTCTAGAGATAGAAACGGTTTTTTCTAGGATTTGTTTTATCTCCCTATTGGATACTTCTACTTGGCCACTAGTCTGTGGGTGGTATGGTGTTGCTACTCTATGCCTAACTCAATATTTTCTTAAAAGTTTATCAAATATTCTCGATATGAAGTGCGATCCTCCATCGCTTATGACTAAACAGGGTGTTCAAAGTCTAGGGAATATGTAGTTTTTAAATAACTTAATCACCACCCTAGTATCGTTTGTGGGTGCAGCTATAACTTCAATCCATTTAGACACGTAGTCCACAGCTACTAAGATATACTTGTTTCCTAAGGATGGTGGGAAAGGTCCCATGAAATCTATACCCCGTACGTCGAAGAGTTCTAGTTCCTGAATGTTTCTTAGAGGCATTTCTTCATGCCTTGAAATGTTTCCAGTGCGTTGGCCTCTACCACATTTTTGACAATGCAAGCATGGACATCGCGCCACATGGTAGGCCAGAATAGGCCAGCTTGAAGAATCTTGGCATATGTCTTAGAGGTGCTCGCATGTCCACCATATGGTGCAGAGTGACAATGCTCAATTATACTTTTTACCTCCTCTTCTGGAACGCAACGGCGAAAAATGCCATCTTTACCCCTTTTGAAAAGGAGCGGTTCGTCCCAATAAAAGTTTCTTACATCGTTGAAGAACTTCTTCTTGCGGTGGTAGTCAAGATCAGGGGGTACAATATCAGCAACTAGGTAATTAACAAAGTCTGCATACCATGGTACGTTACTTACTGCTAAGGAATTTTGGAAGTGCTCATTAGAGCCTAGGCTATCGTCTTCAATGGCTTCTAGTTTAGCTATCAGTCTATCATAGGCAAAAACATCATTTATGGGTACTAAATTTGGTTTTAGATGTTCTAGCCTAGAAAGGTGATCAACTACTACATTTTCAGTGCCTTTTTTATCTCTTATATCTAAATCAAACTCTTGTAGTAACAAAATCCATCGGAGTAACCTGGGCTTGGCATCCTTTTTACTTAATAGGTAACAAATGGCAGCATGATCGGTGTAAACTATAATTTTTGCTCCTACTAGATAAGATCTAAATTTGTCTATAGCGAAAACTACAACTAGTAATTCCTTTTCAGTTGTTGCATAGTTAAGTTGGGCAACGTCTAGGGTTCTAATGGCATAATAAATCGCATGTAATTTTTTATCTTTCCTTTGTCCTAGAACGGCTCCAACGGCATAATCACTAGCGTCGCACATTATCTCAAAAGGTTCTGACCAATCAGGGGGTTTCATAATAGGTGCTGATAGTAACCCTTGCTTTAAAAGATTAAATGCTTCATTACATTTTCCATCGAAAATGAATTTAGCATCTTTCATTAAAAGGCCAGTTAAAGGTTTAGTTATTTTGGAGAAGTCCTTGATAAAACGCCGGTAGAATCCAGCGTGTCCAAGAAAACTTCGGACTTCTCTGATAGTTTTGGGTGGTTTTAGGTTCTCTATAATTTCTATCTTAGCTCTATCTACCTCTATACCTTTTTCGGAAACTATATGTCCTAAAACAATCCCTTCGGTGACCATGAAATGACACTTTTCCCAATTTAGCACGAGGTTCGCCTCCACGCATCTCTCCAGGATTTTCTCAAGGTTAGCGAGACAATTGTGGAAATCAAATCCGCAAACCGAGAAATCATCCATAAATACTTCCATGATACCATCTAGGTAATCTGCAAAGATTGACATCATGCAACGTTGGAAAGTGGCCGGGGCATTACAGAGGCCGAATGACATTCGTCTGTAGGCAAAAGTTCCATAAGGGCATGTAAAGGTAGTTCTTTCTTGATCTTCAGGGTGGATAGGTATTTGGAAGAATCCAGAGTATCCATCTAGATAGCAGAAGTAAGAGTGTCTAGCTAGATGCTCCATCATCTGGTCTATAAATGGTAAAGGGAAATGATCCTTCCTGGTTGCTTTATTTAACTTTCTATAGTCTATACACATCCGCCATCCACCTTCCATCCGTTTTGCTACATGTTCGCCTTTATCGTTTTGCACGACTGTGATGCCTCCCTTTTTAGGTACTACATGCACAGGGCTCACCCACTCACTATCCGAAATCTGATAGATTATACCTGCCTCAAGTAACTTAAGAACATCTTTTTTAACAACATCACTCATTATAGGGTTTATTCTTCTCTGATGTTCTCTGGAGGGTTTTGAATCTTCTTCGAGTGAAATCCGATGCATGCATACGGATGGGCTTATACCTTTCAGGTCAGAGATATTATATCCTAAGGCTGAGGGATATCTTCGTAAAATGTTTAAAAGTTGGTTTGTTTCCTCTTGGCTCAAGGTAGCACTGACTATAACTGGACGGTTCATCTCTTCATCGAGGAACTCATATCTCAGGTTCTTAGGCAGTTCCTTAAGTTCTAAGTTTGGTTTCTTAGGGCATGGCATAGGATCTGGGGTAAGGGATAAACATTCGTAAAGGTTATCATCGAAGTAGGGTTTCCTAAAGTCATCATCTTCCAGTATGAGAGTCGATGGCAACTTAATTGTTTTTAGGATTTCTTCTTCTTCTAACTCCCTAACGCATTCATCAATGATATCTAAGGCATAACATGCGTCTCCCATCATAGGTGCCATAAGAAATTTCGAAAGTATAAATTCTATTTTCTCGTCACCTACCTCAAAGGTCAACTTTCCTCTCTTGACATCTATTATGGCTCCTGTAGTTGATAAGAATGGTCTACCTAGAAGGATTGGTATATCATTATCCTCTTTGAGGTCCATGACAACAAAATCTGTAGGGATAAATAACTGACCTATCCTAACAGGGACATCTTCTAAAATGCCTATCGGATACTTAACAGATCTATCGGCTAACTGAAGTGACATCTTAGTAGGCTGTAATTCTCCTAAGTTTAACCTCTCACAAACTGCTAAAGGCATTAAGCTCACACTAGCTCCTAAGTCTAGAAAAGCTTTTTCAATGACATGACTACCCAAAAGACAAGGAATGGAGAAATTTTCAGGATCTTTATCCTTTTTGGCTAACTTATTCTCGGAAATAGAATTGCATTCCAAGGGCTTCGGATCGTCGAGTCTACGTTTGTTGGTAAGGATGTCTTTGAGAAACTTTGCATAAGAAGGTATTTGGGTGATGGCTTCTGTGAAAGGGATTTCTACGTGAAGTTTTTCTATAACCTTAATAAATTTCTGATACTGGTTATTGATCTGGGTTTGTTTGAGTCTTTGCGGATATGGTATAGGTGGTTTATATGGCGGGGGTGGTATGTAAGTTTTGTCTTTAGGTTCTTCTCCTTTTTCTTGACCTTCCTGTTTTTCAGATTCCTCTGGTTCCTTTACTTTGTCTGTGGGTTCGGTATATTCCTTAGAAGTTTTGGGTTCACTCAATCTTTGGTTTGGTGGCTCATCATAAGTGTTCCCACTTCGTAGGGTAATGGCATTGGCTTGCCCTCGCGGATTCTGTTGAGGTTGTCCAGGGAACTTTCCTCCAGGTCTGGTCTGGGGGGCTTGGTTTAAAGCTACCTGAGAGATCTGGGTTTCAAGCATCTTGGTATGAGTAACTATTTGGTCAACCTTGGTTCCTAACTGGGTAATCAGTTCGTTAACATGAATGTTTTGGTTCATGAACTCTTTATTTTGTTGGGTTTGAGCAGTGATAAAATTTTCCATAATTTTCTCAAGGCTCGGCTTTGGTGGCACAGGTTGCATAGGTTGATTTGGTCTTGGGGCTTGGTAACCTGTTTGTCTCGGAGGTGCATTATTTTTGATTGGGTTATTATTCTTATAGGAGAAGTTTGGGTGATTCCTCCATCCAGGGTTATAGGTATTCGAATATAGGTTCCCTTGGGTGTAGTTCACTTGCTCAGAGTGGGTTTCATTTAATAGACTGCATTCTACAGATTGGTGTCCTTTGGTTCCACATATCTCACAATCCGACGAAATTGCAGTTGCAGTATTCGGGTTTATGCACATATGCTCGACCTTAAGGGCTAATGCGTCCATTTTAGCTTGCATCATGTCTATAGAGCTTAGTTCATGTACTCTTCCTTGGGCTTCCTTCTTCTCAACTATCGCTCGTTCGACTCCCCATGATTGGTGGTTTTGAGCCATATCTTCAATGAGGGCACTAGCTTTAGGATAAGGTTTGTTCATCAGCGCACCGCCTGCGGCAGCGTCGATGGTCATCTTAGTGTTATAGTGAAGTCCATTATAGAAGGTCTGAATGATTAACCAATTTTCTAAACCATGATGTGGGCATGCTCTTAACAGCTCTTTATATCTCTCCCAAGCTTCGAACAACGACTCTCCTTGGTTCTGGGTAAATCTAGTTATATGGTTTCGAAGAATGGCGGTCTAACTTGGGGGAAAGTATCTAGCAAGGAATACTCTTCTAAGGTTATCCCAAGTCATAATGGAATTGGGCGGATGGGAATCTAACCATGATAGGGCTTTATCTTTGAGGGAAAAAGGGAATAATATTAAACGGATTGCCTCAGGGGAAGCTCCATTGGTTTTAAAAGTGTCTGCTAATTGGAGAAAGATTTTTAAATGTCGGTTTGGGTTCTCGGTAACGAGACCTGCGAATTGTCTCTGTTGCACGAGTTGCAACAGGGAGGGTTTAAGTTCAAAATTATTAGCTGGGATGGTTGGGTTTACTATACTAGAACTAGGTTCTTCGTTGGATGGTTGGGCGAAATCCTTAAGAGGTCTTTGGTTTTGATCTTCGGCCATAGCTCTCCTAATTCTATGGAACAATAAACGTGCGTGAGCGTAACGTTCAGGTTCCGCCAGAGGGTATATTAAGCTTTCGGTGCCGCGAGTTCTTCACATTGACCGACGGGTAATAACCTAAGTCTAAACGATATAACAACAGGGTACGAAATTTGACAAAATTTTTCCCCGGTAACGGCTGTAAGACCCTAATTTTGACCCTAAGATCCCTCATGGCATCATAGCATTGCATTTGCATAGCCTCAAGGATCATAAGCATCTTGGTTCCCTTTGCCTTTTAGTGGGACCTCTTGTGAGTTGGTTTGAGATCACCAAGCATGTTTGAATTGTATATCATTGCTTTTCCCATTTTTATTCACTAACCAAAAGCACAAAAATATGTCACTAACATTTCTTGTTTGTAGCTTGAGTAGTCACAAGGTCTAAAGCTTCTAGGAGACCCTATGTGCACTGATATGGCCAAGAGAAGATGAAAGCAAGCATGGGAATGGTTACCAAATCTCTCATCCATCAAATATGCCTCCCAAGTATCTCAATTCATCATTTTGATCAAATCAAATCAAAGGGTTTGAGGCTTGTCTCCCAAGGAAACCCTAATCCATTTGTTCATCAACTGTGCCTTGCTCATGAAGCAACCTCAACCCATGGTCAAATAAAATCAAGGGGAGTTCTTTCATTCATCATTTCATGCATATTTGAACTTATTTGAGTGTCCTCAATCATCAATTCATCAAGATATGAGGGTTGGACTTGAGAAGTTGATCAGTCAATTCATCTGGCTATTTTGAAATACACTGAGACCTAACTTTTTATGTGTTTGTCAAATGGAGATGATCCCAAGAGAAACAATGTTCTTAAGGACAATATGAGAAACTTTAATGTTCATCAAAAATTGATTTTAAGCTTGGAAGGTCATCATGCATTCCAAGACATTATAGGTCATTTTGACTGAAACCCTAATTTTGGGTAAACTTCCCAAGGACATAACTCATTCATTTTTCATGATTTTGAAGTGAGAACAAATTAATTGGAAAGCTTAAGATGTCTACTTCAAATGTTAGGTTGATAAAAATTTCAAACTCTCAAAAGAAATACATGTGATAATGCAAAACATTATAGGTCACTTTGGACCAAATGCATTGAAATGTGAAAAAGTCCAACTTCAAGTGCCTATAACTTCTTCATTAAAAACCCAAATGATGCAAAATGTAAGTCCAAATTGATTTCCTTGAAAATATCTACAACTTTGAGGTTGAAGGTTTTGTCATTTGGAGCTTGCATCATTGAGACAGAAAGGCTTGAACTTTGGCCAATTTTGAAAATTTCACTTATGCATGTTTTACACCCTACACTTCAAGTTCAATTTTCATCAATTTCCAAGGCCCAAATGGAGTTTTAATCAACATAAAATTTGTTCCTTATGCAATAAGCTTTCCAACCATTACTCATGAGGTTACATTTCAAGTATGGACATGGCATTTTTGAAGACTTGAATGTAATAGTGCATTTTTTAAAAATCATTTCAATTGCCATGCATGAGCTAACACAATCCAATCTGCACGTCCATTTTACTTGCATCATGCATTAGCTTTCATTTCCAGTTGGAATTGGGCCCTTCATGCGCCTGTACTGCCCCATGCATGGAGGCCCTTTCCATTCATGCAAGCTTTGGTTCATGCATTCAGCATTGCTTCTCCTATAAATACAATGCCTTGGATTCATAATTTCTCAACCTTAAGGCGCCCCAATTGCTGCTGAACTGAAATTCTAGCCATCACTAAATGAACTAATCCATTTTTCTCCAAATTTTTCGGATCTGAATTTTGATTTCATTGATCAATCTTCAGATCTCAAAGTTCCTAAACCTTCTCTTCTTGATCCATAGTGCCTATTGTAAGCAAAAGCATCCAAAGATCTGGACTCAAAGCCTTACAATTCAAAGGTTCACTTCAACTGTTATTTGCTTCGAACCAGCTTGTATATTGCTCTATTTGCTTTGATATTGTGTGATCTGAAGTCCTCTGCATAGAGGCAACATTGCTATGCTTTCAATTTTTGAAAATCATGAAGTTCACATGAACACCACATAATTTACACTTCTGATTTCTCTCAATATAGAGATCTAGAATGGAATTGAGTGGTACAAGGGTGATGTACATCACCCTAGCTCTCGATTGATGCCTGGATCGTGCATTTTGGTTGCTATTTTAATTTCTGCAAATTTTGGTGTGGCCGGAGTTTGGCCGGAGAAGACGGTGGCGCTGGCCACCGTCTGGTCTCCATATTCAATCAGATCCGTCCATTGCCTTTTCCAGATTGAGTCTCACGCGTCCAATGTTATGACCTTTTTAATGGCTATGTGTATCTCATTGACCTTGGTGTTTGGTAGACGGGCGCGTATGGGCCTCATGATTTGCCAGCTCAATTAATGAGCTCAAATCCAATGGCTCACGCTTTTTCCTATTTTCTAATTTCTGATTTTAATTTCTTTTATTTCTTTTAATTCCATTTCACTTTAAAAATTCATATCTCTTTCATTATTGGTCCAAAAATTATGGGATCAATTTCATTCTTCTCCTTTTAATTTCTTCTTTCTAAAAATGATTTTTAATATTTTTTTATTTTATCATTTGATATTTTTTAGTAATTTTCTCTTTTCTGGTTATTTTTAATTCATTTAAAATAGTTTTTGATATTCAAAAAATACAAAAATATTTTTCTAACCTCTTTGAATGATGATTGATCTATGAAAAATATTCTCATTAATTTATTAATTGATTTGAGATTTATTTGAGATTTTAGTTCAATTAGGTCATTTTTATGCATTTTTAATTGATTTAAAATAGTTTCTGACTTTTTAAAATGCTGAAGTGAATTTGTTTTTAAACTTTGTTTGACCTTGTTGAACTTGGGATAATTCACTTGGACTTTTCAAAGTTGATTTGAAGTGAATTTGAAGTTTGACCTTTCTTTATTATTTTTAATTCAAGTTTTATTTCAAATATTAAAAATGCCAAAAATATTTTATTTGTTTCTTGACTTCTAATTTTCATTTTGCTTCTGTTTTTATTATTTGACCTTGATCTTCTCTATCTTTGGTCAATGCTTGTTGATTAGTACATACCATTTCCCTTAATGCACTTTAATTCTTCATCTTCTTCTTCTCCTCATCTCTTTTTTTCTTTTGATCAATGAGTTAAAGATTGGTGGTTAGCATTGATATAAGGGAGCTTAATCTTCCTTGATTCAAATCTAATTCATCTTGATCACGGATGAAGTGAATGGCTTTACATTAAGGATAGGTTGCTTCCTAAATCATGCAAAGAACCTAAATCAATACAAGATCATTTCTCATCTTCTTTTTGGCATGGCAAATTGTTGGAGTTTGATTCACTAATCAAGACCTCTAACTTGTGTTGTTGCCTACATTATTATTGACCGACCTCAGATAGTTGTGACTTCTACATAAGTCCAATTACGATTGCTTAACATAGCGCTAAATTTGCCTTATGGCACACTAACTATTAATACTAACCATTGATCATTAACATTTACTTCTTGCACTTTACATTTATGCAATTTACTATTCTTGTACATATTATTCATTTGCTTTTTCCTTTGCTCATTTGAGCACATGTTTATGTTAATGCAATTTGCGTTTTGCTAATTTGAGCACATAATTGTTTATATATTATTGTTCTTGTGTTTTGTTTTGATTGATGTGGACCAAATGCAAAGAAATGGACAAATGGACTTAGTTTCTAGGACTTTCCCTATGCAAAATTGGAGTAAAAGGACCTTAAATGTTGAAGATGGATTAGAAGGACCAAATCTCTAAACCCACTCTTGTCCATTCTTGATTTACTTCATAGAACTCTTTGATGTGTGTGCTTTTGTGCTAGGGGATCCTATGTGAGCTCAAATTGAAGAACCATTTCCTTGTTCATCCAAAGTGAAAGATACAAGAGCCATTGGGGATCTTCTAAGAGCTTTGTTTGATTATGTTGATTTCTTGAGCTTACACTTATTTTGCTTGCATACTCCAAAGGATGGGAGCTACTTGGATCATCAATATGATCTCAAGAGAGGAACTCCATTTGTGGTCTTGTTTCTTATCCCTAATCTCTTGTATGATTAGGACTTTAGCCATTCTTCTTCTTCCCTCCACTCTATCCCAAGCCAAAAATTTTGTGCAAACATTTAACACTTCTTTCCAAACATTAGAAACCTAAGCCTTATGCTTTTGATTTTCAAACTTTCTTTTCATAACACTTATTTTGAATTGAACTTTTAAATCAACTTTGACCATATTTTGTAAATACTTTTCATTGGTAAATACCACTCATTCAAATACTTTTGTGGTTTCAATGGCCACTTTCTTAATCAAAACTTTTTCATAACCTTTAGCTATTAGGTTTGAGTTATCCTTGAGGTAGATGTAATACTCACCTATATCCTTAGTGATGGACAATGAGTCTTCCATGCTTATTATAGGGTTAACCCCTCACTAGCATGTTGAAGTTATCCTCACATGGTGGATTTGTGGTTTTAGGTTGAGTTTTCTCCCTTGGATAACAAAAGACCTTAAGGCTTTTGGACCAATCAATTCACCAATCATTTTTTGAGATTTTTATCCCGAACTACGAGGTTTTGATCCTAATCTTTTTTAAGATGGTACGTAGGCAATGGGTTTATCCATCCAAACACAAAATGTAAATAACTTGTATATTCTCTTCTCATCTCTACCAACCTTACAACAAATATGAAAAGGGCTCCCTAGGAGTATCTAGGATGGTTTGGTGCTTAAAACTTTCCCATTGCATAACAAACCCCCTTACCCCGATCTCTGACATTTTTACTAGTTTTTGATTCGATAAAACTCTTAGATTTTTGTTCACTTTCTAACCATTCCTTTGGATGAATAGAAGTGCGGTGGCGACTCGACTTGTATGATTTACCTTGGATTTAGTCAATATTTCTAATGGTAACGAATACCCCGCTACAACGGCGCCAAAAACTTGATGCGTGCTTTTCGCAAGTATACGAACGCGTCAGAGTAATATAAAAGATTGTCTAATCCACAGAGACCAAGTGCCAATCTATCGTTATCTATTGTTATGGTATTTATCTAAGGCAATCAAAATAGGGGTTTTTTAGAGTGTTCAGTGAAGAGTAAAGTATTAAATTAAATTCAATTAATAAAGACAGGTCCGAATGTAATTCACATAATTAATTAATAATCCAAGTACTTGCTAATAGAACTACTTATGGGCAGTGTTTCCTACTTTGAAAAGAACCAATTTAACAGGAACTGTCGTTTTCGCGTATTCAGAACCGAGTTGTACTCCCTAATCAAACCCTCTTATTGTCACTTATAAAAAGGCGCGCATTGCGTTAGAGTAGTAAACCTATTTTAAAGAAATATAGTATCTTGACTAAGTTGAAAAGTATTTTAACCTGGATTTCTTAACCCAAAGAGGTTCTCACGAACCAGACTCTAAACTTATAAACGCGTCCGAAAATAATTTTGAAATCACTTTTCTTCTTAAGTTAAAAACTCCTAATGAACTAAACAAAGAGCTTTCGCTGTATTTGAAATAGTTAAAAACAACTAAGTTTAAAAAGACGTTGGACGGCTTTCGATCTTACCCAACGGAAATTAAGTGCAGGAAAACTTAAGTTGAAAGTCAAAATAGCCCTTAAGTGTTTCTACGAACAATTGTACGGATTATCGGTTCAATTACGATCCTTACATTCTAACCTTTATAGGTTTAGTTAGACATGGTAAAGTAAAAGTGCATTTTAATTTAAATAAAAGTAGTGCGAGTGTGGAAAGTAAATAAAAGTAGTGCGAGTGCGGAAAGTAAACAAAAGTAGTGCGAGTGCGGGAAATAAATAAAAGTAGTGCGAGTGCGAGGAATA
Source organism: Lathyrus oleraceus (assembly GCF_024323335.1). Classification (NCBI taxonomy): domain Eukaryota; kingdom Viridiplantae; phylum Streptophyta; class Magnoliopsida; order Fabales; family Fabaceae; genus Lathyrus; species Lathyrus oleraceus. The sequence continues at coordinate 465,730,456 of NC_066582.1, forward strand.
AATAAAAGTAGTGCGAGTGCGAGAAATAAATAAAAGTAAAGACAGTGCAGAAATAAATAAAGTAAAGACAGTGCGGGAAATAAAGTAGATAAAGGTAAAGCAATAAAAACCTGCTCCAATCGAAGGGTTGAATTAAAAGCGAAACGGAAATGAAAATGGCGGCAGAATTAACTTCTTTCCAAAGTGCTCCAAACTCGATTACAGACTCGATCACATACTTGATTACCCAATTGTGGTAACACCCCAATGCGAAGCGATTACCACTTTTAAAATAATGAATATTTTTCTAAGTGAAACTAAGTTTGCTCTAAGTTTGGATGATTAAACAAATGAAAACGAGTCTGTATTTATAGGAAAGGAAAATAATGGAAATGACAAGGATGCCCTTTAGTTTGAAATTGGGAGGGAAAAGTTTTCTTCTTGTGGCACCCGCCACAACCCCATGGCGCCCGCCATAAGGGAAAATTGTGGCGTCCAAGTGGAGGTATTGGGAGACGTGGCAGTTGAGGGATGTTGAGCTGTGACACATCATGGTTGGACCCGTGACGTCAGCCACAGTGGGAGCCACAAGTGTAAAATGCTTAATTGTAGTCTTTTTAGCTCATTTTCACTCCTTTTCTCGATCGGGGCTCTGATTAGACTAAAATCCTGAAAACAAAGAGAAATATAGTAATAACATAACAAAATAACAATAAAACCACTAAAATGCATGTGAAATCGGAGTCGAAAATACGGTGAAATCCAGTGTCATCAAAACTCTTGATGATTTCTCGATCAAAATGAAATGTTAAGATCATGGGGATCCATATATTATGTTTAAAGTCAATTTGAACCATATCTTGATTAGTCTCCTTGCATCGAGAGTCTTAAACTCTAGATATAAGCTTGATGAAGCATAGGTGAGCATACACACCACCTACAAAAGAAACAAAGCTATAGATAGACATATTTTTAGTATTTTAGTTAGTAAATAATGAAAAACAAAGTATGATACAATCAAATATGCTTGGAGACCTCTCCTATTGCAAACCCAATGAATGAGGGGTAAGGATGATGCCAAGGTGTGATCCCAAAGCCAATGCATATGATGAGCTAGTATGAGGGATCTTAGGGTCAAAATTGGGGTCTTACACCTACTCAATAGAATACCTTGAGGATTTCTTTAAAATCGAGTTTGAATTTCACCTTCTGTTTTGACATTCAAACTCCAAGGATAAATTGACATTTTCATCTCATTCGATCAATACAAGCAAGAGGAGGAAGAACCAAGTGGATTCACATTGAGATCAAGACAAATCACTACTACCCGAAGGTGAATTTTTCCAAACTTCAAGCCTTTGATTCTCTCTCAATTATCCACTATTCTCTTTGTTTTTTGGTTGTCTAAAGACCTACCAATGTAGGCAAAAAGATTGAGTTGCTTTGAGGTCAAATCGAAGTAACTCAGGTCGTGTACCTCAAAATTCAATTCCTCAAATATCTCAATATATTTGGAATTTGACAAAATTGAGGCCAGATTCGTGATCCTGAGATTTTTCTCTTTAAAATAGTGTCCTTACTTTTCATTTTTCGATTGGTTGAGGGTGGACCAGTCCGGTGAGGTCCACCGGAGAAGATGACCGGAGCTAGGGCTCTGATGGTGTGCTGGCATTGCCTAGACCATCTGATCATGAGTCCACGTTTTAATCTCAACCCTTCCTTTTGATTATCATCCCTATGACGCGATGACTGAGGTGTATGGTGAGAAGTGTGCGCTTGGCCATCAGATCTGCCACCTCAATTAATGAGGGAAATCTGATGACCCTCGTTTTTTCTAATTTCTTTTTTATTTCTGATTTTCCATTTAATTCCTCTATTTTGTTTAATTCATATTAATTTCATTTTTAATCCAAAAAATTTGGGACTTTCACCAAAAATCTTTAAATATTTTCCTCTTCCATATTTTGAATTAAAATTATTTTTTGGATTAATTTTGATATTTTTCATGAATTAAATGTTTTTAACTTATTTTTAATTGTTTTAAAATACTTTTGACTTTTCAAAAATCATGATTTTTTTTGTCTAAGGTCCTTTGACCTTGTTTGACCTAGGATAAATCCCTTGGCCATTTATTTGGTGTTTTGTCCATGTTTAAATGCATTTTAATTCATTTTTAATTTGATTCTTAATTGATTAAATGTTTAAAAATTATGTTGAGCCATTTTTATGGTCTTGTGATGTTTGACTTTCTGTTTGGACCTTGGTCATGGTTTATTTGACTTTTGTTTGATCAATACCATTGGATTTCGGGGATTGATGAAATGTACATTTGATCTCCCAAAATGAATGGATGGTATTGATCAGATGAAATTTCTCTCGTGATCAATTTATGTTTCTACTTCCCCTTCCCTCTTCATCTTCATCCATATTCTTCCCCAATCCATCATTGACCAATGAATTTTGTTCATGTCTAATGCTAGTTAATTCAAAATGACCATGTGTCAGATGAATCAACATGAGCCTAACTGAGATAAGTCCTTCCCATTTTTTAGTGTGTGGTATGTTTTAGGAGTTTGGTTATTTGTACCAAATCTTTAACATTCATTAACACCTATATTTTTATTGCCCGACCTCAGATAATTGTGACTTCTACATAAGTCCAATTACGATTGTTTAACATAGAGCTAAATTTGTCCTGCAAGGCTTATCATTCTAGTAAGTGAGATTGTAAGTATCCCATTTTTCATGGCATTGTGTGAAAACTTGAAATTTTTTCCATTCATGTGAGCTAGTGGCATACTTGTTGATTTATCCAAGTTTGAGCCCTTCTCATGGATGATATTTTGGTTCAAGGATTCATACTTGTGAATGAATGGTTGAGTGTTATCCAAAGAATGACTTAATCAATTAAAACTCATCACTAAAATTTGATTAACCATTGACTAACTTCTTAATTAATGTTGTTTCATTTTCAAGTCATTTACTTTATGCAATTTAAATTTCAGTACCTTTATCATTCATTGCCATTTACATTTAATGCAACTTGATATGTTTCAAGTCCTTTTCACTTTGCTCATTTGAGTCATATCTTGTGATTGTATATATTGTTTGATTACTTTTGTTTTTGGTTATGGTCTTAGGACCTTAAAACATCTAATAACAACAAAAACCCTAAAAACATCTTGGTGGACGGTTGGATTTGATCTGAACTTTTGGACTTAGAATTAGGCAACATTCCCTGTGCTAAAGGACTTGGCCAATGTCAACATCTGAGAATGAGCTACAGACAATTCCTTTTCTATGATGCAAACGTTGAGTTCTCCTGGTTCATCTATCATTTGGTCTTTGTGTTTGATTGTGATACTGTTATAATTGTTTTTTGTCTGGTGATTGTTCTGAGTTAATCAAGGAATATTTCATATGCTACATTGGAAGATACTGAAGACTGCTAGCTATTGGAAGGCTTGCTTGGATATTATGGCTATCTTTATTTAATGCATTGGTCTTCATATAATGCTTGTATATTTCTCATTGCTTGTTTCTTTTTGCTTATTAAAGTCCAAAGGAGAATGGGTTTCTATATGACATTCTTATATGTTGGATTGCATCCCATTGGTCAGATCTTTTCAACTCTTAACTTTTAATTTTTGTCTAGGGTAATCTCTTCATCTCCTCTCACTTCTTAAACTTCAAAATCTCACCCTCCTTTCAAAAACCTTCTTTGGTTTATGATTTCAAACTTAGACATGTTTTATTGATTAGAAACTTTGGCCTTGTGCCATTGAACCTTTTTTTAAACTTTCCTTAAATCAAATTTATGAATGAACTTAACCATATTGACTTCAATTTCAAAAATACAAAAAGAACTAACAACCCCATTCAAATATTTGGCCTTTTTTTCCTCACCCTGTTAAACTTTTGTTAAAATCAATTCATCAACTTCTTTGAAATTTTACCATGAACTATGGGGTTGTGATCCCTCATTTTTATGCTGGTACGTATGCATAAGACCGAAGGTCTTGTCAAACACAAAAATATAATTAATGAATTCTTTTCTCATCTCCCCACTCTACTATTTATCAAACATCATTTACGCCCAAAAACATATGCACACAAAAAAGGGCTCCCTAGGAGTACCTAGGACACTTTGGGTGCTAACACCTTCCCTCTGTGTAACCAACCCCCTTACCCGTAATCTCTAGCATTTTATTAGTTTTGATTTGAAAACTTCTTATCTTTAGGTTTTGTTCGTACTTTTCCCTTTTCCTTTGAAAACAATAAAAGCGTGGTGACGACTCTGGTTTTATTGACGTCAAGTTTATCCATAGCTTGATGGTCACGAATTTACCGCTACAGAAATTAAGTGGCAACTCTGCTGGGGATGTAGTCCTCAATGGGTTTAGCCTACTTTTTTATGTGTATATATTTATATATTTGATGTTTGTATATCTTGTTTGTGAGATATAATCTGTCTGTTGTGCTTGGTGATCTTTGAGTGGTGAGATACATTCTAACCCGGACTTGAGTGCAATTAAGATAGGAGGATGGTATAGTCATGTTCAACTTGTGTGGAGTAGTCCATAACAAGTTGGCTTGAGACCCATCTACTCAGTGGAGACCTCCTTGGAGTTATTGATGTCACATAAGTTATTTGTGGATAGGCATTACATTCTCTGATTTGGGGTCTGAGAAGCTGAGGACCATAGAACATTTAACCCAACTTGGCCTATTTAGGATGTATTGTGGAGATTGTTCAGGTGTAGACTTGGTCACAGATTGTTATGCGATACTATACTCAGACGAGTTTCTCTTGAGAATATTATGGGTTGATGAGTCAGTCATCCTAACCTATAATATCCGATAGATGGGATTAAGACTCTAGGAACTTATTTAGAACACGATCTACATGTTTTTATCCTCAGCACACTCCTTTGGGATGGTTCTTAATCCAACTCCATGCTCGTGACTCACAACAAACCCTTTGATTCTTGGTTGATCCGATCAAGTCTTGTCAATATCAATGGAACTTGGTTGTTGATAAGGTGAAAACCATAATCCACCAAAATGTATGATTGATCTTGATGATGACTTGATCCATCCCTTGACCTTTGTTTGTGTTTTCCTTGTATGCGATCCCTTGTGTGTGACTGTTAGATTCATGCATACATGTACATCATAACATTCATCACAGAAAAGTAAATTTCAAGGAGCTATGGTCTTGTTTGCAAATATTTTCATACCATGGATTATGGAAAAAAGTACACCAAAAGGTACAGTTTCATGTGTCATGATTTAAAAGAGCTAAGGAAGTTGTCATCCTTTGTACAAGATACCTTGGACTTCAAGAAACATCATGGGAAGCTCTTGTCCGTGTTACCTACTGATGTGGTTGAAGGACTTCTGAGTGTTTTGGTTCAGTTCTATGACCCTCTTTATGGGTGATTCACTTTTACTGATTATCAGCTTGTGCCCATGTTAGAGGAGTATGCCCATCTCTTGGGCATGTCCGTATCTGACAAGGTACATTTCAGTGGATTGGAGGAGATCTCGAGGTCTCATGTCATAGCCGAAGTGTAAGAACGAAGTGCGCCTAAGAAGGGGGGTGAATTAGGTTATTTAAAATTTTATCTGGTTTTATGATATGAAGTTGATAATATTTCTGGTTTGGAAATTTATGAAAGATGTAAAGGCAGAAAGATAAACGACACAAGGATATATCCTGGTTCCCCTCACAATCCGAGAGTACTCCAGTCCCCTTACGCAGTAAGAGATTTTCACTATGTTTGGTAACTTGTACAAGAAATAACCAAAAACCAAGAACAATCCTCTTGGATTTTCACTAAGTCACCCTATGAGAACAATCCTCTCAATGTGACTAATATTTCTTCCTAACAATCCTAGAAAGCAATGATACAACAAGTATAATTTTTGTATAAGAGTTTGAATAGATAAAATATATCAATCACTTGATTGATCTTCTCTTTCAAGTAAAACAAATCACAAGGATAATATTAGTGCTCAATGTGTATGAATATATGAGAGTATTTTTCTGAAATATGTATGTAACAATGTTGGAAAAATATCTCAATGAAAGTTGATGTATATGTGAACACTTTGGTTAAAAGTTGGTATATTTGAAGTTTGTAATTTGTATGAAAGAGGTGAGTGATAAAATCTGAAAAGTATAGTATATATAGGAGACTTTATACCCTTTAGAAAGGCTGCATATAAGTGGAACAATGCAATGGTCAAGGGCAAGAGATATGAATTCGTATGGCACTAAATAAGAATAAAGAAGTGCCACTGGTTCAGGTGTAACCAGTTACCTGAAGGATGTAACCGGTTACATGGTTACGTTATGGCCCAGAAATTCAAAAACTCGATCATGTAACTGGTTACTTAAATGATGTAACCGGTTACATCATATTGAAAATGATCAAATATAAAGGTTTTTTTTGCTACTGCCCGGGATGTAACCGTTACATGATATTGGTAACCGGTTACATGAACTTAAAAGACCAAAAATAATGTTTTGTAAAAGGGTAAGTGTTTATGGTATGTATTTGATGTTTTGGTAATGCATTTGACTAAATGTTTTGAGCACTAACAAATATCAATGCAAAGAGTTTTAGCTTGTACCCATATAAGTTGAAGATCAATTACTTTGAGTCTTTAATCTTCATGAAATTTGTAAGCAAGCTTTGATCCTTATGCAATTTGTCTTGGCTCATCCTTTTTGATATTTTTGAAATATGTTGTCTTCATCAAAACAAAGTGTTTAAGCAATTTTGGAGAAGCTTGAAAATACAGAAGAAATCAAAGATTGATACTCATTTGGTGAAGAAATGAGGGATTCTTTGGTTGAATTATGAGTTCCTCATTGGTAGAGCTACTGTTTTTTCTCAAGCCGGTAGCATGGATGCTTTTGAAGCTATCTTGGTATTTCTCATCTATGGCTTGGCTTTGTTCCCTAACATTGACGATTTTGTTGATGTTAATGGCATTAGAATTTTCTTGATTGGGAATCCTGTTCTGACTCTGTTGGGTGACATGTATTTCTCTTTGTATTTGAGGAGTTATAAAGGTGGTGGAACTATTATGTGCTATGTTCCTCTTCTGTACAAGTGGTTTATTTTGCACTTGCCTTAAACGTCTGCTTTCGTGGAGAATCGACAATGTCTACGGTGGTCCCATAGACTTATGTGTCTCACTAATGATGATATTGTTTGGTATGATTCTGCATTGGGTAGCTTGGATATTAAAGATAGTTGTGGTGAGTTCTCTAATGTGCCTCTCATTGGTACACAAGGAGGAATCAACTACAACCCTGCATTGGCTCATTGTCAACTTGGGTTCCCCCTTGAGAGATAAGCCTAATAACATTCAGTTAGAGGGTTTATTCTATCAAGAGGGTACAAATCCCCAACTTTTGAAGAAAAGGATGGTGTATGCTTAGCATAATGTGCATAGGAAAGGAAGATCCGAGCTTGGTCCATGCAACTGTGTAGTTTTGGAAGCTTATACTATTTGGGTGAAGAAGAGAGCTTTGGAGATCAAGATGTCATACGCTTGTGAGAGACCTATGTCATTGGTTGTGACTGATCCATCAACTCTCCCTAACCAAGATTTAGAGGAGTTGGAAGACGTGTTTGCCAAGATGAAGCAAGAGAAATATCTGTGAGAAGAGTGGTTCCTTGCTTTGAACCGAAAGCATAAGGAGTTGCAGCTTAAGTCGAAAGACAAAGTTGCACTTATTGAGATTCTTGAGGAGCACGCAGTGAAGATACAGAGAGAGCCAGGTGATTTATTTTCCTCTAGCATGCCTCCACCCTCCGGTGCTTAGAAGAAAATTGTTGATCAGATCATCCTTGAGAAGGCTCAGATGAAGATATCCTTTTAGTCAGAGATTCGATGCATCTGAAGGAAGTATGCTCCCATATCCTGATCATTTGATGGAGTTGCTAGGGATCCTTAGGATGATACTTTCCTTATCTCTTGTGTTTATATTTTGGTTTATGAAATTGTACTCAGTGTAATCCTTCCAATTTTATGAATAAAAGAGATTCTATGGTCAATTGAATTGTTATTATTATTGATTATTGTTATATTTGAAAATAAGACTTCATATGTTCCTTGAAATTAAAATTAAAAAAATAAAATAAAAAACATTGCATTTCACGCATCATTTCATAACAGGTTTCTCCCGCCAGTTGTCTTATCAGTTCTTCTTCTATGTATCAGCCAAGTTGACTCATCACTATAACACCCGAGCTAATCGACTGAAGATAATGGAACACCTTTAACAAGAGAATAGAGAGCTGAAGGATGAGATCTCCAGACTGACATCCCTAATGGAGTCTGTGATAGCTTCTCAGAACCAACCGTCTCTTCCTCCTACAACTCCTCCTCCTCAGAGGACTGTCATCTCAGAGATTACTTCATCAACTGTGCCTGTGGCGGCTAGCCAGTCTGTTTCTGCCATGCCAGTTAGATTCCCGTGGGGAATGCCACCCAATTTTGTGCCTGAAGGGTACACACCTAATTTTGCTTCTCTGTCGGCATCTAGCCCGGTCCTATCAGTGCCTCCTCCTATTGTTCATACTCTTCCTCCTGTCGAGGAAACCATTTACCACTTTGAGCCGTCTGAAGGTCCAGATGTTTATGAGAAGATGAATGAAATGAGGGATCAGTTTCTTCAGCTGCGCAAGGAACTGAAGACACTGAGAGGGAAGGATTTATTTGGCAAGGGCGTTGCTGAACTATGCTTAGTTCCTAATGTTAAAATTCCGGTGAAGTTCAAGGTCCCTGACTTTGAAAATTACAAAGGGAATACCTGTCCGTTGAGTCATCTTGTCATGTATGCCAGAAAGATGTGTACTCAAACTGATAATGATCAGTTGCTTATTCACTACTTCCAAGATAGTCTGACAGGTGTTGCGCTTAGATGGTAGATGGGTTTGGACAATGCTAAAATGCGTACTTTCAATGACTAGGGTGAAGCCTTCGTCAAGCAGTATAAGTACAATGTTGATATGGCGCCAGGTAGAGGTCAGTTGAGATCGATGCCTCAGAAGGACAAGGAGACATTTAAAGAATATGCTCAAAGATGGAGGGAGTTAGCTGCCCAGATTAGTCCGCCATTGGAAGAAAAATAAATGACCAAGATTTTCTTGAAAATGTTGATTTCATTTTATTATGAACGTATGATCGTAAGTGCCCCCAATGATTTTACAGAGATGGTAAACATGAGGATGAGATTCGAGGAAGGAGTCTGTGAAGGATGTTTGTCCAAAGATGAGGAGACGATAAGCAAGAAGTATGATGGTAGCTTCTCCAAGAAGAAGGAAGGAAAAACTAATGCGGTATCAGCAGGGAGGCAGAGAAGGCCGCGTGTGAGGAAAAGTTCCCAATCCCGTCAACATCAGCACCAGGTATCATCAGTAATTCCGTTTTTTTCAACAACTTAACCAATCAATCAGTTCCAATTTAACAACAACATCAACAACAATCACAACAACATACCAACTACAACAACAACAATCATCAGCAGAACTATGAGAGGAAGAAGGTCCCTTTTGACCCTATTCCTGTGACATATGCAGAGCTATATCCGTCCTTGGTAGTCAAGAATGTTATCCCGCCAAGGAACCCTCCACAAATTCCTGAGCCACAACTATAGTGGTTCAAACCTGATCTTCATTATGCTTTTCATCAGGGAGCTCCTGGTCATGATATAGAGAACTGTTATCCATTGAAGTATGAAGTTCAGGAGCTTGTCAAGAGTGGTATTACGTCTTTTGAGGACAGAGCACCAAATGTCAAAGCCAACTCGTTGCCTGCTTATAGAAACGCTTCTGTAAACATTGTGGACGATTGTCCAGGGAATTTCAGAGTATTTGATGTGCTCCGTATCCGTAGGTCCTTTGTGGAGATTCACAAAGATCTGTGCATAGCGAGCATTATGAACATGACAATGACGATTTTATTATTTGTAGTGTGAACCCTCGTGGTTGTGTAATTGTCAAAAGAGTTTTTCAAAGATTGATGGATGAGAATGTTATCCATGTTCAACATTCAAGGTATATGGGAGATGATGTGAACGTCATCGTGCCAGTGTTTAAGACCCCTGAGCGGGTAGTCATTCAATTTGATAGCAACAATAGTAGTAATGTCAATAGATCGGTATCGCTGTTAGTTATTAGGTTAGCAGGCCATGTCCCCTATGCATCCAATAAAGCTCCCCAATACAAGTATAATGCCATCATGATTGAAAAGGGTCAAGAGGTTCCTCTCCCAGTTGCAGATTCAGTTGTGAATATTGTGGATGTAGTGAAGGTGACCTGTAGTGGTCGTTTGTTAAGTCCAATTTTTCCTAAAGTTATGGAAGATTTTTCCGTAGGGAGGAAGGCAGAGATTCCTGCAGTTAATCCGGTTAGTGCTCCAATGTGTTAGTCCGGTCAATCTAGAAAGTTGAAGACTAATGATAATGATGAGGTGTTGTACCTGATAAAGAGGAGTGAATTTAATGTTGTGGAGCAGTTGCTTCAGACGCCGTCAAAATTTATGTGCTGCCATTGCTAATGAATTATGAGGAACACAGAGAAGATTTGCAGAGGGTATTGGAATAAGCTTATGTGGAACACGATGTTATTGTGGATCAGTTTAACCACATTGTTGCAAACATCACTTTTTGTAATAATCTGAGTTTCTGTGATGAAGAACTTCCTGAGGAAGGTAGGAATCACAATTTGGCACTCTACATTTCAATGAATTGCAAGGAGAACATTTTGTCCAATGTTTTGGTTGACACTAGTTCATCGTTGAATGTATTTCCAAAATCAAATCTAGCAAGACTCTCTTGTCAAGGCGCCCTGATGAGGTACATTGGCGTGGTTTTTAAAGCATTTGATGGTTCTCGTAAAATTGTCATCAGAGAAGTGGACCTTCCAGTAAAGATAGGTCTGAGTGATTTCCAAATTAATTTTCAATTAATGGACATCCATCCGGCCTACAGTTGTTTGTTGGGAAGGCCATGGATTCATGAAGCTGGAGTTGTAACGTCTACTCTACACTAAAAGTTGAAATTTGTGAAGAACGACAAACTTGTTATTCTTGGTGGAAACAAGGCATTATTGGTAAGCCATTTGTCATCTTTTACATATGTTGATACAGAGGAGGAGGTTGGAACGCCGTTCCAAGCTTTGTCCATTGCTGATGAATTTAATAAAGTTGGGATACCTATGTCTTCCTTAAAAGATGCACAAGAGGCTATTCAGACTGGCAGTATTGATTAGTGGGGACGTGTTGTGGAAATCGTTGAGAACAAGAATAAAGCAGGGCTAGGATTTCAACAAGGGATATTCAATGCCAATGTCAAGGTTATGCAACCAATTTTCCGCAGTGGGGGGTTCATTCATGAGGATGATCCACACTCAACTGCAATTATTGAAGATAATGATGAAGACGAGGCTTGCGCAAACTTTCTGACACACGACCAGACTTACAACAATTGGGTTGTCATTGATGTTCCTACCGTTATACACCGTCCTAAGTAACTTTTTCCATTATTTTAAGAAAAAATCGTTCTCCTAGGCCTAAGGGAGAAGTGAACATTGTCGGGAACTTTCTTATTATCATCAATAAAGTACAATTTTATGCATCCACATCTATGATGTTTTGTTTTTACTTTTTGCTTTTTCTGAAAATAGTAATCACAAAAAACATAAATAAATAATAATCTTTCCATCTACATAATATTTGTTTGCACTCCACTTCTCTAAAATCAAAATATCAAATCATTATGCAAGTTGGTTCTCAAACCCATTGAATATAATGATTCCACTCTCTTTCCAAATTTTGATTTTCCTCTGTTTGAGGATGAGGAAGAGAATGATGATGAAGAAGTATCTGATGAGTTATCCCGCTTGCTTGAGCACGAGGAAAAAGCCATTCAACCATTTGAAGAGCAGATTGAATTAGTCAACTTGGGTTCCGATGACGATGTGAAGGAAATCAAGTTTGGGTCTCAACTGTGTCCAGAAGCTAAGAAGGGGTTGATTGATCTTCTTTGTGAATATTCTGATGTGTTTGCTTGATCCTATCAAGACATGCCTGGTTTGGATTATGAGATTGTGGAGCATAGATTGCCTTTGAAGCCAGAATACCCACCGGTCAAGCAGAACTTGAGAAGAACTCATCCTCATATGGCAGTAAAGATTAAAGAGGAAATACAAAAGCAGATTGGTGTTGTTTTCCTTGTTACCTCCGAATATCCGCAGTGGGTGTCCAATATTGTGCATGTTCCTAACAAAGGTGGAAAAGTCTGCATGTGTGTTGATTACATGATTTGAATAAAGATATTCTGAAAGATGATTTCCCTCTGCCACACATTTGTATGTTGGTAAACAATATAGCTAAATTCAAAGTATTTTCGTTTATGGATGGATTTCTGTTTATAATCAGATCAAAATGGCACCCGAAGATATAGAGAAGACCATATTCATTACACCCTGGGAACATTCTGTTATAGAGTGATGCCCTTCGGTTTAAAGAATGTTGGTGCAACATACCAGAGAGTGATGACCACTCTTTTTCATGATATGATGCATGAAGAGATTGAAGTTTATGTTGATGACATGATTTCTAAATCAAGAGATGAAGAAGAACATGTTGACAATTTGTTGAATCTATTCCAGCGTTTGAGGAAATATAAACTCTGCTTGAATCCTAATAAGTGTACTTTTGGTGTTCGTTCTGGTAAGTTGTTGGGCTTCATTGTTAGTTAGAAGAGTATTGAAGTTGACCCTACCAAGGTTAAAGCAATACAAGAGATGTCGGTGCCCAAAACTGAGAAGCAAGTCAGATGTTTTCTCGGCCGCTTGAATTATATTTCGAGGTTTATATCGCATATGTCTGCCACATTTGCACCAATATTCAAGCTTCTTCGGAAAGATCAATCTTGTCATTGGACCAAAGATTTCCAGAAAGCTTTTGGAAGTATGAAAGAGTATCTGCTTGAGCCTCTGATTTTGTCCCTGCCTATTGAAGGAAGACCATTGATCATGTATTTAAATGTGCTTGAAGAAAGTATGGGTTGTGTTCTTGGTCATCAAGATGAATCTGGGAAGAAAGAATATGCAATTTACTACCTCAGTAAGAAGTTCACCGATTGTGAGACTCGGTATTCTATGCCTGAGAAAACATGATGCACATTGGCTTAGGCTGCTAAGCGCCTGCGCCAATATATGTTGAATCATACTACTTGGTTGATATCCAAAATGGATACAATCAAGTTCATTTTTTAGAAGCCTGCTTTAACCAGGAGGATCGCCAGTTGGCAGATGTTGTTATCTGAGTATGATATTAAATACCGATCTCAAAAAGCTATTAAAGGTAGTGCCTTGGCTGACCATTTGTCCCACCAACCTATTGAAGATAATCAGTCAGTGCAGTGTGATTTTCCTGACGAAGAGATTTTGTACTTGAAGATGAAAGATTGTGATGAACCATTGCTTGAAGAAGGGCCAGAACCTGGTTCTGGCTAGGGCATGTTCCTCCGACACCGGTGAATGTCATTTCCTCTCCATGGCCCTTGTCCATGTGGGGAATTGATATGATTGGCATGATTGAGCCCAAAGCTTAAAACAAGCATCGTTTCACTCTGGTGGCTATTGATTACTTCACAAAATGGGTTGAAGCGACATTGTAAGCAAATGTGACCAAGCAGGTGGTAGTCCGGTTTATCAAGAATCATATTATATGTCGTTATGGTGTTCCAAGTAAGATTATTGTTGATAATGGATCGAACTTGAATAACAATATGGTGGAAGCTCTTTGTAAAGACTTCAAGATTGCACATCATAAATCTTCTCCTTACAGGCCTAAAATGAATGGAGATGTTGAAGCTGCAAACAAAAACATCAAGAAGATCATTCGGAAGATGGTTGTGACATACAAAGATTGGCACAAAATGCTCCTATTTGCTTCGCATGGGTACCGTACATCCATCCGCACTTCGACGGAGGTAACACCTTTCTCTCTTGTCTATGGAATGGAAGTTGTGCTCCCTGTAGAGGTTGAGATCCTGTCATTGCGTGTCTGGATGGAAGCCAAGTTGACAGTAGATGAATGGTGTCAGACCAGATATGACGAGCTGAATTTGATTGAAGATAAGAGATTGACTGCCATGTGTCATGGTCAGTTATATCAGCAGAAAATGAAGAAAGATTTTGATAAGAAGGTCAAGCCTCGTGTATTCAAAGAAGGTGACCTCATGCTCAAAAAGATTCTATCTTTCAAACCTGATGCTAGGGGAAAATGGACTCCTAATTATGAAGGCCCATATGTTGTTAAGGGAGCCTTTTCAATCGGTGCTTTGATTCTTACAACTATGGATGGTGAAGAGTTCACTCGCCCTGTGAACATTGATACAGTGAAGAAATACTTTGCCTAAAAGAAAAAATAACATCTCGCTAAGTTGAAAACGCGAAAGGGCGGCTTAGACAAAAATGAGCGTCTCGGTGGATTCAAAACCCGAAAGGGAGATCCAGGCAAAAATTAGAGACATAAAACAGAAAAATTCATCCCAGTAGATTGAGTACCCCACCTTGGGGAAATCTAGGCAAAAATAAGGGATTAAGTCAAGTAACTGCATTCGGCTGGTCCTGACCTTTGAAGCAGTTTTGAGCAGTCGTTTGGTTTTGATTCGTCACTCTCAACCAAAGACAAGCATATTGGATTTTAAAGTTGATAGGAAGATTAGTGATCATTGTATTCAATGTAGTCATTTACCATGTAAATTACCATTTTCAAACTTTGCAAAGATCCATGGAGTCCCGTCATTTGCGGGCTACCATTCTATTAAATAAAGTTGAGCTTTTATCCAATTATTTATATTATTATTTGCTTTTGTTTTTAAAATTGAATTTTTATGATGATAATTTTGAAATAAGAAAATCAATGAATAATCACTTTTATTAAAATAACGAAGCATTTACTTTAAGAATAATCAATTTCAGTAAGGAACATCAACAACAAGGACAATAAGTCTTGATGTGCGAGACATTGTTGGTCTTCCCCGAGTAGTTGGTTCGGTGACTTTGTCCTCCCCAACAATTCGTCATTCATCCCCAACATGGTTAATAAGTTTCTCCCCAGGAAACCTATCATCCCCAGCTGAGATAATGATATGTTCCCTTTACAATTCATCTTTCCTCAGCTGAGGCATTCATATTTTTGCATTCCCCAGTTTATGATTTGATGAATGAACCCTGGATATCTTGGAACCTTTATTTGGTCTCCAAATTCCCAACACATTTATTGGTGTGTTGCATAGCCGCGACAGTTTCTCCCATGTGTGAGTTGGTAGGACCGGTTATCTTTTCCTTGAAATTGGTTTATTTCGCAATCTTCAAGAAGAATATGATGATTATTGTAGGATTTGGTGGTCTTTGATTTAGTTCGGCCGGTCACGACATCCCTAGCAATTTCCATGTTTCCTCCCTCAGAGTTTTACCTTTTTAATCCCCAATGGAGTTTCGTCTTCTAACGGAAGTTCCCTCATTCCCGACAGTACTTGGTTCTGAGCAGTATTGGTAATGTCCCCTACAAGGTTGTCTCCCATTTATGGTGTTGACTTAAGATTCCTCGTAGCTTTGACTTATCAGGATCCTCAGCAGATTCGTGGCATGTTTGGTGGAATGCATGTTCTCCATGTCTTTCCCCAGCCAAATTTGAATTTATTCTAAGCTAGATGATTTATTTTCATGCCTAGCAGATTCTCCAGTGGTTGTTTCCGTCTTGTTGAGATTATCCGAGTGTTTCATAGTGATAATTCAAATCTTCGTCATTTGTATCCTTTATGTTGGTTTGTCAGCATAATCATAATCATATACATGAATATTCATGCATAAACACAACATCAGATATTTCATTGTACATTTTATCACTGTTGGTTCTATGTGTTGGCATCAATTTTGGTAAAACCTAGAGTGTTCACAATTTGTCACAAGTATTGTCTTGACATGAGATAACAGGTTCCTGCAGGGTGTTTAAAATGTGGATGTGCAGGATTTTGTTGAGATGTCAGACCCAATGTCAAGACATCTGTATACAGAATATTCAGTCTGAATGTTATGTATTGTGTGATTGCGCTTTCTATGCTAATCTCTGTGTGATTGATGTGATGATTGAACGCGCCATTCAATCAGTAATTAAAACCAAATTGACTTATTTTCCAACAAGATATAATCAGCTGTCTGAGAAGATATGAATGGAAAATAGTTTTAGGGTTTTATGTTGTCCAAGCCCAGCCGAACGCTTCTATATAAAGGGCATGGAAAACCTGGTTTTAACACATAAGAAATAACGAACGAAATATTGAGAGAGAATAAGGGTTTTAGTCTTGTGTGGTCGTGTGTATTGTGAGCCATTCATTCATCCATAGATGATTGAATTGGACTGACTTTTGAGTTGTAATTTGTCCACTCTAAGCTTTGAAGCATGAGTGTGTGTTTACTTGGTTGAAGCTGGTAAGCAAGATCAAGTATGTGTTCTTGAAGAGTGTCTTCTTTCATCGTAATATTTGTTTGTACATCACTGCTGTGATTGAGAGGGAGTGAGTAGTATCTCGTATCTAAGAGTTCTTAGATAGAAGTCACACGGGTAGAGATTAGGTGAAAAGATTGTAACTTGAAGTTGTTTACTGAGAGTCTTTGAACTAATTCTGTTTAGTGGATTTCCTTCCTGGCTTGGTAGCCCCCAGACGTAGGTGAGTTTGCACCGAACTGGGTTAACAATTGCTTGTGTCACTTGTATTACTGTTCTTTATCTTTTATCCTGTTTATATTATTCAGATATTAGTGTCGTGACATTACCTTCGACATCTCATATCTGATACCAGAATTTCAATTGGTATCAGAGCAGACATCCTGCTCTGGTTCTGGGTGAGATCTAGAGACGTTACTTTCTAGTACTATGGATAGAGACGGAGGATCTGTTCACAGACCACCAATCCTGGATGGATCTAACTATGACTACTGGAAACCTCGAATGGTAGCCTTCCTGAAATCTTTGGATAATAAGGCTTAGAAGGTTGTTCTAACAGGCTGGGAAAATCCAGTTATTACTAAGGAAGGAGAAGCTACAACTGATAAGAAGGTTGAGGAACAATGGACCAAGGAGGAGGATGAACTATCCCTTGGAAACTCCAAAGCATTGAATGCTATATTTAATGGGGTTGATAAGAACATCTTCAGACTGGTGAACAACTGTGAGGTGGCTAAAGATGCTTGGAATATTCTCAAAACCACTCATGAAGGTACCTCTAGAGTGAAGATGTCTAGATTGCAGTTGCTCACTACCAAGTTTGAAAACTTGAGGATGAAAGAAGATGAAAATATTCATGACTTTGATATGAATATCCTTGAAATTGCTAATGCCTCAGGAGCCCAGGGTGAGAAGATGTCAGATGAAAAACTAGTGAGGAAAATACTCAAGTCACTTCCCAAGAGATTTTCCATGAAAGTGACAGCCATAGAAGAATCTCAAGACATTTGCAATATGAGAGTGGATGAGCTAATTGGATCCCTCCAAACATTTGAGTTGGGAATGTGTGATGGATCTGAAAAGAAAGTCAAAAGCATAGCCTTCATGTCAAACACTGAAGAGAAAGAGGAAGAAAGTGGTCAAGATACTGATGAAGATTTGGAAAATGATGTAGCATTACTGGGTAGATAGCTCAACAAACTTTTGAAAAAGATGGATGTAAGGTCTAAGTCTAATGTCAAGAACATCTCATCTGACATCAGTAGGTCCAATGATGCTGGAAGAAGAACAAGATCTAATGAAAATTCTAAACAAGGAAAAGGAGTTCAGTGCCATGAATGTGATGAGTATGGACACATTAGAGCTTAATGTAGGACCTACCTCAAGAAACAGAAGAAGAGTCTTGCTGCTACTTGGTCTGATGAAAGTGAAACAGAAGGAGAGTCTGCAAATCTTGTGATTGCCTTGACTGGAAGATGGGGTTCTGATGAAGACTCAAGTAATGATGAAGTAACCTTTGATGAGTTAGCCACTACCTACAGAAAGTTGTGTCACAAAAGTGAAGAAGTGTGTCAACAAGTGGAAAGTCAGAATAAATTGATAACACAACTGGAGGATGAGAAGACAGAACACTTGGAAACCATCTCTAAGTTGAAGACTGAAGTAGTGTTCTTGAACTCCAAACTGGATGAGATGACTAAGTATGGCAGAATGCTAAACAATGGATCTGACACCTTAGACAAAATTCTCTATAATGGAAAAGTGGCAAGAGACAAGTCTGGCCTTGGGTTCAATGAATCCAAACTTGAGTGTAGTCACACTGGTAGCAAACCAAAGATGTCACATCATGTGTCACAACATCGTAAGGAAAGACAACATAAAGGAAAACATCAAAGATGGAGATGTCATTACTGTGGAAAATTTGGCCACATAAAACCATTCTGCTTTAAGTTATATGGCTATCCTAGTCCTTCTCATCATCAACCTAGACCCAAACACCACATCCCTGTCAACATAAAACAATGGGTTCCTAGGACTGGTGCTACTAACCTAATAGCTCACACTTCCTTCAGAGTTTCAGCCAAAGAAGACTGGTATTTTGACAGTGGATGCTCCAGACACATGACTAGAAGAAAAAACCTGCTAACTGACCTTCATCCTCATGCCACCAGCTATGTAACCTTTGGTAATGGAGCAAAGGGTGAAATCAAGGGGATTGGAAAGCTAAACTGCCATGGAGTCCCTAACCTTGACAATGTGCTACTTGTTAAAGGACTGACTGCAAACTTAATCAACATCAGTCAACTATGAGACCAAGGTCTAAATGTAAACTTCACAAAAACTGAATGTCTGATTACTAATAAAGAAAATAAAGTGATCATGAAAGGAGTCAGGTCTAAGGACAACTGCTATATGTGGAGTTCTCAAGAAACTGGTTATTCATCAATGTGTACTCTAGCCAAAGAAGAAGAAGTGAAACTATGGCATTAAAAATTGGGCCATATGCATCTTAGAGGAATGAAGAGGATTATATCTGTTGAAGCTGTCAGAGGAATTCCAAACTTAAAGATTGATGAAGGAAGAGTTTGTGGGGAGTGTCAGATTGGAAAATAGACAAAGATGTCACATCAGAAGCTCAGACATGACACCACTTCCAGAGTACTGGAACTTCTCCACATGGACTTGATGGAACCTATGCAGGTGGAAAGTCTTGGTGGGAAAAAGTATGCTTATGTGGTGGTGGATGACTTCTCTAGATACACCTGGGTCAATTTTATAAGGGAAAAATCTGATGCATTTGATGTATTCAAAGATCTTTGCCTAAGACTTCAAAGAGAAAAAAAGCCAGGTTATCAGAATCAGAAGTGATCATAGGAAAGAATTTGAGAACAACAAATATGCTGGATTCTGTGCATCTGAAGGAATTAGTCATGAGTTCTCATCTCCCATTACCCCTTAGTAAAATGGTGTGGTAGAAAGGAAAAATAGAACTCTCCAAGAATTTGCCAGAGCTATGATTAATTCTAAGAAATTGCCCTACCACTTCTGGGCTGAAGCTATGAACACAACCTGCTATGTTCACAACAGAGTAACCTTGAAGAAAGGGACTCCTACTACTTTGTATGAAGTCTGGAAAGGAAGAAGACCTACTGTCAAATACTTCCATGTGTTTGGTAGTAAATGTTATATCTTGACTGATCGTGAACAAAGAAGGAAGATGGATCCCAAGAGTGATGAAGGAATATTTATGGGCTACTCAACAAACAGCAGACCATTTAGAGTCTTTAATTCCAGAACAAAAGTAATGATGGAATCTATCAATGTTGTGGTTGATGATCAACAGACTGATGTCACAGACGATGTTGAGACATCTCTAAATGATGCCCCAGCTGATTTCCCAGACAAAAGTAATGAGAGTGAACTCACTCAAGCTGAACCTGAAGCTGACAAAATTAATAAGGGACCCTCTATCGGAATTCAGAAGGATCATCCTAAAGATCTCATTATAGGAGACCCAAATAAAGGGGTCACAACTAGATCAAGGGAAGTGATCTCACATGGTTGTTTTGTGTCCATGATTGCGCCTAGGAATGTCAAGGAAGCCTTAACTGATGAATTCTGGATCAATGCCATGCAGGAAGAGTTAGGCTAATTCATGAGAAATGAAGTATGGGATCTGGTTCCAAGACCTGAAGGAATAAATGTTATTGGAACAAAGTGGATTTACAAGAATAAATCTGATGAACAAGGGGTGGTTACTAAAAATAAAGCAAGATTAGTAGCACAAGGATACACTCAAGTTGAAGGAGTTGACTTTGATGAAACATTTTCCCCTGTAGCTCACCTTGAGTCCATTAGACTATTGCTTGGAGTGGC
This sequence comes from Lathyrus oleraceus, assembly GCF_024323335.1. Classification (NCBI taxonomy): domain Eukaryota; kingdom Viridiplantae; phylum Streptophyta; class Magnoliopsida; order Fabales; family Fabaceae; genus Lathyrus; species Lathyrus oleraceus. Next base: position 465,750,856 of record NC_066582.1, read on the forward strand.
ATGTATTCTGAAGTTTAAACTATTCCAAATGAATGTAAAAAGTGCCTTCTTGAATGGTTACTTAAATGAGGAAGTGTATGTTGAACAACCTAAAGGGTTTACAGATCCAAATCTTCCAAAGCATGTGTATAAGTTTAGGAAAGCCCTCTATGGTTTGGAAAAAGCTCCTAGGGCTTGGTATGATAGACTCACAGTGGTTCTCATTGACAATGGATACATGAAGGGAGGCATTGAAAAGACCTTATTTGTTAAGAATGAAGGAGGAAAACTCATGGTGGCTCAAATATATGTGGATGATATTGTGTTTGGTGGGATGTCAGATAAGATGATCGAACATTTTGGTAAATAAATGCAGTTTGAATTTGAAATACGCCTTATTGGAGAGATGACCTATTTTCTTGGGCTACAAGTCAAGCAGATGGAAGATTCTATCTTTCTATCTCAAAGCAAATATGCCAAAAACATTGTTAAGAAGTTTAGCATGGAGAATGAAAGTCATAAAAGGACACCTGCTCCTACTCATCTGAAAGTCTCTAAAGATGAAAATGGTGTTAGTGTAGATCAAAGTCTCTACAGAAGCATGATAGGGAGTCTGCTATATCTCACAACAAGCAGACCTGACATTGCTTTTGCTGTAGGTGTTTGTGCTAGATATCAATCTGAACCAAAAGTAAGTCACATAAACCATGTGAAAAGGATACTGAAATATGTCAATGGCACCAGTGACTATGGGATGCTGTACACTCATGGATCTGGATCTGTGCTGACTGGATACTGTGATGCTGACTGGGCTGGAAGTGCTGATGATAGGAAAAGCACATCAGGAGGATGCTTATTCTTGGGGAACAAATTAATATCATGGTTTAGTAAGAAACAAAATTGTGTGTCTCTGTCTACTGCTGAAGCTGAATATATAGCAGCTGGAAGTAGTTGTTCTCAACTGGTTTGGATGAAACCGATGCTGACCGAATACAATGTCACGCAAGATGTCATGACATTGTACTGTGACTACCTGAGTGCTATAAATATTTCTAAGAATCCTATTTAGCACATCAGAACAAAACATATTGATATTCGTCATCATTTTATTAGAGAACTAGTGGAAGATAAAATCATAGCCCTGGAGCATGTTGCTACTGAAATGCAGTTAGCTGATATATTTACAAAGGCTTTGGGTGATAATCAATTTGAATGTCTAAGAGGGAAATTAGGGATTTGTATCTATGAGAATTTGTAGCAATTAATTTGGAGTGGAAAAGGTAAAAAAAAATTGTATGCCCACTTAAAATAAAGTGCCCTATTTATGGTAAATCATCACCTAGTATTGGAACTTCCATCTATTGCCTTTTCACACGCAACCTCTACTCAAACATTTCCACCTTCCTATGACTTCATCAAACTTCTCTGCTAGGGCAACAGAAACCTTTCCACAAGAACAACAAGATGTAACAACATCCAACACCATCTGGTTCTAAAACTATCAAACCTACTCACAAAGATAGAAAGCCTTCTATGGACCTTGTTGATGAAGATATTTTGGACGTGATTCCCCTGTCTGTCATTCCAGGCGAAGCTCCTGGATCATCCGCCACTGCATGCCTTACTCAAGGTAACATTTCTAATATCCCCTCCAACTGCACTTATACTCCTAGTTCTAACGACGACATGCATCATACTGATTGTGTCATAAGAAACCTTGTCACGAGAATCCTCAATCAAGGACACTCTGTAAAGGGAGTTTCTACTCCTCTATCAAGAAGGGACCCCTCTCCTGAGGTTGGACCTCACAATAAGAAGGATGATGATTCCTCTAGGTCTGAAAAAGATATAGCTGCTGAAGGTTTGTGCTCTTTAGGGAAAACTTTGTCTGATAAGAAATCTGTGGCATCACCTACTGCCAATGCTTCACAGTCTAAGAAGCATGATTCTGCAAAGAAGGTGATTGACCTAGAAGTTGAGAGTTCAGATGATCAAGATGATAGCTTGCTTCATCACTTGAAGCCTAGTGTGGCTAAGAGGATGAAGACCAGAAAGGGTAGGTCTGTGGCTGAAATGATGTCAGCCAAAACTGCTAAGAAGGCCACTGCTGTAGGCCCCTCAATGTCTTGGATCAAAGTTGAGATGAAGAAGAGAAAAGTGAGAGAAAGTTCTGAGTCATATGAAGATGTTGAAGAAGATGTCCCTGACATCTCCCCGGCCAAGAGGACAACTGTTAGGAAGTCCCCTGCAAAAGTTGTTGATGTACACTTGGACAATATTTCCTTTCATCTTGAAGATGGAGCAACAAAATGGAAGTTTGTAATCCAAAGAAGGGTTGCGGTGGAGAGAGAATTGGTTAAGGATGTTATGGAGGTCAAAGAGGTCATGGACCTTATTAAAACTGTTGGATTAATGAAAATTGTTGTTGGGTTAACTCAGTGTTATGAAGGACTGGTGAAAGAATTTATGGTCAACATCCCTGAAGACATTGCTGATAAAAATAACAAGGAGTTTTGTAAAGTGTTTATAAGAAGGAAGTGTATCACTTTTTCTCCAACTGTGATTAATAAGTTTCTAGGAAGAGGAACAGAAGGTGCATGTGAACTGGAAGCCACAAATAATAAGGTCTGTAGGAAAATAACTGCAAAGTAGGTGAAGGAATGGCCTAGCAAGAAGCATCTCCCTGCTTGGAAGCTAATTGTGAAATATGCGATATTGCACAAGATAGGGTCAGCAAATTGGGTACCAACTAACCACATCTCTACAATTTCAAATGCCTTGGAAAGGTTCATCTTTGCTGTTAGAACCAAGCTAAAATTTGATTATGGTAGATTCATGTTTGAACAAATTGTCAGACATGCTTCTACAAATGTAGTGAAGCTTCCCATAGCTTTTCCCTCAACGATTTGTGGGATTATCCTGAGCCAGCAACCTGGAATTCTGAGCACAAATGATCTTCCTAGTAGAAGAAAACCTCCTCTATCAGTTCATTACAAGTTGTTTGAAGGAAGTCATGTCGAAGACATTGTCATGACATCTGCTGTGAAGAAGCCAACTTCAAAAGGTGGTCTTATTGCTGAACTGAAAGAAACTTGTAGGGAATTGGATACAAGGATAAGGGTAGCTAAAGCCAGGAAGGAAGCTTTGGAGGCTCTGATTGAAAGCTTGGAGCAAGATGATAGAGATAATGTTGGACAAGCCAAGGAAACAGAAGCCCAAACCTCTAGTGAGAGGTCTGAATCTAAAGATGAAACAAGTGGTAGTTCTGGTTCTGATGCTGATGAAGATGCAAGCTCCTCTAGCTAGTTTTGTTGAAGTTGTCCCCCACTCATATGATGGTGTGCTGTGATGGATGTTCTGGTGGTTCTTTTGGCAGTCATGTTCTGATGCCTTGATATATTTTTCTGTTCTTTTTGGTTTTTCTGGATTTTTAACTCAGCTTGTAAAGATGTGTATGTTTGTGGATCTGTAATCCTAACTATCTGCTTTGACATTCTGTGTGACATCCTGTTTGACTAATAGACATTTATTTTGTCTCGTTGGTCTCTTTGGTCTCTTTTGGCTAAAAAGGGGGAGAAGTAGCTGAAGTAGCTATGCTATAAACAGACAGATGACAGATGATGTATGTTGGAGATAATCTGTTTAGTACAGGTGTTATTGAATGAGATGTTAGATAAGAACGTGTATGTTACAGGTGATGTCTGTGGTGAGCAGAATGAGGGGGAGGAGGATCACAAGCGCATGTGTGTTTAATATGTGTTTACTAGTTACTATCTTAGCTAGTAATGTGTGTTTTATTACTTCTGCTGCTAAAACTGATACTGTGATTATACTCTTGTGAAACAAATGGTCTGATGTATGTTTTAGCCAAACTTTTCCAAAGGGGGAGTTTGTTGGTTCTATGTGTTGGCGTCAATTTTGGTAAAACCTAGAGTGTTCACAATTTGTCACAAGTATTGTCTTGACATGAGATAACAAGTTCCTGCAGGGTGTTTAAAATATGGATGTGCAGAATTTTGCTGAGATGTCAGACCCAATGTCAAGACATCTGTATACAGAACATTCAGTCAGAATGTTATGTATTGTGTGATTGCGCTTTCTATGCAAATCTCTGTGCGATTGATGTGATGATTGAACGTGCCATTCAATCAGTAATTAAAACCAGATTGACTTATTTTCCTACAAGATATAATCAGTTGTCATGAGAAGATATGAATGGAAAATAGTTTTAAGGTTTTATGTTGTCCAAGCCCAGCCAAACGCTTCTATATAAAGGGCATGGAAAACCTCGTTTTAACACACAAGAAATAATGAACGAAATATTGAGAGAGAATAAGGGTTTTAGTCTTGTGTCGTCGTGTGTATTGTGAGTTGTTCATTCATCCATAGATGATTGAATTGGACTGACTTTTGAGTTGTAATTTGTCCACTCTAAGCTTTGAAGCATGAGTGTGTGTATACTTGGTTGAAGCTTGTAAGCAAGATCAAGTATATGTGTAAGACCCCAATTTTGTCCCTAAAATTCCTCATGGCATCATAAGCATTGCATTGCATAGCCTCAAGGATCATTGAGCATCTTGGCTTCCTTTCCCTTTGGGTGGGACCTCCTTGTGAGTGGTTTGAAATCACCAGGCATGCTTGTATTGTATATCATTTGCTTTTCTTGTTTTAATTCACTAACCAAAAGCACAAAAATATGTCATTAACCTTTTTGTTTTGTAGCATCAAGCAAGCACATGTCAAGCACTTCAAGAGCATCCTTTGTACAAGAGCTGAGATATTTTCCTTGGTTTAAAGACCACATGATCATTACTTTGAGCTTACATGAGCTAAGGTTTCATTTTGGAGCCATTTCATCAAGTGGTAAAGGCCCAAGTTCATCAAGGCATTTCATGATCATCTGAAGACCAAATGGTCAACTGTACAGTCAACTGAGGACTTTGAGGGTGGGGAGATGAACTTAAACACCTCATTCATGTTCAAAAGAAGTTCATTTGTCATTTCAAACATCTATCTTGAAGATTTTGAAGTCATGGAAAAAGTTTCCAAAAATGGAAAATGACTTGTAATTTCAAGTTTCCAAAAATACCAAGTTTCTGGTCCACATTCAACTTGACTTATCAACATCAAAGAAGCTTCAAATGGATTTTTGGTGAACATGAAAGTTGTAGATCTTTCTCTCACATTTCCAAAAAGTCCTATTTCATGATCATCTGATGATTGGTTGAGAAGTTATGGCTAAATGATCCTAGGGTGTGCATGGAAGTTCAAAGTGACATAACTTTTGACTCAAAGCTCCAATTTGGTCCAATCTTTTTGCAAAATACTCTTCATGACCAAGGGATTCCAAATCAACATTTTCCATGCATGGAATAAGCTCACATGATCACTTGTTCATACATGTGAAAAATGGAGGGAAATTTTATAATTCAAAATTGGCTTAAGCTACAAGCAAATTACCAATTCCATGTTGATTATTGGTTGATTTGAAGTGGATTCAAGCCTTGCATGGGTACTGTTCACGTGTGGCATGTGCATGCTAAGATCACTTGCAATTTTTTCATTTCACCTCATTTCTCACTAATCATGTTTAACACCAAGCCTAATTTGATTATCATTGAGATTAGTGACTCATATAAATAGAAAACCCTAACTGCATTTGAAGGAGAGAACAGAATTCAGATCAAATTTTCCATTTCCCTCCCATTTTTCTCTCACTTTGATTTTCAATTTTCTTCACATAAACATCAAATATTCTTGCATAATATTGTTCACCATGGATCATTGAGTAAGAATCAACGTTTGGTTTGAAGAATTCTGTCCAGATTCAAGCAGATCGAGCACATGAACATGTTAATGGAATTTTGCAATTGAGCTAGATCTAGGTGGTTTCAGCTGCTGTTTCTTGCACAAAGCTTCTAGTCAAGCATAGAGGAGTAAATCTGGAGATTGTGAGAGCTTGATCACGCGATTTCAGCAAACTCCATCTCAAGTAAGTCAAAATTTCATCACTTCCTTTTGTTGTTTTCTTGATATGATCATGTAGATCTTGCTTAGCTGAGTGTGCTGATATGCTTAGAATTAATTTTGGTTAAGTATGGAGCCTGATATGTGAATTGGAAGTTTTGATGTTGATAATGTTTTTGATCGATCCATAAAACCTAGCACGAATTAGCTGATTTGAGCATGATATTTGGACTCCTGGTTGAAAGATCTTTCGAATGGTGTACGCGTCTTGCATTTCTGGAAAAAATTTCATAAAGCTCCGCCGGAGATGGCCGGAGAAGACGACTGTCTCCGCCGTCTGCAACTGGCTAGGGCTTTGCTTACCTGGATCCATGTATTGCCTTGCCTGGTTGTTCCATTGGTTCTCATTCGTTTGACCTGGCCACGTATTAAGTTGAATGCTGATTGTGATGCCAAATCATTTAATGAAACATTGTGTTTCATTTGGCTTATGTGGCGGATGATTGTGCTGCTAGCGTGTGCGTTTCCATTGGCCTGTGTTGCTTTGACTTGCCATGTGTATGTTGGACCAATGACATGGCTGCTGATTGTGTTTAGTGATACTGTGCGTTTTGGCTTTCAAACCTGGACCGCTTGATGTGTTTTTCGCGCTTGATCTGATGGCTAGCATTTATTTTGATTAATTCAAATAATTGTTTTTCCCTCCATTTATTTTGCATATTTCATTTTTATTTCATTCATCTTTAAAAAATCATAAAAAATAGTAGAATGATCAAAATTGACTCCAACTTTTTTCATAATCTTGTTTTGATGTCTAGTTTTTTATAGGATTATTTTCATGATTTGTTTATTTCTGGATTTTATTTTGGAATTTTTGATTGAACATTATGCTAAATTGATATGTTGCATTCAATGCTTTGTCTAATACTATGTGTTGATCCATTTGATATGAATTTTTGCATGCTTGATCTTCACATGTGATATGAAATTTTGAGCCCTGGTTTGAATTTTTCCTCATTTGCTATCACTGTTTTTGACACATGAAGATGTATATGACAATTTGTGTCACATTTTTGGCATTGCATTTGTGCATTTTTGTTTACATATCATTTGAACTGTTTGGATCTGATTTTTTGCACATTGTATGTTCATGACATGAGTAACTCATAAAAAATTTCATATCAATTGCTTGCTTTTCTGTTTTGATTTGGATTTTCTAATTTGGATGTCCATTTTGTGCACCTTTGCTTGCCTTTGCTTTACATTGATCATTTGAGCTACTTGCCTTGTGCATTGATGTTGGTCCTTTTGAGGACATTTTCATAATTGTTTGAATGTGCAATATGTGAAAGATTGACTTCTGTTTTGATCATTTGATTGTAGCGGTAACTTCATGACCATTAAGCTATGGATAAACTTAACGTCAATAAAACCAGAGTCGCCACCGCGCTTTTATTGTTTCCAAAGGAAAAAGGAAAAGTACGAAAAAAACCCAAAGATAAGAAGTTTTCAAATAAAAAATAATAAAATGTCAGAGATTAAAGATAAGGGGGTTGGTTACACAGACGGAAGGTGTTAGCACCCAAAGTGTCCTAGGTACTCTTAGGAAGCCCTTTTTTATGTGTGTATGTGTGTTTGGTATAAAAGATGTTTGAAACAAATAGAGTGTGGGGATAAGAAAAGAATTAATTGATTATATTTTTGTGTTTGACAAGACCTTCGGACTTGTGTCTACGTACCAACATAAAAATGTGGGATCAAAACCTCGTAGTTTGTGGTAACAATTTCAAAGTGAGTGGATTGCTTTAAACAAAAGTTTAAATTTAAAGAGGCACAAAGGGTCCAAAAGTTTGAATGAGTGTTAGTTATTTTTGTCTTTTGAAATTTTAAGTCAATATGATTAGATTCATTTACAAGTTTGATTGAGAAAAGAAATTTGCAATAAGGTCGAAGTTTAGAAATCACAAGTAAAGAAATTTTTGAAAGGGGGGGGGGAGACTTTGAAATTTAAGAAGTGGGAGGAGATGAAGAGACTAATCCTATGCAGAAATTTAAAAGTTAAGAGTTGGAAAGATATGACCAATGGGATGCAATCCAACAGACAAGAATGTCATATAGAAACCCACTTTCCCTTTGGACTTTAGATCAAGAAATATCAATAACCAAGCAACAAAATGAAGAGCAAGTCATTAAATAAAGATAGCCACATCCAAGCAAACAACTTCATAGTCTTCTTCTTCTCATGTATCAAATGACATACTCCTTGATTGGCTCAAAATAAGGCATTAGACACAAGTTCAAAGTAACAATTGTACCTAGACCATGTAGCAGATGAATTCATATGGATCCCAATACTTGCATCAGATGACAACTCAAATGACAAAACATGGTTTTAGAAATGTTGGCATTGGCCAAGTCCTTTTGCATAGGGAATGTTGCCTAATTCTAAGTCCAAAAGCTTAGATAAAATCCAACAGTCCACACAAACATAATTTTTAGTTTTTTTTGTTGTTTATTAGGTATTTTAAGGTCCTAAGACCACAAACACAAACAAGATACACAAACAAAATATATACAATCACAATATATGGCTTAAATGAGCAACGTGAAAATGACATAAACATAAACAAGTTAAATGATATATAAATGACAAATGAAATGGTAAATGGCTTGAATTTAAATTTCATATAGTAAATGACTTGAAAATAAAAACAAGAATAATAATAGTTAGTCAAATGTTAGTTGATTAGATGTTAGTGATGTTTTTGCTTTTCAATTGATTAAGTAATTCTTTAGAGAACACTGAACCCTCCATTCATAAACGTGGATCTTAAACCAAGATATCCTCCAAAGGAAGGAAAAAAGTCCAAGTTTCCACACAATACCATGAAAGGGGGAGACTTACAATCTCATTTACTAGAATGTTATGCCTTTAGGGTCAAAATTTAGCGCTATGTTAAGCAATCAGAATTGGACTTATGTAGAAGTCACAACTATCTGAGGTCGGGTAGAGATATGGTATAATGAACCATACTCCTAAAACATACCACACACAAAAAAGAAAAAGATCAAAGGATGGACCTATCTCATCCATACTTGTATTGGTTCATCTAACACAAAGTTATTGATGAACCAATTAGCCTTAGGATATTGAGACTTCATTGGTCAATGGAAAGGATGGGAGAGAATGGGATTGAAGATGAAGAGGGAGGGGAGATGAGAGAAACACAAATTCGTCATGGGAGGACTTTTATCAAATTAAAATCATTCATTCATTTTGGAAGATGAAATGTACATTTCATCAATCCCCTAAATCCAATGATTTTAATCCAAAAAAAGTCAAACCAGCCATGACCAAGGCCCAAACACATAGTCAAACTTCAGAAGTCAATAAAAATGGCTCAACATAATTTTTACACAATTAATCAATTAAAAATCAAATAAAAATGCATTTGAATTGAATTATGTTTGGTCAAAAACCTAAAACCTCTTCAAAACACCAAATAAATGGCAAAGAGATTTATCCTAGTTCAAACAAGGTCAAAGGACCTTAGACAAAAAATTTCATAATTTTTGAAAAGTCAGAAGTATTTTTAAACAATTAAAAATATGCACAAAAACAATTAAATCATGAAAAATATCAAAATTAATCCAAAAAATAATTTTAATTCATAAAATGAAAGAGGAAAATATTTGAAATTTTTTGGTGAAAGTCCCATATTTTTTGGATTGAAAATGAAATTAATATGAATTAATCAAAATAAAAGGATTAAATGGAAAAATCAAAAAATCAAAAAAACAAGGGTCATCTGATCTCCCTCATTAATTGAGGTGGCAGATCAGATGGCCAGGAGCACGCATTCCACAAGGTCCTAGGTCAAATGCGCTACAGACATGGTAATCAGATTGGACACATGAGATTAAAACATTTCAAACAAATCAGATGGCCTAGATTGATCCAGCGCACCACCAGAGCCCTAGCTCCGATCATCTTCTCCGGTGAGCACCACCGGTCTGGTCCAAGCTCAACTCAATGGAAAATGAAAAGTGAATATACTAATGTGAAGGAAAAATGCTTAGGAGCACGAATCTGGCCTCAATTTTCTCCAATTCCAAGTATATAAAAAGATACAGGGATTTGAATTTTGAGGATCATGAACAAAGTTGCTTCGATTTGACCTCAAAGCAACTCAATCTTCTTTCCTACATTGATAGGACTTCAAGCAACCAAAAATCAACAAGAGTGATGAAGAATTGAGGGAGAATCGAAGAGATGAAACTTCTGAAAATTCACCTTCAATGGAGCTTCAGATTGGCACGATTTTGCTTTCAATTATGCTTGGCATTGCTTCAGATGCTTATTGGAAGTGATTTGGATCAATGAAAGGTATGGACTCTTGGAGTTTCAATCTCAAAAAAGATGGAGATTTGAAACTCGACTTTTAAAGAAAATCTTCAAGCTTATCCTTCAATGGTGAGGGTTTGGGGTTGCAGGTTCAAAGCTTGGGCATGAGGTCCTTAATTCTGAGCAATAAGGGTCTTATTTATAGGCCAAGAGATTGATTTCTACACACATCCAAATTTTTAAATTTTGTGAAATTCTCTTTGCATGCTTGCATGGGCGTGTGATAGACCCATCAAGTGTGTATGAAAAGTGGAAGTGGAAATCATCCAAATGTTTCTTCAATTTTCACCCATACGCAAGTCCTTCATATTTTAACCAAATGAGATGATATTGGACTTTTTAGAAAGGTAAGATAAAGGGGAACAACTTTAATGTTTAACACATTTTCATTTGAATCTTGGATAATGATGAATTTTGAGGTGGAAGTTTGGGAAATCAAACATATTTGAAACTTTTCTAAGTCCCAAGTCAAATGTTCACTTCTTCCACCTTGAATAACTTTTTGTATGGACTTCAAATGAGAAAAGTTCCTTCATAAAAGTTTTATATATTTAAAACATATTAAATTTGGTCACAAATTTGACCTCATTTAGATTTGGCATGAAGGCGTTATGCATTTTAGAAGTTGAGGAAAATCACTTGTTCAATGGTATTGGCCCAAAATGACCTAAATTGTTTCCTCTTGGCACATGCACTTGCAAGTTTAATTTGAACTTACTTCAAACATAAAATTTGAAGTATACATTATGAATTTGATCATGGAAATTGAATGGATTTCATCTCATAAAAATTGAGCATGTTATAGTCTTGGGAAGTTGACCTCCAAACTAGGGTTCAGACAAAATGACCTATAATCTTTCACCATAAAAAATGACTTTCCAAGCAAAACTAGCTATTTACTTAAACATTAAAGTTGTTAGGAATGTCATTTTGAGAAACTCTGTGCTTGTAATAATTTTCATATGACAAAAATTGTAGGACATAGGGTCTAGGGAACCCCAGTTTTGACCAGTTGACTTTCTCTATTCAACCACCATGAACCATCTTGCTAGCTTGACATTCTCTTGATTTTTTGGACTCATGGAGGATAATATATGTGTAATATAATGTAATGTGAAGTATACCTTGAAATACTTTATCAATGTTTGAAAAAACGTGTTGAAGAAGTCACACAACATACCTAGATGAATTAGGGTTTCCAAGGCAAACAAACATCAAACTCTTGATGATTTCTTGACCAAAATGATATATGAAGAACATGGGGATCCATACATGATGTCTAGAGACAATTTGAACCTATTCTTGATTGTTATCCTTGTATTGAGGGTCTCAAACCCTAGATATGAGCTTGATAGAGCATAGGTGAGCATACACACTACCTACAAAAGCAACCAACTATACATTGACATATTTTTGGTATTTTGGTTAGTAAATGATGAAAAAAAAAGTATGATACAATAAAAAGTTCTTGGTGATCTCTCCCAATGCAAACCCAATGAATGAGGGGTAAGGAAGATGCCAAGGTGTGATCCTAATGCCAATACATATGATGAGATAGCATGAGGGATCTTAGGGTCAAAATTGGGGACTTACAATGATAAATGAAAGCCCTTGAATTCTGAGAGGGAAATCATGTGATTTTGAGAGCCACTCCAGTGACTGGTGTTGGTCGTGCATTGAAATCTCGAAAGCTCCACCTTGTTTCATTGGTCTGTATCAGATCCTATAGAGAGTAGGAGAGGTGGCCTACAGAGTGGCATTACCACCGTCTCTTTCGAATCATCATGATATCTTTCATGTGTCGCATTTTCGGAAGTACATTCGTGTTCTTTCTCATATTATCCAATTGGATGATGTGCTAACTTTGTGGATTGAGGATCACGAAGTGAAACAGTTGTAGGGCTAGGAGATTGTTTTGGTGAAGGTGATCTAGGGAGCAACCTCTGGTGGATGTCTTACGTGGGAGCTCGAGAGTTGGATGAGAGAGTCATATCCAAAGCTTTTTATTTCAAGTAATTTTCAAGGGTAAGAATGCTTTAAGTGTGGGAGAGTTATAATTCCCCGATTTATTTAATTAATTAATTTTAACTATTCTATTGAGTCATTACATGATTATATGATCTATTAATGTGTTTGGGGTATTTTTGTGGGATTATGATAGGTGGAATAAAATTTATACTATTTTTCAATATTTTCATAATTAAAATAAAATAGAGAGAATTGAATTAAATAGAGAAATACGGAAATGGGGGATTTGAGGTAAGAATGGAGATAGTGTGGAATTTGGTGGGACAAGGTGAAGGAAAACATAAGGTGCGGGAGGAAAATACAAATATTGAAGGAATGTAATAATAGGGTTATTTTTAATAGAAAAATAAAGAGAGGAAAATGATAGAGGTTGTAGCAGAGAACGTGAAAAGCTGAAAAGGGAGAGTTTGGAGAGTTAAAGAACAAGCACTAGGATTCATCCAAGAACATAAATTTTCTACAAAATTCAGGTAAGGGGGTGGGGGTTATTCTCTAATGGGTGTACGTAGTTGTAAGGGATGTGAGGTATCCTAACCCTTTTCCTTCATTGCTGAGAAATTTAGACCTTGAATGGGTTTGCAAAACCCTTAGGTTGCTATTGTTTATTCAAAGTTGTGATTTGCCAATTACTATTTTTGGATGCGGATTTTGTATGATTGGATTTCATGATAAAATTAAAGATGTTGTAGTTCATATTCCTAGGTTATGTGCTGATGAAAAAACATGATGAATTATTGAAATAATGTTGAATTGATGAACATAATAATGAGAGTTTGTGGGTTCATGTCTGGTTGTCTTGTATGTGTGATTTTGATGTGTTTTGATGCCTCTAATATGTTAGATAACTTTAGGGTATGAGAGTGTGATATCATGTCTTTAAATTGAGAAAAGAATGAAGAACAAGTGAAAATATGGAAATTTTAGTGTTTAATTAGAAACAGGAAGCCGGAATTGTGCAAATAATCGATCAAACTAATTTGATTTGAATCAGAAAATTACACTGAGAGTTCTGATTCAAATCATGGCCTCCTAGGTAGCCCCTCTCTGATTTGATTTGATTCACAATTTACACTTGATTTGAATCAGGAAGGAAAATTAGGTCAATATAGTGCTCATCATAACTTGATTTTCGTGACTCCGATAGAGGTGTGATTTGAAGCATTGGAAAGTTGACGCATAATACTACGTTATAATGATACTTTATAGGTTAAATATGTAAATTAAAATATTAAGAGTAAGTTTGATTATGATAAGTATTTGGATAAGATTATTGAATAAAATGTAATCATGAATTGATGGTTGTTATGTGTTGAGTCTGTGTATAATGATGAATTAGTTATGTGTTGAGAATGTATATAATAATGAATTAGTTACCGGGGATTTATTGTTTGCATGTTATTAATTGTTGGGGAGATATTCTACAGTGTTGCATAATTATTGGTGAGTTTATATGGTATTGCTTATATACTGATGAGTTATTCTATGGTGTTGTATAACAGTGAACCATGTAGTTCAAATAAGAACTATTTGTAATGAGTTAAATATTTCATTGTGTGGAATTTTCATGCATCATGTATATCGGAGTTAGGGATTGGCAATGATTGGTGATGAGACTAAATCAGTAATATAACTTTGATGTACAAATATTAGTGATGGGATTATTTCGTAATATAACTCTGACACCCAATTGGCGAGTAGGATTGGTACCACATGCATATGGTGATGAGGTAAAGAATATATTGCATATACACCTGCATTTGTAATTTGTGATGAATGTAATTATAATTGGTGACGTATGTGATTGTATTTGGTGACAATTGTACTTGAGTTATGAACAAATTTGCGATTGGTGATTAGGGTGAATAATATGAATATGTTGATATGTTGTTTATATTAATCCTTTATCAATTTATGCATCGTTAACATTTGTAGAACGTATTCTTACCCATGTTTGTTTTTTGTGGTGTCTGTGCTTCTTTGGAGTATACAAATCCAGGTAGAAGAGTAACAACTTGAGCTAGAGGACAACTTTGAGGCCTCTTTAGTTACTTATTGTTCATGTGTTTAGTGGATTTGCTTTGATATGTAGCACTGGGGACGAGATGTCTATATTTTGTTTTTACATGTCTTATTCACTTTGAAGTTGTTGAACCATTTTGTTATTCATTAGTTTTTAAGAATTTATATGTCAAACTTTATTATTTTAACTACTTAATTCACATGATTATATTTTGATGTTTTTTTTTGTGAAACATGCATGAAACTCTAAGTGTTGAGTTAAAATTGAATTACTTTACTAAATGTTGAGTCGGGGAATTAGAGCGTTAGACTAGTCGCCATAGGAAAATGTCCACCACCAGCCTATTTAACATCCACGAAGGCCCGCCAGAATCGATGAGGAACTACCTTGCACGCTTCAACGAAGATATCATCAAGTCCATCCATCCAAACCAAGAAATGTTTGTGGGGGAGTTCCAAATCGGGCTTAAAGCAAGACACTTCAACAAATCCCTCGCCCAAAATACGACACTCAAATTGGCCGAGGTAGTTGCAAGGGTAGAGTTCTACATCAAAGGAGAAGAAATAAATTCTTAAAAGTAGGCTCGCGGCCTCAAGGAACGCGTCCCCGATGCCAAGAGCTTTTATCCCTCAAGGAAAAACAATTACACCTCGCATGTGAAGGACAAGTCCATGTTCAATAAAGTATGGAAGGTGATAGAAAGTTTCACGCCTTTGAACACCCTTCAAGAAGAGATTTGGAACGAGGTACTTCACCTGCACAACATCCCAACACTACCTGCCACCAAGGTCGGGGTGATGGGATCTGAAACTAGAATGTGGTGTAAGTTCCATAAGGACATGGGACATACTACCGATGAATGCTACCAGCTTAAGAAAGAAAGAGCGAAGCTGATATAGTAGGGATACCTCAAGAAATTTGTGATGGTAAATTCCTTCAACAAAAGGAAGAGACATAACCCACGAGGGTGAGAGGATGCCGGAAGTCCTGGGACAAACAAGTCCAAAGAAGAATCCTAGGGTGAGGATAATAAAGCGACATGACAAACACTCAATACCATAGCAGGAGGATTCGTCGGGGGCGGTGAAATTAGATCTGCTCGTAAAAGATACACCTGCTAGGTCCTGAGTGTAGAAAACCTCCTAGAGATCAAGAGTATGGAAGCACTAGAAGTCGTGATTGTCTTCTCAGAAGAAGATGCATTTGGCGTCCATCCTTGCAATGATGATCCCATTTTCATCGTCGTCAAATGCGAAGAATGGGAGATCAAAAGAGTTCTAGTGGATTAGGGAAGCTCCGCCGAGATACTGTATTAGGACGCCTTCGAGAGATTAAAGTCTCGATCCTGAATACTTAAAGCCCTTCAAGAGATCGTTGGTTGGATTTTCAAGAGAACATGTGCAGATGAAATGGTATATCACCCTGAGGATCACGTTCAGAGCACGACCATGCCAAAGAAATAAAGGTTAATTATCTAGTCATTTACACACCTTCATCATATAATATGATTATTTGGAAACCAACCTTTAACTAACTAGGAGCCACTTTATCTACCTTGTATTTGTTGATGAAATACTCACGCCCTAATAAGCAAGTGGTAGTTGTTTGAGGGGACTAGGAGATCGCCATGAAATTTTACGCATAAAGCCTCAACTTCTTTAGGGTGCATTTTTTAACGTAATGGTAAAAAAGGCCATCTATGGGATAATGTCACCTAGTAAGGCGGGCGAGAGCAAGGAACGCTCCCACCTGACCTCACGAGATGATGAATCCTGAAAGCAAGGGGAAACATTCCCCTTTTCCTATGGAAGCATTTATTTGTTCATTTGTTTTTTATTCATTTGTGTATTTGTCCTATCTTTTGATATTTGTTTACCTAGTTGGCATATTTTTCACAAGCGACTATTGAAACTCTACCGATTGTAAGAACAAGATGTTCTAACGAGGTGCACTCTTTTCCCTCTGCACTCTCTAGGGAACAAGGGTTTTTAATGAGGCATCTCATTATTATTTATCTATATATATTCATTATGCCATATCTCTGCAGAAAATTCAGGTTTACAAGAAAGCCTCTCGTAAGAGGCAGTTACATATGAGAGATTTGTAACACCCCGACTAAATTAGACTTTTATTTATCTATTAATTTAATTATTTATTTAATTTAATTGATTAAATTATTTAAATAATTATCTTATGTGATGTTTTATGTGTTTGATCGGTGTCGACATTTGTGGTGAATTTTGCTTGATTAATTAGTTTTTGTGGGATTTATTTAATTAAATAATAGAAATTGAAAGAATAGTGAAGATTGGGGTAAATAGTGAAATAATAGAGATTTATGTGGTTAGTGGTGGAAATCTAATGTTTAGCTTGGCCAAAGTGTAATTAAAAGAAATTTAATTGGCTTAGTATATATTTGTAGAGAAATAGAAAATTAGGTTTTTAGAGAATTTGCCAGTGAATGTGAAAAGAGAAGGATATAGAGTAGGAGCATTGGTGAGATAGAGCTTGGGAAGAAGGAACCTTAGGAATGCTTGCTTGTTGCTTTTGCTGGAATTACAAGGTAATGGTGGGAGATTTTTTATCTAAGGGTGCCTTAATCATGAAAAGGAATAGAGGTTTCCCTTAACCTCCAATATGGTTTTATTTTCTCTATTTCTTGATATGAACATGATAGATGATCCTTATGATTCTGTTTTCACCATGAATTGATGTGATGATTGTGTTTAATGCTGTGTTATTTTGTGTTTCATGAGCCAATTGATTAAATGATGAACTTGTGTTGAAATTTGGGTGTTTTAGGGTATGAACATAACCTTTAGTCTATAATTAATTGGCGAATTAAGGTGTTAATCTATGTGAAATTAACATGTTCAATGTGATATACTTGTATAATGAATTATGTGCAATTAGGTGTTTTGGGGATAAAAAATAGAGCTTTGGAAGTGCTCAAGTGGTGAAAATCGCATTTTTGCATTTTTGTACAGTGGTAACTGGTTAACACATTAGTGTAACTGGTTACAGCTGAAGATAATAAACCTTTTTTAAAAAAATTCGTGACTATAACTTGTTACAGGTTTTGGTTAACCGATTACAGCTGTTGTGTTTTCCATAAATTTTGATTTTTTATTTCCAACCATTTTTATCGTAGCTTTAGTTTCATAAGTCCAAATTATTGAAGCGTTGGAAAGTTAACGCACCAAGCTACATTATATAGTGACTTGTGAGATGAATTGACATGTTGATTGAATAGTGTATGCATGTCCAATGTGTGGATAAATGTTGTGAATTGTATGCAGAACAGTGTGAATTATTTTACATGTTTAATGATGAATCAATGTTAAGATAATTTAAAATGATTGAGCGTTGTATGTAGATATGTATTTCATGAAGTCTTGCTATTGTGAAATGCAAGTTTAATTACTACATACTTGCTAATGATTGATGAGAGGAGTAGTTCAGGTGAGAACTACTAGTGATGCATTGAATGCACTATGGTTTATAGTCATAGTTGGGTAGTACTCATTGCTATGTGGATGTTGTTGCATGATTGATTAAGGGAAGAGTTAGGTTGTATTCATTTCTATGTTGTTGTTCTATGATTGTTTACAGTTAGAGTGGGGATGCATTCATTGTTGTGTTGTTATCATTATATTATTTTATGCCATGCATCATATGTTGTTATTATTCTGAAAGAGGCATGTTCGCTAGATCAGAGTTGGGACTAGTAACTTACCCAAGCTCAGAGTGGGGTCTTGGAGCTCAAATGTCGGGGCTCGGGGTTCAGATGTTGGGACCCAGTTTATGTGAAGAACCAAAGAGGCGAGTCACGAGTTTGAGTGAGGACTTGTGATTTATCCCAAGCTCAGAGTGGGGGATTAAAGTTAATAGTGGGTACTCAATTCAAGAACCAAATGTTGAGTCGGTACTGCATGCATATAGAGTTGAGTTATGAGATTGGTTTCGAGTGGGGATCGTGACGAGCATGAGTTGATGTTGCATTGCATTACAAAATGGTTGTGCAGATGAGATGTTTGAGTGTTATTGAATACTATGATATGGAATTGTGTGATTTTGAATGTGATGAGTAATACTATGATTGATGATTGATCGTGATATGGGTTAAATAGGATGTTATTACTATGCATGTTTGGTATGTGTATTATTTATGATGTATGAATCTACCCTGATTGTTTTGTGCACCGATTGTTATTTGAATGTTTTCTCACCCTTTTTGCATTGTTGCGTCTTTACTCCTCTGGAGTACAAACAATTAGATACCTGAGTAGGAACTTGAGTTAAGGAAGGTGTTATGCGTCATTAGTTACTTGTCGATCGAGTCTTATCGTTGGAGTCACTATGATATCTAACATTAGAGGAAAATGTTGTTCTCATATTTATTTTATGTTGCATATCTTTTCATTGATTTTTGATGATGAACCAATTTTCAAACTAATAATGTTTTTGAGGATTTTAATGTCATATATGTTATAATTTCCGCTGCTATCAAATGACTTAATTTTCAATTATGTGGTTCATATATTCTCTGTTGGTGTTTGAGTAGCATCATACTTGAAGGACTTTGTTTTACACATGTTTTATTTAATTAATTATCGATTCAGGAAGTATAGTGTTTCATAGTGGTATCAGAGCCTGGTTGGTCCATCCGTCCAGGTTTTTGTAATTTTGTCTATTCTCTAGTATGTGACATGTGTGTGAAACATTGTCAACGCTTTTTTATTCTAACCGCTTGTCGGCAGGAATGGGATTGAAACAAGTAAGGGTGAAGCTTCTGCTTCTCTGAGATATTTCATGTGTGGAGGATTGGTTTAGCGTGCCGCTGATTGCAAGGGTGCAAGTTATTGGATGAGTTAATGTTGTTTCCTAAGTTTGTTGAAGAGGAAGATTCAAAATTTATATATGTTAAGTGTGTGTCAAGATTGAATTTGGAAGTGTCTGCTATGAGTGGTAGCATGTTCATTGATACCCCAACTAATGGTTCAATGACTACTTCGTTAGTGTGTTTGAATTGTCCTTTGATAATTTACGATCGGTATTTTGGATTTGGCTTGGTTTGTTTACCTCTAAGTCAACATGATGTTATTTTGGGAATGAATTGGTTGGAGTTCAACTGTATGTTTATCAATTATTTTGATAAATTGGTGAAGTTTCTTGAATCTAAAGAGAGTACGAAGTTAGGTTTCATGACCACGGGGCATGTAGAGATGTCCTTGAGAGAGAGTGCTCAAGTGTTCATGGTGTTCTCATCCTTGATTTTAAGAAGCGATAGAATTATTATCGATCTACATGTGATGTGTAAGTCTCATGAAGTATTCCTAGATGACATTAGTGATTTTCCACTGGAACGCAAAGTTGTGTTTGCTATATACTTAGTACCTTGTACTAGTTCTGTGTCGATGGCTTCGTATAGGATGTCTACTTCAGAGATGAGTGAGATGAAGAAATAGTTAGATGATCTAATTGAGAAGAAGTTTGTTCAATTGAGTGTTTTTCCGTGGGAAGCGTTGGTGTTATTAGTTAAGAAGAAAGATGGGAGTGAGGTAGTGTGTTGATTATCAACAACTGAACAAGGTTACTATCAAGAACAAGTATGCTTTTCCTAAAATTGATGATTTGATGGATCAGTTGGTTGGTGTTTTTGTGTTTAGAAAGATTGATTTGCGTTCGGGTTATCATCTGATTTGTGTAAAGTCAGATGGTATTCTGAAGACTGCATTAAGAACGAGATATGGTCACTATTAGTATTCTGTGATATCGTTTAGTGTGTCTAATGCGCCTCGAGTGTTTACAGAGTACATGAGTAGAATATTCCATCATTACTTAGATTAGTTTGTGGTTGTGTTCATCAATGATATTTTGGTATACTCCAAGTCTAATAGAGAGCATGCAGATCGTCTGAGAGTTGTATTACAGACCTTGAAAGAAAAGAGGTTGTATATGCAGTTATCTAAGTGTGAGTTCTGGTTGAAGGACGTGAGTTTCCTTGGTCATGTGATATCCAGTGGTGGTATCGTAGTGGATCCATCGAATATATATGTAGTGTTGCAATGGGAAACTCTGAAATATGTTAATGAGAATAGAAGTTTTCTTGGATTGGCTGATTAGCACATAAGGTTTATCGAAGGCTTTTCGAGGTTGGGGTTGCCTTTGACTCAGTTAACTATAAATGGTCAAGCATAGTGTGAGGTGTCTAGTGTGAAGAGAGTTTTCAAGAACTGAAGAAGAAGTCGACGTCTACTCATTAATTTTAGACAAGTGTACCGATAATGTCACAATAATAAAAAGATCGAATCCACAAGGATTGTCTTCTAACAAGACAAAATGTGTGCACTATATAAAAACTAGTAAAGGGGGGGGGGGGGGGTCGAGTTGCAATTCGAAAATTAAATAAGAGTTTAAACAAAATTACGAAAGCAGTTAGGTTATGTTTAGAATCCCATATTTCTCTATTGTTAATTTTTGATGCCTTGTATAAATAATCTTATCACTACAACCCCACAAAAAATTAACAAAGCCATTATAATCGATCCCTCGTGAAATAACTTGCTAATCACTACTCAGAGCTTCCTATTCTTAAAATATGAGATGCACAAAACGTTAATTCCCTATGCCAGTACTCAAGGTTTCCTATTCATATTCAACCAGCATAAGTACAACGATTTCCCTAGGTCCAACACATACTGTTAGGTTATGTGTTTTGTGATTGGCAGCATTTTATTAAAACAAGTGAAGTAGCAAGATGTTGGACAAGATGTCTTGACATGCTTGTACGACATCGCGGTGTGCTGTGGGTTTTACATTCTTGGAAGTTTTTTTTAGTTCACGCATTCTGCGATTCAAAGTGCTTATTTTAGAAGCTTAAAGATCGGTTCCAATTGTGTCTTGTTTCCTAAGAAAGGATGTCAAAACATTTAAGGAAACATTAAATTTGATTCGATTATGCAGAAGGTTATGCATCAATTTGATTTGATTTGATATGTTGTTTATTTTAGCCCTATGCCCATGTTTTTCTAGTGCTATTTAAAGAACGACTCAAAACCTAAAAAGACGACAAAGTTGCGCATGAGATAGTCTTTGTTAGGGTTTGGTTTTTTCATTGTTTTTGTGAGCCATTCGAGTATCACTTAGATGCTTGAATTGGATTGAGTTTGTTGTTGTAATTGTGAAATACTCATAAGCTTTTAAGCAATAGTGGATTATGTTTCTTTAGAAGTGTGTCTTCTGTTTATTGTTAAAAATTGTTATCACTATTGTGTGATTGAAGGGAACTAGGAAGATTCTCATATCTAAGAGAGTCTTAAATAGAAATTTACAAGGGTAGTGATTAGACGTGAAGTTTGTAAAACCATAGGTTATTTGGAACTTCAATCCAATACTATTATAGTGGATTTCCTTCCTGGATTCGATGCCTTTAGATGTAGGTGACGTTGCATCGAACTGGGTTAACAATTGACCTGTGTTATTTACTTCATGTTATTTACTGTAGCACTGTAATTGTTTATGTTGTGACAATGTCCGGATCCTTGTGTCGTGACATCATATACAACATTTGTTATCTGCGTGCTAGAATTTCAATTGGGATCAGAGCAGGAACCATGTTCTATTTTGGGTGATCTCCAGGGAGATGTTTTCTGGTACTATGGACAGGGAAGGAGGATTTGTCAATAGACCACCTATTCTGAATGGCACCAACTATGATTACTAGAAGGCGCGTATGGTGGATTTTAAAAAATCTAGGGATAGAAAAACCTAGAAAGAAGTTATCAAAGGTTGGGAACATCATATGGTGTAAGACACAGATGGGAAGGACACAACTAATTTGAAGCCTGAAGAGGACTGGTCTAAGGAAGAAGATGAACTTGCTCTTGGAAACTCAAAAGCCTTGAATTCCTTATTCAATGGAGTTGACAAAAACATATTCAGATTAATAAATACGTGTACTATGGACAAAGATGCATGTGAGATCCTCAGAACCACTAATGAAGGCACATCAAAAGTAAAAATGTCAAGACTTCAACTTCTCACCACCAAATTTGAGAATCTCAAAATGAAAGATTATGAGTGTATTCATGATTTTCACATGAATGTTCTTGATATTGCCAATTCATATAGTACCTTGGGAGAGAAGATGTCGTAGGAGAAGCTTGTTAGGTCACAACTATTGAAGAAGCACAAGAAGTTTGACATGAAGGTCGCAATTATTGAAGAAGCACAAGACATCTGCAACATGAAAGTATAGAAGCTCATTGGGTCACTTCAAAATTTTGACCTGGAAATCAGTGATAGATCTGAAAAGAAGAACAAAAGCATATATTTTGTCTCCAATATGGACGATGAAGAAGCTTAATGTGACATGGAGATTGATAAAGGGATTTCTGATGCTATTGTGCTGCTTTGGAGGCAATTCAATAAGGTGTTAAAGAGAATGGATAGGAAGCTAAGACCTAATGTTAAGAACATGTCCCTCGACATCAATAAAACCAGCGACTTTCAAAGAAAAGTAAGAGAAGAGGAGAAGCACAATCAAGGAAAAGGGATCCAGATTCATGGATGTGAGGGTTTTGGTCACATTAGATCAAAATGTCCCATATATCTCCAGAAACAAAAGAATGACATGTCTGTCTCTTGGTCTGATGATGAAACTACTAAGCATGTTACAACTTTCACTGGTAGGTATGAATCTGATGAAGATTCTTGTGATGAGGATGTCTCTTATGAAGAATTGGCTGCCTCCTATAGAGAATTATGTTCCAGAAGTGAAGAGGTCTACAAGATAAGAGAAAATCAGAAGATAATCATAACTCATATGCAGGATGAAAAAGGAAAAACTTCTATTTACTATCTCTGACCTTAAAAATGAAGTAACCCAATTGAATTCTAAACTTGAAAACATGACCAAATCCGTAAAAATGTTGAACAATGGGTCTGATATATTAGATGAAATTCTTCAAGTTGGAAACTGGGCTGGAAACTTAAAAGGTATGGGTTTTGAGTACCAATCTCTGAAAGGAAAAACCCATGTGACAAAATTTATTCCTCTAGAAAGGAAGTATGAGCACATGATGTCCAACCAAAATGTTACAACATCCTGCCAGACATCAGGAAACTCAAACCAAAGGCAAGTCTTTGTATTGGAAATGTCATTATTATGGTAAATAAGGACATATAAATCCTTTTTGTTACAAACTGTATGTTTATCCAAAACATCCAACATATCATAGGGGTAAGCATGTGATGATTACAACTAGAAAGGAGTGGAAACATAAGGTTGTCGTCTCTAGTCTTATAGCCCATACTTCTCTTAGAGTTTCATCTAGAGAAGACTGGTACTTTGATAGTGGTTGTTTAAGACACATGGAAGGGGTCAAGAAGTATTTGGTAGACATTAAATCTTATTCATCTAGTTTTGTCAGGTTTGGTGATGGAGCTAAAGGTGAAATCAATGGTATTGGAAAGATAAGTTGCATTGGTCTTCCTAGACTAGATGATGTTTTGCTTCTGAAAGGACTGACTTCAAATCTCATCAGTATTAGTTAGTTATGTGACCAAGGTTTAAAAGTCAATTTCACCAAGTCAGAATATTTAGTTACAAATGAGAAGAATGTTGTTCTGGTGAGAGGAGATAGGTCTAAAGACAATTTCTATTTATGGATACAACAAGAAACTACTTGTTCTTCCATATTAATGTCAAAGGAAGATGAAGTCAAGTTGTGGCACCAGAAGCTTGGACATCTGAATCTTAAAGGTACAAAGAATATTATGTCTGAAGAAGCTATTAGAGGTATACCAAAGCTAAAAATTAAGGAGGGTAAAGTCTGTGGTGAGTGTCAAATTAGGAAGCAAACAAAGAAGTCACACCCGAAGTTGCAACATCAGACTACTTCCAAAGTTTTAGAACTTCTTCATATGGACTTGATAGGTCCTATGAAAGTTGAAAGTATTGGTGGAAAGAGGTATGTCTATATGGTTGTTGATGATTTTTCATGGTTTACTTGGGTGACTTTTATCATAGAAAAATCATACAATTTTGAGGTATTCAAAGATCTTTGTCAACTCCTTCAAAGAGAGAAGGAAAATGTGATTGCTAGAATCAGATGTGACCATAACAAGGAGTTTGAAAATGAATTTTTTTTCTGAATTTTGTTCTTCTGAAGGTATTGGTCATGAGTTCTCATATCCCATCACTCATCAGCAAAATGTAGTTGTTGAACACAAGAACAAAATATTAAATGAATCGGCTAGAGTCATGCTTCATGCAAAAAGTCTTCCTTATCACTTTTAGGCTAAAGCAATGAACACTACTTGCTATATTCACAATCGTGTTACTCTGAGAGCTAGTACTTCAACTACTCTCTATGAATTGTGGAAAGGAAGGAAACCTACTATTAAATATTTTCATGTGTTTGGGAGTAAATGTTACATTCTGGCTGATCATGAATAGAGGAGAAAGATGGATCCCAAAAGTGATGAAGGGATATTTCTTGGTTACTCTACAAACAATAGAGCTTACAGGGTTTTTAACTCCATAACCAAGGTCATGATGGAATTCATTAATGTTGTCATTGATGATTCTATTATTATGAAATGGACCGATGTCAATGAAGATGTTGGAACATTATCTCAGCAAACTGATGCTTTAGAAAATATGGAAGACATTGAGTCCAACATTGAGGCAGCAAGGACTGAATCAGATAACCCTTAAGCCAACAAAGGTCCCTCTATCAGAATTCAGAAAGATCATCCAAATGAGCTTATTATTGGAAATATTAATTAATTGATCACCACTAGATCCAGATATATGATATTCAATGCTTGTTTTGTCTTAAAGTTTAAACCTAAAAAATGTGAAGGAGGCCTTGACCGATGAATTCTAGATCAATGTTATGCAAGAAGAACTAGGGAAGTTTAGAAGGAATGTAGTATGGGACCTAGTTCCTAGGCCTAAAGGGATGAATATTATTTGCACAAAATGGATCTACGAGAATAAATATGATGAAAATGGAATTGTGATCAGAAACAAGGCTAGGCTTGTTGCTCAAGGATACAATCAAAATAAAGGGAATGATTTTGATGAGACTTTTGCACCTGTTACTCATCTTGAATCCATAAGATTGCTCTTGGGAGTGGCATGTATACTAAAATTCAAGCTATTTTAGATGGATGTGAGAAGTGCCTTCTTGAATGGGTACTTGAATGAAGAAGTGCATGTTGAACAACCCAAGAGGTTCATAGATCCTAGTTTTCCAAACCATGATTACAAACTAAGGAAATCCCTATATGGATTGAAGCAAGCACCTAGAGCTTGGTAGGAAATGTTAACTGAGTTTCTTGTCAACAATGGCTACAGGAAGAGGGAACAGACAAAACTTTGGTTGTTAAAGAAGAGCACGGTAAACTCGTGATATCCCAAATATATGTTGATGACATTGTGTTTGGAGGGATGTCTAACCAGATGGTTCAACATTTTGTCAAGAAAATGAAATCTGATTTTGAGATGAGTCTTGTTGGTGAATTAACCTATTTTATTGGCCTTCAAGTTAAACAAATGGATAATACTATCTTCATTTCTCAAAGCAAGTATGCCAAGAATATAGTAAAGAAGTTTGGCCTAGAAAGTGCTAGCCACAAAAGGACACTTGTAGAAACTCACTTAAAATTAAGTAAGGATGAAAAAGGTGTTGATGTGGATTAAAGTCTATATAGAAGTATGATTGATAGTCTATTGTATCTTGCAACTAGCAGACCAGACATCACTTTTGTTGGAGGAGTATGTACTAGATGTCAGGCTGAGCCTAAAATCAGTCACATCACTCAAGTGAAGAGGGTCTTGAAATACATCAATGGTAATAATGAGTATGGCATGATGTATTCTCATAGTTCTAACTCCATGCTTGTATGTTATTGTAATGCAGACTGGGCAGGTAATGCTGATGATAGAAAAATTACTTATGGAGGATGTTTCTTCTTGGGAAATAATATTATATCTTGGTTCAATAAGAAGTAAAACTTTGTATCCCTGTCTACTGCTAAAACTGAGTATATTGCAGCAAGAAGCAGTTGCTCTTAATTGATTTGGATGAAACAAATGCTAAAAGAATATAATGTCAAGCATAATATCATGACATTATATTGTGGTAATCTGAGTGAAAACAATATATCCAAGAATCCCATTCAACATATCAGGACAAAGCACATTGATATTCTTCATCATTTTATTAGGGCATGTGGCCACTGAGAAGCAATTGGTAGATATATTTACTAAAGCTTTGGATGCAAATCAGTTTGAGAAGCTAAGGGGTGAATTAGGAATTTGCATGTTTGAAGAATTATAGCAATTACTTATGTGGAGGCGTGCAATCAATATTTTATCTTTCCTCCATTTAGTGGTGCACAAAACTCCAGGGAAAATATTAAAAACTTTCCTTATTTTTCTTGCAACACACAATCATCTCTCTCATACCTCCATCAATTCCATTCTCTCTACCCTCAGTAAATATTTCATCAGTGTTCTCATTTACCTTCATCTCTCTACTGTCAATCCCAACTACAAAACTGTCATCAAGATGTCTAAACCTTCTGGATCAACACCAAGCAAAAGCACCATAGATCAATCACCCCCTAGGATTGCATGTGCTAATATGGATTATTCAGATGTTGTAAATGAAGAGAAAGATGATTTTGATCGTATGTTTGTTGATATATCTGAAAAAGAAGAGAATGCTAGAGTGAATAAGGATCAATATATAGACATTGTAAATGTAGAAGACCTAGACTCTAATCATGAGCCCATTGGTAAGAGAATGGCTACAAGGATAGCGAAGAAGTTAAAGAGTGGAAAAGGAAAGATTGTTGAGTCTACAAGGAAGTCTCCCAAGGCTCCCAAGAAATGTATAACTGTTGGTCCTACAAAAAGGTGGAGCAAGGTTGTAACCCCTGCCACCAATAAAATATATCTAAAGAGGAGGGAAGTCCCATCTAGTTCTAGTGACTCTGAGTATAATGTCGAAATCTAGTGGGAAAAAGATCCCTGCTAATGTGCCTGAAGTTCCCATTGACAACATCTGTTTTCACTCTGTTGAGAATGTTGAAAAATGGAAGTTTGTGTATCAAAGAAGGTTGGCTTTGGAAAGGGAACTTGGAAAGTATGCCTTTGAGTGAAAAGAAGTGATGAATCTGATTAAAGAAGTAGGGTTGATGAAAAGTGTGGCTGGTTTTAGCAAGTGATATGAGATGCTTGTAAAAGAGTTCATTGTGAATATTTATAAGGAGTGTGACAACAAGAGGAGTAAGGAGTTCAGAAAAGTGTATGTGAGAGGAAAGTGTGTCAAATTTTCTCCAGAAATCATTAATAGGTTCATGGGCAGAAGTGAAGAGGAACAAGTTGAAGTGGAGGTATCCAACAATGTCATATGCAAGGAAATCACTACAAAAGATGTAAAGGAATGGCTAAGAAAAGGGAAGTTGTCAGTTGGTTGCTTGAGTGTAAAATATGCAGTACTTCATAGAATTGGAGTTGCAAATTGGGTTCCAACAAATTAAACTTCCAACATTGCTACAAGGTTAGGTAAGTTCATTTACATTGTAGGGACCAAAACCAAGTTTGACTTTAGGTCATATGTTTTTTACCAAACCATGAAGCATGCTACCTCTTTTGCTGTGAAGATGCCTATAGCATTTCCCTCCTTAATTTGTGGTGTGATTCCGAGTCAACACCCTAGTATTTAGATCAGGTCAGACACTGCTTGCAAGAGAGAATCTCATCTTTCATTACATTATAGGCTATTCCCAAAGAAACATATCCCAAACATTGTCATGACATATGGTAAGGAAACTTCCAGATCAACCTCAAAGGGTGGAATAATTGTTGAACTGAAAGATATCTGCAAGGCTTTGGATAAAGCCATCAAAACTTGCACTGAAAAGAAAATCAGACTGGAAAGCCTGACCAAAGCTTAATGGGGAGGGTACTGATGGTAATTTGGGTGGTTATGTGGAAGAAGAAGAAAATGAGGAGGATGAGAATGTTGATTCAGATGCTTCTAGTGATGAAGAAACAAATGTCAGTTCTGACATTTGATATGTTTTGATTATTGCTTCAGTGTTTTTTTTGTGGGCTTACCGTGGATATTTTGTGCACCTTGTGTGCCTTTTAATTGATCTATAATATGTTATAATGAATGAATTTCCTAATTCATGATTTTCCTGTTTTTGTCAAATTTTGGCTAAAAGGGGAGAGTAATGGTAGTGTATTTTTTTTGTCTTTTGTGCCTTGTGCCCCTTAAGGGGGAGTAGTAATGGAGGAGGAGTAGTTATTGCCTCTGTTGTGATATTTAGGGGGAGAATATGTGTTTTCTCTTCTAGCTTAATGATGACATGATTACTTATTGATAGTTCATGTGTGTTATTTGGTTGCTGTGAACTCAGACAAAATGTCTTGACATCCTGTATGGGAGAATTTATTTTTCTCTACAGAAAGGTTATGTTGTGAGAGTTTATTTCTCTTTGGTGTGACATTCTCTATGAGGCTGGTTTTATCTTGTTCTGTTGCATATGCCTCTGATGTATCTTGGAGAAGTTCCAAGTTTGTTTCTTTTGTTTTCTTTGAAGAAGTTATCGTGCTCTTTCTAGTCTTAACATGTTATGCATTACAAATTTTGTTTTAGCCAAAATTTGCCAAAGGGGGAGATTGTTAGGTTGTGTGTTTTGTGATTGGCAGCATTTTGTTAAAACAAGTGAAATAGAAAGATGTTGGACAATATATATTGACATGCTTATACAACATCGTGGCATGCTGTGGTTTTTACATTCTTGGAAGATTTGTTTTTTAGCGTGATATTAGTGAAGATTATTTTTTGATATAATTCATGCATTCTACGGTTCAAAGTGCGTATTTTGGAAGCTCAAAGATCGGTTCAACTGTGCTTTGTTTCTTGAGAAAGGATGTCAAAACATTTAAGAAAACATTATATTATATTTGATTTGATTATGCAGAAGATTGTGCAGCAATTTGTGTAAGACCCCCAATTTTGACCCTAAGATCCCTCATGTTATCTCATCATATGCGTTGTCTTAGGGATCACACCTTGGTATCCTCCTTACCCCTCATTCATTGGGTTTGCATTGGGAGATATCACCAAGCATATTTGATTGTATCATACTTTGTTTTTCTTTGTTTACTAATCAAAATACCAAAAATATGTCTATGTATAACTTTGTCTCTTTTGTAGGTAGTGTGTGCATTCACCAATTCCTTATCAAGCTCATATCTAGAGTTTAAGACCCTTAGTACAAGGAAATCAATGAAGTGATGGTTCACATTGGTTATAGACATCATATATGGGTCCCCATAATCTTCACCTATCATTTTTATCAAGAAATCATCAAGAGATTGAAGCTTGTTTGTCTTGGAAGCCCTAATTCATCTAGGTATCTTATGTGACTTCCTCAACAAGTTTCTTCAATATTTCATCAAATATATCAAGGTATACTCCATATTACATCATATTATACATATATGATCCCCTATGAGTCCTAAATATCAAGAGAACTTCAAGTTTGCAAGTTGGTTCAAGGAGGTTGACCAGAGAAACTCATCTAGTCAAAACTAGGGTTCCCTAGACCCTATCTCCTACAATTATTGTCATATGAAAATGATTCCAAGAAACAAGTTAATCCTTATGACATTCCACAAAACTTTCATGTTGAGGTCAAGAGCTAGTTTTGCTTGGAAAGTCAATTTTTATGATAGAAGATTATAGGTCATTTTGTTTGTACCCTAGTTAGGAGGTCAACTTCAAAGGACCATAACTTGCTCAATTTTTATGGGATGAAGGACATCCAAGTTTCATGATAAATTTAAAGATTTTATCTCTAATGTTTATTCTTTGAGAAACCTCAAATTCAACTTGCAAAAGCATGTTCCAAGAGGAAACATTATAGGTCATTTTGGACCATTACCATTGAACAAGCAATTTTCCACAACTTCTAAAATGCATAAATCCTTCATGCCAAATATAAATGAGGTTATATTTATGACGAAATTTAAGAGGATTTAAAGGTATATAACTTTGATGAAGGAACTTTTTCCATTTGAAGCTCATAGCAAAAGTTATTCAAGGTGGATGGAGTGGATATTTGACTTGGTACTTAGAAATTTTTCAATTATGTTTGATTTCCCAAACTTCCACCTCAAAATTCATCATTATCCAAGATTCAAATGGAAAAGTGTTCAACATGAAAGTTGTTCCCCTTGATCTCACCTTTCCAAAAAGTCCAAGATCACTTTATTTGGACAAGGTTTGAATGACTTGTGCACAGTTACTCTTCATGGTTCCATTTGGATGAATCTCATGATCACTTCTCAATTGCAAATACATGGCTTCATGTTAGACTTTCAGTATTGTTCATGATCATCTTTAGACGTTTTGACATCATCTCATGGGCCTATCACACGCCCATGCAAGCATTCACACTTGAATTACTATTTTTGGCATTTGAATGAAAGTGTGTGAAAATCAATTGCCAAGCCTATAAATACATGCCTTGGTGCTCAGAATGAAGGAGACCTTGCCCAAGCTTTGCTTTTGCAACCTCCCCACCTCCATTAAAGGATAATCTTGAAGGTTTTCATTTAAAAATCGAGTTTCAATTTCACTTCTATTTTGAAGTTGAAACTCCAAGAATCCAAGCCATTTGAGCTCTCATTTCACCTCCTGCAATCAAGTGGAAGCAAGCCCAAGCCAATTGAGATCCAGATCGAGCTTCCTCACTGCAAACATAAGGTAAAATTTGTCAAACTTTCTCTCTTCGATTCTCTCTCAATTCTCCATCATTTCAATTAATTTTTGGTTGGCTGAAGTCCTACAAATGTAGGCGATAATATTAAGTTGCTTTGACGTCAAATCGAAGCAATTCAGTTCATAATCCTCAATTTTTAGTTCCACGTATCTTTCAATATAGTGAGAATTGGAGAATTTTGAGGGCAAATTTGGATTCCTGGGGTTTTTCTCTTCAAATTAGTATATTCACTTTTTATTTTAGTGAAGCTTGAAGGTGGACCAGTCTGGTGAGGTCCACCGGAGAAGATGACCGGAGCCCTAGCTCCGGTGGTGCGTTGGCACTCTCCCAACCTTCTAATTCAATTGAAATCTTTTAATCTTGACTGCTCCCTGTGATTACCATCCCTATGACGCATTGACTGAGGTGTATGGTGAGAAGCGCGCGCTTGACCATCAGATCTTCCACCTCAATTAATGAGGGAGATCTAATGGCCCTTGTTTTTTGATATTTTTTTATTTTTTATTTAATTGCCTTATTTTTTTTAATTCATAATAAATACATTTTTTATCCAAAAAATATGGGACTTTCACCAAAAATCTTTAAATATTTTTCTATTCCATATTCTTAACTAAAACTATTTTTTGGATTAATTTTGGTATTTTTCATGAATTAAATGTTTTTGTGCATATTTTTAATTGTTTAAAAATACTTCTGACTTTTTAAAAATTGTGAAACTCTTTGTCTAAGGTCCCTTGACCTTATTTGACCTAGGTTAAATCCTTTGGCTATTTATTTGATTTTTTGAAGGGATTTTAGGTTTTGACGAAATAAAAATGTATTTTAATTCATTTTTAATGTGATTTTTAATTGATTAAATATTTAAAAATTATGTTGAGCTATTTTGATGGTCTTGTGAAGTTTGACTTCCAGTTTAGGCCTTGGTCATGATTGATTTGACTTTTTTTGGATCAAAACCATTGGATTTAAGGGGTTGATAAAATGTACATTTCATCTCCCAAAATGAATGAATAATTTTGATTTGATGAAATTCCTCTCATGATCAATTTGTGTTTCTATCTCCCCCTCTGTCTTCATCTTCATCCCTATTATTTCCCATTCCCCCATTTGACCAATGAAATTTCTAATGTGTAAAGGCTAATTTATTCATCAATGACCTTGTGTCAAATGAATCAATACAAGTATGATTGAGATAAGTCCCTCTCTTTTTTAGTGTGTGGTATATTTTAGGAGTTTGGTTCCTTGTACTAAATCTCTAACATGCATTAACACCTATATTTTTGTTACCTGACCACAGATAGTTGTGACTTCTACATAAGTCCAATTACGATTGCTTAACATAGAGCTAAATTTGACCCTCAAGGAACATCATTCTAGTATGTTAGATTGTAAGTCTCCCATTCTTCATGGCATTGTGTGGAGACTTGACCTTTTTTTCCTTTCATGAGAGCTAGTGGCATACTTGTTGAATTATCCAAGTTGGATCCCTTCTCATGGAATATGTCTTGGTTTAAGGATTCATACTTGTGAACAAATGGTTGAGTGTTCTCCAAAGAATGACTTAATCAATTAAAAATCACCTATAACACCACTAACTTTTGAATAACATTTGACTAACTTTTATTCATTATGCTTTTACTTTCAAGTCATTTACTTTATGCCATTTAAATTCTAGTCATTTATCATCCATTGTCATTTACAATTCATGCAGCTTGTTTATGTTTCAAGTCCTTTTCACTTTGCTCATTTGAGACATATCTTGTGATTGGATATATTTGTTTATTTATCTTTGTTTTGTTTGTGGTCTTAGGACCTTAAAAACACATAATAACAACAAAAAACCTAAAAAATATTTGGTGGACTGTTGGATTTGATCTGAGCTTTGGACTTAGAATTAGGCAAAATTCCATGTGCTGAAGAACTAGGCCAATACCAACATTTGGGACTAAGCTATCTTTGAATTATGCTTTCATCTGATGCAATACTTTAGAATTTCTTGGATTCATTTGCCACTCTGTCTTTGTGCTTAATCGTTATTTTGATCTTGTGTCTGATGTTTTATTCTAAGTTGATCAAGAAATATTTCGTCTAGTACATTGGAAGATAATGAAGACTGCTAACTATTGGAATTTTTGCTTGGATGTGGCCATATTTATTTGATGCCATGATTTTTATGATGTATCGATATTGCTCATTTCTTATTGATCATTGCTTGATTAAAGTCCAAAGGAAAATGGGTTTCTATATGACATTCTTGTCTGTTGGATTGCATCCCGTTGGTCAGATCTTTTCAACTCTTAACTTTTAAATTTATGCTTAGGATAGCCTCTTCATCTCCTCCCACTTCTTAAATTTCAAATCTCTCCCTCTTTTAAAAAAAAAATTTTTGCTTGTGATTTCAAATTTAGACATTGTTTAATGATTAGAAACTTTGGCCTTATGCCATTGAATTTTCAAACTCTTTCTTAAATCAAATTTGTAAATAAACTTAACCATATTGACTTAAGTTTCAAAAGACAAAAATAACTAATAACCCCATTCAAATTTTTGGCCCTTTGTGCCTTTTCCTATTAAACGTTCGTTAAAAGCAATTCACCAACTTGTTTGAAATTTTTACCATGAACTACGAGGTTTTGATCCCTCATTTCTATGTTGGTACGTAGGCACGAGACCGAAGGTCTTGTCAAACACAAGAATATAATCAATGAATTATTTTCTCATCTCCACATTCTATTTAATAAAACATCATTTATACCAAAAACACATGCACACATAAAAAGGGCTCCCTAGGAGTACCTAGGACACTTTGGGTGCTAACACCTTCCCTTTGTGTAACCAACCCCCTTTCCAGTAATCTCTGGCATTTTGTTAGTTTTGATTTGAAAACTTCTTATCTTTGGGTTTTGTTCGTACTTTTCCATTTTCCTTTGGAAACAATAAAAGTGTGGTGGTGACTCTGGTTTTATTGACGTCAAGTTTATCCATAGCTTGACAGTCATGAATTTACCTACAAAAATTAAGTGGCGACTCTGCTGGGGATTAGTCCTTAGTGGGTTTAGCCTAATTTTTTATGTGTATATATTTGTATATTTGATGTTTTTATATCTTCTTTGTGTGATATAATCTGTCTGTTATGCTTGGTGATCTCTGAGTGGTGAGATAAGTT
Organism: Lathyrus oleraceus; assembly: GCF_024323335.1. NCBI lineage: Eukaryota > Viridiplantae > Streptophyta > Magnoliopsida > Fabales > Fabaceae > Lathyrus > Lathyrus oleraceus. Next base: position 465,785,239 of record NC_066582.1, read on the forward strand.
CTAACCCGGACTTGAGTGCAATTAAGATAGGAGGATGGTATAGTCATGTTCAACTTGTGTGGAGTAGTCCTTAACTAGTTGGCTTGAGACACATCTATTCAGTGGAGACCTCTTTGGAGTTATTGATGTCACACAAGTTATTTGTGGATAGGCATTACCTTCTCTGATTTGGGGTGTGAGAAGCGGAGGACCGTAGAACATGTAACCCAACTTGGCCTATTTAGGACGTAGTGTGGAGACTGTTCAGGTGTAGACTTGATCACAGATTGTTATGCGATACTACACTCAGACGAGTTTCTCTTGAGAATATTATGGGTTGATGAGTCAGTCATCCTAACCTATAATATCCGATAGATGGGATTAAGACTCTAGGAACTTCTTAGAACACGATCTACATGTTTTTATCCTTAGTACACTCCTTTTGGATGGGTCTTAACCCGACTCCATGCTCGTGACTCACAACAAACCCTTTTATTCTTTGTTGATACGATCAAGCCTCATCAATATCAATGGAACTTGGGTGTTGATAAGGTGAAAACCATAATCGACCAAAAGGGATGATTGATCTTGATGATGACTTGATCCATCCCTTAACCTTTGTTTGTGTTTGCCTTGTGTGTGATCCCTTGTGTGTGATTGTTATATTCATGCATACATGCGCATTATGAAATCCATCATAGAAAATAAATTTCAAGGAACTAAGGTCTTATTTGCAAATATTTTCAAACCATGGATTATGGATGAAGTAACACTAAGAAGTACAGTTTCAGATGTCCTGATTTGAAAGGGATAAGGAAGTTGTCATCTTTTGTATTAGATCCCTTAAACTTCAAGAAACATCATAGGAAGCTCTTATTTGTGTTATCTGCTGATATGGTTGAAGGACTTCTGAGTGTTTTTGGTTCAGTTCTATGACCCTCTTTATCGGTGCTTCACTTTTCAAGACTACCAGTTTGTGCCTATGTTGGAGGAGTATGCTCATCTCTTGGGTATACCCATATCTGACAAGGTACCTTTTAGTGGATTAGAGGAGATTGTAGCGGTAAATTCATGATCATCAAGCTATGGATAAGATAGACATCAAATAAAAAGAGTCGCCACCATGCTTTTATTGTTTCCAAGGTAAAAAGGAAAAAGTAAGAACAAAACCCAAAAGTAAGAAGTTTTCAAATCAAAACCAATAAAAATGTCAGAGATTACAGGTAAGGGGGTTGGTTACACAAAGGGAAGGTGTTAGCACCCAAAGGGTTCTAGGTACTCCTAGGGAGCCCTTTTTTGTGTGCATATGTATTTTGTACAAAAATGATGTTTACAAAGAAATAGAGTGAGGGGATGAGAAAAGAATTTATTAATTATATTTTTGTGTTTGACAAGACCTTCAGACTTGTGCCTACGTACCAACATAAAAATAAGGGATCAAAACCTCATAGTTCGTGATACAAATTTCAAAGTGGATGCATTATTTTTAACAAAATTTAAGTTTGAAAGGCACAAAGGCCTGAGAATGGTTTGATTGAGTTAGTTCTTTTTGGGCTTTTGAAAGTTTAGGTCAAGTATGGTTAAGTCTATTTACAAATTTGATTAAGAAAAGAAGTTTGAAAATGTGATGGCATAAGGCCAAAGTTTCTAGTTTGCGAAGTGGTCAATGTTTAGAAAATAACAAGTTCAAACAAAGAAGTTTTTAAAAGGAGGGAGAGATTTTGAAATTAAAGAAATGGGGAGGAGATGAAGTGACTAATCCTATGCACAAAATTAAAAGTTAAAAGTTGAAAAGATCTGACTGATGGGTAGCAATCCAATAGTCAAGAATGTCTTATAGAAACCCCAAATTCCCTTGGATATTAGAATCAAGCAACAAACAATGCATACAATATTAACTTGAAGAGTAAGGCATCAAATAAAGACAGCTACATCCAAGCTTAGCATCTCCATGATCTTCTTCAAATTAGCCCATGTAGAAGATGAATTCCATAAGTCAAAGGTTCAAAATAACAGCTTCATAATGATCATGTTGCAGATGAACTCAAAGGGATCTGGAATGATGTATCAGATGAAGTTTCAAATTGAAATCACTTGGTTTCACAAAAGTTGGCATTGGCCAAGTCCTTTAGCACAGGTATGTTGCCTAAATCCTAAGTCCTATTTATCCAAGATCAAGTCAATAGTCCACACAAAAGTTTTTTAGGGTTTTGTTCTTATTATGTACATTAATGGTCCAAGACCACACAAACAAACAAAATATACACAAGCAAGATATATCACACAATATGGTCCAAATGGGCAAAGAGAAAATGACATTAACATAAACAATTAGAATGGTATGAATAATGGCAAATGAATAGAACTTAAAAATTAAAGTGAATTAAAATAAAGGACTTGAAATTAAATGTTAGTTGTTAATGATTTAGAAGTTAGTATTGTTTTGCTTTTGATTTTCATTTTAAGTCATTCTTCGGAGAACACTCAACCCACTTATCACAAGCATGGATCCTTAAGCCAAGACATCTTCCAAAGGAAGTAAAAAAGGCCAAGTTTCCACACAATACCATGAAAGAGAGGAGACTTACAATCTCACTAACTTGAATGCTATGCCTTTTGTGTCAAAAATTTAGCGATATATTAAGCAATCGTAATTGGACTTATGTAGAAGTCACAACTATTTGAGGTCGGGCAATAGAATTTTGGTGTTTATTTATGTTAAAGACATAGTATAATGGACTATGCTCATGAAACATACCACACACAAAAAGAATATGCAAAAGAGGTGGCCTAATCTCATTCATACTTATGTTGATTTTACAATCAACTAGCCTTAGGGCTTAGAGATATCATAGGCCAGATGAGATGAATGCATAAAGAAGGGGAATGAGATGAAGAGGGAAGGGAATGGATAAAAACTCAAATTGGTCAAAGGAGGACTTTTACCAAATTAATATCATTCATTCATTTTGGGAGATGGAATGTACATTCCATCAATCCCCTAAATCCAATGATATCAACTTAACAAAGTCAAATCAACCTTGACCAAGGCCCAACAACAAGAGTCAAAACTTACACAAATCATCATAATAGGTCAACACAATTATTTGGCATTTATTCAAATTAAAAATACTAAAATAAGGCATTTAAATTAAATATGGTTTGTCAAATTCCTAAAACCTCATCAAGACACCAAAGAAATGGCCATGAGATTTATCATAGGTCAAACAAGGTCAAAGGACCTTGGAGAAATTTTTTAGAATTTTTAAAGACTTAAAAGTATTTTTTAACAATTAAAAAATAAAATCAATAAAATCCTGAAAAATATTAATAATGATCTAAAAAATAATTTTAATTTAGAATATGAAAGAGGAAATTATTTGAAATTTTTTCGTGAAACTCTCATATTTTTTGGATCAATATTAAAATTAATATGAATTAATGAAAATCAAAGGAATAAAGATTAAAATCAGAAAATAAAAAAAACGTGAGCCACTTGATCTCCCTCATTAATTGAGGTGGCAAATCAAGTGGCCTGAAATGCGCGTTCCACCAAACACACGAGTCAGCGCGTTGTACTAAGGGTAATCACAATGAGCGCTTAGGATTAAAACATTTTGAATTGATCATGTGGCTCAGAACTTGTTCAGCACACCGCCGGCGCTGAAACCCCAGACACCTTCTAAGGCGAGGCTCACCGGACTGGTTCAGTCATCACCATCACATAAATGAAAAAGAAGGACATGATCTGAAAGAAAAAATGGCGTAGAGCACGAATCTGACCTCAATTTTAACTAACTCCACATTATTAGAAAGATATATGAAGTTGAATTTTGAGGTGTGTCAACTGAGTTGCTTCGATTTGACCTCTAAGCAACTCAATCTTCTTGCCTACATTGGTAGGACTTCAGACAACCAAAGATCCAAGAGAATTGATGAGAATTTAGTGAGAATCGAAGAGATGAAGTTTTCTGAAAATTACCTTCAATGTTGTGCAGAACTTGAGGTTGCTTGCTTCAAACACGATCTGATCACACTTGAGAAGCTTGCAGGGAGTGGTTAGCAATGGTGCAAAGCTTTGGATCCTGGAGTTCTTGAATCTCCGACAGTTGAGATTCAAACTCAATTTTTAGATTGAAAATTATCAGGTTTTCCTTTAGAATGAGAGAGTTTCCATTGGGGGGCAAAGTTGGCGCGCAAGGTGTGTTTTAAATGAGCTCAGAGGCCATGTATTTATAGCATTTGGGATTGATAATTGCACACTTGAAAATTTGCTAAATTTGGCAATTGCATGATGCAATCTTGCGTGGGCGTGTATAGGCCCATGAAGCAATCCATTTAGTTCCAAATTCAACTGTTCTGAAGTCTTAAAGAAGCTTGAATGGCAAGGCAATGTGAAATGGAGTTTTGAACATTTGATTTCTTCCAATGGTGCAACTCTATTAAAGCCATGCACAGACCTAGCAAACTTCATCCAAAATGCATGAACTTGGGTTCTTTGGAAAGCTTGGATCAAGGGGAACAAGTTTGATGTTGAACACTTTTCTATTTGGAGCCTGGATCATGGTGAATTTTGAGGTGGAAGTTAGGAAATTTCAACATGTTGAAATTTTTTCTAAGTGTCAAGCCATATATCACAATATCCCACCTTGCTTAACTTTTTACGTGAGTTTCAAATGAGAAAAGTGTCTTCATAAAAGTTGTATCTCTTTCAAAGACCTTCAAAATGGTCATAAATTTCATGTCATTTGGATTTAGAATGATAGAGTTATGCATTTTTGAAGTTTGGAAAAATCACTTGTTCACTCCAAACATCAAAGTTGAAGTAGACATCTTGAATTTGATTTTTCAACTGAGAAATATTTCATCTCATAAAAATTGAGCAAGTTATGGCCTTGGGAAGGTGACTTTCAAATTAGGGTTTAGACAAAATGACCTATAATGTTTCAACATAGACAATCATGTTCCAAGCAAAAATAGCTCTCGGTCTCAACATGAAAGTTATTCGGAATAGAATTTAGAGTAACTTTGATCTTGGAATCATTTTCATATGGTGAAAATTGTAGGAGATAGGGTCTATGGAGACCCAATTTTGATCAGATGAATTCATCTGGCCAACCACCATCAACCAACTTGCTAACCTTCAATTCTCTTGACTTTCTTGGCTCATGGTAGATCATATATGCATAAGATGATGAATTTTGAAGTGTCTCTTGAGAAATTTGATCAATTGGTGAGATAACTTGTTGGAGAAGTTACTCAAGATATCTAGTCAAACTAGGGTTTCCAAGGCAAATCACCTCCAAACTCTTGAAGAAAACTTGATCAATATAACATGTAGGGATAAATGGAACTCATATATGATGATTATAGACATTCTTGGATCAAATCATGGTTATGCTCTTTGTCATGAGGGCCTCAAACCCTATATATGGACTTGATAAATCAATGTGATCATGCCCTACCTACAAAAGAGTTAGGCAAATGCAAACATATTTTTGGTATTTTGGTTAGCAAAATGATAATATACAAGTATGATACAATCACATGGTGCTTGGTGATCCCTCCCCAAAACAAACCCAGTGAGAGAGGGGTAAGGAGGATTCCAAGGTATGATCCCAATGCTAGTCCTTATGATGAAATTGCATGAGGGATCTTAGGGTCAAAATTAGGGTCTTATAGCTGCCCCTATTTAAGGACATTCTAACTGAGGAGGTGAAAGTTAAAATCTTTGGCTCGACTCAATAGAATGGGCTAAAATAACAACATATAGAAACAAATTTTGGTCCCTAAGAGACCTCATGATGCATATGACGTGAATGTAAAAGTTAATGCTCTGTGGGGGAAATATTGCCACAAAGGAAAAGAAATCAGAGAGACCGAAAGTCCGTAGGAGTATCATGTATTCCATGAGGAAAAATCACTAGGGAGACAGAGACTCTAGGGGAGTAAATGAGGTTATGCGTAGGCCAAGCTACGACTCAAAACTATTGGGGGACTAGAGGAATTCCATACAACATGGAAAGATTCAGTCGGGGAAACAAAACATCTACAGGGAAAGCGAGTAGATCAGAATAACACTGAAGTACTCGAATCATGTAGGAGAAGTGATTTTACTAAGGAAATACGCACTCAACTCAACTGGGGAAGAAATACACTTCAACACAGGAGGAGCAGAAATCTACTATCTACTACCTATTACTGGGTAAGGAGATAATAAAGATCTGACAGAGAAGACATCCATTATCTGTTAAGATGAACATATCAAGAATGACTCACTGGGAACCACTAGGAGGGCGTATTCATTACCGGTCACTGGGGAAGAATAGCCTTGCTAGGGAAAAACTGTAGAAACTAGGATTTACAACTACCAGTTACTGGGTAGAAGACCAAAGATGAGAGTATCTGTCATCGGTTAGGATGAACATATCAAGGATAAACTCAACAGGGAAGAAAATCCTTCATAGGTTAGGATGAACATATCAAGGATTAACTTGCCTCGGAATGTCAAGGAGGATACCCGTCATCGGTTAGGATGAACATATCAAGGATATACCAACTGAACAAAAAGTATGAATTACATCTATCGAATGCTGGATAGAATACCATCGAAGAGAAAATCCGTCACCTGGTTAAGATGAACATATCAAGGATAGACTCTGAGGAGAGAAAATAGGAATTACATCTATCAGTTACTGGATAGAATACCATGAGAGGATATCTGTCATCAGTTAGGATGAACATATCAAGGATAAGCTTTGCAAAGGGGACAAAAGCAGGATTTACAACTACCGGTTACTGGGTAGAAGACCGCAAAGAGAAGGAAACCCGTCATTGGTTAGGATGAACATATCAAGGATTAACTCTCTAAGGAATAAAATAGGGATTACAACTACCTTTTTACTAGGTAGAATACCAAAGACGAGAATATCCGTCATCGATTAGGATGAACATATCAAGGATAAACTCAGGCAGGGGAGAGAAATATATCCGTCACTGGTTAGGATGAACATATCAATGATATATTTCCTGGGGAATAGATCCACTAGGGAATCTACTGAGGAGATAAATAGGGATACTCTTGCCGGGTATTGCGCAAGAGGTAACAAACTGCAAACTAAGAAGAATATTACCAGTTACGGGGCAATAAACTCTTAGGAGACTCAAAGCATCTATCTAGTTAAGAGCTAGAAAGAAACGGTTAATCAAGACTCAACCCGATGAGGATATATCTCAAGGGGAGTGGTTCCATCCAGATAATCGAATGGGGAGGAAAAACTGAAACAATAATCATCCACGAGGAAATAACTTAGTGGGGATAGGAGAAAGGTCAAAACCTTTCTACTTAAGGGGTCGGCTTTCTATAATTGAGGGAGGACAGACACCGAACTTGTATGGGGATAAAGTACCACCATAACAGAGCATAAGAATCTCAAACAATGATTGATTCAAAATATGCGAATATGAAATTATATGAGTGACATGTATATATATATGATGATTATGCTGACAAAACGATCGCAAAGGATACAAGGGTGTCACAAAATTTGAATAATCGGTACAATCCTCGGTAAATCTACAAAAGGGAAATAACTGTCAGAGAACAGAGAGATCCACATCCCAAGAGGCTCAACCCTAGCTGGGGAAGGAGGAGATCTGCTGAGGAAAGGAAATGTTACCGAGTCTGCGGGGAATTTTAGGTCAACACCATGCCAAATGGGAGACAACCCTACAGAGGATAGCTACTCAAAAACCAGGAGGAAACTCTAACTGGGAGTGAGTCGGATGGCGACTGATGGAGACACCAACGCGATCTACTGGGGAAATCAGCTTACTCTGCTGAAGATCTAAAATCAAATCCGCTGAAGAATACACAAACTCCACAAGGGGATACCGAAACTCTATCGGGGATCAAACAAGTCACGTGGGGACTGGATCAACAAACTCAGCTAGGGATACCCGAAGGGTTAACTGCTTTGGGGAACCCTCAATGCTTCACACTGAAGACTTGCTACTTTTGAAATGCTGTTGATATTTCTTTTAAATTTGCTTTGAAAATTTCTTGCTTTTATATATTTAAGAAAAGTGATTTTGATTAAAATTTTAAATTTCAAAATGATCATAATAAAATTTAAAACTATTGGCTGAAGTAATTAAGAATGACAACAATTGGATAAAAGCTCAACTTTATTTAATGAAATGGTAGTCTGTAAATGAAAAGACTCCATAGATTTTTACAAGGTTGAAAATGGTAATTTACATGGAAAAGGGTTACATTGAATACAAATGACCACTAATCCTTCTACCAACTCTTGATGTCCATTGTGCTTTCGGCCGCTACCGGGGATGATGAATTGATGTCAACGCTTGTGCTCAAAGTTTCTCCAAAATCTGAAGATCAGCAGAATGTAGTTACTTGCCATAATCCCTAATTTTTGCATAAGTTGCCCCAAGGTGGGGTACTGAACTTATCGGAAAAGTTCTTTCTATTTTATGTCTCTAACTTTTTCCTGGATCACCCTTTCGGGTTTTCAATCCACCGAGACGCTCATTTCCCTTTCAGGTTTTCAACTTAGCGAGCTGTTCTTTTATTTTTTAGACAAAGTATTTCTTGAATGCATCTGCGTTCACAGGACGAGTGAACTCTTCACCATCCATAGTTGTAAGAATCAAAGCACCTCCTGAAAAGGCTCTCTTAACAACATATGTGCCTTCATAATTAGGAGTCCATTTTCCCCTAAAATTTGGTTTGAATGATAAAATCTTCTTGAGCACAAGGTCACCTTCTCTGAACACACGAGGTTTGACCTTCTTATCAAAATATTTCTTCATTCTTTGTTGATATAACTGACCATGACACATGGCAGTTAATCTCTTCTCTTCTATTAAATTCAATTGATCGAACCTGGTCTAACACCATTCAACCCCAGTTAACTTGTCTTCCATGAGCACACACAATGAAGGAATCTCAACCTCTACGTGGAGCACTGCTTCCATACCATATACAAGAGATAAAGGGGTTGCCCCTATTGAAGTGCAGATGGATGTCTGATACCCGTGCAAAGAAAATGGGAGCATCTCATGCCAATCCTTATACGTTACAACCATCTTTTGAATGTTCTTCTTGATGTTCTTATTTGCAGCTTCAACAACACCATTCATCTTAGGTATGTAGGGAGAAGAATTATGATTTGCAAGCTTGAAGTCATTGCAAAGAGCTTCCACCATATTATTATTCAAGTTCGATCCATTGTCAGTAATGATCTTACTTGGCACACCATAATGGCATATGATCTAATTCTTGATAAACCTCACAACCATTTGCTTGGTTACATTCACATACGATGCCACTTCAACCCATTTTGTGAAGTAGTTAATTGCCACCAAAATGAAACGATGTCCATTCGAAGCTTTGGGCTCAATCATCCCAATCATATCAATTCCCCACATGGAGAAAGGCCATGGGGAAGAGATAACATTCAATAATGTCGGAGGAACATAATCTTATCAGCATATATTTGACATGTGTGGCATTTCTTCACAAACTTGCAACAATCATATTCCATTGTCAGCCAATAGTAACCTGCTTGCAACATCTTCTTCTCCATGGCATGTCCATTGGAATAGGTACCAAAGGAACCTTCATGTACTTCAGTCATCAACAAGTTTGCTTCGTGTCCATCCACGCATCTGAGCAGAACCATGTCGAAGAGTCTCTTGTACAGAACATCACCATTTAAGTAGAAATTGTCGGCTAATCTTCTCAAAGTCTTGTTATCTTTCAAAGATGCCCCAGACGGGTAAATCTGACTTTGGAGGAAACATTTGATGTTGTAATACCACGGCTTCTCGTCTTTGACCTCTTCAACAACAAACACATGAGTTGGTATATCAAGACGCATAACAGTCAAAGTGGGAACTTCATTCCAATACTTCACTATAATCAAAGATGCCAACGTTGCAAGAGCATCGGCCATCCAGTTTTCATCTCGAGGGATATGATGAAACTCAACTTTTGTAAAGAAAGTTGAAATCCTCCTCGCATAGTCTCTATATGGTATCAAACCGGGTTGATTCGTCTCCCATTCACCTTTGATCTGATTTACAACCAAAGTTAAGTCTCCGAAGACATCTAAATGCTTGATTATGAGATCAATGGTCTCTTCAAGCCCCATAATGCAAGCTTCATACTTGCCATATTCTTTGTACACTTGAAAGTCAATCTAGCTATAAAGGGAAAGCGCGTGCCTTGAGGAGTAATAATCACCGCCCCAAGGCCATTTCCATATTGATTAGCAGCTCCATCAAATACCATGCCCCAAGAGGAACCAGGTTCTGGCCCTTCTTCAAGTAATGGTTCATCACAATCTTTCATTTTAAAGTACAAGATCTCTTCATCAGGAAAATCATACTACACTGACTGATAATCTTCAATCGGTTTGTGAGCCAAATGGTCAGCCAAGATACTACCTTTGATCGCTTTCTGAGATCGGTATTCGATATCATACTCTAATAACAACATCTACCAACGGGAAATTCTCCAAGTTAAAGCAGGCTTCTCAAATATATACTTGATTGGATCCATTTTGGATATCAACCAAGTGGTATGATTTAACATATATTGACGCAGACGCTTAGCAACCCAAGCCAATGGGCAACAAGTCTTCTCAAGCGTAGAATACCGAGTCTCACAGTCGGTGAACTTTTTACTGAGGTAGTAAATTGCAAATTCTTTCTTTCCAGTCTCATCTTGTTGACCTAAAACACAACACATATTGTCTTCAAGCACAGTCAATTACATGATCAATGGTCTTCCTTCAACAGGTGGAGACAAAATTGGAGGTTCAAGCAAATATTCCTTGATACTATCAAAAGATTTCTGGCAGTCTTCTGTCCAATCACAAGACTGGTCTTTCCGAAGAAGCTTGAATAAAGGCGCACATGTGGCAGTCATTTATGAAATGAATCTTGAGATATAATTCAAGCGACCGAGAAAACCTCTGACTTGCTTCTCAGTTTTGGGTGCAGGCATCTCTTGTATTGCTTTGACCTTGGCACGATCAACTTCAATACCTTTCCCACTAACAATAAAGCCCAACAAGTTACCAGAGAGAACACTAAAAGTACACTTATTGGGATTCAAGTGGAGTTTATACTTCCTCAAATGCTGGAATAGCTTCAACAAATGCTCAACATGTTCCTCTTCATCAATTTATTTAGCAATCATGTCATTGACATAAACTTCAATCTCTTTATGCATCGTATCATGAAAAAGAGTAGTCATTGCTCTTTGGTAAGGTGCACCAACATTCTTCAAGCCGAAAGGCATCATTCTATAACAGAATATTCCCCAGGGTGTAATGAATCTGGTCTTCTCTATGTCTTCGGGTGCCATCTTGATATGATATTATCCGGAAAATCCATCCATAAACGAAAAGACTTTGAATTTAGTAGTATTGTCTACCAACATATCAATATGTGGCAGAGGGAAATCATCTTTCGGACTCGCTTTATTCAAATCTCTATAGTCAACACACATGCAGACCTTTCCATCTTTCTTTGGCACAGGCACAATATTGGCCACCCATTACGGATACTCAGCGGTCACAAGGAAACCTGCATCAATCTGCTTTTTCACTTCTTCTTTGATCTTCACTACCATATCAGGATGCGTTCTTCTCAACTTCTGCTTGACTTGCGGGCATTCTGGCTTCAACGGTAATCTATGCTCTACAATCTCAGAATCCAACCCAGGCATGTCTTGATAGGACCAAGCAAACACATCTGAATACTCTCGAAGAAGATCAATCAACCCCTTCTTCGCATCTAGACACAGTCGAGACCCAATCTTGACTTCCTTCACATCATCCTCGAAACCCAAGTTGACTAACTCAATCTGCTCTTCGAATGGTTGAATGGCTTTTTCATCATGCTCGAGAAGACGACATAATTCATCACTCACTTCTTTATCACTTTCCTCCTCGGCCTCAAACACAGGGAATTCAAAATTTGGAAAAGGAAAAGGATCATTGTATTCAATGGGGTTAGGAACCAACCTGCATAATGATTTGATATTTTGATTTTAGAGAAGTGAATTTGTGACCAAATATTTTGCAGATGAACAATTATTTGTGATTACAATTTTCAGAATAAAGCAAAAAGTAAAAATAAACATCATAGATGTGGATGAATAGAATTAATTTTATTAATGATCAATTTGAAAATACCCAAACAATGTTCACTTCTCCCTTAGGCATAGGAGAAGGATTTTGAAAACATATAAAAGTAATTCCTTAGATTGATGCAAAATAATAGGAACATCAACAGCAGTCCGATTGTTGCAAACCTTTCCATGCGTCACAAAATCGGTGTAGTCTTCCTCTTCGTCATCTTCTAGCACAACATCTAAGTGTTGTTCATTTCCATGAATGAACCCTTCGCTATGAAAGCTAAGTTTCATATCTTCAGACCTTGCAGTTGATGAACCTCGCTGAAAACCCAGACCGATTCTGCCTTTGTTATCGGAGACCTCTACCATGCGCCCCCACTGATCAACATTGCCTTCTTCAACAATCTTCTTTGCATCTTTCAATGAGGACATCGGTGCCCCAACTCTATTTTCAGCAGCAATAGATAAGGCTTAGAATGGAGTTCCAACCTTGTCCTCAGCCTCAACATAAGAGAAAGATGACAGGTGGCTAACCAACAACGCCTTCTCCCCGCCAACGATTACAAGCTTTCCATTTTTCACAAATTTGAGCTTCTGATGCAATATGGAGGTAATAGCTCCCGCCTCATGGATCCATGGCCTTCCCAACAAGAAACTATAGGCCGGGTGGTTATCCATTACTTGAAAAGTAATCTGGAAGTCACTCGGACCTATCTTAACTAGAAGGTCCACTTCACTTATCACTGTTTTGCGTGAACCGTCAAAAGCTTTGACGATTACACTGCTATACCTCATGGGCAATCCTTGATATGATAGCTTTGATAATGTTGACTTCTGCAGCACATTCAACGAAGACCCGGTGTCAATAAGCACATTCGACAAAGCAACATCTTTGCAGTTCATAGAGATATGCAAAGCCAGATTATGATTTCTGCCCTCCTCAGGGAGTTCTTCATCACAAAAGCTGAGATTGTTGCAGGAAGTGATGTTAGCCACAATACGATCAAACTGATCCACTGTAACATCATGTTCCACAAAAGGTTGCTCGAGAACTTTCTGCAGTGTTTCTCTGTGCACTTCTGAGTTCGTGAGCAGAGACAACACTAAGATCTGTGCGCTTCTGAGTTCGTGAGCAGAGACAACACTGAGATCTTTCACGGGGTTTGGAGCAACTGCTCCACAACATTAAACTCACTTCTCTTGATCAATCAAAGTACCTCATCATCATCATTAGCCTTCAAATCGCTGGATTCACCAGACTTACCTCTGGAAGCATTAATCGGATCCACAACAGGCACTCCTACCTTCTTACTAACAACTGATTCTTCTTTATCCTTTGGGAACACCGGCCCAAACACACGACCACTTAGGGTCACCAAGGTAACATCAGCAATTCTCACCACAGAACTGGTCATCGGCAACGGAACCTCTTGACCATCCTTCATCATCGTATCATTATACTAATACGTAACAGCTTTATCAGATGAATACGGGACTAGGCCCGCTAACCGTATAACCAACGACGATACTGATCTATTGCTGACATTGTTACTGTTGTTGGTATCGTATTGAATTACCAATCTCTCTGGCTGCTTGAAAATGGGCACTATGACATTTACATCATCATCAAAATGACGGGATTGAACAATCTGAATCATGCCTTCATCCATCAGTCGTTGGATGTCCCTTTTCACAACTTCATAACCCCTCGGGTTGGCACTACAGACAACACAACCCTCATGGTCATGCTTACAATCACTCACCAAGTAGATGTCCTTATGCATCTGCACTAAGAACCTCCGAATAAAACGAACATCAAAAACCTTAAACTCGCCAGGACATCCATCCACCATATTAATAGAAGAATTTCCATGGGCGGGTAATGGATTTGCTTACACATTCGGCGCACGGTCCTCAAAGGACACCATTCCACTCTTTATCAGCTTCTAAACCTCATACTTGAGTGGATAGCAATTTTCTATATCATGTTCGGGTGCCCCTTGATGAAAAGCACAACGAAGTTCAGGCTTATACCACCACGGAAGTGGTTCTGGAATTTGCGGCAGGTTTCTCGGTTGGATTAGGTTCTTGAGAACAAAAGATGGATATAGTTCTGCGTATGACATAGGAATTAGGTCAAAAGAAACCTTCTTCCTCTCGAAGTTTTATTGATGATGATTATTGGTATTGTTGTTGTTGTTGTAGGTGTTTGCTCATTTTTGCGGTTGTTATTGTTGAAGTTGTTGTTGTTGAATTGGTACTGATTGATTATTAGAGAATACAGGGATAACTGAAGATACTTGATGATGATGTTGACGGGGTGGTTGACTCTTTCTGATCTGAGGCCTTCTCTGCCTCCCACTGATTATTGCATTTGTTTCGCTCTCCTTCTTCTTCCCAAAGCTACTACCATACCTCTTACTTGACGATACTTCATCTTTTGACAAACGCCCTTCTTGGACACCTTCCTCAAGCTTCATCCCAATGTTTACCATCTCGGTAAAGTCATTGAGGCACTAGAAATGATACGTTCATAATAAAATGAACTCAGAGTTTTCAGAAAGATCTTTGTCATCTCTTTTTCCTCCAAAGGAGGAGTGATCTAAGCAGCCAATTCCCTCCATCTTTGCGCGTACTCTTTGAATGTCTCTTTATCCTTCTGAGACATAGACCTCAGCTGGTCTTTATCAGGCTCCATATCCATATTATACTTATATTGCTTGACAAAAGCCTCTCAAAGTCGTTGAAAGTGTGAGTGCTTGCACTGTCCAACCCCATATACCAACGGGGCACAACACCGGTCAAACTCTCTTGGAAGTAGTGAATTAACAGTTGATCGTTGTCAGTTTGGGTAGACATCTTGCGGGCATACATCACTAGATGACTGAGTGGACATGTGTTCCCTTTATACTTTTCAAATTCAGGCACTTTAAACTTCACCGGGATCTTCGCATTTGGCACTAAACATAACTCAGCAGCACTTTTCCCAAACAAATCCTTACCCCTCATCGTCTTCAATTCCTTGTGCATCTCAAGGAACTGATCATTCATTTCATCCATTTTGTCGTAAACATCTGAACCCTCAGACGGCTCGGAATGATAAATGGTATCCTCTACACGAGGCAAGGTGTGCACAACGGGAGGTGGCACAGACATGACCGGGCTAGATGCCGGCATGGAAGCAAAGGTAGGCGTGAAGCCTTCATGCATGAAGTTTGGCGGCATTCCCCACGGGAATCTGGCATACATGGTAGGCGCAAAATGAGCGGTATCAGGCATGGTAGAGGTAGCCACCTCTGAAATAACCGTCCTCTGATGAGGAGTTGCTGGCATTGGAGACGATTGGCTCTGAGAAGCTAATACTTACTCAATCATGGCAGTCAGTCAGGCAATCTCGTCCTTCAGTTCTCTGTTCTCTTGCTCCAAGTGTTCCATGATTCTGAGATGATTGGTGCGAGTATTATACCAATGAGTCAGCTTGGCTGAAGCACAGAAGAAACACCAATGAGACATCTGGCGAAAGAGAAACCTGCTTATGCAAATGATGCATGAAATGCAATGCTTGTATGTTTATTTTTATTTTCAAGGAACTTACTATATTATTTGCAAATATATATATGATTGCGACAATTTTATATGACCAAAAATCTATTTTTATTTATATAAATTGGAAGGATTACACTAAGTACAATTTCAGAAACCAAATAAAAATACAAGAGAAAAGGAGACTAGTCATCCTAAGGATCCCTAACAACAATGTTAGAAGATCTGGCTGAAGGCGCGTACTTCCTTCGAATGCATCGAATCTCGGTCTCGAAAGAAGCCTTCATCTAAGTCTTCTCGAGGACAAGCTGATCAACAATCTTCTTCCAAGCAACGGAAGGATGAGGCATGCTATAGGAAGATGAAACCTCTGGCTCTCTCTGTCTCTTTGTCACTCGGTCTTCAAGTAGCTCAATAAGTGCATCTTTGTCCTTAGACTCGAGTTGCAACTCCTCATGCTTCTTGCTCAAAGCATGAAAATGCTCTTCCTACATATCCTTCTCTTGCTTCATCTTGGCGAGTGCGTCTTCCAACTCCTCTACATCTTGGTTAGGGAGAGTTGATGGCTCAACCACAACCATAGACATAGGTCTTTCACAAGGATAAGGAATCTTCAACTCCAAAGCTCTCTTCTCCACCCAAAAAGTGTAAGCTTCCAAAGCTACACAATTGCACGGACCAAGCTCGGATCTTCCCTTCCTATGCACATTATGCCAAGCATGCACAATCTTCTGCTTCAAATGTTAGGGATCTTTATCCTCTTGATAGAAAAGACCTTCTAACGAAGTGTTATTAGGTTTGTCTCTCAAGGGGAACCCAAGTTGACGACGAGCCAAAGTAGGGTTGTAGTCAATCACTCATTGTGTACCAATGAGAGGCACATTAGAGAATTCACCACAACTATCAATAATGTCCAAACTTCCCAAAGAAGGATCATACCAAACTATATCATCATTAGTGAGAGACATAAGTCTCTGAGACCACCGTAGACATTGTTTGTTCTCCACAAAAGTAGGTGTCTGAGGCAAGTGCGAAATAAACCACTTGTACAGAAGAGGAATACAACAGACAATAGTTCCACCATCTTTAGAATTCCTTAGATGCAAAGAGAAATACATATCACCCAACAAAGTAGGCACATGATTCCCAATCAGGAAAAGTCTAATGGAGTTAACATCAACAAATCTATCAATGTAAGGGAACAAAGCTAATCCATAAATGAGCAACACAAAGATAGCTTCAAAAGCATTCACACTACCAGCTTGAGCAAAGGTAGTGGCTTCCTTGATGAGGAAATCATATGGCAACCCAAACAATCCTTCTTTCTTCACCCAATGAGCCTCTATCTCAAACTTCTTCAAGTGAAGAGCTTCAGCAATAAGATGAGATCTGGGAATCTCTTCCAATCCACTAAAAGGGACTCTACTAGAAACAGGTATCCCCAAGAGATAGGAATACTCCTCCAATGTAGGCACAAGCTGATAATCAGGAAAACTGAAGCAACGGTAGAGAGGATCATAGAACTGCACTAGCACACTCAAAAGTCCTTCAACTACATCAGCAGACAAGATAGACAAAACCTTCCCATGGCGTTGTTTGAAGTCCAAGGGATCTTATACAAAAGATGCTAGCTTCCTTAACTCTTTCAAGTCGGGACATCTGAAATTGTACTTCTTAGTATTCCTTCGTCCATAATCCATGGTCTGAAAATATTTGCAAATAATACCTCAGTTCCTTGAAATGTTCATATGATGAATGTTATGATGTGCATGAATGCATGAATGCAACAATCATAAATAAGGGATCACACACAAGGCAAACAAACAAAGGTCAAGGGATGAATCAAGTCATCATCAAGATCAATCATCCATTTTGGTGGATTATGGTTTACACCTTATCAACACCCAAGTTCCATTGATATTGACAAGACTTGATTGGATCAACCAAGAATCAAGGGTTTGTTGTAAGTCACAAGCATGGAGTCTAGGTAAGAACCTGTAAGACCCTAATTTTGACCCTAAGATCCCTCATGGCATCATACCATTGCATTTTGCATTTGCCTCAAGGATCATAACATCTTGACTCCTAACCCTAGGGTGGGACTTGTGTGAGTGGTTTGAGACCACCAAGCATGCTTGAATTCTATATTATTGCTTTTCTTATTTTGTTTACTAACCAAAAGCACAAAAATATATCACTAACTTTGTTTTGTAGCTTGAGCAATCATAAGGTCTGAGGCTCCTAGGAGACCCTATGCTCAAAGAATGGCTAGATGAAGTTGAAAGCAAGCATGACAATGGTTCACAAGGATCTCATTCATCATTTTTGCCTCCCAAGTATCTTAATTTGTCAATTTGATCAAAGCAAACCAAAGGGCTTGAGACTTGTTTCCCAAGGAAACCCTAATTCATTTGTGCATTAATTGTGCCTTGCTCATGAAGCAACCTCAACCCATGATTAAATACAATCAAGTTAAGCTCTTTAATTCATCATTTCATGCATATTTGAGCTTATTTGAGTGTCCTCAATCATCAATACATCAAGATTTGAGGTATGGACTTGAGAAGTTGATCATTCAATTCATCTGACTATTTTGAAATCCACTAAGACCTAACATTTAATGTGTTTGTCAAATGAATATGACCCCAAGAGAAAACATGTTCTTAAGAATTGATTTGAAGCTTGGAAGGTCATCATCCATTTCAAAGCATTATAGGTCATTTTGACTGAAACCCTAATTTTGGGTCAACTTCCCAAGGACCTAAGTCATTCATTTTTCATGATTTTGAGGTGGGATAATATTCATTTGAAATTTCATGATGTCTACTTCATTTGTTATGTTGAACAAATTTTCATAATCCTAAAAGAAACACATGTGATAATGCAAAACATTATAGGTCACTTTGGACCAAAGTCATTGAAATGTGAAAAAGTCCAACTTCAAATGCCCATAACTTTCTCATTAAAAATCCAAATGATGCACAATTTAAGTCCAAATTGATTGTCTTGAAAAAATATCTACAACTTTTATGTTGAAGGTTTTGTCATTTTAGGCTTGCATCATTGAAACAAAAGGGCTTGAAGTTGGCCCATTTTGGAAATTTTCACATGCACATGTTTTGCACCTTGAACTTTATGACCAATTTTCATTAATTTCCCAATTCCAAATGGATTTTTGTTCAACATAACAATTATTCCTCATGTCAAGACCTTTCCAACCATTACCCACAAGGTCATGTTTCATTTTGGCAAGAGGTAGTTTCGAAGAAGAGGAGATTCATGTGCATTTTTAGAAACCATTTGAAAACTCCATGCACACTCCAATTCCATTGCATTTGCACGTCCATTTCATCTTATTATGACTTTAGCATGCCAAAGCAATTGGATTTGGGCCCTCCATGCGCATGTACAGGCCCATGCATGGATGCCTTCATCACACATGCACATGAAATTCTCATGACTTGCCTTGCCTTTTGCTATAAATAGAGCTGCATACCTTCATCATTTTCCAACATTAAGGCGCCTCATATACTGCAGAAATCAATCCAAACCTCACTCTAAAGGAATTGTGCAATTTCACTTTCATTTTTCAGATCCAATTTTCAACTTCATTGGTTGATTATTGGACTTAAACTCCTTAGCCTTGCTCCATCTCCATCTCAAGAACACACTGCAATCAAGAGTTGAAAGGAATCGTGCTTCACAGATCTGTATTTTCAAGGTTGATGCTCAAACTTTTTTCAATCGAACCTCACTGATTCTTGCTTGTTTCTTGTGTTTATTGGCTTGGTTGAAGTCCTCTCATAAGAGGCATTTGAATTGTGCATTTAATTTTGTAAATTCATTAAGTTCCGATTGAACACCATGATTTTCTCTCTCTGATTTCTCTTCCTATGAGAGTCTAGAGGAGAAACTAATGGTACAGGGGTGATGTACATCACCCCAGCTTTCCAATTATATGAGGATCGCTTCATTTGGTTAAGTTTCCATACCTGCAACTTCCACTGGAGATGGTGTGCTCGCCGGAGAAGACGGTGGTGTACACCACCGTCCCCAACGCCAGATTGAATATGGACCCTTGGATATTATCTCCAGTTTAAATCGTGGCCCTTAGATGTTATGACTATTTTTATTTCAAGGTGTTTCTTATTGACTAAGGCTTATGGTGAGTGCGCGCATGTGGATCATTTGATGTGCCAGGTCAATTAATGAGATTGGATCTAATGCACCAGATTTTTTCTATTTTTCTGATTTAATCTATTTTATTTTGTTTATTTCATTTTAGTTCAAAAAATCATAACTCTTTCATTTTAATTCCAAAAAATATGGGACCAATTGCATTATTTCCCTTTTTAATTCTAGTTTCTGAAAATAATTTTTATTAGTTTTTAATTTTGTCATTTGATATTTTTTGTGAGTTTTCTCTTTTCTGGTTATTTTTAATTCATTTTAAATAGTTTCCAATATTCAAAAAATACAAAAATATTTTCTTAACCTCTTTGAATGATGATGAATCTATGAAAAATATTCTCATCAATTTATTAATTGATTTGAGATTTATTTGAGATTTTAGTTCAATTAGGTTCTATTTTATTCATTTTTAATTGTTTAAAAATAGTTTCTGGTTTCTAAAAATGCTGAAATTTTTTGTCAAACTTTGTTTGATCTTGTTGAACTTAGGATGATCCATTTGGACTTTTCAAAGTTGATTTGAAATGGATTTGAAGTTTGACCTTTAATTGTTTATTTTAATTCAAGTATTATTTTAATTTTGAAAAATACCAAAAATATTTTATTTGTTTCTTGACTTCTAAGTTTCATTTTGCTTCTGTTTACTATGGTTTGAGCTTGATCCCATTCATCTTTGGTCAATGTACTTTGCTTACTTAATTTGAATTTCAATTCATGTATATTCTTATTCATCTTCTTCTTCATCTTTTTTTTTTGATCAATTAGTTAAAGATTGGTGGTTAGCCTTGATATATGAGAGGTTTAACCTTCCTTGATTCAAATCTAATTCATCTTGATCAAAGATCAAGTGAATGGATTTGCATTAAGGATAGGTTGCTTCATGATCAAGCAAAAAACCTAAATCAATACAAGATCATTCTTCTTTTCTTTTGGCATGGAAAATTGTAGGAGCTTGGCTTACTAGTCAAGGTCTCTTGTGTTTGTTGCCTATATTTTTATTGACCTGCCTCAGATAGTTGTAACTACTACGTTAGTCCACTTACGATTGCTTAACATAGCGCTAAATTTCCTTATGGCACACTAACACTAACTATTGACCATTAACTTTTAATTCAAGTCATTTTACTCTTGCAATTTACTTTTATGCAATTTAATATCTTGTTCATTAATTCATTTGCTTTTGCCCCTTTGCTCACTTGAGCTCATGTTTATGTTAATGCAATTTGTCTTTTGCTCACTTGAGCACATAATTGTGTATATACTATTGTGCTTGTGTTTTGTTTTGATTGTTATGAACCAAATGCAAATGGACAAAAGGACTTAGACTTTAGGACATTCCCTATGCAAAAATGGAGTCAAAGAGCAACTAGGCCTCATGCCTTTAGAATGCTATAAAAGAAGAAAAATGTCAAAGAGCAACTAGGCCTCATGCCTTTAGAATGCTTAATCTTGAAGAGGACTTTGAAAGGACCAATTTCTAAACTCCCTCTTGTCCATTCTTTGTTTGCATTATGGAACTTTTTGATGTGTGTGTTCTTGTGCTAGGGATCCCAAACATTGAGTCAAATTGAAGAACCATTGTCATGAGCATCCAAAGTGAGAGATACAAAAGCCATTGGAAGATTCCTAGGAGCTTGATTGTGTGCTTGATTGCTTGAGTTATTTGCTTATTTGCTTGCTTATTCCAAAGGATGGGAGCTACTTGGATCATCACTATGATCTTAAGAAGAGAACTCCATTTGTGGTTTTATTTCTCTTCCTTCATCTTTGTATGTTTAGGACTTAGCCATTCTTCTTCTTCCGTCCACTCTAACCCAAGCCAAAACTTTTGTGCAAACATTAACATTTGTTTTCAAAATTAGAAACCTAAGCATTATGCTTTTGATTTTCCAAACTTCTTTTCATAACACTTATTTTGAATTGAATCCTTAAGACAACTTTGACCTTTTTGTAAATACTTTTCATGTGGTAAATACAACTCACTCAATTGTGTTTGTGGTTTCAATGGCCACTCCTTACCAAAGCTTTTCATAAACATTAGCTATTAGGTTTGAGTTATCTTTGAGGTTGATGTAATACTCACCTATATCCTTCGTGATGGACCATAAGACTTCCATGCTTATTATAGGGTTAACCCCTCACTAGCATGGTGAAGCTCTCCTCACATGGGGGATTTGTGGTTCTAGGTTGAGTTTTCTCCTTTGATAACAAAAGACCTTAAGGATTTTGGACCAATAAATTCACCAACTTGTTTCGAGATTTTTATCCCAAACTACGAGGTTTTGATCCTAATCTTTTTTAAGATGGTACGTAGGCAATGGGTTTATCCATTCAAACACAAAATTATAAATAACTTATATATTCTTTTCTCATCTCCCCAATCATGTTTGCACAAATAATTTTTTCACAAATACCAACCTACCTTACAACGTTGTGAAAAGGGCTCCCTAAGAGTACCTAGGATGTTTTGGGTGCTTAAAACCTTCCCATTGCATAACCAACCCCCTTACCCAGATCTCTGACATTTTTATTAGTTTTTTAATTGATAAAACTTCTCGGTTTTTGTTCGCTTCCTACCTTTCCTTTGGATAAATAGAAGTGCGGTGGCAACTCAATTTGTATGATTTACTTTTGATTTAGTCAATAAATCTAAAGGTAACGAATACCCCACTACAGAAAAGTGGCGACTCTGCTGGGGATTTTTTGCCTAGTGGGTTTTGCCTACTTTTCACATTTGTTGTATTGTATTATGTATATTATTTTGTGACATATTTTGGTGCAATTTGGGATTACTGTATTGTATGTAATGCATGAATTGCTTGATATATTAATTGCTTGTATGCTTTGTGGTTTTGTGAGATGAGTTATATACCCGAACTCGAGTGTACTTAGGATAGGAGAATGGCATAGTCTTGTCAACTTGTATGGAGTTATTTCTTAGCAAGTTGACTTGCAAGCCCATTCACTTGGTGGAGGTCATGTTGGGATCAATAATGTCACACGAGTAGTCGTGGTTAGGCATTACTCTTTCCAATATAGACCTTAGAAGCCAAGGACCTTAGTTTACCAAGCCCATCTTGGCCTATTTTTAGGACGTAGTGCGAAGGTCGTTCAAGTGTAAGATTTGATACGATTGTTACGCGATACTACACTCATAAGAGTCTCTCTTGAGAATATTTTTGGAATACGAGTAGTCGTTTATCTGATAATATCCGAAAGATGGGATGATGACTATGGGAACCTCTTGTAGAACATGATTGTCAGGTTTAACCATAGTACACTCCCTTTGGGTGGTTCTTAACCGAGACTCCATGCTCGTGACTTGCAACAAACCCTTGATTCATGGTTGATCCGTTCTTGTGTATCCTTAATATCAATGGAACTTGGGTGTCGATAAGGTGTAAACCATAATCCACCAAAATGGATGATTGATATTAAGGATGACTTGATCCATCCCATGACCTTCGTGTGGTGTGCTTTGCTTGATCCTTGAGTGTGATTGTTGCATCCATGCATTCGTGCATCCATATACATCCATATCATCAACGATGAGAAAATTTTCAAGGAACTTAAGAGGTCTATTTGCAAATTTTCAGACATGGATAGACAAAGAAGGAACACAAAGAAGTACAGTTTCAGACAACCCGACTTGAAAGAGTTAAGGAGTTTGACATCCTATGTATTAGATCCCTTGGAGTTCAAGGCTCGTCATGGGAAGCTTCTGTTTATTCTTGCTACTCAGGTGGATGAAGGTCTGATGAGTGTATTGGTGCAGTTATATGATCCCTTGTACCGTTGCTTCACATTTTCGGATTTCCAGATTTTGCCTACGCTTGAGGAGTATGCCTATCTTGTGGGTATACCTATTCTAGATCAGTTGTCGTTCAGTGGCTTGGAGAGGGTTCCTACTTCTCAAGAGATTGCTAATCTATTGCATATAGATGAATCTGTTATTGGTGCTCATATGACTACCAAAGGTGGAATTCAAGGTCTCCCTTCTGAGTTCTTCATTGCTCAAGCTACTATGTATGGGAAGGCCATGAGTGAGGACGCCTTTGAGGTCATATTTGTACTTCTCATCTATGGGCTAGTGTTATTCCCCAACATCAACAAGTTTGTGGATGTGAACGCTATTAGGATTTTCTCTACTCTTAATCCCGTTCCGACTCTGTTGGGTGACACTTATTTCTCTTTGCATATGAGGAATGCAAAGGGTGGTGGTACCATTGTGTGTTGTTTGCCTCTGTTGTACAAGTGGTTTATTTAGCACTTGCCATAGACGGTCGCCTTCAAGGAGAACAAAGGATGTCTACGGTGGTCCACGAGACTTATGTCTCTCACTAATGATGATATCTTTTGGTATAACCGTGTGTATGATGGTGTGCAAATTATTGACTCTTGTGGTGAATTCTCCAATGTGCCTCTTCTTGGTAGATGTGGTGGGATTAACTACAACCCTATTTTAGCACGTCATCAGCTTGGGTTCCCCTTAAAGGATAAACCTAATAACATTTTGTTAGAAGGTATGTTCTTTCAAGAGGGTAAAGATCCCCAAAACTTGAAGGGCAGGATGGTCAGCGCTTGGCGCAAGATTCATGGGAAGGGAAGGAAAGAGCTTGGTCCGAAGAATTTTATTGCTTTGGAACCCTATACCTCGTGGGTTAGGAGGAGACCCTCTGAGTACCTTATGCCTTATGATTACCTGAGACCTGCACCTTTGGTTATGGCTGGGCCTTCAACCCTCCCTGACCAAGGAGTAGAGGAGTTGAGAGACGAAGACCGTTCGCGTGCTTGGATCCGTGAGCGAGAAGAGCTACTTCAGTAGCTTAGAGATAAGGATGCTTTGATAGAGTTTCTTGAGCATCAGGTTATCGACGAGCCTGATGATGTGGTGACTTCTCTTCTTCCTCAGTCTTCCAGGTTTTGGAAGAGGAAGTACGATCTACTCGCCAAAGAGAAGGCAGATATGGAGGCAGTCTATGAGAGGGAGGTGAAGAGGCTTCGTGCAGCTTACCTTCTGGTCTCGAGAGCCTTGGATGATTGTTTCTAGGGTTCCATAGGATGTTCATTTTCCTTCTCTCTTGTATTGTATTATTTGGTTACCAAAACTGTACTTCTTTGGTATAAAAATATTTTCCAGATATTATTGATATGATATTTCCATATATGTCTAAATGATTAATATTTTCCAAATATTTGCAAATAAAACTCTAAAAGTTCCTCTGATTAAAAAATAAATCATATGCACAAGCATTACATGCATCATGTGCATAAGCAGGTTTTGCTCTAGGCTTCTTGTTCAGTGGTCTAACTCTGTGTTCTTCATTTATTTTGAAGACAAGCTGACGCACTGGTACTACACTAGAGCCAACTCTTCAAGACTAATGGATCACCTAGAACAAGAGAACAGGGAACTCAAGGAGGAAGTGGCAAGTTTGACTGCCCTGATGGAGTCTTTCTTGGCCGCCCAAAGCCAGTCTACTCCAACGTCTTCAACTCCTCCCAGAGTACAGTCATTTCTGAGATTGCCTCCTCAACCATGCCTGCTGTCAGTGCCCACTTCGCGTCTACTGCTATGCCAACCGGGTTTCTCTGGGGGATGCCCGCGAATTTTGTTCCTGAAGGTCTCGCCCCAACATTTGCTTCTCTGCCGGCATCTAGCCCAATCCTTGTTGTGCCACCTCTAGTCGTGCATACTATGCCGAGAGTAAACTGTAAGAACAAAAATTGTTCTACAACAGATTCCATGATTTTGATGATAACAAAGGATGAAACCAAAAATGGCACCCTAACGAAAAGTTTCTAAGTGTGCAGAGTTCTAAGGAAAGAAGGAAGAGATCTGATGACGTCATCAGATACAAAAACATATCAGATACAAATTATCAGAAGATCAGAAGCATCTGAAATAGAAGCACGTTCAAAGAAAGTCTAACTCTGAGCAAAACAGCAAAATATCAGAAGCATCTGAACAAGAAGTATGCTCTAGAAGTTCTGACTCTGAACAACGGTATGTCAAACTCCAGAAGCTCTCAGCGCTATCTGAAGAAACCATCAGAACTCAAAAGAGATCAACATCAGAAGGTAGATAGCAAGACTCCAAGATTTCCAGATACATGAACTCTGATAATGGATTTGCTAATAAAGAAAGAGTAACGTTAACTTCAAATAAAGGCTTGGAAATGGATTTCCTAATACAGAAAGTTACGTTAATTTCAAATTCAAATGGAAAGGAACCATTTTTGGAAAGAAGTTTTTTCGAGGAGAAAAAGTTGTTTTGGCAACAAGCAACATAAGTTATGGCACTAATTATTATTCAAGAGTTATTGTCTGCTATGATTTTTTCAACGGATTCTTCTCTTCTATATAAAGGACTGCAAATCAACACTGAGCGTACACAACAAGAATTTACTGAAACATCAACACACATAAACACGTTTTATTCTCTCAATCTTCACGAAGCTTTTGCTTAGAACGTGAAACACTTTGTTCTTACTATTGTAATATTTGCTTATCTTAGAAGCACTCTAGATTACATAAGTCTTTATCTTTGTTGTATTTCCTCAAGTGACTCTTCGCAGTCTGTATACTTGAGAGGACTAAGAGATCTTTCTCTTAGACGTTGTTTGTAATTAATCTTTCAAGATTAGTGGATTAAGTCCTTGTTGAAGGCGAAATCACCTTGGCCGGGTGGATTGGAGTAGCTTTGTGTTATAAGCGAACCAGTATAAAATTCTTGTGTGATCTTCATTTTTGAAAAAGTGCTTATTTTTCCAAAACAATTCAAACCCCCCTTTCTTGTTTTTCTCACCTTCAATTGGTATCAGAGCCTGGTTCTGTTATTGATTTTCTAATCAAACACTTAACAGTGTAGAGAGATCCAGAACGAGAAAAACTATGGCCCACACAAATTAAAAGGATAGTTACAATGTTAAGCCTCCTGTCTTTGATGGAGAGAAATTCGATTACTGGAAAGATAGAATCGAAAGTTTCTTTCTAGGCTATGATGCTGATCTCTGGGACATTGTCACAGATGGATACAAACCTCCTGTCACAGAGGATGGAGCTGAAGTTCCCAGAAGTAAGATGTCAGATGATCAGAAGCGAGTTTTCAAAAATCATCACAAGGCCAGAACCATACTCCTCAATGCTATATCTTACAACGAGTATGAAAAGATCACCAACAGAGAAACAGCCAAAGACATACTTGACTCTCTGAGGATGACTCATGAAGGAAACTCTCAGGTCAAAGAGACAAAGGCTCTGGCGCTTATCCAGAAATATGAAGCTTTCAAAATGGAAGATGATGAAGCTATAGAGGCAATGTTCTCTAGATTCCAAACTCTGATTGCAGGTCTCAAGGTTCTAGACAAAGGATACACAACTGCAGACCATGTCAAAAAGATAGTCAGAAGCTTGCCAAAGAAGTGGAGACCCATGGTCACTGCTCTGAAGCTGTCTAAGGATCTGAACAATATCAGTCTTGAAGAGCTTGTCAGTTCTCTCAGAAGCCATGAGATAGAACTAGAGGAAGATGAACCTCAGAAGAAGAACAAGTCTGTAGCATTAAAGTCCAGATCTGAAAGACGCAAATCTGACAGAACCAAAGCCTTCCAGGCAGAAACTGAAGATGCTGATGAATCTGAACCAGAAGATTCTGATGATGAAGAAGAATTGTCCCTCCTGACCAGAAGAGTTAAACAACTCTGGAAACAGAGGAACAACAACTTCAGAAGACCAAGACCCAGAGGGGATCGATCAGAATCATCCTCAAAAGGTAAAACTAACAAAGATATTACTTGTTATGAATGTAAAGAAACAGGTCACTACAGGAATGAATGCCCCAAGCTAAAGAAAGACAATTCTAGAAAAGAAAGCTTCAAGAAAAATACCTTCAGGACAAAGAAAGGATTAATGGCTACCTGGGATGATAGTGAATCTGGCTCATCAGAATCTGACTCTCATGAACAGGCAAATGTGGCATTTATGGCTACCACATCCAGGAGCAGCTCAGATGAAGAATCTGAAGAGGTATTTTCTGAATTCTCTCGATCTGATCTAGAATCATGCTTGTCAGAAACTCTTAGCTCATATCAGAAATTAAAACAAAAGTTTAAAAATATAAAAGGCTGTCTTAAAGCAAAATTTGAAGAATGTGGCAAACTTGAGATGACAATTCTAAAACGAGAGGATGAAATCAGATCCTTAACATTACAAAGAGATGCAGCGAATAAAAAATGTTTAGAACTGGAAGAAGTGTCATCTCAAACTCCACAGACTTCAAATGCAATAATTTATAAATACGAAGAAGCCTTTCAAGAATTTCTGAAAAATGGGATAGGAAGAAATGTCATGGCATCCATGATTTATGGAGTCAGTCAGAACAATAAAAAGGGAATTGGGTATGATTCTAAGGAAGATAAAATTTCTACTAGTGACCAACTTAAATCTCCGTTTTCATATCACTATACGCACACACAAGAACAAAAATTTGAAAATGCTAGAAAACCCAAAGTTATAAGAAACCCTAGGAAAACTAATCTAAGAGGACCCAAGAGATTCTGGGTACCAAAAGATAAGATTGTTTATGTTGCAGATATCCTATGCAGCAAAATTCAGACACCAGTCATGGTACCTGGACTCTGGATGCTCGCGACACATGACGGGAAGAAAGTCTATGTTCCAAAGCCTGGAACTTAAAGATGCTGGATTCGTAGGTTTCGGAGGAGATCAGAAAGGGAGGATCAGAGGCTCCGGAACTATTGGTAATGGCACTCTTCCCTCTATATCTGATGTTCTTTACGTAGAAGGATTAATGCATAACTTGTTATCCATAAGTCAATTAAGTGATAACGGTTATGACGTGATCTTTAATCAAAAAACATGTAAAGCCATAAATCAAAACAATGGTTCAGTCCTATTCACAGGCAAGAGGAAAAACAACATTTATAAAATCAATCTTTCTGATTTAAAAGAACAAAATGTTAAATGTCTGATGACTGTTCACGAAGAGCAATGGGTGTGGCATAGACGCTTGGGCCATATTAGCATGAGGAAACTTTCTCAGCTAAATAAACTCGAGTTAGTCAGAGGCCTACCTAAACTGAAGTTTTCTTCAGATGCTCTATGTGAAGAATGTCAGAAAGGAAAATTTTAAAAAACGTCTTTCAAAAAGAAAAATCTTGTTTCTACCTCTAAGCCTCTGGAACTTCTCCACATTGACTTATTTGGTCCTGTGAAAACAGAATCAGTCAATGGAAAGAAGTATGGACTAGTCATTGTTGATGATTACAGTCGCTGGACATGGGTGAAATTCCTAAAGCACAAGAGTGAGTCTCACTCTGTATTCACTAGTTTCTGCTCCAAAGTGCAAAAAGAATTTGACTCTAAAATTATTAGAGTCAGAAGTGATCATGGTGGAGAATTTGAAAACAAAGATTTTGAGGAATTATTTGACTCTAATGGAATATCCCATGATTTCTCCTGCCCTAGAACTCCACAACAAAATGGAGTTGTAGAGAGGAAGAATAGGACACTCCAAGAGATGGCCAGAACCATGATCAATGAAACTAATGTGGCAAAGCACTTTTGGGCAGAAGCTGTAAATACAGCGTGTTATATTCAGAATAGAATCTCTATAAGACCTATTTTGGAAAAGACTCCCTATGAACTGTGTAAAGGAAGAAAACCAAACATTTCATATTTTCATCCTTTTGGATGTTCTTGCTTTATCCTAAACACTAAAGAACATCTGAACAAGTTTGATTCCAAAGCACAGAAAGGTATTATGTTAGGATACTCAGAGCGCTCTAAAGGCTACAGAGTATACAACACAGAAACCAAAATTGTGGAAGAATCAATTCATGTCAGATTTGATGATAAGCTTGACCCTGAAAAGTCAAAGCTAGTTGAAAATTTTGCAGATTTAGAAATCACTCTTGCAGGATCTGATAAAGCTCCAAAAGCAACTGTCACTCAGAACTCTGAAGAAATTAAATCCCCAGAAATCCCAAAGAAAGTTAAAAGTCGTATCAACGTATCTGAAGATTTGATTCTGGGAAACAAGGACGAACCTGTCAGAACCAGATCTACCTTCAGGACTTCTGAAGATACTCCTCTGGGACTAGTATCTCTGATTGAGCCTACGTCCTGTGATGAAGCACTTCAAGACAATGACTGGGTTTCAGCCATGCAAGAAGAATTAGATCAATTCACAAAGAATGATGTCTGGGATCTTGTTCCAAAGCCCAGAGGCACTCACGTTATTGGAACCAGATGGGTATTCAGAAACAAGCTGAATGAGAAAGGAGAAGTCGTCAGAAATAAAGCTCGACTGGTAGCTCAAGGTTATAGTCAACAAGAAGGTATTGACTATAATGAAACTTTTGCTCCAGTCGCAAGGTTAGAATCTATCCGTCTTCTTGTATCTTTTGCTATAAATCACTCTATCAAATTATATCAAATGGATGTCAGGAGTGCATTCCTTAATGGTTATATATCAGAAGAAGTGTATGTCAACCAACCTCCAGGTTTTGAAAATCCAAATTTTCCAGAACATGTTTTTAAACTTAAAAAATCTTTATATGGACTTAAACAAGCTCCTAGAGCTTGGTATGAACGTTTAAGCAATTTTCTTCTGGAACACAATTTTATCAGAGGGAAAGTTGACTCCACACTCTTCTGTAAGAACCTTAACAATGATCTCATGATATGCCAAATATACGTTGATGATATTATTTTTGGTTCAGTTAACGCCTCTGTTTGTCAAGAATTCTCTGAGTTAATGCAGGCAGAATTTGAAATGAGCTTAATGCAAGAACTAAAGTTCTTTCTGGGAATTCAAATTAACCAAACTTCAGAAGTTACATATGTTCATCAAAGCAAATACATTAAAGATGTTCTAAACAAATTTGATATGGCTGACTGCAACTCTGCAAAAACTCCCATGCATCCGACATGCATTCTTGAAAAGGAAGAAGTAAGCAAAAAGGTTTGTCAGAAGCTCTATCGAGGTATGATAGGCTCTCTTCTCTATCTGACTGCTACTCGTCCTGATATTCTCTTTAGTGTCTGTCTCTGTGCCAGATTCCAATCAGATCCCAGAGAATCTCATTTAACAGCAGTTAAGAGAATTCTCAAGTATCTGAAAGGAACTCCTAACCTGGGCCTGATGTATGAGAAAACATCAGAGTATAGACTTTCTGGTTACTGTGATGCAGATTATGCAGGAGATAGACTAGAACGAAAAAGCACATCTGGAAATTGCCAGCTTCTGGGAAACAATCTGATATCCTGGGCCAGCAAGAGACAGTCAACTATTGCTCTATCTACTGCAGAAGCAGAATATATCTCAGCATCACTATGCATAACTCAGATGCTCTGGATGAAGAATCAGTTAGAAGATCTGCAAATCTTCGAGAGTAACATTCCTATCTTCTGTGATAATACTACCGCTATTTGTCTAAGTAAGAATCCCATTCTACACTCCAGAGCTAAGCACATTGAAATAAAACATCATTTTATCAGAGACTATGTTCAGAAAGGGATAGTAACATTGAAGTTCATTGATACAGATCATCAATGGGCAGATATATTTACTAAGCCTTTAGCTGAAGATAGATTTCGTTTTATCTTAGAAAATCTGAACATTCAAAATTGCCCTGAATAAATTGTGCCTCTGAAGATGTAAAATGAGACTCTGACATAAACAAACAATTTCTGTCTCTGACTCTGATACTTCTACCAAGTTAAGAAGATATCTGAGTTAGAAATCTCCAGGAACCAATCCTTTGGTATTCCTGAAGATCAGATACATCAAAACACGTGGAGCACTTAGCGTCTA
This sequence comes from Lathyrus oleraceus, assembly GCF_024323335.1. Classification (NCBI taxonomy): domain Eukaryota; kingdom Viridiplantae; phylum Streptophyta; class Magnoliopsida; order Fabales; family Fabaceae; genus Lathyrus; species Lathyrus oleraceus. Next base: position 465,816,960 of record NC_066582.1, read on the forward strand.
ACCTTGAACCTTCTAAACAGCTGTCCAGAAGAAATTCAAAGGTCAGACGATTGAGATCTCCTCGAGCAGTGTGCATACTGTTGGGATTAGACATTCATTAATGAGCCTTAATCATTTTTCCCCCAAGCGTGCTAACTTGTGCTTTGTGCTAACGCTGAATAGTGTGTCGTTTTGCATGTGTTTTCGTTTAGGGTATTTAAACACTTTTCTCACATTTCACACACTTATCACTCTCACTCACTCTCAAACCCTCTCTGAAGCATTTCTGCAAACACTTCATCTTCACCTTCTTCTTCATCACCTATGGATGCTCAACAACAACAAGTTTTCAACTTTTCTCAACAAATGGAATCCAACACCACTGCCCAAAGTTCAAGCACTCCAACTCCAACGGTTACAGGCGTTTCCATTACTCCAGTATACAAGGAACCCCATGTTCTTGATCGTCAACCTCATATCAACCTAGCAACTCCCTTTGAGGGACTGGAAGTGTTATGTGAAACACTGGTGGACTTCGACAACATGAGGAGAAATGGAGTAGATCTTACTGAAGAACTCCGTCTACAAGGGTGCGAAAACTACTTCCAAAGGCTTTATGGCCCTGTTTACCCAAATCTCATCAAAGAATTCTGGAGATTTGCTGACGCTGATGACCATTTCATCGTCTCCTACGTTTTGGGGGTAAAGATAGTGATTACTGAAAAGTCAATTGCTTCTTTACTGAACATGGAGAAAACTGGAGGAATAAGGATCTACAACATCAACCCTAGGTCAAGGCGTGTTGCTCAGGAAATAAATCCAACCATTTTCAAACTCAACACTGAAGGCAATCCTTCAAAGAACAAAGAACTTCATCAGAACCTCAGAGTATGGCTCAAGATCATTCTGGGAACCATTCATCATCACCCAGCATCAAACTCCTCTGACTACATCAATACAGATCAGAAGTGCATTCTGTATTGCATTCACAAGGGTTTGAAGCTCTGCCTTCCTGCACTACTCTTCAGATATCTCAGAGACTCTGTAAGGGAGACAAGAAACAACATGAAACCCAGATCCTACATCCCTCTGGGAAGACTTCTGTCTGATGTCTTCATTGAGAATGGGCTTGTAGATCATCTGGAGAAGAACAAGCTTATGGAAGATCTGGCAATAGATACTGGAAAGCCTCTGAACGCCAGAAATCTCAAGAGCATGGGAATCTTGAAGAAGATTCAAGTCAGACCCACGCTGGACACCTCCTGGGACTCCTTGAAGGATCAGAGGAAGCTACCCCATGGTCTTGCAAGGTTCTATAAGAATGAACCCAGAGACGCTATCCTCTTCTATATGCAGCGTCTGAAGGATGAAGGAGTCGACATCTCTGACTTCAGATTGGATGATTGTCTAGATTCAGAAGAAGATTTTGTTAGGTTCAAAAGAGGTCCCTCTTCAAAGAAGTCTTCAAAGGCAAAGAGAGCAAGGCTAGGAGAAACTTATGGAACCAGATCTCCAGCGCCTCTGCAAGTAACTACTGGTACGTCTGCTCCCTCTATTCCCTCTGAACATCTTATGGCTTCTTCTAATCCTCTCCCAACACCACCTATATACACATCCTCTGAAACCCCACCTTCTACAACCTGAACCTGAACCTAAAGCTGAACCTGAACCTGAACCTGTCGCTGAATCTGAACTTCTAACATTAGATTTAAACCCTCCAAACTCTCCACCCCAAACATCTGAACCTGAACCTGAACATTCCATTCCTACCCTTGAGGAAGCCATAATGCTGTTTGCAGGGGCTTTAGTTCAAAAGGTCAAGTCTCTGACCAGTAACTCTGGCGTCAGTGATGATCCCGATTCTGTAAGGACACACTGGAACAGAGTCATTGGGTGGATGACCCCTGAGGCTTTTAAACTGAAGCACATCTCTGAACAAGTCAGAAACGACTTTATCAGAGATGCTGAGGCACGACTACAGGAGAGACTTGCTAGAGAAGCTGAAGAGAAAGCCAGAAGGCTGGAGGAAGAAAGAGCAAGGGAAGCTGAAATCCTAAGGGTAAAGGAAGCTGAAGCTAAAGCTCTAGATGCTCGCGACACATGACGGGAAGAAAGTCTATGTTCCAAAGCCTGGAACTTAAAGATGCTGGATTCGTAGGTTTCGGAGGAGATCAGAAAGGAAGGATCAGAGGCTCCGGAACTATTGGTAATGGCACTCTTCCCTCTATATCTGATGTTCTTTACGTAGAAGGATTAATGCATAACTTGTTATCCATAAGTCAATTAAGTGATAACGGTTATGACGTGATCTTTAATCAAAAAACATGTAAAGCCATAAATCAAAACAATGGTTCAGTCCTATTCACAGGCAAGAGGAAAAACAACATTTATAAAATCAATCTTTCTGATTTAAAAGAACAAAATGTTAAATGTCTGATGACTGTTCACGAATAGCAATGGGTGTGGCATAGACGCTTGGGCCATATTAGCATGAGGAAACTTTCTCAGCTAAATAAACTCGAGTTAGTCAGAGGCCTACCTAAACTGAAGTTTTCTTCAGATGCTCTATGTGAAGCATGTCAGAAAGGAAACTTTTCAAAAACGTCTTTCAAAAAGAAAAATGTATACCTCTAAGCCTCTGGAACTTCTCCACATTGACTTATTTGGTCCTGTGAAAACAGCATCAGTCAATGGAAAGAAGTATGGACTAGTCATTGTTGATGATTACAGTCGCTGGACATGGGTGAAATTCCTAAAGCACAAGAGTGAGTCTCACTCAGTATTCACTAGTTTCTGCTCCAAAGTGCAAAAAGAATTTGACTCTAAAATTATTAGAGTCAGAAGTGATCATGGTGGAGAATTTGAAAACAAAGATTTTGAGGAATTATTTGACTCTAATGGAATATCCCATGATTTCTCCTGCCCTAGAACTCCACAACAAAATGGAGTTGTAGAGAGGAAGAATAGGACACTCCAAGAGATGGCCAGAACCATGATCAATGAAACTAATGTGGCAAAGCACTTTTGGGCAGAAGCTGTAAATACAGCGTGTTATATTCAGAATAGAATCTCTATAAGACCTATTCTGGAAAAGACTCCCTATGAACTGTGTAAAGGAAGAAAACCATACATTTCATATTTTCATCCTTTTGGATGTTCTTGCTTTATCCTAAACACTAAAGAACATCTGAACAAGTTTGATTCCAAAGCACAGAAAGGTATTATGTTAGGATACTCAGAACGCTCTAAAGGCTACAGAGTATACAACACAGAAACCAAAATTGTGGAAGAATCAATTCATGTCAGATTTGATGATAAGCTTGACCCTGAAAAGTCAAAGCTAGTTGAAAATTTTGCAGATTTAGAAATCACTCTTGCAGGATCTGATAAAGCTCCAGAAGCAACTGTCACTCAGAACTCTGAAGAAATTAAATCCCCAGAAATCCCAAAGAAAGTTAAAAGTCGTATCAACGTATCTGAAGATTTGATTCTGGGAAACAAGGATGAACCTGTCAGAACCAGATCTACCTTCAGGACTTCTGAAGATACTCCTCTGGGACTAGTATCTCTGATTGAGCCTACGTCCTGTGATGAAGCACTTCAAGAAATGACTGGGTTTCAGCCATGCAAGAAGAATTAGATCAATTCACAAAGAATGATGTCTGGGATCTTGTTCCAAAGCCCAGAGGCACTCACGTTATTGGAACCAGATGGGTATTCAGAAACAAGCTGAATGAGAAAGGAGAAGTCGTCAGAAATAAAGCTCGACTGGTAGCTCAAGGTTATAGTCAACAAGAAGGTATTGACTATAATGAAACCTTTGCTCCAGTCGCAAGCTTAGAATCTATCCGTCTTCTTGTATCTTTTGCTATAAATCACTCTATCAAATTATATCAAATAGATGTCAAGAGTGCATTCCTTAATGGTTATATATCAGAAGAAGTGTATGTCAACCAACCTCCAGGTTTTGAAAATCCAAATTTTCCAGAACATGTTTTTAAACTTAAAAAACTCTTTATATGGACTCAAACAAGCTCCTAGAGCTTGGTATGAACGTTTAAGCAATTTTCTTCTGGAACACAATTTTATCAGAGGGAAAGTTGACTCCACACTCTTCTGTAAGAACCTTAACAATGATCTCATGATATGCCAGATATACGTTGATGATATTATTTTTGGTTCAGTTAACGCCTCTGTTTGTCAAGAATTCTCTGAGTTAATGCAGGCAGAATTTGAAATGAGCTTAATGCAAGAACTAAAGTTCTTTCTGGGAATTCAAATTAACCAAACTTCAGAAGTTACATATGTTCATCAAAGCAAATACATTAAAGATGTTCTAAACAAATTTGATATGGCTGACTGCAACTCTGCAAAAACTCCCATGCATCCGACATGCATTCTTGAAAAGGAAGAAGTAAGCAAAAAGGTTTGTCAGAAGCTCTATCGAGGTATGATAGGCTCTCTTCTCTATCTGACTGCTACTCGTCCTGATATTCTCTTTAGTGTATGTCTCTGTGCCAGATTCCAATCAGATCCCAGAGAATCTCATTTAACAACAGTTAAGAGAATTCTCAAGTATCTGAAAGGAACTCCTAACCTGGGCCTGATGTATGAGAAAACATCAGAGTATAGACTTTCTGGTTACTGTGATGCAGATTATGCAGGAGATAGACTAGAACGAAAAACCACATCTGGAAATTGCCAGCTTCTGGGAAACAATCTGATATCCTGGGCCAGCAAGAGACAGTCAACTATTGCTCTATCTACTGCAGAAGCAGAATATATCTCAGCATCACTATGCACAACTCAGATGCTCTGGATGAAGAATCAGTTAGAAGATCTGCAAATCTTCGAGAGTAACATTCCTATCTTCTGTGATAATACTACCGCTATTTGTCTAAGTAAGAATCCCATTCTACACTCCAGAGCTAAGCACATTGAAATAAAACATCATTTTATCAGAGACTATGTTCAGAAAGGGATAGTAACATTGAAGTTCATTGATACAGATCATCAATGGGCAGATATATTTACTAAGCCTTTAGCTGAAGATAGATTTCGTTTTATCTTAGAAAATCTGAACATTCAAAATTGCCCTGAATAAATTGTGCCTCTGAAGATGTAAAATGAGACTCTGACATAAACAAACAATTTTTGTCTCTGACTCTGATACTTCTACCAAGTTAAGAAGATATCTGAGTTAGAAATCTCCAGGAACCAATCCTTTGGTATTCCTGAAGATCAGATACATCAAAACACGTGGAGCACTTAGCGTCTAACCTTGGGCCTTCTAGACAGCTGTCCAGAAGAAATTCAAAGGTCAGACGATTGAGATCTCCTCGAGCAGTGTGCATACTGTTGGGATTAGACATTCATTAATGAGCCTTAATCATTTTTCCCCCAAGCGTGCTAACTTGTGCTTTGTGCTAACGCTGAATAGTGTGTCGTTTTGCATGTGTTTTCGTTTAGGGTATTTAAACACTTTTCTCACATTTCACACACTTATCACTCTCACTCACTCTCAAACCCTCTCTGAAGCATTTCTGCAAACACTTCATCTTCACCTTCTTCTTCATCACCTATGGATGCTCAACAACAACAAGTTTTCAACTTTTCTCAACAAATGGAATCCAACACCACTGCCCAAAGTTCAAGCACTCCAACTCCAACGGTTACAGGCGTTTCCATTACTCCAGTATACAAGGAACCCCATGTTCTTGATCGTCAACCTCATATCAACCTAGCAACTCCCTTTGAGGGACTGGAAGTGTTATGTGAAACACTGGTGGACTTCGACAACATGAGGAGAAATGGAGTAGATCTTACTGAAGAACTCCGTCTACAAGGGTGGGAAAACTACTTCCAAAGGCTTTATGGCCCTGTTTACCCAAATCTCATCAAAGAATTCTGGAGATTTGCTGACGCTGATGACCATTTCATCGTCTCCTACGTTTTGGGGGTAAAGATAGTGATTACTGAAAAGTCAATTGCTTCTTTACTGAACATGGAGAAAACTGGAGGAATAAGGATCTACAACATCAACCCTAGGTCAAGGCGTGTTGCTCAGGAAATAAATCCAACCATTTTCAAACTCAACACTGAAGGCAATCCTTCAAAGAACAAAGAACTTCATCAGAACCTCAGAGTATGGCTCAAGATCATTCTGGGAACCATTCATCATCGCCCAGCATCAAACTCCTCTGACTACATCAATACAGATCAGAAGTGCATTCTGTATTGCATTCACAAGGGTTTGAAGCTCTGCCTTCCTGCACTACTCTTCAGATATCTCAGAGACTCTGTAAGGGAGACAAGAAACAACATGAAACCCAGATCCTACATCCCTCTGGGAAGACTTCTGTCTGATGTCTTCATTGAGAATGGGCTTGTAGATCATCTAGAGAAGAACAAACTTATGGAAGATCTGGCAATAGATACTGGAAAGCCTCTGAACGCCAGAAATCTCAAGAGCATGGGAATCTTGAAGAAGATTCAAGTCAGACCCACGCTGGACACCTCCTGGGACTCCTTGAAGGATCAGAGGAAGCTACCCCATGGTCTTGCAAGGTTCTATAAGAATGAACCCAGAGACGCTATCCTCTTCTATATGCAGCGTCTGAAGGATGAAGGAGTCGACATCTCTGACTTCAGATTGGATTATTGTCTAGATTCAGAAGAAGATTTTGTTAGGTTCAAAAGAGGTCCCTCTTCAAAGAAGTCTTCAAAGGCAAAGAGAGCAAGGCTAGGAGAAACTTCTGGAACCAGATCTCCAGCGCCTCTGCAAGTAACTACTGGTACGTCTGCTCCCTCTATTCCCTCTGAACATCTTATGGCTTCTTCTAATCCTCTCCCAACACCACCTATATACACATCCTCTGAAACCCCACCTTCTACAACCTGAACCTGAACCTAAAGCTGAACCTGAACCTGAACCTGTCGCTGAATCTGAACTTCTAACATTAGACTTAAACCCTCCAAACTCTCCACCCCAAACATCTGAACCTGAACCTGAACATTCCATTCCTACCCTTGAGGAAGCCATAATGCTGTTCGCAGGGGCTTTAGTTCAAAAGGTCAAGTCTCTGACCAGTAACTCTGGCGTCAGTGATGATCCCGATTCTGTAAGGACACACTGGAACAGAGTCATTGGGTGGATGACCTCTGAGGCTTTTAAACTGAAGCACATCTCTGAACAAGTCAGAAACGACTTTATCAGAGATGCTGAGGCACGACTACAGGAGAGACTTGCTAGAGAAGCTGAAGAGAAAGCCAGAAGGCTGGAGGAAGAAAGAGCAAGGGAAGCTGAAATCCTAAGGGTAAAGGAAGCTGAAGCTAAAGCTCTAGATGCTCGCGACACATGACGGGAAGAAAGTCTATGTTCCAAAGCCTGGAACTTAAAGATGCTGGATTCGTAGGTTTCGGAGGAGATCAGAAAGGAAGGATCAGAGGCTCCGGAACTATTGGTAATGGCACTCTTCCCTCTATATCTGATGTTCTTTACGTAGAAGGATTAATGCATAACTTGTTATCCATAAGTCAATTAAGTGATAACGGTTATGACGTGATCTTTAATCAAAAAACATGTAAAGCCATAAATCAAAACAATGGTTCAGTCCTATTCACAGGCAAGAGGAAAAACAACATTTATAAAATCAATCTTTCTGATTTAAAAGAACAAAATGTTAAATGTCTGATGACTGTTCACGAAGAGCAATGGGTGTGGCATAGACGCTTGGGCCATATTAGCATGAGGAAACTTTCTCAGCTAAATAAACTCGAGTTAATCAGAGGCCTACCTAAACTGAAGTTTTCTTCAGATGCTCTATGTGAAGCATGTCAGAAAGGAAAATTTTCAAAAACGTCTTTCAAAAAGAAAAATGTATACCTCTAAGCCTCTGGAACTTCTCCACATTGACTTATTTGGTCCTGTGAAAACAGCATCAGTCAATGGAAAGAAGTATGGACTAGTCATTGTTGATGATTACAGTCGCTGGACATGGGTGAAATTCCTAAAGCACAAGAGTGAGTCTCACTCTGTATTCACTAGTTTCTGCTCCAAAGTGCAAAAAGAATTTGACTCTAAAATTATTAGAGTCAGAAGTGATCATGGTGGAGAATTTGAAAACAAAGATTTTGAGGAATTATTTGACTCTAATGGAATATCCCATGATTTCTCCTGCCCTAGAACTCCACAACAAAATGGAGTTGTAGAGAGGAAGAATAGGACACTCCAAGAGATGGCCAGAACCATGATCAATGAAACTAATGTGGCAAAGCACTTTTGGGCAGAAGCTGTAAATACAGCGTGTTATATTCAGAATAGAATCTCTATAAGACCTATTCTGGAAAAGACTCCCTATGAACTGTGTAAAGGAAGAAAACCAAACATTTCATATTTTCATCCTTTTGGATGTTCTTGCTTTATCCTAAACACTAAAGAACATCTGAACAAGTTTGATTCCAAAGCACAGAAAGCTATTATGTTAGGATACTCAGAACGCTCTAAAGGCTACAGAGTATACAACACAGAAACCAAAATTATGGAAGAATCAATTCATGTCAGATTTGATGATAAGCTTGACCCTGAAAAGTCAAAGCTAGTTGAAAATTTTGCAGATTTAGAAATCACTCTTGCAGGATCTGATAAAGCTCCAGAAGCAACTGTCACTCAGAACTCTGAAGAAATTAAATCCCCAGAAATCCCAAAGAAAGTTAAAAGTCGTATCAACGTATCTGAAGATTTGATTCTGGGAAACAAGGACGAACCTGTCAGAACCAGATCTACCTTCAGGACTTCTGAAGATACTCCTCTGGGACTAGTATCTCTGATTGAGCCTACGTCCTGTGATGAAGCACTTCAAGACAATGACTGGGTTTCAGCCATGCAAGAAGAATTAGATCAATTCACAAAGAATGATGTATGGGATCTTGTTCCAAAGCCCAGAGGCACTCACGTTATTGGAACCAGATGGGTATTCAGAAACAAGCTGAATGAGAAAGGAGAAGTCGTCAGAAATAAAGCTCGACTGGTAGCTCAAGGTTATAGTCAACAAGAAGGTATTGACTATAATGAAACCTTTGCTCCAGTCGCAAGGTTAGAATCTATCCGTCTTCTTGTATCTTTTGCTATAAATCACTCTATCAAATTATATCAAATAGATGTCAAGAGTGCATTCCTTAATGGTTATATATCAGAAGAAGTGTATGTCAACCAACCTCCAGGTTTTGAAAATCCAAATTTTCCAGAACATGTTTTTAAACTTAAAAAATCTTTATATGGACTCAAACAAGCTCCTAGAGCTTGGTATGAACGTTTAAGCAATTTTCTTCTGGAACACAATTTTATCAGAGGGAAAGTTGACTCCACACTCTTCTGTAAGAACCTTAACAATGATCTCATGATATGCCAGATATACGTTGATGATATTATTTTTGGTTCAGTTAACGCCTCTGTTTGTCAAGAATTCTCTGAGTTAATGCAGGCAGAATTTGAAATGAGCTTAATGCAAGAACTAAAGTTCTTTCTGGGAATTCAAATTAACCAAACTTCAGAAGTTACATATGTTCATCAAAGCAAATACATTAAAGATGTTCTAAACAAATTTGATATGGCTGACTGCAACTCTGCAAAAACTCCCATGCATCCGACATGCATTCTTGAAAAGGAAGAAGTAAGCAAAAAGGTTTGTCAGAAGCTCTATCGAGGTATGATAGGCTCTCTTCTCTATCTGACTGCTACTCGTCCTGATATTCTCTTTAGTGTCTGTCTCTGTGCCAGATTCCAATCAGATCCCAGAGAATCTCATTTAACAGCAGTTAAGAGAATTCTCAAGTATCTGAAAGGAACTCCTAACCTGGGCCTGATGTATGAGAAAACATCAGAGTATAGACTTTCTGGTTACTGTGATGCAGATTATGCAGGAGATAGACTAGAACGAAAAAGCACATCTGGAAATTGCCAGCTTCTGGGAAACAATCTGATATCCTGGGCCAGCAAGAGACAGTCAACTATTGCTCTATCTACTGCAGAAGCAGAATATATCTCAGCATCACTATGCACAACTCAGATGCTCTGGATGAAGAATCAGTTAGAAGATCTGCAAATCTTCGAGAGTAACATTCCTATCTTCTGTGATAATACTACCGCTATTTATCTAAGTAAGAATCTCATTCTACACTCCAGAGCTAAGCACATTGAAATAAAACATCATTTTATCAGAGACTATGTTCAGAAAGGGATAGTAACATTGAAGTTCATTGATACAGATCATCAATGGGCAGATATATTTACTAAGCCTTTAGCTGAAGATAGATTTCGTTTTATCTTAGAAAATCTGAACATTCAAAATTGCCCTGAATAAATTGTGCCTCTGAAGATGTAAAATGAGACTCTGACATAAACAAACAATTTTTGTCTCTAACTCTGATACTTCTACCAAGTTAAGAAGATATCTGAGTTAGAAATCTCCAGGAACCAATCATTTGGTATTCCTGAAGATCAGATACATCAAAACACGTGGAGCACTTAGCGTCTAACCTTGGACCTTCTAGACAGCTGTCCAGAAGAAATTCAAAGGTCAGACGATTGAGATCTCCTCGAGCAGTGTGCATACTGTTGGGATTAGACATTCATTAATGAGCCTTAATCATTTTTCCCCCAAGCGTGCTAACTTGTGCTTTGTGCTAACGCTGAATAGTGTGTCGTTTTGCATGTGTTTTCGTTTAGGGTATTTAAACACTTTTCTCACATTTCACACACTTATCACTCTCACTCACTCTCAAACCCTCTCTGAAGCATTTCTGCAAACACTTCATCTTCACCTTCTTCTTCATCACCTATGGATGCTCAACAACAACAAGTTTTCAACTTTTCTCAACAAATGGAATCCAACACCACTGCCCAAAGTTCAAGCACTCCAACTCCAACGGTTATAGGCGTTTCCATTACTCCAGTATACAAGGAACCCCATGTTCTTGATCGTCAACCTCATATCAACCTAGCAACTCCCTTTGAGGGACTGGAAGTGTTATGTGAAACACTGGTGGACTTCGACAACATGAGGAGAAATGGAGTAGATCTTACTGAAGAACTCCGTCTACAAGGGTGGGAAAACTACTTCCAAAGGCTTTATGGCCCTGTTTACCCAAATCTCATCAAAGAATTCTGGAGATTTGCTGACGCTGATGACCATTTCATCGTTTCCTACGTTTTGGGGGTAAAGATAGTGATTACTGAAAAGTCAATTGCTTCTTTACTGAACATGGAGAAAACTGGAGGAATAAGGATCTACAACATCAACCCTAGGTCAAGGCGTGTTGCTCAGGAAATAAATCCAACCATTTTCAAACTCAACACTGAAGGCAATCCTTCAAAGAACAAAGAACTTCATCAGACCCTCAGAGTATGGCTCAAGATCATTCTGGGAACCATTCATCATCGCCTAGCATCAAACTCCTCTGACTACATCAATACAGATCAGAAGTGCATTCTGTATTGCATTCACAAGGGTTTGAAACTCTGCCTTCCTGCACTACTCTTCAGATATCTCAGAGACTCTGTAAGGGAGACAAGAAACAACATGAAACCCAGATCCTACATCCCTCTGGGAAGACTTCTGTCTGATGTCTTCATTGAGAATGGGCTTGTAGATCATCTGGAGAAGAACAAGCTTATGGAAGATCTGGCAATAGATACTGGAAAGCCTCTGAACGCCAGAAATCTCAAGAGCATGGGAATCTTGAAGAAGATTCAAGTCAGACCCACGCTGGACACCTCCTGGGACTCCTTGAAGGATCAGAGGAAGCTACCCCATGGTCTTGCAAGGTTCTATAAGAATGAACCCAGAGACGCTATCCTCTTCTATATGCAGCGTCTGAAGGATGAAGGAGTCGACATCTCTGACTTCAGATTGGATGATTGTCTAGATTCAGAAGAAGATTTTGTTAGGTTCAAAAGAGGTCCCTCTTCAAAGAAGTCTTCAAAGGCAAAGAGAGCCAGGCTAGGAGAAACTCTGGAACCAGATCTCCAGCGCCTCTGCAAGTAACTACTGGTACGTCTGCTCCCTCTATTCCCTCTGAACATCTTATGGCTTCTTCTAATCCTCTCCCAACACCACCTATATACACATCCTCTGAAACCCCACCTTCTACAACCTGAACCTAAACCTGAAGCTGAACCTGAACCTGAACCTGTCGCTGAATCTGAACCTCTAACATTAGACTTAAACCCTCCAAACTCTCCACCCCAAACATCTGAACCTGAACCTGAACATTCCATTCCTACCCTTGAGGAAGCCATAATGCTGTTCGTGATGATCCCGATTCTGTAAGGACACACTGGAACAGAGTCATTGGGTGGATGACCTCTGAGGCTTTTAAACTGAAGCACATCTCTGAACAAGTCAGAAACGACTTTATCAGAGATGCTGAGGCACAACTACAGGAGTGACTTGCTAGAGAAGCTGAAGAGAAAGCCAGAAGGCTGGAGGAAGAAAGAGCAAGGGAAGCTGAAATCCTAAGGGTAAAGGAAGCTGAAGCTAAAGCTCTGGCCGATGCTGCTGCTGCTGCCGAAGCTGAAGCACAAGCTGCTGCTGAAGCTGAAGCAAAGGCCGCTGCTGAAGCACAGCAGGCTCTGACTCAGGGGGAGTCCTCATCTGTTGTTCCTATGGTTCTTCAGACGCTGGAAGAACTGAAGAAAGATCAGAAGGAACTCCGTGCCAGAATGGATAAACAAGACTCTGTCAACGACAACATTCAGAACATGCTAGCTCTATTGCTTCAGAGAATGCCTCCGCCTCCAAACCCCTAGGCACTTAGGATTTTTGTTTGCCTGTTGTTTTGCTTTTCTTGTTTCTGATGTTTACTTGCCCTTGGTTTTGTTGCCTTTTATCTGAATACAATGTTTTTCCCTTATATTTTCTCTTTTTGCTATGTCTTTTTGATTCTGACAAAAAGGGGGAGAAGTCATTAATAGCTCTGATGAAAATACTGTCTAAATACCTTAAGCACTCTGCTACATATTTTTCTTAAGAATAAATTTATCTAACTCTAGACTTAAGAAATTGCAGAAGGTATCAAGAAACCTCATTGCTTGGAAGCTCTGGTAAGGACTTCTGAACTCCCTAGCCTATCTCAGGGGGAGCTCTTGTCTATCTGATCTGATATTGTTTATGTTTCATCTGCTAATTGAGTTTGTTTTGTCATCATCAAAAAGGGGGAGATTGTAAGAATAAAAATTGTTCTACAACAGATTCCATGATTTTGATGATAACAAAGGATGAAACCAAAAATGGCACCCTAACGAAAAGTTTCTAAGTGTGCAGAGTTCTAAGGAAAGAAGGAAGAGATCTGATGACGTCATCAGATACAAAAACATATCAGATACAAATTATCAGAAGATCAGAAGCATCTGAAATAGAAACACGTTCAAGAAAGTCTAACTCTGAGTAAAATAGCAAAATATCAGAAGCATCTGAACAAGAAGTATGCTCTAGAAGTTCTGACTCTGAACAACGGTATGTCAAACTCCAGAAGCTCTCAGCGCTATCTGAAGAAACCATCAGAACTCAAAAGAGATCAACATCAGAAGGTAGATAACAAGACTCCAAGATTTCCAGATACATGAACTCTGATAATGGATTTGCTAATAAAGAAAGAGTAACGTTAACTTCAAATAAAGGCTTGGAAATGGATTTCCTAATACAGAAAGTTACGTTAATTTCAAATTCAAATGGAAAGGAACCATTTTTCGAAAGAAGTTTTTTCGAGGAGAAAAAGTTGTTTTGGCAACAAGCAACATAAGTTATGGCACTAATTATTATTCAAGAGTTATTGTCTGCTATGATTTTTTCAACGGATTCTTCTCTTCTATATAAAGGACTGCAAATCAACACTGAGCGTACACAACAAGAATTTACTGAAACATCAACACACATAAACACGTTTTATTCTCTCAATCTTCACGAAGCTTTTGCTTAGAACGTGAAACACTTTGTTCTTACTATTGTAATATTTGCTTATCTTAGAAGCACTCTAGATTACATAAGTCTTTATCTTTGTTGTATTTCCTCAAGTGACTCTTCGCAGTCTGTATACTTGAGAGGACTAAAAGATCTTTCTCTTAGACGTTGTTTGTAATTAATCTTTCAAGATTAGTGGATTAAGTCCTTGTTGAAGGCAAAATCACCTTGGCCGGGTGGACTGGAGTAGCTTTGTGTTATAAGCGAACCAGTATAAAATTCTTGTGTGATCTTCATTTTTGAAAAAGCGCTTATTTTTCCAAAACAATTCAAACCCCCCTTTCTTGTTTTTCTCACCTTCATAGACGACACCATTTATCACTCTGAGCCATCTGAGGGCCCAGATGTGTATGAAAAGATGGATGCTATGAACGATCAGTTCCTTGAGCTTCGCAAGGAACTGAAAACTCTCAGAGGGAAGGACCTCTTTGGCAAATCCGCTGCTGAGCTTTGCCTTGTTCCAAATGTCAAGATCCGTGTCAAGTTCAAAGTGCCTGACTTTGAAAAGTACAAGGGAAATACATGCCCTCTCAGCCACTTGGTTATGTATGCACGAAAAATGTCGACTCAGACCGACAATGATCAACTCCTACCTCATTATTTCCAGGACAGCCTGTCTGGTGCCGCCCTGAGATGGTACATGGGTTTGGACAGCGCGAACATCCGCTCCTTCAACGACCTTGGCGAAGCCTTCGTCAAGAAATACAAATATAATGTTGATATGGCTCCCGATAGGGACCAATTGAGGGCCATGTCCCAGAAGGACAAGAAAACTTTCAAGGAGTACGCCCAGAGGTGGCGAGAATTAGCTGCACAGATTGTGCCTCCGCTGAAAGAAAAAGAGATGACCAAGATCTTTCTGAAGACCTTGAGCTCATTTTATTATGAGCGGATGATTGCCAGCGCTCCTTCTGACTTCACCGAGATGGTGAATATGGGGATGCGTCTGGAGGCAGGAGTCAGGGAAGGGCGCCTGACTAGAGAAGAAGGCTCTTCTTCCAAATGTTATGGGGCGTTTGCAAAGAAGAAAGATGGAGAGGCACATGCTGTGACCTCCCATATCAAATCTAGAAGAACCTCTGAGAAGAGGAAGACCGTGCGTCCTGCCGGTAACCAGCACCAGGTGGCTCATATAACACATGTTTTCAGAGAGAACCAGCAATATCAGCATCATAATCAGAACCAGCAACAGCAACAGCGCCGTCCTCAACAGCAGGCCTACCAGCCTCAAAACAACAATCAGACCAGTACAAGCTATGATAGGAAGAGGGTCAGTTTTGATCCTATTCCAATGACCTATACAGAGCTATATCCTTCTTTAATAGAAAGGAAATTGATCACTCCACGTGACCCACCTGCTATACCTACCAACCCTCAGTGGTGGTATAAGCTTGAGCTTCATTGTGTTTATCATTCCGGTGCTCCCGGACATGATGTGGAGAATTGCTACCCGTTGAAGACCAAGGTTCAAGACCTTGTGAGGAACGGTATTTTGTTTTTCGAGGACGTAGGTCCTAATGTCAAGAAGAACCCATTGCCCAAGCATGGGAAATCTGCTGTCAACATGGTTCAGGGTTGCTCTGGCCAATATAAGGTTCGATATGTCAGCCATATCCGACAATCTTTGGTCGAGATGCACAAACTATTGTGTGAATACAGTCATTATGAACATGACCATGAGAGTTGTCGTGTTTGCACTGTCAATGAGAGGGGATGTCGTCAAGTTAGAAAAGACATCCAAGAAATGCTGGATCAAGGTGTAATTGAAATACTTCAGAATCGCGATGAGGATGATGAAGTTAATGTGATATCACCAGTATTCAGGATTCCTGAGCCTGTTCTCATCCGTTATGATGGCAGTAAGCAGAAGGTTGCTCCTACTCTCATAATCAAGCCAGCTGGCCCTGTGCCATATTCTTCTGACAAAGCTATTCCCTATCGTTATAATGTTGTGGCATTGGAAGATGGGAAGGAGGTGCCTCTACCCTCCACTTTTGTTGTTAATATTGTTGATGTCAGCGGTTTGACCCGTAGTGGTCGTGTTTTCTCGGCGCCGCCGAAACCCCAGACTGACACTAGAAGGGATGATGTTGCTGATAGTGTTGTTCGTCCTTTAGGGAATTCTTCTGTTTCTCCAAATCCGACACTTGCTGTTAATAGACTTGTCGCCGCTGTTGACAAAACTCTTGTCCCTGCTGGCCAGAATGGCATGAGGAAAGAGGACTGTGATGAGATGCTGAGGCTCATCAAGAGGAGTGAGTACAACGTTGTAGATCAACTTCTACAAACGCCTTCAAAGATATATGTGCTATCTTTGTTAATGAACTCTGAACCACACCGAGAAGCTCTGCAGAAGGTGTTTGACATAGCGTATGTAGATCATGATATCACAATAGAATAATTTGATAGTATTGTTGCAAACATTACTGCTTGTAACAATTTGAGTTTTTGTGATGCTGATCTTCCTGAGGAGGGAAGAGACCACAACTTGGCACTTCTCATCTTCATGAACTGTAAAGATGATGCCATGTCTAATGTGCTGGTAGACACTAGATCATCACTGAGTGTGTTGCCAAAATCCACTCTCGCGAGACTTTCATATCAAGGGCCTCCCATGAGGCAGAATGGAGTGGTTATAAAAGCTTTTGATGGATCCTGCAAAACTGTGATTGGTGAGGTTGAACTCCCAGTCAAGATAGGACCAAGTGATTTCCAGATCACTTTTCAGGTCATGGATATCCACCCATCATATAGTTGTTTGTTGGGCAGACCATGGATTCACGAGGCAGGCTCCGTGACATCCACCCTACACCAAAAGTTGAAGTTCGTCAAGAACAAAAAGTTGGTGGTGGTAGGGGGAGAGAAGGCTCTCTTGGTTAGCCATCTGTCTTCCTTTTCTTATATTGATGCTGAGGACGAAGTTGGGACGCCGTTCCAAGCTTTGTCTATTACCGAGCCTTCTAAGAAAGGAACTTCTTCATTTGCGTCCTACAATGATGCGAAGTTGGCCATTGAGCATGGCGCAACTACTGGTTTAGGAGAAATGATCAAGCTGGAAGACAATAAATCCCGGGCTGGCATAGGGTATTCTTCAAGCACTTTCCACAAGCATGGGCTATTTCAGAGTGGTGGTTTTATCCACACGGTTGAAGATCAGGAAGCTGCTGCTATTGTGGAAGAGGATGTAGAGGAAGATTCTGGCAACTTTGTCATCCCTGGAGGGGTCTGCAACAATTGGGTCGCTGTTGATGTTCCAACAGTTGTCCATAAGTCAACGTAATGTTCATTTTTGTTTAAAAACCCTTCTCCCATGCCAAAAGGAGAAGTGATGACATTGTTGGCCCATAAATACAATGATATTCATTCAATAATTACATGTTAAATGTTTGTTTTTTCCAAATTATTTTCACTTTTTTCTTTTTCATGAAATTGGTGATCACTATAAAACCCTAAAAATAGAATAAAATCAATCTTTTCATCTGCATAATGATTTGCCTTGTTTGAATTCTAAAATCTCTTTTATATCCAAATTCATTATGCAGGTTGATCAAACCCATTGAACATAATGATCCAACACCATCTCCCAACTTTGAGTTCCTGGTATTTTAGGCCGAAGTAGATGATGTTGAAGAGATTCCTGATGAGATTACCCGTCTGCTTGAGCACGAAGAGAAGATCATTCTGCCACATCTTGAGAATCTGGAAACAATCAACTTGGGGTCTGAGGATTGTGTGCGAGAAGTGAAGATTGGGGCACTCCTGGAAGAGTCTGTGAAGGAGGGGTTAATTGAGTTTCTGCGAGAGTATGTCGACGTTTTTGCTTGGTCATATGAAGACATGTCTGGTCTGGATACTGATATCGTGCAACATTTCCTGCCTTTGAAGCCTGAGTGTATGCCTGTGAAGCAGAAGCTCAGAAGAACTTATACTGATATGGCAGTAAAGATCAAAGAAGAAGTTCAGAAGCAAATTGATGCGGGGTTTCTGGTGACTTCTACATATCCTCAATGGGTGGCCAATATTGTGCCTGTGCCTAAGAAATATGGAAATGTCTGAATGTGTGTGGACTATAGAGACTTGAATAAAGCTAGTCCGAAAGATGATTTTCCTCTACCACACATTGATATGTTGGTAGACAATACAGCTAAATTCAATGTCTTCTCATTTATGGACGGATTTTCCGAATATAATCAGATCAAGATGGCACCCAAGGATATGGAGAAGATAACATTCATCAAACCTTAGGGAACATTCTGTTATCGAGTGATGCCCTTTGGTTTGAAGAACGCCGGAGCCACATATCAACGAGCTATGACTACCTTGTTTCATGATATGATGCACAAGGAGATCCAGGTATATGTTGACGATATGATTACAAAGTCAAGAACGGAAGTTGAACATGTAGAGCACATGAATTGATGAACTGCAGATTGAACACCTGGATTTTCCATCTCAGATTTCTCCTTCCATAGAGATCTTGAGAGAAATCCAAGGTTACAGGGGTGATGTACATCACCCCAGCTTTAATTTGGTATAAGGCACGTGTGGTTTGGTTGAGGTTGCAAAACCTGCAACTGGTGGCCGGCTTCTGTTGGCTCACCGGAGAAGACGGTGGTTTCCACCACCGTCCCCACGTGGATGGCCTTGTGTCCATTAGATCTCACATATGGGATCTAATTGTGGCCATGCGTTTTAATTACTTATTTTAATCCAACGTGTGGTGTTGTTGACTAATGAACACAATGAACGCGCGCCTGAGAGCCACATGATGGTCCACGTCAATTAATGAGGTTGGATCGTGCGCTCCTGATTTTTTCTCTTTTTTTAATTTCTGTTTTATTTTCTTTAATTCCTTTTATAATAAAAAATTCATAACTCTTTTATTTGGAATCACAAAAATATGAGACCAATTGCAAAAAATTTCTTTTAAAATCTAGTTTCATAATCTGATTTTTAATTATTTTGTGATTCCATTTAATATTTTTGGTGAATTATTTTGTTTTTAATTGTTTTTAATTCATTTTAAATACTTTTAGATATTCAAAAATTCCAAAAATATTTTCTGAACATATTTGGATCATGATAAATCTATGAAAATATTCTCATCAATTTCTTAATTGATTTGAGATTTATTTCAGATTTTAATTCATTTGTGTTATATTTTAATGCTTTTAATTGATTTTAAAATAGTTTCTGTTTTCAAAAAATGTTGAGAAAATTTGTCAAACCTAGTTTGACCATGTTAGACTTATGATGATCCAATTGGACTTATCCAAGTTGATTTGAATTGAATTTGAAGTTTGACCTTACTTTGTTCATTTTATTTTATGTATTATTTTAATTCCAAAAAATACCAAAAATATGTTTGACCTTTCTTGACTTCTAATCTTCATTTCACTTTTGTTTACCATTGATTGATGTTGATTCCATTCACATTTGATCATTGTGTTTTGGTTATGTCATTTGAATTGTCATTTTGTACATTCCATTTCCATTTTCATCTTCTTCTTTTTCTTTTGACCAATGAGTTAATGATTTGTGGTTAGCCTTGACATATGAGAGGCTTAACCTTCTTTGATCCAAATAAAATATAACTTGATCAAAGATCAAGTGAATTACTTTGTGTCCAATATAAGTTGCTTCTTGGTCAAGCAAAAAACCTAAAATCCATACAAGGTCATTCTTCTTTTCTTTTGGCATGGCAAGTTGTAGGAGCTTGACTTACTAGTCATGATCTCTAACTTGTGTTTATTTGCCTGTAGTTTTATTGACCGACCTCAGATAGATGTGACTACAACATTAGTCCACTTACGATTGCTTAACATAGCGCTAAATTGCCTTATGGCACACTAACACTAACTACTAATTACTAACTTTTAATTCAAGCATTTAATTCTTGCAATTTACTTTAATGCAATTTAATTTCTTGCTCATTTATTCATTTTGTCTTTTCCCTTTGCTCATTTGAGCTCATGTTTATGTTTATGCCATTTGCCTTTTGCTACTTGAGCATATTATTATGTAAATATATTGTTGCCTTGTGCTTGTTTTGCTTTTGTTTGTGTGAACCCAATGCAAAAAGGAGAAAGGACTTAGAATTAGGACCTTACCTATGCTTAATGGAGTTCAAGAGCAACTAAGCCTCATGCCTTTAGAATGCTAAAATTGATTGAAGAGCAACTAGGCCTCATGCCTTTAGAATGCTAAATATTGAAGTTGACTTGAAAGGACCCCTAATCTAAACTCTCTCTTTGTCCATTCCTCTTATTGCATTGTGAACTTTTTGATTGTTTGTTCTTGTGTGATAGGGATTCCCGAATTTGAGATAGTTAGAAGGACCATTGTCATGAACATCCAAGTTAAGAGAAAGACAAGCCAAATGGAGATCCTAGGAGCTTGATTGAATATTTGCTTGATTGCTTGAGTTAATTATTTGTTGCTTGCTAATTCCAAAGGAAAGGAGCATCTTGAATCATCTTTATGATGTCAAGAAAGGAACTCCAAGGGTTTTATTCTCTTCTCTCATCTTTGCATGTTTAGGACTAGCCCTTCTCTTCTTCTCTCCATTATAACCCAAGCCAAACTCATTTTTGTGCAAACATTGACATTATTTTAAAACTAGAAACCTAGGCCATATGCCTTTGATTTTTCAAACTCTTTTTATTAATACTTATTTTGAATTGAATCTTAAGTCAACTTTCACTTCATTTTGTGAATACTTCTAATTTGTAAATACAACTCACTCAAGTTTATTTTTGTGGTTCCAATGACCACCTTTGTTAAAAACCTTTTTTCATAAACATTATCCAAAGGTTTGAGTTATCATAGTGGTTGATGTAAACCTCACCTTATCCTTAGTGATTGGACTATAAGTCTTCCATACTTATTATAGGGTGGATCCCTCACTAGTATGTTGAAGCTCTACTCAAATGGTGGATTGTTGGTTTAGGTTGAGTTTTCTCCCTTTGATAACAAAAGACCTTAAGGCTTTTAATTAAATCAATTCACCAATATTTTGAGATTTTTACCCCGAACTACAAGGTTTTGATCTTACCTTTGTGATGGTACGTAGGCAATGGGTTTATCCATTCAAACAACAAAACTGTAAATATTGTATATTCTTTTCTCATCTCCCCAATCAAGTTTGCACAAATATTTTCACAAATACCAACCTACCATAAAATTTTGCAAAAAGGGATCCCTTAGAGTACTAAGGATGTTTTGGGGGCTTAAAACCTTCCCATTGCATAACCAACCCCCTTACCCAAATCTCTAACATTTTTATTAGTTTTTGATTCGATAAAACTTCTCGGTTTTTGTTCGCTTTCTAACCTTTCCTTTGGATAAATAGAAGTGCGGTGGCGACTCGAATTGTATGATTTACTTTTGATTTAGTCAATAAATCTAAAGGTAACAAATACCCCGCTACACCAGCATAACTGCATTGTAACGGTACGGGACCGCCTTATCTGATACATACGGGACAGGGCCCGCTGGCTTGATCACAAGAGTTGGCGACACTTTCTTCTTGCTGCCATCATACTTAATGACAATAGGATCAGGAATATTGAACACTGGAGTGATAACATCAACTTCATCCTCATCACGATTTTGAAGTATCTCAATCATCCCTTGGTCTATCATCTCTTGGATGTCCTTTCTTACTTTGCGGCATCCTCTTTCATTGACAGTGAACACCTGGAACCTATCATGATCATGCTCATAATGACTGTGTTCACACAACATCTTATGCATCTCTACCAAGGATTGCCTTATGTCATTCATATAAAGGACTTTGTATTTGCCAGGACACCCCTGAACCATATTGACAACTGTCTTCCCATGCTCGGGCAATGGGTTCTTCTTCACATTTGGGCCTACATCCTCAAAGAATAGTATCCCACTCCTTACAAGGTCTTGCACCTTGGTCTTCAAAGGAAAATAATTCTCCACGTCATGTCCGGGCGCACCGGAATGATACACACAGTGAAGTCCGGGCTTGTACCACCACTGAGGATTGGCTGGCACAGTACGAGGATCTCGCGGAGTTATCAACTTCCTATCCATTAAGGAAGGATAAAGTTCATCATAGGTCATAGGAATCGGGTCAAAGGTCACCCTCTTCCTCTCATAGTTG
The DNA here is from genome assembly GCF_024323335.1 of Lathyrus oleraceus. NCBI lineage: Eukaryota > Viridiplantae > Streptophyta > Magnoliopsida > Fabales > Fabaceae > Lathyrus > Lathyrus oleraceus. The sequence goes on from NC_066582.1 coordinate 465,839,094, forward strand.
TTGGTGCTGGCGTTATTATTGTTGCGAGGATGGTAAGCCTGTTGTTGTTGACGAAGTTGTTGTTGTGGTTGTTGAGCTTCTCTGAAAGCATGTGCTATATGAGCCACCAGGTGTTGGTTAACAGTTGGTCGGACTTCTTTCCTCCTCACAGAGGGCCTTCTCTTAACATGGAAAGAAACAGCGTGAGTCTCCCCTTCTTTCTTCCTGGAAAATCCTCCATACTTCTTTGCCGGATTGTCATCACGGGACAAACGTCCTTCACAGACTCCCTCTTATAGCCTCATCCCCATATTTACCATTTCGGTAAAGTCCGAGGGACCACTAGCAATCATGCGCTCATACTAGAAAGAGCTCAAAGTCTTCAGGAAGATCTTTGTCATCTCCTTCTCCTCCAAGGATGGCACTATCTGAGCTGCCAATTCTCGCCACCTCTGGGCGTATTCCTTGAAGGTCTCCTTGTCTTTCTGGGACATCACCCTCAGCTGATCTCTGTCTGGAGCCATAACCACATTGTATTTATATTATTTCACAAACGCCTATCCAAAATCACTGAAAGTGCGGATGCTTGCACTCTCCATCCCCATATACCAACGGAGCGCATCACCTGTCAAGCTATCCTGAAAGTAGTGAATCAGCAGTTGATCATTATCTGTTTGGGTCGACATCTTGCGAGCATACATCACAAGATGGATGAGTGGACACGTGTTTCCCTTGTACTTCTCAAAGTCAGGCACTTTGAATTTGACTGGGATCTTCACGTTGGGCACCAAGCACAATTCAGCAACACTATTCCCAAAATGGTCCTTACCTCTCAAAGTTTTCAACTCCTTACGCAACTCAAGAAATTGATCTTTCATCTCATCCATTTTCTCATATACGTACGGGCCATCAGATGGCTCGGAATGACAAATGGTGTCTTCCACATGAGGTAAGGTATGCACTACAGGTGGCGGTACAAACAGGACCGGGCTAGATGTCAGCAAAGAAGCAAAGGTGGGAGCGAAACCCTCTGGTACTAAGTTATATGGCATTCCCCAAGGGAACCCAGCAGGCATACTAGGAGCGAAGTGGGCGGTGGCAGTAGGCACTCTTGAGGTAACCACTTCGGAGACGACAGTCCTCGCGGGAGGAGTTCCAGGAGTTGGAGAAGCTTGACATTACGCAGCAAGGACTGACTCCATCATGGCTTTTTACAAATGAAAGATGGAAAATGAATTTTTTTATGATTTTTTAATAAGGCTTTTTACATTTGAAGCTTAGAAGATGGAAAAAGGTGTCCTTAAAGTTTGAAGAATCAAACATACTTAAACATTTTTCTATGTTATAAGTCAAATGACCTCTCTTTCCACCTTGAATAACTTTTGATGTGAGCTTCAAATGAACTTGTTTTATTCTAAAAAGTTGTAGATATCAACCTATTAAATTTGACCACAAATTTGGCACCATTTGGAGTTTAGATGATGGAGTTATGAATTTTAGAAGTTGAGGAATTTTGCTTGTTCAATGATGAGGACCAAAATAGACCTATAATGTTTCCTCATGGTACATGACCTTGAAAGTAGAATTTTATCTATCTCAAAGATGAAAAGTTGGAGAAGGCATCTTGAAATTAATCATGAAACTTGGATCATCTTCATATCATAAAAATTGAGGAAGTTATGATTCTTGGAAGTTGACCTTCTATCAAGGGCACAGACAAAATGACTTATAATCTTTCACCATAAAAAATGCCTTTCCAAGCCAAATTAGATCTTGATTACAACATGAAAGATGTTTATAATTCCATAAATAGTAAATTTTCTCTTAGAATCATTTTCATATGTGTAACACCCCAAAATTTGCCCTCCTTATTCACGCATTCATTTTTAGATACATTGCATTTCATCATGTCAATCGGGATTAGCTCCAAGAAGCTTGAACATCATCCAGGACACTTTGTGGGTTCTATTTAGATGATCAATCAACACAAGGGAAAGACTTGAGTTACCTCCAGCAGGGGTCTATTCGTCAGTCAAAACGTTAATCTTGAAGGAGCAAAGGTTTGCTCATGAGCTGTCATGCTCGCTAGGCGAAGCCTACGTGTTATGCAAACAAACAAACAAAAAATAATAATAATAATAATAAAAAAACAAAAAAAAAATTAATTAAATAAATAAATAAAAAAATAATAATATAATAGAAAAATCTTGGACTTGGACCTCTCTCAGTTGAGCCCACAAAGCCATGAAAATCAGGTCATAAAAGAGGGAGAACAGACAGAAAAAGGGAGAGAAGCAAAACACTCTGAGGTTTCCTTGGAACAAAACCCTGGACAAAACTTGGAGAGAAACCTAGACAGAGAGAGTGAGAATTAATCTGCAGCAACCTCCAGGCAACTCTGAAAGGTTCATTTTGACTCACACACTTCCAGCCGTGCCATTTGATTTCAACCGATCTCTCCAATCAGGTTTGCCCTGTATCCATCATCTTTATGCCTTTAATTTGAATACTCTAAATGTATGAGGTATTATGGGTGAATTTGATACCCTTTTGATGCATGTGTTTGACAAGAGGTTTAGGCCTCCTACCCTTGGTTGCCTTTTGTGAGCTTTTTGTGAATTTTAATGGCATAATTCATGTGGTTACATTTTGATTTGGGGGCAACTCTTGGTTACCCTATTTTGTTTCTCTAACTTGTTTGTTGAGTTTTGTTTCGTGAGGGATCATATGACTCTTGCAGAGATGGTTTGCCTGGTGTTCCATTTTATTTGTGGGATACCACCTGGAGGTTTCATTCCGATTACCTGTACTGACTCACTTTCTTTGATGGTGTTAGCTTGGAAGGATCTCAGGGTTTCCTTGTTCCGTTAATTACTGTTACTTCGGATCTTTATCCGTGTGGTACTTTTACATTTTCCCGTATTTTTACCGCTTTCTTAGTTGGAAGACCTCGATAGGAGGCAATGTTTTGTGTGTTTACTTTATGCAGGTTCCTTCGTCTAGGATTTCCCTTTTGCCTGAGCGTTCCTAAAACATAAACAAATTCATTGATTTTTCTTCTCCATAGAACATGTTTAGCGAGCACAATTACCCTTAACCCCTAGGTAGCCGAGCTACGAAGAATCTGATTCTCATATTCAGATGAGATACGTATGCAGTGGATGCGACATCCGTGCAAGTCATTTTCTTTTGACCCCTTTTTTTTAGTAAATAACACATTAGATAAACCCACACCCTTTAGAAAAGAACTACAAAAGTAAATCTCGTAGAGTAATACGGATGCATAAGGGTGCTAATACCTTCCCTTCGCATAATCGACTCCCGAACCCAAGATTTAGTTGCGAGACCCTGTCTTGTCCTTTCCTTTTTCCAGGCTTACTTCCAGCGTTTCCTTTCCCTCCTTTGGGATAAATAACGCACGGTGGCGACTCTCCTATCTTTCTTCGCCGGTTGTTTTTTTTCGCATTCCATTTTTCAGGTTGCGACTCTGCTGGCGACTCTGCTGGGGACCCGGTTTCCCTAAGCGAGTCCCTCCTAGCTTTTGTAGGTTGTTTTTTTATTGGGTGTTTACTCTTTTGTACAGTTATTTATCTTTCAGCATTTACCTGCTTTATTGCATTGTGTACATATGACTGCCGTATCTGCTGGTTCTGTTTGTGAGATGAGTTCTATACCCGGACTCGAGTGCAAGTAAGATAGGAGAATGGCATAGTCTTGTTGACTTGTGTGGAGTTATTCCTTAGCAAGTTGACTTGCAAGCCCATTCACTTGGTGGAGGTCATGTTGAGATCAATAATGTCACACAAGTAAGTTGTGGTTAGACATTACTTTTTCCAATATAGACCTTAGAAGCCAAGGACCTTAGTTTACCAAACCCATCTTGGCCTATTCGTAGGACGTAGTGCGAAAGTCGTTCAAGTGTAAGATTTGATACGATTGTTACGCGATACTACACTCATAAGAGTCTCTCTTGAGAATATTTTTGGAATACGAGTAGTCGTTCCTCCGATAATATCCAAAAGATGGGATTATGACTATGGGAACCTTTTGTAGAACATGTTTGGCAGGTTTAAACTTTAGTACACTCCCTTTGGGTGGTTCTTAACCTAAACTCCATGCTCGTGACTTGTAACAAACCCTTAATTCATGGTTGATCCGTTCAGGTATCCTTAATATCAATGAAACTTGGGTGTTGATAAGGTGTAAACCATAATCCACCAAAAAATGGATGGTTGATATTAAGGATAACATGATCCATCCCATGACCTTTGTTTGGTGTGCTTTGCTTGATCCTCTTAAATTCTCTCTAGGCAGTGCAACCTGACAGATGTTCAAGCGGATCCAGCCATCCTGACTGACATGCCATTGCATTGCATAACATCATTCGCATATTTGCATCCAACATCTCATGCTTATTCATTTGAAGGGTATTCCCTTTTTAAGGGGGGCCTTAAAATTGAATAAGCAGTGCATCGTATACCATGCATACTAACCCTTGTTTGTTTTGCAGGTGTCATCGCAGTGTCTAATGTTTGTTCCCTGTTTCAGGCAGTTATTGGTCCCAAGCGAGTTCACAGGTACCCGACAAAGGAAAACCGTCCACGACTAGCAATGGACCAGATACAGAAAGAACTGGCTGATATGCGTGAAAGGATGGATCAGTTCATGACATTGATGACTGGTATGGCAGAAGGCCAGGCGAAGCTGAAGGAATTGGTTGAGCAACCGAGGCCCGATCCAAAGGTGGAAATACCAAGTGATGATGGGAACCCTGGTAACCCTGGGAACTCTGATAACCCTGTGAACACTGGTAACGCGGGTAACGCAAATGCTGATGGGAACCCGGGTGATGTTGGCAACACAGGGAATGTCGGAAATGGTATTGGCGGAAGATACAATATGAATCAAGGGATTAGGATTAATGGGCGCCCCGTTACTGAAGATTATCAGTATGATCAATTCGCTGTGCACAACGAAGCTCACGAGACCACTCGTCGTATGGATGAGCTTGCTGAGAAGCTCAAATCTTTGGAGTCTCAAAATTCCTTAGGTTTTGATGTCACAAATCTTGGTCTGGTTCAAGGAGTGAGGATTCCTCACAAGTTCAAACCCCCTACTTTTGAGAAATACAACGGGGCTTCTTGCCCACGCACTCATCTCCAATCTTATTTGGGAAGGTTGGGAGCTCACACTGAAGATGAAAAGCTGTGGATGTACTATTTTGAAGACAGTTTAACTAGAGCTTCTCGTGAATGGTATTCTCATTTGTCTCGTACTACCATCAAGAGCTGGAAAGACTTGGCAGAGGCTTTTGTCAAGCAATATCAATACAACTTGGACATGGCTCCAAATCGGACCTTGTTGCAAGGAATGTCTCAGACTGCCAAGGAAACCTTTAGAGAATATGCTCAGCGTTGGAGACAGATTGTTGCATCCGTCCAACCCCCTATGTCTGAAAGGGAGATGGCGGACATGTTCATGAACACTCTTCAAGGCAATTATATCGAGAGATTGGCTGCTTGCCCGTCAATCAGCTTTGCAGAGATAGTGATTGCTGGAGAAAGGATCGAGAGTCTGTTGAAGATGGGCCGAATTCAAGACAACAGTGCTTCCAACTCATAAGTTCCCAAGAAACCGTTTGCTGGTAACGGTTAGCGAAGAAGAGAAGGTGAGACGAGCGTTGTATATGCCGGCAGAGGCAGGGGCAGAGGATGCCCTAATTATTATCAAGATCAAGTGGCCGCAGTCACTATTCCAACACCTGTTCCTCAAACGTAGTATCATCCGCAACAGCAACCCAGGTACAACAATCAACAACAAGGAGGTAATCCGGGTCAGCAAAGACCCTATAAACAACGTCCAAGGCAGGCGGACCGGGTCATTGAGCCAATCCCAATGTCTTATTCTGTATTACTTCCCAAGTTGATTGACATGAATCTGGTTTGAGAACTCTGGCCCCACCAGTCGATCCCAACAATCTGCCTAGAGGTTATGATGTCAACGCCAGATGTGCTTTTCACTCCAACGCACCTGGCCATACTACAGATAATTGCAAGGACAGATTTTCCCGGGCTGTGGGGAAGAGTGCAGAAGTTGTCAAGACGCCGAGAACGGATGTGATAGTTTGAGAATGGGTATTTAGCAACTGATAGATGAAGGTTGTCTTCAGATCGATCAGACTCGTTCAGTGACGAATGATGTGTCGACAGTAACGTTTTATTTCACTTCTGAAGAAATATATGTTCCCGAGAGACCCGATCCGACAACAATATATTTCCTAGAAAGTCCAACACCAATTTACTCTGACAACCCTCAACCGACTTTGATTGGTCCGATCACCATCACGGTACCAGGACCTGTTCCGTATGAGAAAGACAGTGTTATCCCGTGGCACTATGGGGTTGATATCTACTGCCAGGGGCAGAAACTTAACGAAGAAGACATTGACATTGGTAGCTCGGCTGTAGACAATGTTGGAGGAATTGGTGGCTTCACTCGCGGTGGACGCCTATTTGCACCATCAACATTGCGCACGAATGCTGAAGCTGAGGCAGCTGCCAAGGCTAAAGGAAAACAGATATCCACCGAAGAGGTTACTACCGAGGAAGCTCCTCCTAAGACCGCATTCGAGAAGGAAGTGGATGAGTTTATGAGGATTATCAAGAAAAGTGACTACAAGGTAGTCGACCAGTTAAATCAGACACCCTCAAAGATCTTCATTATCTCACTATTGATGTGCTCTGAGGCACACAGAGCAGCCTTGTTGAAAGTACTGAATATGGCTTGTGTTCCCCCAAAGATAGCTGTTGACCAGCTGGAGTCGGTAGTTTCGAATGTACACACTAGCCATGCGCTAGGTTTCACCGATTATGACCTAACATCTGAGGGCAGGAATCACAACAAAGCCTTGCATATCACAATGGAATGCAAAGGGACGGTGCTTTCCCATGTTTTGGTTGATACAGGTTCTTCTCTGAATGTTCTCCCAAAGAAAGCCTTAACGAAGTTGGATTGTGATGACGCCACCCTGAGGCCGAGTAATTTAGTTGTAAGGGATTTTGATGGCTTTAAGCGAGCTGTTTGTGGTGAAGTTGAGTTGAAAGTTAAGATTGGACCGCAGGTATTCAAGAGTACGTTTTATGTGATGGATATCCAGCCTGCCTATAGTTGTCTGCTAGGTCGACCCTGGATTCATGTTGTCGATGCTGTTACTTCTACTCTCCACGAGAAGCTCAAATATGGACTAGAAGGTCAGATCGTCACCGTCTGTGGTGAAGAGGATATTTTTGTTAGCCACCTGTCTACATTTAAGTATGTGGAGATGGATGGCTAGATGCATGAGATGCTGTGTCAGGGCTTCGAAGCCATAAACATCAGTGAGGTCGCGCCCGAAACTGTCTTTTCACCTGAGTCTGAGAAGGTCGGGACTTTTATCTCTTCATACAAGCAAGATGTTGAAATGGTTAAAGCTGGTAATGCCCAAGGCTGGGGCAAATTTGTGGAGCCAATCATCAAAAAAGACAAGTTTGGATTGGGGTTTACTCCGAAGTCTCAGAAGAATGAAGCCGGTACTTTCTCCAGCGCGGGTTTGGTTTCTCCCCACACCGTCAATGCTGCAGATGAAGACAAGGCTGACAGTGACTATGACTTAGATAACTGGATTCGCCCGTGTGTCCCAGGAGAAAAGCTCGACAATTGGTCGTCTGAAAAAGTCGTCCGGTTTACTCTACTGAAAGAGTAATTTTTATTGTTTTCCTTTTATCACATGCATAACAAAGTCTTACACTTTGACCAAGGTGTAATGACTCATCTGTAGGGCCATCCATTTAGTTACATTTCACAATTATTTTCATCATCCATAAAGGACAACTTTTGCAAACAATTTTGTGTTCTCTTTCTTTCAATTATTTTTACTTTTACAAAAACCGCAATGTTTCTTTTTCATGTTTCTTTTTCGTTTTTCTTTCCAAAAAACACCTCGTAAAACTGATCACCCGGATCTCACTGCTAACGACACTGCTATGGCCAAGTATGACTTCGACAATCCTATCTATCAAGCCGAAGAAGGGGTTGAGGAAGATTGTGAATTGCCTGAGGAGTTAGCCAGGTTGTTGAAATAGGAGGACCAAGCTATCACACCTTATCAGGAGGTGGTTGAGACCATCAACATTGGTACCGAAGATGACAAGAAAGAGATCAAGATCGGGGCCAGTCTACAGGCCGAGAGGAAAAGATCGTTGATCATGTACTTGACTGTGTTAGAAAGGTCAATGGGTTGTGTGCTCGGTCAGCATGACGAGTCAGGTCGAAAAGAGCATGCAATATACTACCATAGTAAAAAGTTTACCGACTGTGAACAAAGATATTCACTGCTCGAGAAAACTTGCTGTGCTTTGGCATGAGCTGCTCGCCGACTAAGACAGTATATGTTGACTCACACGACTCTATTGATATCAAAGATGGATCAAGTCAAGTATATTTTTGAAAAGCCAGAAGGGTTGCTAGGTGGAAAATGATGCTGACAGAGTATGACATCCAATACACTTCACAAAAAGCCATCAAAGGAAGTGTCTTGTCAGACTATCTTGCCGCGCAACCGATTGATGATTACCAACCTATGAGGTTCGACTTTCCTGATGAGGACATCATGTTTCTCAAATCGAAAGATTGCGAGGAACCACTCCCGGAGGAGGGGCCTGACCCTGAATCCAAATGGATTATGATGTTTGATGGGGCGGTCAACGTCAATGGTCGCGGAGTTGGTGCAGTGTTGATCACACCAAAGGGGGTTCATATGCCATTTTGTGCCAGAATAACTTTTCCCTGCACCAACAATGAAGCCGGACGAAGCAGAATGGGTCCGTTCTTGATACAATTAGCTAAGCCTAGTTGAGGAAAAGAGACTAGCAGCTATATGCCATGGCCAGCTATATCAGAGACGGGCGAAGAGAGCGTTTGATCATAAAGTGCGCCCTCGGGAGTATCGAGTCAGTGAATTGGTACTCAAAAGAATTCTTCCTCCCAACACAGATCACAGGGGCAAATGGACACCGAACTATGAGGGTCCATATGTGGTTAAAAGAGTTTTTCTCTGACGGAGCTCTGATGCTAACAACCATGGATGGTGAAGACTTCCCTTCCCCTGTCAACTCAGACGCAGTTAAAAAATACTTCGCATAAAATAGACCCGTTGGATAGTAAAAAGAATAGTCTAGGCAAAAAAGGGGCATCCCGACGAACCAAAAAAAAAGAATGAAGAGGTTCGGGCAAAAATTAGGGATATAAAAAAAATATATATACACCCGGTGAGTCGAAAACCCGAAAGGGCGGCTCAGGCAAAAAAGGGTATCCCGGTGGATTGAAAACCCAAAAAAGGCGGTCCACGCAAAAGTTAGGGAATAACTGCGATCTGAGTTCATCCGTGTTATATCACCGTTTCATTCAATCCGGCAATCTTCAAAGGTAAAAGATCGACTAATCATCCACTTCAGAAAGCAAGATGAGCAGAGCGTCTTAAGACATACGAGCCATAGCAGAGTCGAAACTGTTGGTGTAAGCCCTAGAGGCCAATACTTTTGGTACTTGTATCGAATAATAAAAAGGCATTTTCTTTATTATGGTTGATTAATAAAGTCCCTAGAATAGATAGTCCGTTTAATGTATTAAGTGTGACTTAATCATGAGAACACATTAAACATAAGGGCACTTTTCTCAAAGTATCCGTAGTCGAGCTTTAATGTGAAGTGGGATAACATTAAAGCATTAAGACTATTATGTTTGTAGACTGATGATCACATCTCATGGATCATGGATAAAGAGTTATCAAGTCTTAAACATAGGTATGAATATTAGGAGTAATATTTATACCGGATTGACCTGCTATGAGAATACTATATAGAAAGTTATGCAAAGTGTCATAAGTTATTCTCATGGTGATAATAATGTATACCACTCTTCGACCTGAAACCACTATGGATCCTAGATGTAGAGTTGAGTGCCTTATTACTGATCCAACATTATCCGTAACTGGATGACCATAAAGACAGTTGATGAGTACTCCACAAAGCATGCTGAGGGACATGAGTGTCCTAGATGGAATTTGCCAATCCTGCGTAACAGGATAAATGTCTATGGGCCCAATATTGAACTGGACAAGGGTGACACGGTCTATACCTTGTGTTCAATATAGATATAAGGGCAAAGGGGTAATTATACACATAATTATTATCACAGGAGGTTTTGTCAGATCACATGACATTTTCTTGACTTGGGTAGCAGTGATGTGTTGCTAGATACCGCTCACTGTTTATTATGTTAAATGTGTGATTTAATATAATTGCCAACGTCGCGAAAACCTATAGGGTCACACACAAAGGACGGATTGATGAGAGATAGAATAATTAAAGAACATCGTAAGGTACGGTGTACTTAAGTAGAATACAAAATATGGTAAGGTACCAAGTACTTAAGTGATTTTGGCATATTATGAGATATAGGCCAAAATGCACTTAAGTGGGCTTTTTGGCTTGAAGCCCACACAAGTGGTTCTATAAATAGAGCTCTTGTGCAGAAGCTTTGTATGGGAATACAACACAACTGAAGAGTTGGAATTTTGTATCTCTCTTTCTCTCACTCAAAGCCTTCATTCAGAAACAGCTAGCACTGCGATTGAAGGAATCCGTTCGTGTGGACTGAGTAGAGACATTGTCATCGTTCAACGTTCGTGATCGCCCCGTGGATCTGTATCAAAGGTTTTGATCATTATCAGAGATCTGCACCAAAGGTTTGAATCGCCACAAGAGGTAACGATTCTATCACTGATCATGCCCATTCGTAAGGATCACTAAAAGGAGAAATTTTTAAATTCCGCTGCGCCTTGGATGGCAATTCTCCTACAGAAACTCGGTGGGACCCCGTTTCCACATTTCCATTAGGATAGTTTCTCTTGTTTAATTTATAGCGATCGCCTCTTTCCAGGGATCAGCTTCCTGATGTACTCGCCTATTCCTGGCACAAATTTTTCAACCAACAAATGTTGAATAATTCAGTTAAAAAGCCTCTTTACTTTTCATTTATCAGTTTGTTTGCAAAAGATGTCTGAATTCTTGAGGAAACATATAGCATCTGAATGTAATGATGGCTTTTGCAGATGACTTGCGCAGGAAAACAGTCAAAATTGCTTTGAATGTGCTTAATCCCGCACGGTGAATTCAAACCGAGTAATCCCCCGGGGCATACGTGTATTTTTTTGGTTACAGGTCACAAGAACCGGATGCCAAGTCATGAATCCTCATCCCCAAGCGATTGACAAAGTCTCTCATCAGCAGAGCAGGCTCCCCAGTAGAGTTGACGATATCCAGACTGTATATCCCCAGTAGAGTTGACAGTATCCAGACTGTATATCCCCAGCGGAATTGTCAGTACCAGACTGTATCTTCCCAGCAACAGCGGAGTAGTTGCATACCCAACAGACAAGAGGGTGGTGTTCCCAGTGTTCATCTCGTCCCCAACAGATTATTTCTAACAAATTTGTTTTAATCCCCAACCTGAGGACGATTAGCAAGTTCATATCCCCAGCAAAGGTCGATTCCTACGACATTTCCCCAGGAAGTGCTTTCCTCACAGACTCTCCTCGCAGAGCCTCGCCAAGCAAAGTTTCCATAGTTGATACTTCCCCAGCAAGGTCAACTTTTCAAAAAAGGCCGATTTATTTTCGGTGGATCCCTGGTCCCGACAGACGGATCGTTCCCCACAAAGCATTCAAGGATGGATACAGCGATCCGCTCCCTACCAGAGTTGCTTCCCCAAGCAGATTTCTTTTTTTCTTTTTACACCATGCATAACATTTGCATTTGCATGCATATCATATCAAGCATACACATAAGCTGATAAACAGGTCCTCCAAAGCAGACTGAAGAATTGCTTTACAACCAGAGTCATGAGATCCAGCCAGAGGATCAAGTGTGAGTGATCCAGCCTGAGGGTCATTTTGAAGATTCAGCCTGAGAATCGTTTTCCAGTGATCCAGCCTGAGGGTCATTTTTGAAGATTCAGCCTGAGAATCGTTGTTCCAGTGATCCAGCCTGAGGGTCATTTTTGAAGATTCAACCTGAGAATCGTTTTCTAGAGATCCAACCTAAGGTAAATTTCGAAGATTCAGCCAGAGAGTCGACTACGAGCGTTATTTCCCCAGCAAGCCAGCTGGAGGAATAGATTGACAGCTCAACAGAAAATCAACCTACAAGAGGATCCAGCCCGCGGATCGCAATTTAAAAACAAAAGTCTAATTGAAGGGTCGTTACATCATGTTCTAGCCTGAAGAATATGTACGAAGCCCAAGAGTGGGATATTCTCGAAGCTGGATATCTAACATGACGATTGGGCGCAAATTTCGAAAGAGAGTCAACCAGCGCATGCCTCATATGCGAGATCCTGATGATGGGAATTTATCATCAAATCAATCCAGATCTAGCCAGAAGATCGAAGTCAGGTCTAGCCCGAAGACCGGAAGTAGATTCAGCCAGAGAATCAAAGAAAATAGATTCAGCCAGAGAATCGAAACAATTCAGATCTAGCCAGAAGATCGAAGAAGATCTAGCCAGAAGATCGAAGTCAGATTTAGCCCGAAGACCAAAAATAGATTCAGCCAGAGAATCGAAACAATTCAGATCTAACCAGAAGATCGAAGTAGATTCAGCCAGAGAATCAAAGAAAATAGATTCAGCCAGAGAATCGAAACAAAGGAGATCTAGCCGGAAGATCGAAGAAGATCTAGCCAGAAGATCGAAGAAGATCTAGCCAGAAGATTGAAACTGTATCCAGCCCGAGGATCAAAATTAACATCCAACCATAGGACTAAATTGAGTATAGCTTCAGCCAGAGGATCGAAACTCCAGATTAAGTCAGAAGACTAATTCAGATTCAGCCAGAGGATCGGAGGAGAAATAAACAACGCGGTGTATTTCAGCATTTTTGTGGTGTTCTCGGAGCGCAAATTTTCGGTCTGTCTTTGGTATTCAATCACAGCTCACCCTGTTTGTCTGATAAGCTGTTCGCTTTCATCCTGCTCGGGTTAGCTGATGACTGAAAAGGGGCAGCTGTAACACCCTAAAATTTGCCCTCCTTATTCACGCATTCATTTTTAGATACATTGCATTTCATCATGTCAATCGGGATTAGCTCCAAGAAGCTTGAACATCATCCAGGACACTTTGTGGGTTCTATTTAGATGATCAGTCAACACAAGGGAAAGACTTGAGTTACTTCCAACACGGGTCTATTCGTCAGTCAAAACGTTAATCTTGAAGGAGCAAAGGTTTGTTCATGAGATGTCATGCTCGCTAGGCGAAGCCTACGTGTTATGCAAACAAAAAAATAAAAAATAAAATAAAATAATAATAATAATAATAATAAAAAAACGAAAATAAAAAAATAACGAAAATAAAAAAATATATATATAAAAATTAATTAAATAAATAAATAAAATATAATAGAAAAATCTTGGACTTGGACCTCTCTCAGTTGAGCCCACAAAGCCATGAAAATCAGGTTATAAAAGAGGGAGAACAGACAGAAAAAGGGAGAGAAACAAAACACTTTGAGGTTTCCTTGGAACAAAATCCTGGACAAAACCTGGAGAGAAACCTAGACAGAGAGAGTGAGAATTAATCTGCAGCAACCTCCAGGCAACTCTGAAAGGTTCATTCTAACTCATACACTTTCAGCTCAAGCAAACCCTAACATTGGTTTGCAAATCCAGCCGTGCCATTTGATTTCAACCGATCTCTCCAATCAGGTTTGCCCTATATCCATCATATTTATGCCTTTAATTTGAATGCTCTAAATGTATGAGGTATTATGGGTGAATTTGATACCCTTTTGATGCATGTGTTTGACAAGAGGTTTAGGCCTCCTACCCTTGGTTGCCTTTTGTGAGCTTTTTGTGAATTTTAATGGCATAATTCATGTGGTTACATTTTGATTTGGGGGCAAGTCTTGGTTACCCTATTTTGTTTCTCTAACCTGTTTGTTGAGTTTTGTTTCGTGAGGGCTCATATGACTCTTCCAAAGATGGTTTGCCTGGTGTTCCACTTTATTTGTGGGATACCACCTGGAGGTTTCATTCCGATTACCTGTACTGACTCACTTTCTTTGATGGTGTTAGCTTGGAAGGATCTCAGGGTTTCCTTGTTCCGTTAATTACTGTTACTTCGGATCTTTATCCGTGTGGTACTTTTACATTTTCCCGTATTTTTACCGCTTTCTTAGTTGGAAGACCTCGATAGGAGGCAATGTTTTGTGTGTTTACTTTATGCAGGTTCCTTCGTCTAGGATTTCCCTTTTGCCCGAGCGTTCCTAAAACGCAAACAAATTTATTGATTTTTCTTCTCCATAGAACATGTTTACTCCTTCTACTATAGGCGAGTAAGTCTCCAAAGGTCGAGCATCCGGTAGATTGCGTAGTAACGTCGTTCGTCCAAAACCTAATCCATAACCCCGTAGTTAGCCGAACTACGACTTGCTCTAATTCTCATTCCAGATGAGATACGTAGGCATAAGACGTGATGTCTTCGCGAGCACAATTACCCTTAACCCCTAGGTAGCCGAGCTACGAAGACTCTGATTCTCATATTCAGATGAGATACGTATGTAGTGGATGCGACATCCGTGCGAGTCATTTTCTTTTGACCCCTTTTTTTAACACATTAGATAAACCCACACCCTTTAGACAAGAACTACAAAAGTGGATCCCGTAGAGTACTACGGATGCGTAGGGGTGCTAATACCTTCCCTTCACATAATCGACTCCCGAACCCAAGATTTGGTTGCAAGACCCTGTCTTGTCCTTTCCTTTTTCCAGGTTTACTTCGAGCGTTTCCTTTCCCTCCTTTGGGATAAATAACGCATGGTGGCGACTCTCCTGTCTTTCTTCGTCGGTTGTTTTTTTTCGCATTCCATTTTTCAGGTTGCGACAATATGACAAAAGTTGTAGGAGATAGGGACTAGGAAACCCTAGATTTTTCCAGATGACTTTTCTGGTAAACTTCCTTGAACCAACTTTCAAACTTGAAGTTCATTTGCTCTTAGGGGATCATGGAGGATAATAAATGCTTATGATGATGTAAAATGAAGTATACCTTTATATATTTGACCAAATGTTCAAGAAGCTTGCTGAGGAAGGCACACAAGATACCTAGATGAATTAGGGTTTCCTTGACAAACAAGCCTTAAACTCTTGATGGATCCTTGATAAAAAATGACAAATAAAGAACATGAGGATCCATATATGATGTTTAGAACCAATTTGGACCTTTGATTTCTTGATCTTTTGCATTGAGGGTCTCAAACCCTAGTTGTGGACTTAGGGAGGCACAAATGGACACACACATTACCTACAAAAGACACAAAGTTACGCTAGATATATTTTTTGTATTTTGGTTAGTAAACAAAGAAAATAAAGTATGATACAATCAAATATGCTTGGTGATCTCTCCTATTGCAAACCCAATGAATGATAGGTGAGGATAATACCAAGGTGTGATCCTAATGCCAATGCAAAGAGATGAGATGGCATGAGGGATCTTAGGGGTCAAAATTGGGGTCTTACAACTATACCTAACCCCTTGGTGTATAGCTCACAAATTTCTACTAGAGGTCTCATATCCCTATTCATCCAGCATAAGTGAAATTAGGTAATGCAATAATACATTAACTCAAATGCCATTACTAGAGGTCTCATATCCCTATTCATCCAACGTAAGCACACTAATTTCTCTAGTTCCTACGCATATACTAATGGTCAGTATTTCCTATGCACCTATAATTAGATTAAAAGAGTGTCTCACATAAAAAGCATTAAGCGCAAAAGACAATTAAATAGAAATATAACTTCAATTATTCATGCACTGACAAATCAAACATATGTCATAACATATTCCAAATAAGTTCATCATACAAAACCTAACATAGAGAAGTTTAGCTACTCATAACGATACAATTAAATACCAAGCAATAAGGTGAAGATTTCATATGAAAATTCTTGAAGAACTGGCCTTCAATGGCTTCCAATGCTCTAAAAATTGCTCCCATGGTACTCTTTTCCATCACTTTTAGTCAAAATCACAGAACCCTTGAAAATATGCAAAAATTCCCTTATAAAGTTGTCTAATCGATCCAGAACACGTCAGAATAGGCATAGAAAAAGACATATCCCGCACGTGATATCCTTCATTGCACGGGCGATGCTGACAATACATCCATATCACGCATACGATGTTGTGCAATGTTGCACGTGATTATTCCAATAGCTGCATGTTTTTTTCTCCTTTTTCCTTCAGATTTATTTCTTCATTTTTGCATATTTATTTGGTCTTTATTCTTTATTTTTGCTCATCTTTGACTTATTTTGAACCGTTTCTTCAACATAAAACATGCAATGACAGAGTGTTATCAGTACTCAAGGTACTAAGACTAATCCTTTTGGTAGGTATTTGATGCCTTTTCCTAAGACCAATTTTCTTGCTTAAATGGTTACTCCCCTTTCAGCACCGAGACCGCTAATGTTACCCTTGGGGTCGACCAACTTGGTAGTGTTGCAGACATATTAACTATGGAAGATACACCAAAATCTCATATCTCGGTAAAGATGGGTCCAGATGAAGCTCAACAATTCCCCTAGAGGGGGTTTCTCCCAAACGGACACGTCTATCGGGGGACGATGTTATAGGGACAATGACTCCCTTCATGCAGATGTTTGTAATTTTTTCTTCCTAACTTGCTTGCTCTCTTGAGGAATTTGCTATTGTGTTAATGAAAGAGGACTAGACCTTAGTCCAAACCCCCTCTAAGGTGGAGAAGGTGGAGGTCGTCTCTAATATCACCCAAAATTTGTATCAAACCTCTTCTCTATTCTCCCTGGTCAGTGATGGCAGAGGAGATGTTATGGTTGTTGGCAATCCCTCTATGGAAAGGGATACTTGGAAGGTAAAGTGCAAAGTTATGGAGTATATGTGCTTCTCTTTTTAGAAGGAGTTGGTTAGACTGTAGGATAAGGCCAAACTTACTAACTCTTTGGAATATGAGGCGAACACCCACAACTCCCCTTCTACTTTGGTTTCCTGGATAACCAAGTTAGAGGCTTCTCTTAGGGTAGAGAAGAAGCAACATAAGGATGCCTTTAATTCTGTTAATAAGATGACCCATCATACGAAGGAGGTTTAGAAAAATATTCAACTAGAGGTTGAGGCTCAGGTCAAGGCTCTTCAGGCTCTTGAGAATGAGGTTACCGATCTAAGGGTGACTTTATGTGATTCCATTCGACGGATTGTGTAAGTTGTGTTAGGAGTCCACAATCAAGTCTTGGAACAGGAGAGAAGGCTCTTCCCTTCCACTCCCATTCCTATTGGAAAATTTAATGCCTTTTAAGCTACTCCTGAGGGGACTCTAGAAGGTGCTCCGAGTACTTCGGCTTTGGGCGCTGCATCTTGACCACTTCTTCTTTTTCTTTGTATTGTTTTCCTTTGTGAGTGCAACTTCTGTTTGATGTATTTTGCATGATGTCAAAACTCTAATACTTTAGAGTTAATGTATATTCGACGATATCCTTATATTCTTTATGTGCATCTTAGAATTATGAATCATAAAAGCATTTGGAAACAACTTGGAAAAGTTCTGATGCAAGAAAAATATTTTTTGTGAAAACTTGCATCATAGGTATACACATTGAAAAACAATTTTTCTATAGGTCGACACATCCATTCCATATGTCGACACCCATGTTGCATTATTAAAGCTTGTAGGGTTTGTTTCATGTGTCGCCTCTTCAGGTCAATACATAGGCAGCACATGACATTCATAGGTCGACGAATACCCTTATACAGGTTGGCCTATGCGTCGAACAGGTCAACACATGACTTTCATAGGTTGACCTATGCGATTTTTTTTTTCAAAATTTCATTATTTTTTTAAATCTTTTGCATTACTTTTTCCTCCAAACATGCATGCATATAAATACTTCATAGATGCATCATTGGCAAGTAAGGTTTCTAGTGAGTAAAACCTATACGAAATCGGGATTTCAAAGCATTCTCATCATCTCCAACCTCTCTTCTATGCATACACACAATCAAACTATACATAATCATTTTTTGATTGGGTCGCATCTAGATGAGGGTTGATAACATCCAATTAGGTTGACTGTATCGTGATATTGGGTTGAGAACTTTGAGAGAATTTCAAATTATAAAACCAAGGTGGAGTTTTCCTTAAAGATCTTTAGGGTTTGAAGGTTTTGGACAAGATTATGCAATCCGGATCCGACTGAGTGATGTCTTTGAAGAATAAGAGGTTCTTGGAAAAGCAGTATCGTAGGACGGTGGATCGCATTGGTAAATCTTGGGTTTCAACAAGTGTGCGCTTGGAATTAAATTGACCGAGTGAAAGCTTTGAAGAAGAAGGTGTTTTGTTCAAAGAAGTAACATGAGACGGTGAATTGAAGCGACATTATTGGTTACTGGATCAATCCTTGATCAAGGGTTTTCGAGGTGGTAGAATCAACATCAAGCCTGGGGTTTGAAGGGTTAGATTTCTACATCTCTTGTATACACACATTTGCAAAGTAAGATATAATATACTACTATCATCTAACATCCTTGTTCCCTTAGATCTAGGCCTATCGTTAAACATCCTTGTTCCTCTAATTTTTTCCAAGACAAAGTGCCTTGGATTTACCAATTAATATTTATAAAAATAGTTTTACCTCAGTGATTTGCGCCTTATTTAACTTTTTGTCTTGTATTTTGCTCCACTTTGTTTTTGTTGTGTTGCACTTCTGGTTGTTTGCAAGTTGTTGCGGCATTAGGGTCTGCTCTTCATTCCTGCAATGTAAAGTTTTTTTGCCTCATGGCCATCACCGGTAGGTTGTGAATCAGTTTTGTTGCATCTGAAAAGTTATATCTGCTTTGGGGGTGAGAACCCTTATGGATTTCTTTTAGAAGGCAAAGAGTTGCCAGTTATGTCAAATTACTTGATGTGCTCTTGGAACTTGCCTTACAATGTTGTTTGCAACCATGGTTGTTGTGTTTGTTTGTTTTGTTTGTTTGTTGTTATTAGCATCCATGGATTCAGTGTTTGTTTTATTTAACATTAACTAATTCAATGTGTATTTGTTTTATCCATGATGGGGTATGGACTTAGAGAGATGTGCTCACATTTTTTTGTTGTGTTATGCATCATAGAGGACCATTCCCCAGTCAAGGGTAGGATTCTTGTCCCTGCCTCAGAGGTAGGACTTGGATCGAGGTGGACGTATCTAGGATCCACCACTTAACTCCCTTTGTAATGGTAAATTCATGATCATCGAGCTATGGATAAGCAATACATCAAATAACAAGAGTCTCCACCGCGCTTTTATTGTTTCCAAGGGAGAAGAGAAAAGTACGAACAAAACCCAAAAGTAAGAAGTTTTCAAATCAAAAATAATAAAATGTCAGAGATTACAGGTAAGGGGGTTGATTACACAGAGGGAAGGTGTTAGCACCCAAACTGTCCTAGGTACTCATAGGGAGCCCTTTTGTGTGTGCATATATATTATGGACAAAGTGATGTTTACAAACAAATAGAATATGGGGATGAGAAAAGAATTCATTGATTATATTTTTGTGTTTGACAAGACCTTCGGACTTTTGCCTACGTACCAACATGAAAATGAGGGATCAAAACCTCGTAGTTCGTGATACAAATTTCAAAGTGGATGCATTGCTCTTAATCAAAAAATTAAGTTTGAGAGGCACAAGGGCCTAGAAAATGGTTTGAATGAGTTTGTTCTTTTTGGATTTTGAAAATTTTAAGTCAAGTATAGTTAAGTTTATTTACAAAGTTTAATTTAAGAAAAGAAGTTTAAAAATGCAATGGCATAAGGCCAAAGTTTCTAGTTTGCAAAGTGGCCAAAGTTAAGAAAAAAAAACAAGTTCAATCAAAGAAGTTTTTTTTTAAAGGAGGGAGAGATTTTGAAATTAAAGAGATGGGGAGGAGATGAAGAGACTGATCCTAAGCACAAATTTAAAAGTTAAGAGTTGAAAAGATCTGACCAATGGGCTGCAATCCAATAGGCAAGAATGCCATATAGAAACCCCAAATTCCCTTGGACATTAGAATCAAGCAACAAAAAATGCATACAATATTATCTTGAAGAGCAAGGAATCAAATAAAGATAGCCCCATCCAAACTTTAGCCATTCCATGATCTCCTTCAAATTTTCTTATGTAACAAATGAATTCCACAAGTCACAGGTTCAAAATAACAGCTTCACAATGATCATGTAGCAGATGAACTCAAAGGAATCTTCAATGATGTATCAAACGAAGTTTGAAATCGCAAGCACTTGGTTACATGAAAATTGGCATTGGCCAAGTCCTTTTTGCAGAGGGATGTTGCCTAAATTCTAAGTCCAATTATCCAAGATCAAACCAACAGTCCACACAATAGTTTTTTTAGGGTTTTTGTTTCTTATTATGTACATTAATGGCCAAAGACCACACAAGCAAACAAAATATACACAAACAAGATATATCACATAATATGGTCCAAGTGGACAAAGTGAAAAGGCATTAATATAAACAATTAGAATGGTATGGATAATGGCAAATGAATAGAGCTTAAAACTTAAAGTGCATTAAAAGTAAATGGGTTGAAATTAAATGTTATTTGTTAATGAATTAGAAGTTAGTATTATTTTTGGAGAACACTCAACCCACTTATCACAAGCATGGATCCTTGAACCAAGACATCTTCCAAAGGAAAGAAAAAAGTCCAAATTTCCACACAATACCATGAAAGAGGGGAGACTTACAATCTCCCTAACTAGAATGCTATGTCTTTTGTATAAAAAATTTAGCGCTATGTTAAGCAATCGTAATTGGACTTATGTAGAAGTCACAACTATTTGAGGTCGGGCAATAGAATTTTGGTGTTAATACATGTTAGAGACATAGTGTAATGGACTATGCTCATGTAACATACCACACACAAAAAGAATATGGAAAAGAGGTGACTTAATCTCATCCATACTTATGTTAATTTTTCAATCAACTAGCCTTAGGATTTAGAGACATCATAGACCAAATGAAATGGATGCATAAAGAAGGGGAATTAGACGAAGAGGGAGGGGAATGAATCAAAACTCAAATTGGTCAAAGGAGTACTTTTACCAATTTAAGATCATTCATTCATTTTGGGAGATGGAATGTACATTCCATCAATCCCCTAAATCCAATGATCTTAACCTAGCAAAGTCAAATCAACCTTGACCAAGGCCCAACAACACAAGTCAAACTTATACAAACCATCAAAATAGCTCACAATTATTTGGCATTTATTCAATTTAAAATACTAAAAATAAAGCATTAAATAAATATGGTGTGTCAAATTCCTAAAACCTCATCAAAACACCAAAGAAATGACCATGAGATTTATCATAGGTCAAACAAGGTCAATGGTTCTTGGAGAAAAAATTTCAGAATATTTAGAGACTTAAAAGCATTTTTAAACAATTAAAAATATTCACAAAATCAATTAAATCATGAAAAATATTAATAATGATCCAAAAAATAATTTTAATTCAAAATATGAATGTCAAATTTATTTAAATTTTTTTGGTGAAACTCTCATATTTTTTGGATCAATATTAAAATTAATATGAATTAATGAAAATCAAATGAAATAAAATGGAAATCAAAAAATCAAAAAAACGTGGACCACTTGATCTCCCTCATTAATTGAGGTGGCAGATTAAGTGGATGGAAACGCGCTTTCCATGGTGGAACTTATTCAGCGCGCCACACGCGTGGTAATCACAACCAACGCCCAAGATTAAAACAATTTAAACAAGATCAATGGCTGATCACACTAAAATTTACGTATTTTTTGACTCCGATTTCACATGCATTCTAGTTGTTTTATTATCATTTTAATGTGTTATTGCTATGTTTTTCTTTGTTTACAGGTTTTTACTTTAATCGGAGCCCCGATCGAGAAAAGGAGTGAAAAAGGGCTAAAAACCCTAAAATTCAGCATTTTGTGCTTATGGCCTACCCCATGGCGGGCGCCACAGACCAAGCCATGACGTGTCCAAGTCCAACTTCCTCAACTCCCACGTTTCCCCACTTCATCCACTAAGGCGCCCCACTTTGTGCTTGTGGCGGGCGCCATAGCCTTGTGGCGGGCGCCACAAGAAGGAAACGGTTTCCTCTATTTTCAAGTTGAAGGGCATCCAAGTAAATTCCACCTTTTTTATTTTCTTATAAATAGAAACGCGAATTCAGTTTTACAATCATCCAAACTTAGAGCAGAGGCAAACTCAGAAGCAACTTTGTTTCACTTAGGCATATATTCAGTATTTTATAGTGGTAATCACTTCGCATTGGAGTGTTACCACAATTGTGTCATCAAGTCTGTGATAGAGTCTGTAATCGAGTTTGGAGCACTTTGGAAGGAAGTTAATCCTGCCACCATTTTCTTTTCTGCATTGCAATTTACTCAGCCCTCCGATTGAAGCAGGTTTTTATTACTCGCTTTTACTTTATTTATTTCCCGCACTCGCTTTTACTTTATTTATTTCCCGCACTCGCTTTACTTTATTTATTTCCCGCACTCGCTTTTACTTTATTTATTTCCCGCACTCGCTTTACTTTATTTATTTCCCGCACTCGCTTTTACTTTATTTATTTCCTCGCACTTGCTTTACTTAATTTATTTCCCGCACTCGCTTTAAATTATTTACTTTCCGCACTCGCACTACTTTTATTTATTTTAATGCACTTTTACTTTACCATGTCTAGCTAAATTTATAAGGCTAGAATGTAAGGATCGTAATTAAACTAGTAATCTGTACAATTGTTCGTAGAAACACTTAAAGGGCTATTGTAACTTTCAACTTAAGTTTTCCCGCACTTCAATTCCGTTGGGTAAGATCGAAAGTCGTCCAACGTCTTTATAAACTTAATTGTTTTGAACTATTTCAAAAACAGCGAAAGCGCTTTGTTTAGTTCATTAGGAGTTTTTAACATCAAGAAGAAAAGAGATTTTAAAACTATTTTCGGACGCGTTTATAAGTTTAGAGTTTGGTTCGTGAGAACCTCTTTTGGTTAAGAAATCCAGGTTATAATACTTTTCAACTTAGTCAAGATACTATATTTCTTAAAAATAGGTTTACTACTCTAACGCAATGACAATAAAAGGGTTTGATTAGGGAGTACAACTCGGTTCTGAATACGCGAAAGCGACAGTTCCTGTTAAATTAGTTCTTTTCAAAGTAGGAAACATTGCCCATAAGTAGTTCTATTAGCAAGTACTTGGATTATCAATTGATTACGTGAATTACATTCGACCCTGTCTTTATTAATTATATTCTATTTCAATACTTTACTTTTTATTGCACACTACAAAACACTTATTTTGACCGCCTTTGATAAACACCATAACGACAGACAACGATAGATTGACACTTGGTCTCTGTGGATACGATAATCTTTTATATTACTCTGACGCGTTCGTATACTTGCGAACATCAAGTTTTCCAACGCATCAAGTTTTTGGCGCCGTTGTCGGGGACCGATTTCGTCAAATTTCATTTTCCTGTTGTTATATCGTTTAGACTTAGGTTATTTCCCGCCGGTCAATGCGAAGAACTCGCAGCACCGGAAGTTTAAGCTTAGTATACTCTCTGGCGGAACCTGAACGTTACGCTCATGCACGTTTATTCTTTCATAGAATTAAGAGAGCTATGGCCGAAGATCAAAACCAAAGACCTCTTAAGGACTTCACTCAACCATCTAACGAAGAACCTAGTTCTAGTATAGTAAACCCGATCATCCCAGCTAATAATTTTGAACTTAAACCATCCTTGTTGCAACTAGTGCAACAGAGACAATTCGCGGGTCTCGCTAACGAGAACCCTAACCAATATTTAAAAATATTTCTTCAATTAGAAGATACTTTTAAAACCAATGGAGCTTCTCCTGAGGCAATACGTTTAAGATTATTTCCTTTTTCCCTCAGAGATAAAGCTCTATCATGGTTAGATTCCCTTCCACCCAATTCCATTACGACTTGGGATAACCTTAGAAGAGTTTTTCTTGCTATATATTTTCCCCCGAGTAAGACCGCCGTTCTTCGAAACCATATAACTAGATTTACCCAAATCCATGGAGAATCGTTGTTCGAAGCTTGGGAGAGATATAAAGAGTTGTTACGAGCATGCCCACATCATGGTTTAGAAAACTGGTTAATCATTCAAACCTTCTATAACGGACTTCATTATAACACAAAGATGACCATCGACACTGCCGCAGGCGGTGCTCTGATGAACAAACCTTATCCTGAAGCTAGTGCCCTCATCGAAGACATGGCTCAAAACCATCAATCATGGGGAGTCGAACGAGTGACAGTTGAGAAAAAGGAAGCCCAAGGAGGAGTGCATGAACTAAGCTCTATAGACATGATGCAGACTAAAATGGACGCATTAGCCCTTAAGGTCGAGCATATGTGCACGAACCCGAATACTGTAGCCGCAGTTTCGTCGGATTGTGAGATATGTGGAACCCAAGGGAACCCATACTCGAATACCTATAACCCTGGATGGAGGAATCACCCGAACTTCTCCTATAAAAACAATATCCCTATCCAAAATAATGCACCTCCGAGACCTAGTTATCAAGCCCCTAGATCAAATCAACCTATGCAACCCGTACCACCAAAGTCGAGCCTTGATAAAATTATGGAAAATTTTATCACTGCTCAAACCCAACAAAACAAGGAGTTCATGAACCAAAACATTCATGTTAACGAATTGATTACTCAGTTAGGAACCAAGGTTGACCAAATAGTTACTCATACCAAGATGCTTGAAACCCAGATCTCTCAGGTAGCTTTAAACCAAGCCCCTCAGACTACACCTGGAGGACAATTCCCTGGACAACCTCAACAAAATCCGAGAGGACAAGCCAATGCCATTACCCTAAGAAGTGGGAACGCTTATGATGAGCCACCAAACCCAAGATTAAGTGAACCCGAAACTTCTAAGGAATGTACCAAACCCCCGAACGAAGTAAAGGAACCAGAGGAATCTGAAAACCAGGAAGGTCGAGAGAAAGGAGAAAAACCTAAAGATAAAATTTACGTACCGCCCCCGCCATATAAACCACCTATACCATATCCCCAAAGACTCAAACAAACCCAAATCAATAAACACTACCAAAAATTTATTAAAGTTATAGAAAAACTTCATGTAGAAATCCCTTTCACAGAAGCCATCACCCAAATACCTTCTTATGCAAAGTTTCTGAAAGACATCCTTACCAACAAACGTAGACTTGACGATCCGAAGCCTTTGGAATATAATGCTATTTCCGAGGACAAATTAGCAAAGAAAGATAAAGATCCTGGAAATTTCTCCATTCCTTGCCTTTTGGGTAATCATGTCATCGAAAAAGCTTTTCTAGACTTAGGAGCTAGTGTGAGTTTAATGCCTTTAGCAGTTTGTGAGAGGTTAAACTTAGGAGAATTACAACCCACTAAGATGTCACTTCAGTTAGCCGATAGATCTGTCAAATATCCGATAGGCATTTTGGAAGATGTTCCTATTAGGATAGGTCAGTTATTTATCCCTACTGATTTTGTCATCATGGACATCAAAGAGGATAATGATATACCAATCCTTCTAGGTAGACCATTCTTATCGACTGCAGGAGCCATAATAGATGTCAAGAAAGGAAAGTTGACATTTGAGGTAGGTGAAGAGAAAATAGAATTTATACTTTCGAAATTTCTTATGGCACCTGTGATGGGAGACTCGTGTTATGCCTTAGATATCATTGATGAATGTGTTAGATAATTAGAACAAAAAGAAATTATAAAAACAATCAAGTTACCATCAACCCCCATAAAGGAAGATGATGACTTTAAAGAACCTTACATCAATGATAACCTTTACGAATGTTTATCCCTTACCCCAGATCCTATGCCATGCCCTAAGAAACCAACCTTAGAACTTAAGGAACTGCCTAAGAACCTGAGATACGAGTTCCTCGATGAAAAGATGAACCGTCCAGTTATAGTTAGTGCTACCTTGAGCCATGAGGAAACAAACCAACTTTTAGACGTTTTACGAAGATATCCCTCAGCCTTAGGATATAATATCTCTGACCTGAAAGGTATAAGCCCATCCGTATGCATGCATCGGATTTCGCTCGAAGAAGATTCAAAACCCTCTAGGGAGCATCAGAGAAGAATAAACCCTATAATGAGTGATGTTGTTAAGAAGGAAGTTCTTAAGTTACTTGAGGCAGGTATAATCTATCAGATCTCGGATAGTAAGTGGGTGAGCCCTGTGCATGTAGTACCTAAAAAGGGAGGCATCACAGTCGTGCAAAACGATAAAGGTGAACACGTAGCAAAACGTTTAGAAGGAGGATGGCGGATGTGTATAGATTATAGAAAATTAAATAAAGCAACTAGGAAGGATCATTTCCCTTTACCATTCATAGGCCAGATGTTGGAGCGTCTAGCCAGACACTCTTACTTCTGCTATCTAGATGGATATTCTGGATTCTTCCAAATACCTATTCACCCAGAAGATCAAGAAAAAACTACCTTTACATGCCCCTATGGAACCTTTGCCTACAGACGAATGCCTTTCGGCCTCTGTAACGCCCCAGCTACTTTCCAACGCTGCATGATGTCAATCTTTGCAGATTACCTAGATGGTATCATGGAAGTGTTTATGGACGATTTCTCGGTTTGCGGATTCAATTTTCACAATTGCCTTGCTAACCTTGAGAAAATCCTGGAGAGATGCGTGGAGGTGAACCTCGTGCTAAATTGGGAAAAATGTCATTTCATGGTGACCGAAGGAATAGTTTTAGGACATATAGTTTCCGAAAAAGGTATAGAGGTAGATAAAGCTAAAATAGAAGTTATAGAAAACCTAAAACCACCAAAAACCATCAGAGAAGTCCGAAGCTTTCTTGGACACGCTGGATTCTACCGGCGTTTTATTAAGGACTTCTCCAAAATAACTAAACCTTTAACTGGACTTTTAATGAAAGATGCTGAATTCATTTTTGACGAAAAATGTAATGACGCATTTAATCTCTTAAAGCAAGCATTAATCTCTGCACCCATTATGAAACCGTCCGATTGGTCGGAACCTTTTGAGATAATGTGCGATGCTAGTGATTATGCAGTTGGAGCCGTTCTAGGACAAAGGAAAGATAAAAAATTACATGCCATTTATTATGCCAGTAGAACCCTAGATGCTGCCCAACTTAATTACGCAACAACCGAAAAAGAATTACTCGTTGTAGTTTTCGCTATGGACAAATTTAGATCTTATCTAGTAGGAGCAAAAATTATTGTTTACACCGATCATGTTGCCATTCGTTACCTATTAAGTAAAAAAGATGCCAAGCCCAGGTTACTCCGATGGATTCTATTACTACAAGAGTTTGATTTAGACATAAGAGATAAAAAAGGCACTGAAAATGTAGTAGCCGATCACCTTTCTAGGCTAGAACATCTAAAACCTGAACTAGTACCCATAAACGATGATTTCGCCTATGATAGACTGATAGCTAAAGTAGAAACCATTGAAGACAATAACCTAGATCCTTATGAGCACCCCCAAAATTCCTTAGCAATAAGTAACGTACCCTGGTATGCAGATTTCGTTAATTACCTAGCTGCTGATATAGTACCCCCTGATCTTGACTACCACCGCAAGAAGAAATTCTTCCACGATGTGAGAAACTTCTATTAGGACGAACCACTCCTTTTCAAAAGGGGTAAAGATGGCATTTTTCGCCGTTGCGTTCCAGAGGAAGAGGTAAATAATATTATCGAGCATTGTCATTCTGCACCTTATGATGGACATGCGAGCACCTCTAAGACATACGCCAAGATTATTCAAGCTGGCCTATTCTGGCCTACCATGTGGCGTGATGTCTATGCTTTCAATATCAAGTGTGATAGATGCCAACGCACTAGAAACATTTCAAGACGTGATGAAATGCCTCTAAGAAAAATTCAGGAAGTAGAACTCTTTGACGTATGGGGTATAGATTTCATGGGACCTTTTCCACCATCCTTAGGAAATAGGTATATCTTAGTAGTTGTAGACTATGTGTCTAAGTGGATTGAAGCTATAGCTGCACCCACAAACGACACTAGGGTAGTAATCAAACTATTTAAAAACTATATATTCCCTAGATTTGGAACACCACGTTTAGTCATAAGCGATGGAGGATCACACTTTATATCGAGAATATTTGACAAACTTTTAAGAAAATATGGAGTTAGGCATAGAGTAGCAACACCGTACCACCCACAAACTAGTGGCCAAGTAGAAGTATCTAATAGGGAGATAAAACAAATCCTAGAGAAAACTGTTTCTATTTCTAGGAGAGACTGGTCTCAGAAGCTTCAAGAAGCATTATGGGCCTATAGAACCGCTTTCAAAACCCCTATAGGAACTACCCCTTACCAACTAGTTTATGGAAAATCATGTCACTTACCATTCGAATTAGAGCATAAAGCCTATTGGGCCATTAAAACTTTGAATTTAGACTACCTAGCCGCTAGAGAAAAGCGTACCCTGGACATTCATAAATTAGAAGAACTTAGGCAATCTACCTACGAGAATGCAAAAATATATAAAGAGAGGACAAAAGCCTATCATGACAAAAGAATAGTAAAGAAAAACTTCAATGTAGGCGTTTCTGTTCTCCTTTTCAACACTAGGTTACGACTCTTCCTTGGAAAGCTACGTTCAAGATGGACTGGTCCTTTCGAAGTATCCAAGATTCTGAGATCCGGAGCCGTAGAAATCAAGAACGATACTTGTAGTCCATTCATTGTAAATGGACAAAGACTGAAGCTCTATGAAGGAGGAGACATTCCAACATACTACTCGAGCCATACCCTGATTGATCCACTGATTCATACTACTACAGGTGTATAAATTCTAACCGTCAAGCTAATGACGTTAAACAAGCGCTGCGTGGGAGGCAACCCATGATTTTTCTTTTCATTCTACTTTTTTCGCATTTATTTAAATTTATTTTTATTTTTATTTTATTTTATCTTATTTTGCATTGAGACTAAAGTTTGAATGGTTTGTATTTTCAGGATCACTTTCCTAACTTTTACAGGATGCAGGGTTTTGATGACATGCATGTTGCCTATAGAGACAATGCTCAGAGACAGCGCTACATTGCTTTATACCAACGCCCTATGGCACCCACATGTTACCCTGATCAGCATTGTATGGAGGCACTGGGTATCGAGCCTAGTATCCGATTCCTTAGCCACCAACTCCACTGGGACGAATTTGTTGATGACTTGAGTAACACATATAGGAACCTGCCTTTGGAGTTCCTGAGTTCATTCGACTACGACCCATATTCTGGACCAGATGGGTATGCTGCTTTCAGGCTCTTTGGAGTTGAGTACTCCTTCAGCCAGAAAGAGTTCGGCGACTTATTAGGTTTCCAGACTACTCCTGATGCTATCCCGGAGACACCTTTGGGATATTTCCTGGGTAAGGAAGTGGAGAAGTTTTGGAGTGATATATCAGGTGGCGGAAGCCAGGATCCATCTACACAATTATCTTATGTCATACATAACCCAGCCTTCAGATATTTTCAGATGATGTTAGCACATTCCTTCCTGGGAAGACCGGATGCAGAGACACTACTAAGTGAAGAGGAGATCTTCCTATTATTTTGCGCATCCCTGTCTCGCCCAGTAGCATGCGGGAACTTTTTATTGAATAATCTCAGCGGTATCTCTAGATCCACCGAAAGAGTCATCCATGTTGGTGGAATCATCACACAGATTGCAGTCGCTTTGGGTCTGTCTCGCAAGCTGTTGCATCTTCGGACCTACTGTGGATATACTACCATGGACATCGATTTCTGTTTGATCAAAGGTTTAATGAGGAGAGCCTCTTTCCACCCATGTCAATTCCGACTGCTAGTCGACAGCGAGGCCATCCATTACTTCACATTGCCAGACCCTATGATGACCAGTGTGCATGATCCAGCGAATTGGAGTTATGCTCTAGAGGGCCAGGGAGAGACCGTTGAGGAGCCGAGATCGCCCCCAGTTGCTGAATACAGACTTGCACCACCATCTCCTAGAATCACTGTTCTCTCTAATAATCATTCATTGCAGACACCCGACATACGCACCCAGATTGCTGAGTGCCGTAGAGAGATTGCAGAGCTTAGACAGGAAGTGGCGGACCTGACTTTACAGATAGGAGTGTCTGATCTCACGCATGCTACTGAAGCCGATTGTCTATATCAGGAGATCGCAGAGCTCGGGCAGGAGATAGCCGTGCTCCGTGGATCCACTCAGGCAGACGACACCCCTAATACCTGATTTCACCATTTCATTTCACTTTAGTTCTCTTTCATATATTTATCGTATTTGCATTACTCATTTTACATTATCGCATTTGGATATTATATAAACTACTACTATACATTAGTATTTCTATTTTTATCTATATATGTTTTATATTTTATTTGCATTTTAATTATTTATTTATTTATATTTAATTTCTGTTTTTGTTTTATGTTTAAGTTTCACTTTTTATTTTTCGTTTTTACTTTTATAAAATTATGCAAGTCAAAGAAACTAGGAGAATCACAAGACAAATGTTATCCAGACCCCTCAAAGCCAAAAGACAAGCGAAGCCCAAACCATAGGAACAAAATCAGGCCCAGCCAAATTTTGCCTTGTGACACCCGCCATAAGACCTGTGGCGCCCGCCACAGCGTCTGTAAATGGTCGGGGCAGACCACTTTCCTTCACCATTTTTGCAACTGACAACCTCCAAAACCCTTTTTTTCACCTAGGAAAAAAGCCCTTGAACCCACAAAAAGCTCATACTTTCCTAACCATCGTACCACACAAATCATTAATCCACTTTCCATTTTCAACTTCATCCGCCGGATTTTGTAAAAATCCAACCTTTTCACCAACTGAAATTCTAGTTATCAGACTTTAGATGTCACACTGGTTGTTATGACATCCAATTCTGCACAGACAGGAATTATGCAGAACTTAAACGTAAGTGCAGTAAATAACACAAGTGATTGTTTACCCAATTCAGTCCAACATGACCTACATCTGGGGGCTACCAAGCCAGGGAGGAAATCCACTAATAGTAGTATCAATTCAAAGCTAAACTCACCCGTTTACAACTTATCACTTAATCCCTACCCAATGCAATTTCAATCTTACACTAAGATCAGAGTTCCTACTCACTCCCCCTCAATCACCTCAGTGATTACTACCTTTAATCAATATTAAAGACAATTTGAAGTCACACTTCAAACAACTCTTGATTGTGCTTCACAGCTTTAATCAAGATACACAGCGCTCACACTTAAAAGCTTTGAGCGACACAACACTTACAACTCAATGAACACCCTATACCAAAACAATCATCAACGTGACAATGGCTTGGCTTACAAGATATGTCTAATACAAGACTCACAAAAATACAGCAGTGAAGTATGATGGACACACTTAATCTTCACGCCTCAAAATCCCCGAAACTGAATGAAGGAACGCCTTCCTTTTTATATTGCAGTACCTGGGCTTTTGCACCTGTATTCTCCTGAATTTAAGGTCACACGAGTTCCCATAAATTCAACATTTAGGTTACTAACAAATAGGCTATTTGTTAGGTTCATTAAATGTAACTTGGTTGTTGGTTTCCTGGTTTTTCTCTAAGCTGTTGACTTCCTGAAGAATAGCCCAAGAAAAGCTGAAACAGAAAACTGAACAACCTACAATATAGCATATGCTGTCAGGAATGAATGTCACGACATTCAACTTGACATCAAGGTCCATATGCTGAGTCTGTTTTTCCAGAAAACAGACTGTACAATTTTGCTGACCTGTACATGATCAAAATGACCATACTACAGTAACAGCTTACATTAATAAATGTTAAAGTGTCCAACTTAACATTTACACATTTGGCCTTAAGTTAGTTCTGTTATTCTCTTGAAGAACAAACTAAGTTACATGCTGAAGTATAGCAGAACACCACTCTGTCTAATGTTCAGTAGCTGCTGTCAATGATGAATGTCATAACATCCAATTTGACATTCAGTCAGTAGGCCTTATGCCAGGTCTGGTCTTTCCTTGATAACCAGACTGGAAATAAATACTAAGTTCTAACAGAACACCAGCTGTTCTATTCCTTAGTATCTGTTGACAGGTATGAATGTCACAGCATCCAGTTTGACATTCAATAAATCCTGTGTTAGCTAATCCTGCAGTAACTACTCAAGTGTGTCATGACATCAGTCAAGACATCAGAGTACAGTTAGATATTCTAACCTACAATGTAGTCACACATACATACCATGTCATGACATCAGTCAAGACATTTGTAACCAGCTAGTGTTTTACCATATAATGCAGCCAATTAAACACCTACAAACTCCCCCTTTGGCAAATTTTTGGCTAAAACACTTTGATCCCCATAACAGAGTTCATAGCAGCGGAATCACACACCTAGCAGGAAATAATACTAGCTAATACACTCAGAGTGGCAGCACACTCACACACATGGAAGTTAAATAAAAACTTCACACACAGCAGCTGCAGGGGAGGGAATCTGTCACGAGAGTCTGTTGTAGAGACCCACTCTGTTTGTCAGGGGTGGTGGTTATTACTCCCCCTTTTTGTCAAAAATGTTGCCAAAGCCAACAACAAAAACAGAGAATAATGATAGAGTTACAGACTTGGTTTTACTCCACAGTTTCAACCAAGTTAGCATCCACTTGATCTTGCTTCACAGCTTTGATCAAGTAATCACCCACTTTTGCTTTACAATAGGTACCACCATATCAGATGCCATGATTTTGTTTCTGACATCCAGAACCACTCCTGCATGAACAGTATCCTTGAACTCCTGCAAGTACATTGGCCTTCTCACGGTAGGGTGTCTCCTTACCCTCTTGTAGCCACACTTGTTGCAAGTAGCATAGCTGTGATCTGTTGAACAATCAGAGCATAGTACCAATTGTTTAATAGGCAGAGATATTAAACAACCCATCCCAAACATCAGTGGTTGCTATAAGGTCTCAGAGAGACATATTCCCAGTTTGCTCCTTAAGTTTTCAAACTGAGTAGCATCCAGAGCCTTTGTAAATATGTCAGCCAGTTGAAGGTCCGTGGCTAGATGTACCAAAGTGATCACCTTGTCTTCCACCAGATCTCTGATGAAGTGGTGCCTAATGTCAATATGTTTGGTCCTGCTGTGTTGGATGGGATTCTTGGAGATATTGATGGCACTGAGATTATCACAGAACAATGTCATGACATTTTGAGTGACATTGTACTCAGTGAGCATCTGTTTCATCCAAACCAGTTGGGAACAACTGCTTCCAGCAGCTATGTATTCAGCCTCTATAGTGGACAGAGAAACACAATTCTGCTTCTTGCTGAACCAAGATATGAGATTGTCTCCTAAGAAGAAACATCCACCTGATGTGCTTTTTCTGTCATCAGCACTCCCAGCCCAGTCAGCATCACAGTACCCAGATAGGACAGGTTCAGACCCATGTGAATACAGCATCCCATAGTCACAAGTCCCATTGATGTACTTGAGAATCCTTTTGACTTGATTCAAGTGGCTCACCTTAGGCTCTGCTTGGTATCTAGCACATACTCCAACTGCATAAGAAATGTTAGGTCTACTTGCAGTTAGGTAAAGTAGGCTTCCTATCATCCTTCTATACAAGCATTGATCAACACCAGGCCCTCCATCATCTTTGGTTAACTTCAGATGAGTAGGCGCAGGAGTCCTCTTGTGCCTAGCATTATCCATACCAAACTTCTTAACTATGTTCTTGGCATACTTGCTTTGGGAGAGAAACATAGAGTCCTCCATTTGGTTTACTTGCATTCCAAGGAAATAGGTCAGTTCTCCAACTAGACTCATTTCAAACTCAGATTGCATCTGGTGAACAAATTGTTGAACCATTTGTTCTGACATTCCACCAAAGACTATATCATCCACATAGATTTGAGCAATCATGATTTTGCCGTCTTCATCCTTCACAAACAAGGTTTTATCTATTCCACCTTTTCTGTATCCATTTGAGGTCAGAAATTCGGTCAACCTTTCATACCATGCTCTGGGTGCTTGTTTCAACCCATACAAGGCTTTCCTCAACTTGTATACATGCTTAGGTTGGTTAGGATCACAGAACCCTTTAGGTTGTTCCACAAAGACTTCTTCATTCAGGTAGCCATTCAAGAATGCACTCTTCACATCCATTTGGAATAGTTTAAACTTCAGGATGCATGCTACCCCTAACAGCAATCTGATGGACTCAAGCCTAGCCACAGGAGCAAATGTCTCATCAAAATATACCCCTTCAACTTGAGTGTATCCTTGAGCCACTAGTCTTGCCTTATTCCTAGTAATTACTCCTTTCTCATCAGATTTGTTTTTGTAGATCCACTTGGTACCAATGATGTTGGTCCCTTCAGGTCTTGGAACTAGCTCCCATACTTCATTCCTTTTGAACTGCTCAAGTTCCTCTTGCATGGCAATGATCCAGTATTCGTCAGTCAGGGCTTCTTTCACATTTTTTGGTTCAACCTTGGATACAAAGCAGGAATTTGAGCTTATTCCCCGTGACCTGGTAGTCACACCACTATTGGGATCCCCTATGATAAGATCCTTAGGGTGGTCTTTCTGAATTCTGATAGATGTCACTTTGGTGGTTGCATCTACTTCACATTCAGGAGGAGGTTCCTCTACTTCTTCAGACTTGACTGGAATGTCAGTTGAACTGTCAAGGAATGTTTCAACATCCTCCATGACATCGGTTCCTTCCTCTTTATCGTCCACAATAACATTTATGGATTCCATCAGGACATTGGTCCTGTAGTTGAACACTCTGTAGGCTCTGCTGTTAGTGGAGTATCCTAGAAATATACCCTCATCACTTTTCGGATCTAGCTTCCTTCTCTGTTCACGATCTGTGAGAATGTAGCATTTACTTCCAAAGATATGAAAGTACTTCACAGTAGGTTTTCTGCCTTTCCATATTTCATATAGAGTGGAGGAGGTTCCTTTTCTCAAGGTGACTCTGTTGTGAACATATCACGCGGTATTCATTGCTTCAGCCCAAAAGTGCATGGGGAGCTTCTTTGCATGAATCATTGCTCTGGCAGATTCTTGAATAGTTCTATTTTTTCTTTCAACTATCCCATTCTGCTGGGGAGTTATAGGGGAGGAGAACTCATGACTTATTCCTTCAGACGAGCAAAACTCATCAAACTTGGAATTCTTGAACTCCGTACCATGATCACTCCTAATTCGGACCACACAACTGTCCTTTTCCCTTTGAAGTCTGATGCACAGGTCTTTGAAGACATCAAATGTATTTGACTTCTCTCTGATGAAGCTTATCCACGTGTATCTGGAATGGTCATCAACCACCACGTAGGCATATCTCTTCCCACCAAGACTTTCAACCTGCATAGGTCCCATTAAGTCCATATGCAACAGTTCCAGAACTCTGGAAGTTGTAGGATGTCCCAGCTTCGGATGTGACATCTTGGTTTGCTTGCCCACCTGGCATTCACCACAGACTCTTCCTTCATCAATAAGCAGCTTTGGGATCCCTCTGACTGCTTCCTTGGATATAATCTTCTTCATTCCCCTTAAGTGGAGATGTCCAAGACGTCTATGCCATATCTTCACCTCCTGTTCTTCCTTGGTTAAGGAGCATATTGTAGAAAAGTTAGAGACTTTAGGTTCCCATAGATAACAGTTATCTTTGGACCTGGTTCCTCTCATAACTTCCTGATTGTCACCATTAGCCACAATGCAAAGCTCCTTAGTAAACTGAACATGAAACCCTTGATCACACAGCTGACTTATGCTGATGAGGTTTGCAGTTAGTCCTCTTACTAACAACATATTATTCAGTTTTGGAACTCCAGAGCAGTTCAGCTTACCCACACCTTTTATTTTACCTTTGGCACCATCACCAAAGGTCACATAGCTGGTACTGTGAGGTTGAATATCCACTAGTAGATTTTCCATACCAGTCATATGTCTTGAGCATCCACTGTCAAAGTACCAGTCTTCTCTGGTAGAAGCCCTTAGAGCAGTGTGTGCTATCCTAGCATACCATTGTTGCTTCTTGATGGGAACATAGCGCTTATATGGTTTATGCTTAGGCCTGACATGCGTGGCTTGGTTAGGGAAACCATGAATCCAGTAGTAGAAGGCTTTTATATGACCAAGCCTACCACAGTGGTGACACCTCCACTCCTGGTATTTCCTCTTCTGATGATCATTCATCCTAGTTCCTCGATGTTGAGACATTGGCTTTGACTTCCGCTTGAACTTCTGAGCTTTTGCCTTTGGGCGTTTGTGTTCAGCTGAGGATCTTTTCCCAAATCCTAGGCCAGATTTGGTTCCAGACTGCTGTCCCACCTTTAGTATCTCTTCCAAGATGTCAGTTCCCTTACATCATTCTGATGGATTTGGTCATCTGATTCAGCTTGGAGGTCAGCAGGGCTATCTCACCATTTAGACCCTCTATGACAGACAGTTGCTTCTGTCTCTCATCTTCCAGTTCCTTGATGAGGTTCTTCTGCTTTTCTCCTTGTGCACGCACTTCTGCACTGGTGGTACACAGCTTCTTATAGGCTGCAGCAAGTTCATCAAAGGTCAGTTCATCTGCACTTGAGTCATCATCAGAGGCACAAACACTGGTTAGTGCAGTGACATGTTTGGCAGATTCTCCTTCAGATTCACTTTCAGAATCTCCTTCAGACCATGTGATAATTAGCCCCTTCTGTTTCATCTTGAGATAAGTAGGACATTCAGCTCTGACGTGTCCATACCCTTCACAACCATGACACTGGATTCCCTTGCCTTGGTTGAACTTTTCTTCAGAAGTTGATCTTTTCCTGATGTCAGACGGGATGTTCTTGACATTAGGTTTCCCTCTTTGATCAATCTTCTTCACGAACTTGTTGAACTGTCTCCCAAGCATGGCTAAGGCTTCTGATATACTTTCATCACCTTCAGTATATCCTGCTTCTGACTCCTCTTCAGCATTAGATACAAAAGCTATGCTTTTGTTCTTCTTTTCAGCATTCTCACACAAGCCCATTTCAAAGGTTTGGAGAGAACCAATGAGCTCATCCACCTTCATATTGCAGATGTCCTGCGCCTCCTCTATGGCTGTGACCTTCATAGCAAATCTCTTAGGCAAGGACCTGAGAATCTTTCTTACAAGTTTCTCTTCAGCCATTTTCTCACCTAGTCCACCAGAGGTGTTTGCAATTTCAAGAATATTCATGTGAAAGTCATGAATAGTCTCATCCTCTTTCATCCTCAGATTTTCAAACTTGGTGGTCAGCATCTGAAGTTTGGACATCTTCACCTTGGAAGTACCTTCATGAGTTACCTTGAGGGTATCCCAAACTTCCTTAGCTAGTTCACAGTGGTGTACCAACCTGAAGATGTTCTTACTGATTCCATTGAACAATGCATTCAAGGCCTTGGAATTTCCAAGAGCTAATGCCTCTTGCTCCTTGTCCCACTCTTCTTCAGGAATCTGCACACTGAATCCATCTTCACCTGTCCTCATTGGATGTTCCCATCCTTTGTTGACAGCTCTCCAGACTTTGCTGTCTAGAGACCTTAAGAAGGCTATCATACGAGGCTTTCAGTCATTATAATTAGAGCCATCCAACATGGGTGGTCTGTTTGAGTGTCCTATATCCTTGTCCATGGTACTAGAAAGTAACTTCCCTAGATCTCACCCGGAAATTCACAGGCAGGGTGCCTGCTCTGATACCAATTGAAATTCTAGTTATCAGACTTTAGATGTCACACGGGTTGTTATGACATCCAATTCTGCACAGACAGGAATTATGCAGAACTTAAACGTAAGTGCAGTAAATAACACAAGTGATTGTTTACCCAGTTCAGTCCAACATGACCTACATCTGGGGGCTACCAAGCCAGGGAGGAAATCCATTATTAGTAGTATCAATTCAAAGCTAAACTCACCCGTTTACAACTTATCACTTAATCCCTACCCAATGCAATTTCAATCTTACACTAAGATCAGAGTTCCTACTCACTCCCCCTCAATCACCTCAGTGATTACTACCTTTAATCAATATTAAAGACAATTTGAAGTCACACTTCAAACAACTCTTGATTGTGCTTCACAGCTTTAATCAAGATACACAGCACTCACGCTTAAAAGCTTTGAGCGACACAACACTTACAACTCAATGAACACCCTATACCAAAACAATCATCAACGTGACAATGGCTTGGCTTACAAGATATGTCTAATACAAGACTCACAAAAATACAGCAGTGAAGTATGATGGACACACTTAATCTTCACGCCTCAAAATCCCCGAAACTGAATGAAGGAACGCCTTCCTTTTTATATTGCAGTACCTGGGCTTTTGCACCTGTATTCTCCTGAATTTAAGGTCACACGAGTTCCCATAAATTCAACATTTAGGTTACTAACAAATAGGCTATTTGTTAAGTTCATTAAATGTAACTTGGTTGTTGGTTTCCTGGTTTTTCTCTAAGCTGTTGACTTCCTGAAGAATAGCCCAAGAAAAGCTGAAACAGAAAACTGAACAACCTACAATATAGCATATGCTGTCAGGAATGAATGTCACGACATTCAGCTTGACATCAACGTCCATATGCTGAGTCTGTTTTTCCAGAAAACAGACTGTACAATTTTGCTGACCTGTACATGATCAAAATGACCATACTACAGTAACAGCTTACATTAATAAATGTTAAAGTGTCCAACTTAACATTTACACATTTGGCCTTAAGTTAGTTCTGTTATTCTCTTGAAGAACAAACTAAGTTACGTGCTGAAGTATAGTAGAACACCACTCTGTCTAATGTTCAGTAGCTGCTGTCAATGATGAATGTCATAACATCCAATTTGACATTCAGTCAGTAGGCCTTATGCCAGGTATGGTCTTTCCTTGATAACCAGACTGGAAATAAATACTAAGTTCTAACAGAACACCAGCTGTTCTATTCCTTAGTATCTGTTGACAGGTATGAATGTCACAGCATCCAGTTTGACATTCAATAAATCATGTGTTAGCTAATCCTGCAGTAACTACTCAAGTGTGTCATGACATCAGTCAAGACATCAGAGTACAGTTAGATATTCTAACCTACAATGTAGTCACACATACATACCATGTCATGACATCAGTCAAGACATTTGTAACCAGCTAGTGTTTTACCATATAATGCAGCCAATTAAACACCTACAAACTCCCCCTTTGGCAAATTTTTGGCTAAAACACTTTGATCCCCATAACAGAGTTCATAGCAGCGGAATCACACACCTAGCAGGAAATAATACTAGCTAATACACTCAGAGTGGCAGCACACTCACACACATGGAAGTTAAATAAAAACTTCACACACAGCAGCTGCAGGGGAGGGAATCTGTCACGAGAGTCTGTTGTAGAGACCCACTCTGTTTGTCAGGGGTGGTGGTTATTACTCCCCCTTTTTGTCAAAAATGTTGCCAAAGCCAACAACAAAACCAGAGAATAATGACAGAGTTACAGGCTTGGTTTTACTCCACAGTTTCAACCAAGTTAGCATCCACTTGATCTTGCTTCACAGCTTTGATCAAGTAATCACCCACTTTTGCTTTACAGTAGGTACCACCATATCAGATGCCATGATTTTGTTTCTGACATCCAGAACCACTCCTGCATGAACAGCATCCTTGAACTCCTGCAAGTACATTGGCCTTCTCACGGTAGGGTGTCTCCTTACCCTCTTGTAGCCACACTTGTTGCAAGTAGCATAGCTGTGATCTGTTGAACAATCAGAGCATAGTACCAATTGTTTAATAGGCAGAGATATTAAACAACCCATCCCAAACATTAGTGGTTGCTATAAGGTCTCAGAGAGACATATTCCCAGTTTGCTCCTTAAGTTTTCAAACTGAGTAGCATCCAGAGCCTTTGTAAATATGTCAGCCAGTTGAAGGTCCGTGGCAACATGTACCAAAGTGATCACCTTGTCTTCCACCAGATCTCTGATGAAGTGGTGCCTAATGTCAATATGGTGAAAAGTGTAGGAGATAGGGTCTAGGGAGACACAGTTTTGATCAGATGAGTTCATCTGGCCAACCACCATCAACCAACTTGTTAACCTCCAATTCTCTTGACTTTCTAGGATCATGGTAGATCATATATGCACAATATGATGAATTTTGAAGTGTCCCTTGAAAAATTTGATCAATTAGTGAGATAGCTTGTTGAAGAAGTTACTCAAGATACCCAGACAAACTAGGGTTTCCAAGGCAAACCAACTCCAAACTCTTGAAGAATACTTGATAAAAATAATATGTAGAGATCATGGGGACTCATATATGATGCTTTGAGACATTGTGGATAAATATTTGATTGTGCTCTTATCCATGAGGGTCTTAAACCCTAGGTGGAACTTGCTAGATCAATGGTGATCATGCCTTTCTTACAAAAGAGTTAGGCAAATGTAAAGACATATTTTTGGTATTTTGGTTAGTAAAATGACAATATACAAGTATGATACAATCACATGGTGCTTGGGGATCTCTCCCAAAACAAACCCAATGAAAGAGGGGTAAGGAGGATGCCAAGGTGTGATCCCAATTCTAATGCATATGATGAGATAACATGAGGGATCTTAGGGTCAAAATTGGGGTCTTACAGCTGCCCCTATTTAAGGACGTTCTAATTGAGGAGGTGAAGGTTAAAATCTTTGTATCGATTGAGTAGAATGGGCTTAAATAACAACATAGAAACAAATTTTGGTCCCTAAGAGACCTCATGAAGCATATGGTATGAATGTAGAAGAAAATTCTCTGTGGTGAAATGTTGCCACAAAGGAGACCTCATGAAGCATATGTTGCCACAAAGGAGAAGAAATCAGAGAGATCGAATATCCGCAGGAGCAAAATGCATTCCATAAGGAAAAATCGTCGGGGAGACAAAGACTCTAGGGTAGAAAGAGGTTATGCGTAGGCCAGGCTACAACTTGAAAACTGCTGGGGGGACTAGAGGAATTCCATAAAAATGGAAAGACTCAGTCGGGGAAACAAAACTTCTGCAGGGGAAACAAGTAGATCAGGATAAAACTGACATACTTGTATCATGCAGGAAAAATGATTTCACTAAAGAAATACGCACTTAACTCAATTGGGGGAAGAAATGAACTTCAACACAGGAGGAGCAGAAATCTATTATCCACTACCTGCCACTGGGTAAGGAGATAATAAAAGTCTGACAGAGAGGACACCCGTCATCGGTTAGGATGAACATATCAAGGGTGACTCACTGGGAACCTCCAAGAGGGAATATTCATTATCGGTTACTGGGTAAGAACAACCTTGCTGGGGAAAACTGCAGAAATGGGATTTACAACTACTAGTTACTAGGCAGAAGACCAAGGACGAGAATATTCGTCACCGGTTAGGGGGAACATATCAAGGATAGACTCAAAAGGAAAGAAAATTTGTCATCGCTTAGGATGAAAATATCAAGGATAGACTTTCCTGGGATGTCAAGGAGGATATCCGTCATCGGTTAAGCAGAACATATCAACGATAAACCAACTGAACAGGAAGTAGGAATTACATCTATCGAATACTGGATAGAATACCAACAAAGAGAAAATTCGTCACCGGTTAGGATGAACATATCAAGGATAGACTCTGTTGAGGGAAAGTAGGATTTACAACTACCGGTTACTGGGTAGAAAACCACAAAGAGAAGAAAACCCGTCATCGGTTAGGATGAACATATCAAGGATTAACTCTCTGGGGAACAAAACAGGGATTACAACTACCTTTTCACTAGTAGAATACCACAGGATGAGAGTATCCGCCAAGGATAAACTCAAACAGGGG
The DNA here is from genome assembly GCF_024323335.1 of Lathyrus oleraceus. NCBI lineage: Eukaryota > Viridiplantae > Streptophyta > Magnoliopsida > Fabales > Fabaceae > Lathyrus > Lathyrus oleraceus. The sequence continues at coordinate 465,881,099 of NC_066582.1, forward strand.
AAGAAAGATATCAGTCACCGGTTAGGATGAACATATCAAGGATATACTTTCGGAAAAAAATGAATCCACTGATGGGGAAAACAGGGGTACTTTTTCCGGGTATTGGGCAAGAAGTAACGAACTGCAAACTAAGAAGAATACCACCAGTTACTGGGTAATAAACTCTTAGGGGACCCAAAGCATCTATCTAGGTATGAGCTAGAAAGAAACGGTCAATCAAGACTCAACCCAATGAGGATATAACTCAAGGGGAGTGATTCCATCCAGATAATCAATTGGGGAGGAAACTAAAACAATACTCATCCACGAGGAAATAACTCAGTGGGGAAAAGGAGAAAGGTTAAAGTCTTTCTGCTTAAGGGGCTGACACTCTACAATTGAAGGAGGACAAACGCCAGATTTGTATGGGGATAAAGTACCGCCATAACAGAGAATAAGGATCTCAAACAATTAATCAGTAAATATGATGATGCAATTATGAAATCATGAGTGTATATGTATATGTACAGGTATATATGATGATCATGCTGGCAAAACGATCGTAAAGGATATAAAGGTGTCGCGAAAATTGAATCATCGGTACAATCCTCGGTCAGTCCATAAAATGAGGAGACAAAAGCTGGAAATCAAGAGAGATCAACATCCCACAGGCTCAACCCTAACCGGGGAAGGAGGAGATCTACTAAGGAAAGGAAACATTATCGAATATGCGGGGAATTTTAAGTCAACACCATATTAAATGGGGAGACAACCGTACAGAGGATAAACGCAAATAGCTGCTCAAAAACCAGGAGGAAACTCTGACTGGGAGTGAGTCGGATGGCAACTCGTGGGGAAAACAAAGTTCTATTGCCATTACGCAAACTACTGAGGAAACCCTCCTCACTCTGCTGGAGATCAAAACTAGTTAGGTCATTACCGATTATGTCGAGAACTTATGCACAAACATCGTTGGGGACAAACACTCTACAGGGGAACTGAATTGACCAACTCAGTTGGGAATAACCGAGGGTTAACTGCTCGGAAACCATTAATGCTTCACACTTAGGACTTGCTATTTTTCGAAATGTTGTTGATATTGCTTTTAAAATTGCTTTAAAATCCTTGCTTTTATATGTTTTAATAAAAATGATTTTGATTTAAAATTTTAATTTCAAAGATGATCATAATAAAATTTAAACTATCTGGATGAAACAAATAAGAGTAGAAATAATTGGATAAAAGCTCAACTTTATTTAATAGAATGGTAGTCTGTAAATGACAAGACTTCATAGATCTTTACAAAGTTGAAAATGGTAATTTACATGGAAAAGGGTTACATTGAATAAATTTGACCACTAATCCTTCTACCAACTCTTGATGTCCATTGTACTTTTGGCCTCTATTGGGGACGCTAACTTGATGTCAACCCTTGTGCTTAACAAAGTTTTTCCAAAGCTGGAAGATCAGCAGAATGCGGTTACTTGCCAAAATCCCTAATTTTTGCATAAGTTTCCCCGAGGTGGGGTACTCAACTTATCGGGAAAAAATCTTTCTGTTTTATGTCTCTAACTTTTGCCTGGATCGTCCTTTCGGGTTTTCAATCCACCGAGACGCTCATTTTTCCCTAAGCCGCCCTTTCGGGTTTTCAACTTAGCGAGTTTGTTCTTTTATTTTTAGGCGAAGTATTTCTTGACTGCATCTGCGTTCACAGGACGAGTGAACTCTTCACCATCCATAGTTGTAAGAATCAAAGCACCGCCTAAAAAGGCTCTCTTAACAACATATGGGCCTTCATAATTAGGAGTCCATTTGCCCCTAAAATCTGGTTTGAAAGATAAAATCTTCTTGAGCACAAGGTCACCTTCCCTGAATACCTGAGGTCTGACCTTCTTATCAAAATCTTTCTTCATCCTTTGCTGATATAACTGACCATGGCACATGGTGTCGCAACCTGAAAAATGGAATGCGAAAAAAAACAATCGGCGAAGAAAGACAGGAGAGTCACCACCGTGCATTATTTATCCTAAAGGAGGGAAAGGAAGTGCTCGAAGTAAACCTGGAAAAAGGAAAGGACAAGACAGGGTCTCGCAACCAAATCTTGGGTTCGGGAGTCGATTATGCGAAGGGAAGGTATTAGCACCCCTACGCATCCGTAGTACTCTACGGGATCCACTCTTGTAGTTCTTATCTAAAGGGTGTGGGTTTATCTAATGTGTTATTTACTAAAAAAAAGGGGTCAAAAGAAAATGACTCGCACGGATGTTGCATCCACTGCATACGTATCTCATCTGAATATGAGAATCAGAGTCTTCGTAGCTCGGCTACCTAGGGGTTAAGGGTAATTGTGCTCGGTAAGACATCGCGTCTTATGCCCACGTATCTCATCTGGAATGAGAATCAGAGCAAGCCGTAGTTCGGCTAACTACGGGGTTATGGATTGGGTTTTGGACGAACGACATTACTACGCAATCTACCGGATGCTCGACCTTTGGAGACTTACTCGCCTGTAGTAGAAGAAGTAAACGTGTTCTTAGGAGAAGAAAAATCAATGAGTTGGTAGGGTTAGGGATGCTCATGCAAAAAGGCAGTCCTTGACGAAGGAACCGCGCTACCTGTGGGGATACGAACATATACATAACAAACATGTATAAAGTAAATGTGCCAACAAGGCAATCAGAATAAATCTCCCAAATGGTATCCCACAAGAAAAGTGGAATATCCAGCGAGCTATCCCTGCAAAAGTCATGTGAGCCTTCACAAAAACTCAACAAAAGGGTTAGTGAAACAAGGATTAGGAGAAAACATGCTATGACAAACGTAAGTCAGATTAGAGCAAAACAGTATGTTTTCAGAAACCTCAAACTCTGTGGCATACACTTCAGAAATTAAACGATTAAGAATTCAAGGCATTATTTATACATTCATACATAATTATGAACCCGTGGGCAAAAACCTAACGAAATTCATCCATCATACCTCAAACATTCAGAGTATTCAACTTCAAAGCACAAAGGTCATGGGAATAAGGGCAAACCTGATTGGAGAGATCAGTTGAAATCAAATGGCACGGCTGGATTTGCAAACCAATGTTAGGGTTTGCTTGAGTTGAAAGTGTGTGAGTCAGAATGAACCTTTCGGAGTTGCCTAAAGGTTGCTGCAGATTAATTCGCAGTCTCTCTGTCTAGGTTTCTCTCCAGGTTTTGTCCAGGGTTTTGTTTCAATGAAAACTCTAGTATTTATAGCCTAATATTGGTAGTTTAGTGGGCTTTTCAGAGAGGTCCAAGTCTGAGATTTTTTCTTTTATTTATTTATTTAAATTTTTTTTTTCTTTTTTTTCGTTTTTCGTTTTTTTTTTAATTCGTTTTTTTTTTTTTTGCATAACACGTGGGCTTTGCCTAGCGAGCATGACAGCTCATGAACAAACCTTTGCTCCTTCAAGATTAACGTTTTGACTGACGAATAGACCCCTGTTGGAAGTAACTCAAGTCTTTCCCTTGTGTTGATTGATCATCTAAATAGAACCCACAAAGTGTCCTGGATGATGTTCAAGCTTCTTGGAGCTAATCCCGATTGACATGATGAGATGCAATGTATCTAATGTTAAATTACCTAAAAATGAATGCGTGAATAAGGAGGGCAAATTTTAGGGTGTTAGAGCTGCCCCTATTCAGTCATCAGCTAACCCGAGCAGGATGAAAGCGAACAGCTTATCAGACAAACAGGGTGAGCTGTGATTGAATACCAAAGACAGACCAAAAATTTGCGCTCCGAGAACACCACAAAAATGCTGAAATACACCGCGTTGTTTATTTCTTTTCCGATCCTCTGGCTGAATCTGAATCAGTCTTCTGACTTTATCTGGAGTTTCGATCCTCTGGCTGAATCTATACTCAATTTAGTCCTCTGGTTGGATGTTAATTTTGATCCTCGGGCTGGATACGGTTTCAATCTTCTGGCTAGATCTTCTTCGATCTTCTGGCTAGATCTTCTTCGATCTTCTGGCTAGATCTCCTTTGTTTCGATTCTCTGGCTGAATCTATTTTCTTTTATTCTCTGGCTGAATCTACTTCGATCTTCTAGCTAGATCTGAATTGTTTCGATTCTCTGGCTAAATCTATTTCCGATCTTCGGGCTAGACCTGACTTCGATCTTCTGGCTAGATCTTCTTCGATCTTCTGGCTAGATCTCCTTTGTTTCGATTCTCTGGCTGAATCTATTTTTGGTCTTCGGGCTAGACCTGACTTCGATCTTCTGGCTAGATCTTCTTCGATCTTCTGGCTAGATCTGAATTGTTTCGATTCTCTGGCTGAATCTTTTTCCTTTGATTCTCTGGCTGAATCTATCTATTTTTCGGTCTTCGGGCTAGACCTGACTTTGATCTTCTGGCTAGATCTGGATTGTTTTGATGATAAATTCCCATCATCAGGATCTCGCATCTGGGGCATGCGCTGGTTGACCCTCTTTCGAAATCTACAGTCTTCATGTTAGATATGCAGCTTCGAGAATATCCCACTTTTGGGCTTCGTACATATTCTTCAGGCTAGAACTTGTTATAACGACTCTTCGATTATACTTGTTTTTTTAATGCGATCCGCAGGCTGGATCCTCTTGTAGGTTGATTTTCTGTTGACCTGTCAATCTATTCCTCCAGTTGGCTTGTTGGGGAAATAACGCTCGTAGTCGACTCTCTGGCTGAATCTTCGAAATGACCCTCAGGTTGGATCTCTGGAAAACGATTCTCAGGCTGAATCTTCGAAATGACCCTCATGCTGGGTCACACACACACTTGATCCTCTGGCCGAATCTCATGACTTTGTTTGTAAAGTAAATTTTCAGTCTGCTTTGAAGAACCTGTTTATCAACTTATGTGTATGTTTGATATGCATGCAAATGCAAATGCAAATGTTATGCATGGTGCAAAAGAAAAAAGAAATCTTCTTGGGGAAGCAACTCTGGCAGGGAGCGGATCGTTGTATCAATCCTTGAATGCTCTGTCGAGAACGATCCGTCTGCCGGGACCGGGGAGCCACCGAAAATAAATCGGCCTTTTTTGAAAAGTTGACCTTGCTGGGGAAGTATCAACTATGGAAACTTTGCTTGGCGAGACTCTGCGAGGAGAGTCTGTGAGGAAAGCACTTCCTGGGGAAATGTCGTAGGAATCGACCTTTGCAGGGGATATGAACTTGCTAATCGTCCTCAGGCTGGGGATTAAAACAAATCTGTTAAAAATAATAATCTGTTGGGGACGAGATGAACACTGGGAACACCACCCTCTTGTCTGTTGGGTATGCGACTACTCCGCTATTGCTAGGAAGATACAGTCTGGCACTATCGACTCCGCTGGGGATATACAGTCTTGATACTATCAACTCTACTGGGGATATACAGTCTGGATACTGGCAACTCTACTGGGGATATACAGTCTGGATACTGTCAACTCTACTGGGGAACCTGCTCTGCAGAGGAAAGGCTTTGTCAACCGCTTGGGGGTGAGGATTCATGACTTGGCATCCGGTTCCTGTGACCTGTAACCAAAAAATACACGTATGCCCCGGGGAATTACTCGGTTTGAATTCACCGTCCGGGATTAAGCACATTCAAAGCAATTTTGACTGTTTTCCTGCGCAAGTCATCTGCAAAAGCCACCATTACATTCAGATGCAATATGTTTCCTCAAGAATTCAGACATCTTTTGCAAACAAACTGATAAATGAAAAGTAAAGAGGCTTTTTAACTGAATTATTCGACTTTTGTTGGTTGAAAATTTTGTGCCAGGAATAGGCGAGTACATTAGGAAGTTGATCCCTGGAAAGAGGCAATCGCTATAAATTGAAAAAGAGAAATTATCCTAATGGAAATGTGGAAACGGGGTCCCACCGAGTTTCGACTCTGCTATGGCTCGTATGTCCTCAAGACGCTCTGCTCATCTTGCTTTCTGAAGTGGATGATTAGTCGATCTTTTACCTTCGAAGATTGCCGGATTGAATGAAACGGTGATATAACACGGATGAACTCAGATCGCAGTTATTCGCTTATTCCCTAACTTTTGCGTGGACCGCCCTTTTGGGTTTTCAATCCACCGGGATACCCTTTTTTGCCTGAGCCGCCCTTTCGGGTTTTCGACTCACCGGGTGTACATTTTTTTTATATCCCTAATTTTTTCCCGAAACTCTTCATTCTTTTTTTTTGGTTCGTCGGGATGCCCCTTTTTTGCCTGGACTATTCTTTTTACTGTCCAGCGGGTCTATTTTATGCGAAGTATTTTTCAACTGCGTCTGAGTTGACAGGGGACGGGAAGTCTTCGCCATCCATGGTTGTTAGCATCAGAGCTCCGCCAGAGAAAACTCTTTTAAACACGTATGGACCCTCGTTGTTCGGTGTCCATTTGCCCCTGTGATCTGTGTTGGGAGGAAGAATTCTTTTGAGTACCAATTCACCGACTCGATACTCCCGAGGGCGCACTTTCTGATCAAACACTCTCTTCGTCCGTCTCTGATGTAGCTGGCCATGGCATATAGCTGCTAGTCTCTTTTCCTCAACTAGGTTTAGCTGATTGTATTGAGAACAGACCCATTCAGCTTCGTCTGGCTTCATTGTCGGTGTAGGGAAAAGTTATTCTGGCACAAAATGGCATATGAACCCCCTCCGGTGTGATCAACACTCCACCAACTCCGCGACCATTGACGTTGACCGCCCCATCAAACATCATAATCCACTTGGATTCAGGGTCAGGCCCCTCCTCCGGGAGTGGTTCCTCGCAATCTTTCGATTTAAAAAACATGATGTCCTCATCAGGAAAGTCGAACCTCATAGGTTGGTAATCATCAATCGGTTGCGCGGCAAGATAGTCTGACAAGACACTTCCTTTGATGGCTTTTTGTGAAGTGTATTGGATGTCATACTCTGTCAGCATCATTTACCACCTAGCAACCCTGCTGGCTTTTCAAAAATATACTTGACTTGATCCATCTTTGATATCAATAGAGTCGTGTGAGTCAACATATACTGTCTTAGTCGGCGAGCAGCCCATGCCAAAGCGTGGCAAGTTTTCTCGAGCAGGGAGTATCTTTGTTCACAGTCGGTAAACTTTTTGCTAAGGTAGTATATTGCATGCTCTTTTCGACCTGACTCGTCATGCTGACCGAGCACACAACCCATTGACCTTTCTAACACAGTCAAGTACATGATCAACAGTCTTTTCCTCTCGGCCTGTAGACTGGCCCTGATCTTGATCTCTTTCTTGTCGTCCTCGGTACCAATGTTGACGGTCTCAATCACTTCCTGATAAGGTGTAATAGCTCGGTCCTCCTGTTTCAACAACCTGGTTAACTCCTCAGGCAATTCACAATCTTCCTTAGCCCCTTCTTCGGCTTCATAGATAGGATTGTCGAAGTCATACTTGGCCATAGCAGTGTCATTAGTAGTGAGATCCGGGTGATTAGTTTTACGAGGTGTTTTTTGGAAAGAAAAACGAAAAAGAAACATGAAAAAGAAACATTTCCGTTTTTGTAAAAGTAAAAATAATTGAAAGAAAGAGAACACAAAATTGTTTGCAAAAGCTGTCCTTTATTGATGATGAAAATAATTGCGAAATGTAACTAAATGGATGGCCCTACAGATGAGTCATTACACCTTGGTCAAAGTGTAAGACTTTGTTATGCATGTGATAAAAGGAAAACAATAAAAATTACACTTTCAGTAGAGTAAACCGGACGACTTTTTCAGAAGACCAATTGTCGAGCTTTTCTCCTGGGACACACGGGCGAATCCAGCTATCTAAGTCACAGTCGCTGTCAGCCTTGTCTTCATCTGCAGCATTGACGGTGTGGGGAGAAACCAAACCCCCGCTGGAGAAAGTACCGGCTTCATTCTTCTGATACCCCGGAGTATACCCCAATCCAAACTTGTCTTCTTTTATGATTGGCTCCACAAATTTGCCCCAGCCTTGGGCATTACCAGCCTTAACCACTTCAACAGCTTGCTTGTATGAAGAGATAGAAGTCCTGACCTTCTCAGACTCAGGTGAAAAGACAGTTTCGGGCGCGACCTCACTGATGTTTATGGCTTCGAAGCCCTGACACAGCATCTCATGCATCTCGCCATCCATCTCCACATACTTAAATGTTGACAGGTGGCTAACAAAAATATCCTCTTCACCACAGACGAAGACGATCTGACCTTCTAGTCCATATTTGAGCTTCTGGTGGAGAGTAGAAGTAACAGCACCGGCAACATGAATCCAGGGTCAACCTACCAGACAGTTATAGGAAGGCTGGATATCCATCACATAAAAGGTACTCTTGAATACCCGCGGTCCAATCTTAACTGGCAACTCAACTTCGCCACAAACAGCTCGCTTAGAGCCATCAAAAGCCCTTACAACTAAATTACTCGGCCTCAGGGTGGCGTCATCGCAATCCAACCTCGTTAAGGCTTTCTTTGGGAGAACATTCAGAGAAGAACCTGTATCAACCAAAACATGGGAAAGCACCGTCCCTTTGCATTCCATTGTGATATGCAAGGCTTTGTTGTGATTCCTGCCCTCAGATGTTAGGTTATAATCGGTGAAACCTAGCGCATGGCTAGTGTGTACATTCGAAACTACCGACTCCAGCTGGTCAACAGTTATCTCTGGGGGAACATAAGCCATATTCAGTACTTTCAACAAGGTTGCTCTGTGTGCCTCAGAGCATATCAATAGTGAGAGAATGGAGATCTTTGAGGGTGTCTGATTTAGCTGGTCGACTACCTTGTAGTCACTTTTCTTGATAATCCTCATAAACTCATCCACTTCCTTCTCGAATGCGGTCTTAGGAGGCGCTTCCTCGGTAGTAACCTCTTCGGTGGATACCTGTTTTCCTTTAGCCTTGGCAGCTGCCTCAGCTTCAGCATTCGGGCGCAATGTTGATGGTGCAAATAGGCGTCCACTGCGAGTGAAGCCACCAATTCCTCCAACATTGCCTACAGCGGAGCTACCAATGTCAATGTCTTCTTCGTTAACTTTCTTCCCCTAGTAGTAGATATCAGCCCCATAGTGCCACGGGATAGCACTGTCTTTCTCATACGGAACAAATCCTGGTACCGTGATGGTGACCGAACCAATCAAAGTCGGTTAAGGGTTGTCAGAGTAAATTGGTGCTGGACTTTCTGGGAAATATATTATTGTCGGAGCGGGTCTCTCGGGAACATATATTTCTTCAGGAGTGAAATAAAACGTTACTGTCAACACATCATTCTTCACTGGACAAGTCTGATCGAACTGAAGACAACCTTCATCTATCAGTTGCTGAATACCCTTTCTTAAACTGTCACATCCGTTCTCGGCGTCTTGACAATTTCTGCACTCTTCCCCACAGCCCGGGGAAATTTGTCCTTTCAAGAGTCAGTCTTTGACCACCGATAGCGAAGTCTTCACTTTCGCCACATCAGAAACCAAATTCAAAGTTTCCCCACTATCAACAGCATTAATCCTCTGCCCGCCGTGAGCTGGCATCGGGTTTTGGATAACATTAGGCACCGGAGAAAAATTGATGGCCTGGGCATCTCTCAAATCTTGTACCTTTAGTTGGAGAGCCTTGCAATTATCTGTAGTATGGCCCGGTGCGATGGAGTGAAAAGCACATCTGGCGTTGACATCATAACCTCTAGGCAGATTGTTAGGATCGACCGGTGGGGCCAGAGTTCTCAACATAACCAGATTCATGTCAATCAGCTTGGGAAGTAATACAGAATAAGGCATTGGGATTGGCTCAATGACCCGGTCTGCCTGCCTTGGACGTTGTTGATAGTGTCTCTGCTGACCCGAATTACCTCCTTGTTATTGATTAGTGTACCTGGGTTGTTGTTGCGGATGATACTGCGGTTGAGGAACAGGTCTTGGAATAGTGACTGCGGCCACTTGATCTTGATAATAATTAGGGCGTCCTCTGCCCCTGCCTCTGCCGGCATATACAACGCTCGTCTCACCTTCTCTTCTTCGCTGACCGTTACCAACAAACGGTTTCTTGGGAACTGATGAGTTGGAAGCACTGTTGTCTTGAATTCGGCCCATCTTCAACAGACTCTCGATCCTTTCTGCAGCAATCACTATCTCTGCAAAGCTGATTGATGGGAAAGCAACCAATCTCTCGATATAATTGCCTTGAAGAGTGTTCATGAACATGTCCGCCATCTCCCTTTCAGACATAGGGGGTTGGACGGATGCAGCAATCTGTCTCCAACGCTGAGCATATTCTCTAAAGGTTTCCTTGGCAGTCTGAGACATTCCTTGTAGCAAGGTCCAATTTGGAGTCATGTCCAAGTTGTAATGATATTGCTTGATAAAAGCCTCTGCCAAGTCTTTCCAGCTCTTGATGGTAGTGCGAGACAAATGAGAATACCATTCCCGAGAAGCTCCAGTTAGACTGTCTTCAAAATAGTACATCCACAGCTTTTCATCTTTAGTGTGAGCTCCCAACCTTCCCAAATAAGATTGGAGATGAGTGCGTGGGCAAGAAGCCCCGTTGTATTTCTCAAAAGTAGGGGGTTTGAACTTGTAAGGGATCCTTACTCCCTGAACCAGACCAAGATTGGTGACATCAAAACCTAAGGAATTTTGAGACTCCAAAGATTTGAGCTTCTCAGCAAGCTCATCCATACGGCGAGTGGTCTCGAGGGCCTCGTCGTGCAAAGAAAATTGATCATACTGACAATCTTCAGTAACGGGGCGCCCGTTAATCCGAATCCCTTGATTCACATTGAACCTTCCGCCAATACCATTCCCAACATTTCCCGTGTTGCCAACATTACCCGGGTTTCCATCAACATTTGCGTTACCCGCGTTTCCAGTGTTCACAGGGTTATCAGCGTTCCCAGGGTTACCGGGGTTCCCAGGGTTACCAGGGTTCCCCTCAGCACTTGGTATTTCCACCTCTGGATCGGGCCTCGGTTGCTCAACCAATTCCCTCAGCTTTTCTTGGCCTTCTGCCATACCAGTCATCAATGTTATGAACTGATCCTTCCTTTCACGCATATCAGCCAGTTCTTTCTGTATCTGGTCCATTGCTAGTCGTGGACGGTTTTCCTTTGTCGGGTACCTGTGAACTCGCTTGGGACCAATAACTGCCTGAAACAAGGAACAAACATTAGACACTGCGGTGACACCTGCAAAACAAACCAGGGTTAGTATGCATGGTATGCGATGCACTGCTTATTCGATTTTAAGCCCCCCCCTTAAAAAGGGAATACCCTGCAAATGAATAAGCATGAGATGTTGGATGTAAATATGCAGATGATGTTATGTAGTGCAATGGCATGTCAATCAGAATTGCTGGATCCTCTTGAACATCTGTCAGGTTGCACTGCCTGGAGAGAAATTAAGAGGATCAAGTAAAGCACACCAAACAAAGGTCATGGGATGGATCATGTTATCCTTAATATCAACCATCCATTTTTTGGTGGATTATGGTTTACACCTTATCAACACCCAAGTTTCATTGATATTAAGGATACCTGAATGGATCAACCATGAATCAAGGGTTTGTTGCAAGTCACGAGCATGGAGTTTAGGTTAAGAACCACCCAAAGGGAGTGTACTAAGGTTTAAACCTGCCAAACATGTTCTACAAAAGGTTCCCATAGTCATAATCCCATCTTTCGGATATTATCGGAGGAACGACTACTCGTATTCCAAAAATATTCTTAAGAGAGACTCTTATGAGTGTAGTATCGCGTAACAATCGTATCAAATCTTACACTTGAACGACTTTCGCACTATGTCCTACGAATAGGCCAAGATGGGTTTGGTAAACTAAGGTCCTTGGCTTCTAAGATCTATATTGGAAAAAGTAATGTCTAACCACAACTTACTTGTGTGACATTATTGATCTCAACATGACCTCCACCAAGTGAATGGGCTTGCAAGTCAACTTGCTAAGGAATAACTCCACACAAGTCAACAAGACTATGCCATTCTCCTATCCTAAGTGCACTCGAGTTCGGGTATAGAACTCATCTCACAAACAGAACCAGCAGATACGACAATCATATGTACACAATGCAATAAAGTAGGTAAATGCTGAAAGATAAATAACTGTACAAAAGAATAAACACTCAATAAACAAACAACCTACAAAAGCTAGGAGGGACTCGCTTAGGGAAACCGGATCCCCAGCAGAGTCGCCAGCTGTCGCAACCTGAAAAATGGAATGCGAAAAAAAACAATCGGCGAAGAAAGACAGGCGAGTCGCCACCGCGCGTTATTTATTCCAAAGGAGGGAAAGGAAACGCTCGAAGTAAACCTGGAAAAAAGAAAGGACAAGACATGGTCTCGCAACCAAATCTTGGGTTCGGGAGTCGATTATGCGAAGGGAAGGTATTAGCACCCCTACGCATCCGTAGTACTCTACGGGATCCACTCTTGTAGTTCTTATCTAAAGGGTGTGGGTTTATCTAATGTGTTATTTACTAAAAAAAAGGGGTCAAAAGAAAATGACTCGCACGGATGTCGCATCCACTTCATACGTATCTCATCTGAATATGAGAATCAGAGTCTTCGTAGCTCGGCTACCTAGGGGTTAAGGGTAATTGTGATCGGTAAGACATCGCGTCTTATGCCTACGTATCTCATCTGGAATGAGAATCAGATCAAGCCGTAGTTCGGCTAACTACGGGGTTATGGATTGGGTTTTGGACGAACGACGTTACTACGCAATCTACCAGATGCTCGACCTTTGGAGACTTACTCGCCTGTAGTAGAAGGAGTAAACGTGTTCTTAGGAGAAGAAAAATCAATGAGTTGGTAGGGTTAGGGATGCTCATGCAAAAAGGCAGTCCTTGACGAAGGAACCGCGCTACCTGTGGGGATACGAACACATACAAAACAAACATGTATAAAGTAAATGTGCCAACAAGGCAATCAGAATAAATCTCCCAAATGGTATCCCACAAGCAAAGTGGAATATCAAACGAGCTATCCTTGCAAAAGTCATGTGAGCCTTCACAAAAACTCAACAAAAGGGTTAGTGAAACAAGATAAGGATTAGGAGAAAACATGTTATGACAAACATAAGTCAGATTAGAGCAAAACAATATGGTTTCTGTATCCTCAAACCCTGTGGCATACACTTCAGAAATTAAACGATTAAGCATTCAAGGCATTATTTATACATTCATACATAATTATGAACCCGTGGGCAAAAACCTAATTAAATTCATCCATCATACCTCAAACATTCAGAGTATTCAACTTCAAAGCATAAAGGTAATGGGAATAAGGGCAAACCTGATTGGAGAGATCGGTTGAAATCAAATGGCACGGCTGGATTTGCAAACCAATGTTAGGGTTTGCTTGAGCTGAAAGTGTGTGAGTTAGAATGAACCTTTCAGAGTTGTCTGAAGGTTGCTGCAGATTAATTTTCACTCTCTCTGTCTAGGTTTCTCTCCAGGTTTTGTCTAGGGTTTTGTTTCAATGAAAACTCTAGTATTTATAGCCTAATATTGTTAGCTTAGTGGGCTTTTAAGAGAGGTCCAAGTCTGAGAATTTTTCTTTTATTTTTTTTATTTTTTATTTTTATTTTTTTATTTTTATTTTTTTTGTTTTTTTTTTGTTTTAATTCGTTTTTTTTTTTTGCATAACACGTGGGCTTCGCCTAGCGAGCATGACAGCTCATGAACAAACCTTTGCTCCTTCAAGATTAACGTTTTGACTGACGAATAGACCCCTGTTGGAAGTAACTCAAGTCTTTCCCTTGGGTTGACTGATCATCCAAATAGAACACAGAAAGTGTCCTGGATGATGTTCAAGCTTCTTGGAGCTAATCCCGATTGACATGATGAAATGCAATGTATCTAATGTTAAACGACCTAAAAATGAATGCGTGAATAAGGAGGGCAAATTTTGGGGTGTTACACATGGCAGTCAATCTCTTATCTTCAATCAAATTTAACTGATCATACCTGGTTTGACACCACTCAGCCTCAGTCAATTTGGCTTGCATGAGCACATGCAATGAAGGAATCTCAACCTCTACGGGGAGCACTGCATCCATACCATATACAAGGGAGAAAAGGGTTGCCCCTTTTGAAGTGCGGATGGATGTACAATACCCATGCAAAGCAAATGGGAGCATCTCATGCCAATCCTTATACATCACAACCATCTTCTGAAATGATCTTCTTGATGTTCTTGTTTGCAGCTTCAACAGCCCCATTCATCTTGGGTCTGTAGGGAGAAGAATTATGATGTGCAATCTTGAAGTCTTTACAAAGAGCTTCCACCATAATATTATTCAAGTTCGATCCACTATCAATAATGATCTTACTTGGCACACTATAACGGCATATAATATGATTCTTGATAAACCTTACAACAACTTGCTTGGTTACATTCGCATATGATGCCGCTTCAGCCCATTTTATTAAGTAGTCAATTGCCACCAAAATGAAATGATGTTCATTCGAAGCTTTGGGCTCAATCATGCCAATCATATCAATTCCCCACATGGAGAAGGGCCATTGGGAGGAAATGACGTTTAACAGTGTCGGAGGAACATGAATCTTATCTGCATATATTTGACACTTGTGGCATTTCTTCACAAACTTGCAACAATCAGATTCCATTGTCAGCCTATAGTAACCTGCTTGCAACATCTTCTTCACCATTGCATGTCCATTGGAATGAGTACCAAAGGAACCTTCATGGACTTCAGTCATCAACAAGTCTGCTTCGTGTCTATCCATGCATCTGAGCAAAACCATATCGAAATTTCTTTTATACAACACACCACCATTCAAGTAGAAGTTGCCGGCTAATCTTCTCAAAGTCTTCTTATCTTTCAAAGATGCCCCAGGCGGGTAAATCTGACTTTGGAGGAAACATTTAATGTCGTAATACCATGACTTTTCATCTTTGACCTCCTCAACAGAAAACACATGAGCTGGCCTATCAAGACGCATCTGTCGCATCTCGAAAAATACGATTCCTCGCAATGGTCGCGGAAAAATTAGTGTTCGAATAGAGTCGCCACTGAACTTTATTTATCCCAATGAAGGGATAGGAAAATATCGATAAAACCTTTAGGAAATGGAATAATGGTCGTCGCAACCATATTCGGGTTCGGGAGTGGTTTACGTAAGGGGAAGGTATTAGCACCCCTTACGTCCGTTGTACTCAACGGGAACCTTTTAGTTCTAATTTGCATTTCGAGTGTTAATTTACGTTTGTTTGTTATCTTTGGGTTATAAAATATTGAAAATAGAAATGGATGAGAACCTCAGAAATGAGAAATGAGAGGTTTTTTATTAGTGTGCTCGCGAAGATACATCAATCCCCTGCCTACGTATCCTTATGGTATAATAAGGAAATCAGAGCATTCGTAGTTCGGGGAACTAGGGTTGGTTGGTGTTTTTTAATGAATAACTGTTTACATCGCATCCTAAAGGCTAAACGTTGGCTTGTCTACTCTCGGCGGAGGCTTAAGCGCCAGTTTGTTGTGCGCATTAGAAAGGATTAAACGGTGTTCTTTCTAAAAAGATTTTTGATCACACGAGGGTGACAAGTTAGATTAATATATTGGATGTTTTGATTGGTTGAGATGTTTTTGGTTAAATGATGATCACTCGGATAGTCGAGTAAGACAACTCGTATCCTAACCATCGGGAAAGGGTGTAGAAGACTCTAGACCACTTTCTTTTTCATCTTTAACTATGGGAAAGATCTGATAATAGTTAAGGTGTTTTGGAAGGATGAAGAATACTCGGATAATTGAGTAAGACAACTCGTATCCTAATAATCGAGAAAGGGAATAGAAGACTCTAAACCGCTCTCTGCTTCATCTGAGTATTTATGAAAATAAGGGTGTATATGGTTGACGTATTTTTATAATGAACGACAAATACTTGAATGACTGAGTAAAATAAATCATATCCAATCCTTTGAGGAGAGGAATCGAAGGCTCGAGACCATCTCCCTTTTCGTATAATTTGTTATGAAAGTGATTTGATTAAGTTGTATGTTTGCGGAGAAATGACAATTGTTCGACCTGCCGAGTAAGAGAACTCGTATTCGACCAATTGAGGAGTGAAGTTGAAAACTCAAAGTCAACTCCTTTTTCATTTAACCTACTATGAAAATATTTTGATTTAATCGGGGTTTGGATATTTGTAGAGGAACGACAACTATTTGACTCACCAAGTAAGAGAACTTGTACTTAAATAGTCGAGGAGAAAAATTGAAGACTCAAAGTCATCTCCATTTTTATTCCGTAATGTAGAAGGATTTGATTTATTCGCGCTTAGGTGGATTAGAAATGACGGTTGTTCGATTAATCGAGTACAAGAGTTCGTGTTTAAATAATCGAGGATAGGAGTTGAAAACTCAAAACCATTGCCTCTTTTATTCTTAAGTGAAATAGTATTCGATTGTGATTAGATGTTTTTAATTCTTAATAAAGAATGCTCGATGTTGGATCGAGGTTTTAAATTTGTATTTTTTGTGAATGAATTGAATTTATTTAGTGAATAGTTCATATAATCGATTAATAAAAACCGAATAGGCGTTTTGAAAATGGGCTCGACTTTGAATCGAGAAGTATGTGATTTATTTTTGAAATTGGCTCGAACGATTTTAAATCAGTGAAAACGACAGAATTTTCTCACAGTTATAACATGTCATCCATGTGCACTAAAGGCTCAGTATAAATAAATAAATAAAGAATAATCATGCACATACACTCCACAAAAATAAACAAACATCTAAATTATAAATGACATTAATAATAATATAATTAATTAATTAAATATTTAGTAGATTATTTTGATTAAATAATGAGTAATTAAAAAATGATGATATAACTAAATAATTGCATATTTACTATTAAATATTAATAATAACAATAACAATATAATTGCATATTTACTATTAAATAATAATAATAATAATAATAATATAATTATAATTTTGAAAGAAAGTAAGTAAAATAAAATATTGTTTTATTTTTGTTAGATAGCCATAAAAATCTATTATATATTTTTTTATATGTATATAAATAAGATAAAATAGGTGAAATAAATTAAAAGATGAAAGAAAATGGGCCAAGTAAAAGAAAAGCCCAACACTGGGCGCTGCTGGAAATAGAACTGGGGGTTTGAATAGAGAAAGGGTCTTTGGGCCCAACTAGTGTTGGCCCAAACGAAAATACCAAAGCCCTAAATGGTTTGGTCAAACATTGACTAAACAGGGAGAAATCTGGGCTACATGATCAACATACTTTGACTTGGTCAAAAAATCAAAGGAGGTGCGTGAGGGTACACCATCATGTGGTGGGGGGATCCACATAGGATCCCCTAGTTGACTCAGGGTCAACCAACCAAGTGGCGCCATCAGAAGGGGTCATGTGGCGCCCATGCCACCAACTCCACCGAATAAAAACCCAATTTTGAGAGAGAGAGAGAGAGAGAGAATCATTCTCTCATTCCCACTCTCTCTCTTTGTTTCCAAATTCATGTTGCTCTGCAACTTTTCATCATAACTGTCGTCCTACCTCACGGCCAACCTTGTCGGAGAAGACGGTGGCACCCGGCCAACCGTGGCGGTGCCGCCGTCTCCTCCGGCGACCTCCAACCCTAAATCTCAAAACACCAAACACGAACCCTACTCTATTTTGGCATAAGATTCCAAATCCGGCCTCCCTTTTTCCAAACTCCCTCTCAAACGTCCGGATCAGTACTCGAAAGGAAGAAAAACCTAAACCCTAACTTGAGTTCTCTCTTTCACGCGGCCAACAAACCCTAACGTCCTTAACCTAAACAACAAAACCCTAGCCGTCAAAACCCTAACCCTAAAGTTCGTGATCCAAACTTCTATCGACGCTTTGAAGGAATTAACATGGGGGTTTTGCTTAGTATGCAAAGGCGAAGATGAATTATGCAAAGATTTGAAAGAAAAATGGAGGATTTACTTAGGCGAAGTTCAACGCCGGCGACGCTCCTACCGTCCTCCAGATGAGTGACTTCATCTCCTTCTTTTTTCGTTTGTGATGTTCTTTTCCTGTTTTAGTTCTTTTGGATATTGTGATTGTTGTTCTATGTTTGGTTTGAGTTTTAAACATATTTTGATTGTTTTGTTGGATCTACAAAAACGTGTTCTTCTGTTCAATGTTTGATGTTAACAAAAAATTCTTTGATGATTTCTTCTGGGATAAAAAAACTGGTTTTCTGTTTGGTTTGTTGTAATCAGAGAAAAAATATTTTGACAATTACTTCTGGATTTTCAAAACGTGCCCCACTGTTAATTGATTTGTTGTTATATATATGAATGTTGGTTTCTGTGAGATAACTTGTTGGATCCTGTTCCCAGATTTTGAGGGATGTTTGCTTTGTGGATTTAAGGTTGTTTGATCTGGACAATGCAATGTGTTCTTGAGCATTTTCTTTGATTCATCGTGTAAACAATTAATTTGTTTATTCTATTAGTTATTTTTTCAGTTTTATATAAGCGCTTATTTGATAAGATGTTTAATCCTTTGAATTGTTTTTTACAGGTGAAGTGATGTTGATTAGAAAAGGGGGGGGGGGGGGGGGGGCGCTGCAAATTCAACAGGTTTTGGAAAAAGTTTTGAAGAGTGGTTTTTGGAATTGGGATTGGGGCGCTGGAACTTCCAAAAGAGCTTTTGGAAAAGTCTTTGAAACTTGCTTCAAACCGTTGGATTTTACAGCTTATTCCAACTTTTCAACTTATTTAGATGTAACAGAATTTTGGATTGTAATATTTGGATCATGTGTTGGTTGTTTTCAACATGTAAATTTAATTTGAAACTTCTTTTTCGGAGAACTATGTAACTACTTTGGATTATTTGGAACTTTGGATTTAATTGGAACTTTGGATTATTATGAATTTCTTGGACTATGCATCTAATTATGCAATTAAACACTTTAAACCTTGCCTTAGCAATTTAATTGTATTAATCAAAAGAACTTTTAAACCATATCTCAGACTAAAGATGGGTTGGGCCAAGAATGCAATTTTTGATGGATTTTCAACTTGGTTAACTTTAGCACATTAATATTAACCAAAATAAAATGTGCCAAAAGGCCTAAAATAAAAGATGTCACAAAAACATATTGCAATTTCAAACTTTGATCATAAAAAACCAATTAAATACTCATGCATGTGGTATCTTGATCTTAAACCAAAAATACTCATACTTAGAAAAGATGCAAGTTTAGTTTAAGGATTATTTTATGAATGGTTTAGAGATTTGGCATATGTATTTGAGACGTGCAAATGGGTTTAATGATGAGTGATCATAAAAAATATCCATGACTCTTAATACTTTACTAGTAATCAAGTGGATTTTGGATTAGTAATGTAAAAAGATTCAAACCACACTTTGCAATATTAATCATGGACACATTTATGTGAATAGGCCTTTGAAACAAAGAGATCTCATGGATAAACCAAAATGGGCCTTGTTAGCCAAAAATGCACATACCATCCCATGCTTCAGTAAAAGACAAATGCAGCAGATATTTTCTTAAGGATCTTAACAGATGAAAGTGTCAGTGAAGACTTGATGTCACTGAGGGCTGAGAAACCCTAAAATAGAACCTATGTCTTAAGATAAAATTCATGTCTCTTAACATTGGGCAGGGAATGTTGGTGAAATATTTTTCTTTACCCGGACAAAATTGGGGTATCACAGTTACCTTTATTTAATTACCTCGAACCGGAAAGTAAGAATGACAGCAGTCTTCGTGCATTCGTGGTGGGAGATAATTAAATACAAGAAGACCCAAATTTTGCCCTAAGAAAAGTAAGGAAGAAAATATAGGAAGAAAATGTGGTGATAAATGGCAAACGACATTATCCCACAGTAAAAAATGGAACAGTCAAGACTTTTTGTGAGTCGTCAGAATAGTGTCTTAGATATCTCAGTCGAGACATGTGGAATGACATCCCTAGCTAAATCTTAAGACTTCCCAGGATGCTAGAATAATATAAAGAAAACCTGGCATGAGACTCTTCATTTTGATGAAGCAGCATCTCAAATAGTAAAAGTGAGATTCTCTGAATCGGGTCGAAGCAACATCTTATATGATAGAATTAAGATATTCCGGTAATGGGAAAAAATACCTTAATTGAATCTAAGACTCTCCGAGGATATTAGAGCAGTATCTCTAAAAAGAATCTGAAATGAGACTCTTCATTTTGATGAAACAGCATCTCAAACAGTAAAAATGAGATTCTTTGTATCGGGTCGAAGCAGCATCTTATATGATAGAATTAAGATATTCCAGCAAAGGAAAAATACCTTAATAGAATCTAAGACTCTCCGAGGATATTAGAGTAATATCTCTAAAAGAATCTGAAATGAGACTCTTCATATTGATGAAGTAGCATCTCAAACAGTAAAAATGAGATTCTCTGTATCGAGTCGAAACAACATCTTATATGATAGAATTAAGATATTCCAGCAAGGGAAAAATAACTTAATTGAATCTAAGACTCTCCGAGGATATTAGAGCAGTATCTCTAAAAAGAATCTGAAATGAGACTCTTCATTTTGATGAAGCAGCATCTGAAACAGTAAAAATGAGATTCTCTGTATCGAGTCGAAACAACATCTTATATGATAGAATTAAGATATTCCAGAATAGGAAAAATACCTTAATTGAATCTAAGACTCTCCGAGGATATTAGAGCAGTATCTCTAAAAGAATCTGAAATGAGACCCTTCATATTGATGAAGCAGCATCTCAAACAGTAAAAGTGAGATTCTCTGTATCGAGTCGAAACAACATCTTATATGATAGAATTAAGATATTCCAACAAGGGAAAAATACCTTAATTGAATCTAAGACTCTCCAAGGATATTAGAGCAATATCTCAAACAGATAAATGAGATTTTGCAGATAAATGAAGAAGTATCTCAAACAGATAAATGAGATTCTTCAGATAAATGAAGCAGTATCTCGAATATTCGTCTGTTGGGGGAATTTTTGAAAAGACTCCTTTTGTGAGAGATTTACTAGAAATGCTCTACAGGGGAAAAAGCTCATAAGAGACTTTTTAGGGTAACCTCTGCTTTGGGAGCAATGATAAAAATGCTTGGAATGTCATTATTAGTCATAAAGTTTGAAAGTGATTTGCTGAGAAATAATCCCGCGAGCATATGTAGGGTAATAACTTCATTTGGAAATGAGGAATGTCCAAGATATACATGAATGACCTTGGATCCTGGTATTTTATATTGGGTTTTTTGTATGATGTCCCACTTTATGTGAGAATTCCATGCATGGGATGATGCATGAGATACATGCAAGTATGCAATTGCTGGGGATATTTGGCTGTGCATGCAGGAATGCGAACAATTTTTATTTTGTTGAACTTCCCATTTTATGGGAGTGTTGTGTATGAGTATGCTGATGATTGATATGACCGTGTTTTTTTTTTAAATTTTTCTGTTTGGTAGGAAAGCCATTTATGAACGATTCATATGATGCATGTGGGAATGCAAATAGGTAATTGGACATGCCCCGGTTAAGACGTTTTTGCTTTGGGGTACGATGCCAGTAGTGTGGACTTTTGTTATTGGGGTGATTAATGAAGATCAAGTTTTGATGCCCCTACTAGGTAATTTTGGGGATATATTTGGGTTGCTCCAAGTTACTGAAAGGTTCAGACTTCTCAACACGCGATACTCCATCCATGATTTATCAATGATTCTGCTGGAAATGTAATGGAGCCTTGTCCCGGTTTGGCTATACCATGAGTACATTTATGAGAGGTATGAATTAGTAGTTGAAAGGAACATAACTATCTGCAATCAGTCCTACACCTTTATGAAAAACAAGAATGAATCTTGGATACTAAAGGATTCGTCCGCTTACTGTTTCAAAAGCAATTTTACCACTTTATTTAAACCTGTGTTTTATTTTCTCCAATAATTTTTTAAAAGTGATGTTTATCAAAAATAAAAGGTGATTTGCAAACAAACAGATGAAATACAAAAAATGATTTGGGCACACTTTTGTTGAGAAAATTTCTCTTTTATTGATTTGACCCTTAAATGGGTGATTGTACATAAAGATGCAATTCCTTAATGAGGTAAATTACGGTGCATAGAAATAAAATGGCAATGAAAATTGAGTTGTTATTGAGTTTCCACACTGCTATGATCTTTATGTCTTTGATAGTCTGAGCACTTTGCTTTTGAAAAGTAAGGTAGATTGATTCTTTGTCCTCGAGGATACGCCCAATGTCTGTAAGTACTACTTTTTGCCTTGGAATTAATCCCTAACTTTTGCCTGGACCGCCCTTTCGGGTTTTCGATCCACCGGGATACCCTTTTTTTGCCTGAATCGCCCTTTCGGGTTTTCAACTCAGCGGGTCAATTCTTTTATTTTTATCCCTAACTTTTGCCTGGATCGCCGTTTCGGGTTTTCTATCCATCGGGATAGCCATTTTTGCCTAAATCGCCCTTTCAGGTTTTCGATTTAGCGGCTTTTGTTATTCCACTTTTTTAAGCGAAGTACTTTTTAACAGCATCAGTATTGGTGGGAAGCGGCAACTCATCACCATCCATAGTTGCTAGAATTAGAGCACCTCCGGAAAAGTCTCTAACCACAACAAATGGACCTTCATAATTTGGCGTCCATTTCCCTCTGGAGTCTTTGTGAATAGGCAAGACTTTCTTCAACACTAAATCTCCCTCTTGGAACACCCTGGGACGAACTTTCTTGTCGAATGCCTTTTTAAGACGCCTCTGATAGAGTTGACTGTGACCTAACCCTTTCAAGCGTTTTTCCTCAATAAGGTTGAGCTCTTCGTACCTTGATTGAACCCATTTTGCCTCGTCTAACTTAGCCTCCATCAAGACTCTCATCGAGGGGATCTCTACCTCTATAGGGAGAACTGCTTCCATACCGTATACCAAGGAATAAGGGGTTGCCCCTGCTGAAGTTTGTACCGACGTGCGATAACCATGTAATGCGAAAGGTAACATCTCGTGCCAATCCTTGTACGTGACAACCATCTTTTGGATGATCTTCTTGATATTTTTATTCGCAGCTTCAACACCCCATTCATCTTAGGTCGATAGGATGATGAGTTGTGATGCTCGATTTTGAACATTGCGCATAACTCATCCATGGTCTTGTTGTTGAGATTGGACTCATTATCAGTGATGATCTTGTTAGGAATCCCATATCGACATATGATGTTATTTTTTAAGAAACGGGCGACTACGTGCTTTGTGACATTCACATAAGACGCGACTTCCACCCATTTGGTAATGTAATCTATGGCCACCAAGATAAACCGGTGTCCATTTGATGCTTTGGGCTCTATCATTCCAATCATGTTGATGCCCCACATAGAGAAAGGCCAAGGTGATGCTATGACATTCAGCGGGGTAGGCGGTACATGTATTTTGTCAGCATAGATTTGGCATTTATGGCATCCTCTGGTGTAATGATAACAGACGGCTTCCATCGTCAACCAGTAGTAACCTGCCCTCAGGATTTTCTTTGCCATGGCATGCCCATTGGCGTGCATACCGAAAGACCCTTCGTGTATGTCCTTCATAAGCTGGTCAGCACACCTTAATAAAACCATGTCATAGTTTTGCTTGTACAACACCTCTCCGTTCAAGAGGAACTTTGATGCCAACCTCCGGAGGGTCCTTTTGTCAAGGATGGAAGCCTCTGCCGGATATTCCCGCTTCTCCAGATATTGCTTGATATCAAAGAACCAGGGTTTACCATCTGGTTCTTCTGCTGTTGTTTGGCAATGAGCAGGTTCGTCAAAGCGCCTAATTTCAATGTGGGGCTGATGGTTGGGCCATATTAATTTGTACATGGAAGCCAAAGTTGTTAAGGAATCTGCCATCCGATTCTCTTCTCGAGGAATATGAGAGAAAGTGATTTCGTCGAACTTTGGGAGTAACTTCAGCACGTAATCCCGATATTGAATTAGGTTAGCATGTCTTATTTCCCAATCGCCTCTGATCTGATGTATGACTAGAGCGGAGTCCCCGAATACTTCTAGTATCTTGATCTTTAACTCAATATCTTCTTCCAATCCTAGTATGCAAGCTTCATACTTGGACACGTTGTTTGTACATGTAAAACAAAGCTTTGCGGTGAACGGTAGATGGAAATTCTTGGGAGACATCAGTACTGCCCCAATTCCATGGCCTATTGCATTTGAGGCACCATCAAACATGAGTGTCCAACATGCTCTTGGCTCAAGACTTTCCTCTAGTTTGGAGTCTTCAACATTCTTAACAACCATGATGTTCTCATATGGGAAGTCAAATTTCAAAGATTGGTAATCCTCCAGTGGTTGGTGAGCAAGATGGTCTGCTAATATGCTCCCTTTGATCGCCTTTTGCGCAACATATTGGATATCGTATTTTGACAACAACATTTGCCATCGGGCAATTCTACCAGTGAGAGCTGGTTTCTCGAATATGTACTTGATGGGATCCATTTTAGATACCAACCAAGTCGTGTGAGTTAGCATGTACTACCTGAGACGCTTAGCGGCCCATGCAAGTGCACAACAAGTCTTCTCGAGTAGTGAATATCTGGTCTCACAATCATTAAATTTCTTGCTCAGGTAATATATGGCATACTCTTTTCTACCAGTCTCATCTTGTTATCCCAATACGCAACTCATGGACTCGTTAAGCACGGCTAGATACATGATGAGAGGTCTCCCTTTTGCAGGGGGCATCAGAATCGGTGGCTCTTGCAAGTATTCTTTAATTTTGTCAAAGGCTATCTGGCAGTCATTGTTCAACTCCACGCCTTGATTCTTCCTCAGAAGTTTGAATATTGGTTAGCACGTTGAAGTAAGGTGAGAGATAAACCTGGCGATGTAATTTAATCTCCCCAAGAAACCACGAACCTCCTTTTTAGTTTTCGATGCAGGCATGTTCTGAATGGCTCGAACCTTGTCAGGATCTAATTCAATTCCCTTTTGGCTTACAATAAAGCCTAAAAGCTTCCCAGATCGAACCCTGAATGTGCATTTATTAGGATTAAGTCTCAACCTAAACTTCCTCAAACGAGCGAAAAGTTTTCCCAGGATGGTGATACGCTCTTCTTCTGTCTGGGATTTGGCAATCATGTCATTGACATACACCTCAATCTCTTCATGAATCATGTCATGAAAGAGAGTCACCATGGCACGTTGATATGTTGCCCCAGTGTTTTTTAATCCAAACGACATTACTTTGTAACAAAAGGTGCCCCAAGGTGTAATGAACGTGGTCTTCTCCATGTCTTAGGGATCCATTTTAATTTGGTTGTACATAGAGAAACCATCCATAAAGGAAAACACGGAGAACTGAGATGTGTTATCCACCAATACATTAATGTGAGGTAATGGGAAATCATCTTTGGGACTAGCTCTATTTAAGTCTCGGTAGTCTACGCACATGCATACTTTTCCATCTTTCTTCGGCACTGGTACAATGTTGGCAACCCATTGTGGGTACATAGTGACTTCTAGGAAACCAGTGTCAAACTGCTTTCTCACCTCTTCTCTGATCTTGAGAGCCATATCTGGTCGAGTTCTTCTTAGCGTTTGTTTGACAGCAGGGCATTCTTCTTTAAGGGTAAGCTTGTGAGTCACAATATCAATATTTAACCCAGGCATGTCTTGGTATGACCAAGCAAACACGTTATCATATTCGTGGAGGAGCTCTATCAACCTTGTCTTCACTGTATCTTGAAGCGCGGTGCCTACCCTCACTTCTCTCTTATCTTCTTCTGTTCCCAGACTGATAACTTCAACGTCTTCTTGGTGTGGTTGAATGACCTTGTCTTCTTGTCTGAGTAATCTGGCCAACTCTTCAGGGAGCTCACAATCTTCCCCCACTTCGTCTTCAGCTTGGTAGATTGGACAATCAAAGTCATATTGGACCGTAGCTGTGTCGTTATCAATGGTCTCGGTGGTGTTTCTGCATGTTATGATTTATGCAGTTTATTTAGAAAGTGCGAGCATAAAAATTGATTGCCATTTTTGTAATTAGATAAAAATTAAAGGAAAGGAACATAAATTTGGATGCAAATTGTCATTTCATAAATGATAAAAACTCTAGAAAAAGATAAATGAGGCTCTACAACATGCCACTGTGCCTTGGGCAGAGCACAGGGTTTTGTCTAAAATGATAAAATTACTTTTGAAATATTTGGGGAACTTCCACAGCCTTCCAGTTTGTCAGTTCTTCATTAGGTGCGGCTTGACGCATCCAGCTAGACACTGCCTCTTCGCGATCTTCTTCGCTGATCATTGCGACCTACTTTCCAAAGATGTGGCCAACGCTGGTGAACATTTTCTCTATAGAAGGAATCTTCTCTTTGTCAGGTTGGTTACCGGCTTTGTGTGATGATGGGTCATACCCCAGGCCAAACTTGTCTCGTTTCTCTTTCACTTCCACCACTTTGCCCCGGTCTTGAGCATCTTCACTTTCCATAACAGCTTTAGCTCCTTGCCACGAGGCCATGGATGGTCCTGATTCCGGGACCTCCAAGTCTGTTGGATGGCCATCATGTTTACCACTTCCAAGGATTGGAATGGTGTCTCAGTGATTTCACCATCCACCTCGATATATCGGAAAGATGTCAAGTGGCTAACCAAGACATCTTTTTCTCCTCCAATTACAATCATCTTGTCATTTGTAATGAATTTTAGTTTTTGATGCAGAGTGGAGGTGACAGCACCTGCGGAGTGAATCCAGGGTCTCCCAAGTAGGCAACTATAACCGGGATTTATGTCCATGACCTGGAACGTGATATTGAAAATAGTTGGACCTATCTTGGTTGGTAAGTCAACCTCTCTTATCACTGCTCGCCTTGAGCCATCAAATGCCTTTACGATTAGGGTGCTGGGTTTCATACTTATCCCTTCTATCGGCAGATTTATCAAAGTTGTCTTTGGCATGACATTTAATGAGGAACCTGTGTCTACTAACACTCTTGACAGTATAGTATCTATGCATTTCAATGAGATATGGAGGGCCTTGTTATGGTTCTTTCCTTCGATTGGCAATTCATCATCATTAAAACCCAAGATGTTCCCAGTGATTACACAAGCTATCACATCATCAAACTATTCTATTGTTATGTCCTTCGTGATATGTGCGACACTTAATACTTTCAACAACGAATTCCCGTGTGCTTCCGAGTTGAGCAGTAGGGATAACATGGAAATTTTGGAAGGTGTTTGATTTAGCTGGTCCACCACCTTATAATCGCTCTTCTTGATTATCCTCAAAAACTTCTCAGCCTCCTCACGAGTGACAGCAGCTTTAGGAGACAGGTGCATATCTTGCATTCCTTGATTAGGGATGGGGATTTGGATAGCAGCCTCCTTCCTTTTAGCTCTTTCAGAAGTATCAGCAGTTCTTGGTGCGAACACTCGGCCACTATGCGTCATTCCTGCTGGCCCCACAATTGAAGTGACATTTGGTTCGTTGATCATCAAAGGTTGATCTTCCTTCCCCTGCTTAAAAGCTCTAGGCTGATATATCCATGGGGCTGCCTTCTCATCTTTATATTTGAATGGTGCTGGAAACTCCATCACCAACGGGCTTATAGGTATTTTTACTTTAACCTCATCATATGGGATGTCCACCACGGCTATCTCTTCCCGATGCTTTCTCTTGACACGCCAATTTATCTGTAACTTGCCTCGATCCAGCATTTGTTGTATAAAACTCCTCAACTCTTCATTGTTCTCTTCCTCAACCAGCTCCTCCGGGATCAGACCACTCTTCAGCAATTATGCTCCTATCATGGTGATAGGGGTTTGAATCTCTTCAACCTTACGGATCAATTTTCCTTGATCACTCTCCTCAATGGCACTGACGGAAGCATCCTTATGCATTGGCATAGGGTTGATGTTCACGTTCGGGCGTCTCAGAGTGAATGAGACGGCTTTGGCTTCGATCAAGTCTTGTACCCGATTTTGAAATGCGAAATAGTTCTCCAAGGTATGACCAGGTGCTCCCATGTTAAACTCACAATGGGTATTAGCGTCGTATCCGGGTGGATATGGAAAAACAGCTGGTTTTAACTCCCTCAATGTTAGAAGGCCCTCCTTTTGCAGATATGGGAATATCTGACTATAAGGTACTGGTAGGGGATCAAGTTTCCTTCTTGGAGGTCTTGGTTTGAATTGTCTTGGGGGTGCGGTATTTTGCTGATGATGATGTTGTTGATGTTGTGGTTGATACATTTGTTGTTGTTGCATTGGCTGTTGATAAGGTATGGGTACCACGGCGGCGACTTGACCATATGAAGCATGTTGTTTCCCTTTATAGTTTCTGGATATGGCATTTGTTTCACCTTCTCTTTTCTTCGGGAAGCCTCCAGAATACTTCTTCGGTGCGCTAGGGGCTGTCACCGCTCCTGGAATCTTTCCATCCCTCAACCCCTTCTCTATGCGGTCTCCAATCGTGACTAGATGTGTGAAGTCAGATGCTGCACTGCTCACAACTCGATCAAAGAATGGGTCATTCAAGGTGTCCACAAATATCCTGGTCATTTCCTTTTCAGACAATGGTGGATCTACCTGAGCAGCCAACTCTCTCCACCACTGGGCGTATTCTTTAATTGACTCACCCTCCTTCATAGCCATCCCTTGCAACTGCATCCGGTCGGGTGCCATATCTAAGTTATATTTGTACTGAAGGAGAAATGCGTCAGCCAAATCCTCCCAGTTTTGAATTCGCCCCTGCTCTAAGCTCATGTACCATCTCAGAGATGCTCCACTCAGACTGTCTTGGAAATAGTGTACAAGTAGTTTGTCATTTTCGGTATGAGAAGCCATTTTCCTGAAGTACATTACCAGGTAACTTTTTGGACAAGTTTGTCCTTTGTATTTCTCGAAGTCTGGAGTTTTAAATTTAGCCGGGATGACTAAAATTGATACCAAACGCATGTTCATGGGAGAGGCATCGAAGATATTGTTTCCTTCTATGGATTTGATCTTCTTTTCCAGGGCACGGAGCCTATCTGCAGCAGGATCTGGAAGTATCTTAGGCTTCAGTTGATCAGGCATATAGAATGCATCGTATTGGTCATCTCCAATTTCGGATCCATGATGAGTAGACGTATCAGAAGGTTCTGCATGATCTCTATCTCTTTTGCCTCCTACCGGTATCTGAACCAGTCTCTTCTTGGTGGGGACGTAACCCTCGTCTTGGGGATTCAGTCCTGGCGTGTTATCATTCCTTTTTGCCCTAGCTTCTTCCTCCTCAATCCTCTCTCTCTCTAAGCGATTGAGAGCATTGTCTCCAATAGCTGGTCCATCTTCTCCTGGATCGTATTCATGTTTGTCCTCATGGTAACCTGGTTGTCCTCAACTTGCTCTAATGTCATCTTGTATTTGCTTCGCATCTCGTATCGGTGTTGATTAGTTAGTGTGGCTGGATAAAGGGTAAAAAGGTTGGGTATGTTTTTTTTGAACTTTTATGAAGCGTGATGCATAATGAAGATGTGAATGTTATGCATATTTTATTTTCAGGGAACCATTCGAGTTTCATTAGTTGTTAGTAATTCGAAGAAACAAGAAATACTTAGAATAACAATAATGGAGTAATTTTTAAATGTCATCCATTCAAGTATACAACATAGGGGTCCAAAAGAAGGTCATAGTTCAAAAGTACATTAGTTAAAGGAACAAAATACAAGACATAAGCAAATTAAACAGCTAGCTTTTTGGCCTGAAGCTCTTCTAGTTCCTCATTGAATCTCTTCAGCAACCCTTTACAGAGCAGAATGAAATTGATTATGGCTAGAGGAGTGCTATCTTCTTTCAACTCTTCGACTGCGTCTCTCAACTTCCATGGTAATTATTTAGCCGCCCAATTACAGAACCCTACTAGCCCATCGAGCTTTGCACAAAACTTGTCTCTATCTCCTTGTAAGAAGTCTATGGTCTTCTTAAAGGATTCATAATCCTCAATCATATAGTCTCTCTCTTTCAACCATATGGAGTTGTCTTGGCGTAATGACTCTAGCTGGTTCTTCCAATAGCTGACAGACTCCCTTGCATCTCTTACTTCTCGGCACTTCTCCTCCCATATCATGGGTGACACCCTAGAAGCTTCAGTGGCTGTATTCTTGAGTCGGCGCTCCTGATCTACTTCAGCTTTTGCATGACGTACAGAATTGGTGAGTTCTTTTATCTGAACCCCAAGTGTATCCCTTATCATCTTGTTTTCCTTCGTGGCTAGATGCCACCAACGCTCATTGTCTTGACATTCTTTCTGAGCTTGTCGTAGTTGACCCTTAAGAATGTCTAAACAATGATCAGCTTGTTCTAATCCCACTTTGATCTTTTTCCTCTTATTCTCTTCCTTGTTGAACTTTCACACATGTGCCTGAAGTTGTACCTCTTTTATCTCAAGCTCCACTTCATATTGTTTTTCTCATTGACGGTTTGCTGGAGTTTTATCTGCAACTCTTCATTCTCTTTTTCTAGCTTTGCCATGGTGGTCTTGAGTTCCTCCATTTCTTCAATAAGGACATGGGTGAGCTTAGGTTTAGGAAGAGGTATAGGTGTCCGAATGACAAATGGCATTTTAATCATCCGCACCCTTACGTTTACCCACTGAAAATATGGTTCTTTTGTAATCCCATTTGCTCTCCCTAAATAAACTTTCCCTTTTCGATTGGCATTCTTCCAAGCCTCTTTTATTCGCTGGAATAAGCTTGGATTCTCAACCCCAAAGTCAAGTAACAAGAAAGTTTCCAAAGAATTTGCCTCTGGAGGGCCTTCCATTGGGTAGCCAAGTTGTTTGAGTGATTGAAACGGGTTAGCATTCGCACACGCTTGAGTTCCAATAAGTGGTAGATTAGGGAAATCCCCACATCTGAATATGATGTCTACGTTGATGTATTCTTTAAAGTACCAAGAGAGTGCCTCATATCGGAGTGATCCCAATCTCTGAGGCTAACTAACATTTGTCTGTTCAACCCAAGCACCTGTCTTCGGAAGATGTTCTAGAAACCACTTATATAATAAAGGAGCACAACAAGCAATCAATCCCTTCTTCTTAGTATAATTATGACTTATGTAATAGTATACATCGAATAATAAGTGGGTACTGGGTTTCCAGTAAGGAAAACACGAATGGCAGCCATGTCTATGAAACCATCCATATTCGGGAATAGGACGACGCCATAGATGGCCAACGCAATAGCAAAGTAACAAGCATCCCAACTTTCTGCTTTCAATAGGGTATGAGCTCTTTCCAAAAGAAAACTTAGTGAAAATCCTTTGGTATTCCCTTTGGTCTCTAAGTTAGCCTCTGCTTCCTTTTCATCCATGTGAAGCGCACTAGCAATGACCTCAAGGGGCAAAGATTCATCTATCCCTTCAAATAATGGCTTGTTCTTCATAGGAATCCTAACAAGACGCTCGAATTCTTCCAACGTTGGTGCTAGCTGGAAGTCTTGGAATGTGAAGCATCTTAAAGGTAGGTCATAATATTGGGCCAAAGTGATTAAAGTTGTATAGTCTAGTCGTTGATTGAGGATGCTGAGCAGATTGCCATAATTCTTCCCAAAGTTGATTCTGTATACCGGGTGCATCTGAGAGACCAAGTCACGTAAGCTCTTTAGATCGGGATCCTTGAACTTGAAAGAGTAAATGTTTCTTTTGCTTGATTCCATATTTCTTGAATTCCTGCAACTCATGATAGTCAGATTCCTTGGAAGTAAAATAATATGAATGTTATGCTATGAATGATGTTATGCGTGCCACATTTAGGTTAATATACAGGTCGTGAGAGCAGGTATTACTAAACAAAACCCTTTTGGGAGGATACTAAAGTAAAAAGGTTCCCAAAGTCATCAATCAATATTTAGGAAAGTTATTGTCATGAGGAAAACTCATCTGCAAATAATATCCCCAAACAGAGTCTCGTTTGGGTGAGGCCTTCGTATGGTCCCAAAGAGGAAAACTCCTAGTGGGTCCATACTCCACAACTCTCGAGTCCAAGGTTCTAATAAGGTTCTCAGAGTCATAGATCGAGGTTGGGAATACCACTGTAAGGTAATAATATGCCTAAGGGATCTCATCTGATTGGGGCTTTCGTATTAACCTAATAAGTCTGAGACTTTTAAGGTAAATACTACATAAACATCGGATATAATGGGTTAAAAGGTCCCTAGAGTCATTGATCTAACTTGAGAATACTATCGTCGTGACAAAAACTCGTCGGGCAATAATATTTCAAGAGAATCTCCTCTAGGCGAGGTCTTTGTATCTTCCCAACAAGGAAGACTCCTTGTGGGCGCCCACTATGCAACCACCAACTTAATCTTATGGTTTTTCTCAGACTCGGGTGGAGAGCATATCTCACAAAGTATCACCAACCAGAGAACCCCTATAATACATAACCAATAAAACCTCATACAATAATTATGACAACATAGTAATACAAAATAAATAACAAACAGATACACAAAATTAACACACAATACGTCAATTGAACTAAATTAGGCATCACTCTCTTTTGCTTGGAGCATATCCCTAGCAGAGTCGCCATCTGTCGCATCTCGAAAAATACGATTCCTCGCGATGGTTGCTGAAAAATTAGTGTTCGAACTGAGTCGCCACCGAACTTTATTATCCCAATGAAGGGATAGGAAAATATCGATAAAACCTTTAGGAAATGGAATAATGGTCGTCGCAACCATATTCGGGTTCGGGAGTGGATTACGTAAGGGGAAGGTATTAGCACCCCTTACGATCGTGGTACTCAACGGGAACCTTTTAGTTCTAATTTGCATTTCGAGTGTTAATTTACGTTTGTTTGTTATCTTTGGGTTATAAAATATTGAAAATAGAAATGGATGAGAATCTCAGAAAGGAGAAATGAGAGGTTTTTTATTAGTGTGCTCGCGAAGATACAACAATCTCCTGCCTACGTATCCTTATGGTATAATACAAAATACAGAAATCAGAGCATTCGTAGTTCGGGGAACTACGGTTGATTGGTGTTTTTTAATGAATAAATGTTTAGATCGCATCCTAAAGGCTAAACGTTGGCTTGTCTACTCTCGGCGGAGGCTTAAGGGCTAGTTTGTTGTGCGCATTAGAAAGGATTAAACGGTGTTCTTTCTTAAAAGAGTTTTGATCACACGAGGGTGACAAGTTAGATTAATATATTGGATGTTTTGATTGGTTGAGATGTTCTTGGTTAAATGACGATCACTCGGATAGTCGAGTAAGACAACTCGTATCCTAACCATCGGGAAAGGGAGTAGAAGACTCTAGACCACTTTCTTTTTCATCTTTAATTATGGGAAAGATCTGATAATAGTTAAGGTGTTTTCAAAGGATGACGAATACTCGGATAATCGAGTAAGACAACTCGTATCCTAATAATCGAGAAAGGGAATAGAAGACTCTAAACCGCTCTCTGCTTCATCTGAGTATTTATGAAAATAAGGGTGTATATGGTTGACCTATTTTTATCATGAACGACAAATACTTGAATGACTGAGTAAAATAACTCATATCCAAGCCTTTGAGGAGAGGAATCGAAGGCTCAAGACCATCTCCCTTTTCGTATAATTTGTTATGAAAGTGATTTGATTAAGTTGTATGTTTGCAAAGAAATGACAATTGTTCGACTGACCGAGTAAGAGAACTCGTATTCGACCAATTGAGGAGTGAAGTTGAAAACTCAAAGTCAACTCCTTTTTCATTTAACTTACTATGAAGATATTTTGATTTAATCGGGGTTTGGAGATTTGTAGAGGAACGAAAACTATTTGACTAACCAAGTAAGAGAACTTGTACTTAAATAGTCGAGGAGAAAAATTGAAGACTCAAAGTCATCTCCCTTTTTATTCCTTAATGTAGAAGGATTTGATTTATTCGCGCTTAGGTGGATTAGAAATGATGGTTGTTCGATTAATCGAGTACAAGAGTTCGTGTTTAAATAATCGAGGATAGGAGTTGAAAACTCAAAAGCATTGCATCTTTTATTCTTAAGTGAAATAGTATTCGATTGTGATTAGGTGTTTTGAATTCTTAATAAAGAATGATCGATGTTGGATCGAGGTTTTAAATTTGTATTTTTTGTGAATGAATTGAATTTATTTAGTAAATAGTTCATCTAATTGATTAATAAAAATCGAATAGGTCTCATTGTAAGGAGGCCCAAGAGTAAGCCATGTAAGGTTGATGGCGATACTTTTACAAGTAATTGACTTACAAAGGCGTTTTGAAAATGGGGTCGACTTTGAATCGAGAAGTATGTGATTTATTTTTGAAATTGGCTCGAATGATTTTAAATCGGTGAAAACGACAGAATTTTCTCACAATTATAACATGTCATCCATGTGCACTCAAGGCTCGGTATAAATAAATAAATAAAGAATAATCATGCACATACACTCCACAAAAATAAATAAACATCTAAATTATAAATGACATTAAAAATAATATAATTAATTAATTAAATATTTAGTAGATTATTTTGATTAAATAATGAGTAATTAAAAAATGATGATATAACCAAATAATTGCATATTTACTATTAAATATTAATATTAACAATAACAATATAATTACATATTTACTATTAAATATTAATAATAATAATAATAATAATAATAATAATAATAATAATATAATTATAATTTTGAAACAAAGTAAGTAAAATAAAATATTTATTTATTTATTTTTTATAGCCATAAAAATCTATTATATATTTTTTATATGTATATAAATAAGATAAAATAAGTGAAATAAATTAAAAAATGAAAGAAAATGGGCCAAGTAAAAGAAAAGCCCAACACTGGGCGCTGCTGGAAATAGAACTGGGGTTTTGAATAGAGAAAGAGTCTTTGGGCTCAACCAGAGTTGGCCCAAACGGAAATACCAAAGCCCTAAATGGATTGGTCAAACATTGACTAAACAGGGAGAAATCTGGGCCACATAATCAACATACTTTGGCTTGGTCAAAAAATCAAAGGAGGTGTGTGAGGGTACACCACCATGTTGTGGGGGGATCCACACAGGATCCCCTGGTTGACTCAGGTTCAACCAACCAAGTGGCATCATCAGAAGGGGCCATGTGGCGTCCATGCCACAAACTCCACCAAATAAAAACCCAATTTTGAGAGAGAGAGGGAATCATTCTCTCATTCCCACTCTCTCTCTCTCTTCTTTTCCAAATTCAAGTTGCTCTGCAACTTTTCATCATCACTGTCGTCCTATATCACGGCCAACCTTGCCGGAGAAGACGGTGGCGGCCGGCCAACCTTGGTGGCGCGGCCGTCTCCTCCGGCGACCTCCAACCCTAAATCTCAAAACACCAAACACAAACCCTACTCTATTTTGGCCGGAGATTCCAAATCCGGCCTCCCTTTTTCCAAACTCCCTCTCAAACGTCTGGATCGGTACTCGAAAGGAAGAAAAACCTAAACCCTAACCTGAGTTCTCTCTTTCGTGCGGCCAACAAACCCTAACGTCCTTAACCTAAACAACAAAACCCTAGCCATCAAAACCCTAACCCTAAAGTTCGTGATCCAAACTTCTATCGATGCTTTGAAGGAATTAACATGGGGGTTTCTCTAAGTATGCAAAGGCGAAGATGAATGATGTAAATATTTGAAAGAAAAATGGAGGATTTACCTGGGTGAAATTCAACGCCGGAGACTCTCCTACCGTGCTCCAGATGAGTGACTTCGTCTCCTTCTTTCTTCGCTTGTGATGTTCTTTTCCTGTTTTGGTTCTTTTGGATATTGTGCTTGTTGTTCTATGTTTGGTTTGAGTTTTAAAAATATTTTAATTGTTCTGTTGGATCTTCAAAAACGTGTTCTTCTGTTCAATGTTATATGTTAACAAAAAAAAACTTTGATGATTTCTTCTAGGATAAAAAAACTGGTTTTCTGTTTGGTTTGTGGTTATCAGAGAAAAAATATTTTGACAATTTCTTCCGGATTTTCAAAACGTGCCCCACTGTTAATTGATTTGTTGTTATATATATGAATGTTGGTTTCTGTAAGATAACTTGTTGGATCCTGTTTCCAGATTTTGTGGGATGTTTGCTTTGTGGATTTAAGTTTGTTTGATCTGGACAATGCAATGTGTTCTTGAGCGTTTTCTTTGATTCATCGTGTAAACAATTAATTTTTTTATTCTATTAGTTATTTTTTCAGTTTTATATAAGCGCTTATTTGATAAGCTGTTTAATCCTTTGAATTGTTTTTTGCAGGTGAAGTGATGTTGATTAGAAAAGGGGGGCGCTGCAAATTCAACAAGTTTTGGAAAAAGTTTTGAAGAGTTGTTTTTGGAATTGGGATTGGGGCGTTGGAACTACTAAAAGAGCTTTTGGAAAAGTCTTTGAAACTTGCTTCCAACCGTTGGATTTTACAACTTATTCCAACTTTTAAACTTATTTAGATGTAACAGAATTTTGGATTGTAATATTTGGATCATGTGTTGGTTGTTTTCAACATGTAAATTTAATTTGAAACTTCTTTTTTGGAGAACTATGTAACTACTTTGGATTATTTGGAACTTTGGATTTAATTGGAACTTTGGATTTAATTGGAACTTTGGATTATTATGAATTTCTTGGACTATGCATCTAATTATGCAATTAAACACTTTAAACCTTGCCTTAACAATTTAATTGTGTTAATCAAAAGAAAGTTTAAACCATATCTAAAACTAAAAATGGGATGGGCCAAGAATGCAATTTTGATGGATTTTCAACTTGGATAACTTTAGCAAATTAATTTTAACCAAAATAAAATGTGCCAAAAGGCCTGGCGTGCTATCATTCCTTTTTGCCATAGCTTCTTCCTCCTCAATCCTCTCTCTCTCGAAGCGATTGAGAGCATTGTCTCCAACAGCTGATCCATCTTCTCCGGGATCGTATTGATGTATGTCCTCATGGTAACCTGGTTGGCCTCAACTTCCTCTAATGTCATCTTGTATTTGCTTTGCGTCTCGTATCGGTGTTGATTAGTCAGTGTGGTTGGATAAAGGGTAAAAAGGTTGGGTAAGTTTTTTTGAATTTTTATGAAGCGTAATTGGACTTATGTAGAAGTGACAACTATCTGAGGCCGGTCAATAATAATATAGGCAACAACACAAGTTAGAAGTCTTGATTAGTGAACCAAGTCCCAACAACTTGCCATGCCAAAAAGAAAAATGAGAATTGATCTTGTATTGGTTTAAGTCCTTTGCATGATTTAAAAGACAACCTATCCTTAATGCAAAGCCATTCACTTGATCAATTGATCAAGATGAATTAGATTTGAATCAAGGAAGGTTAAATCTCCCTAATCAATGCTAACTTATCAACCTTCAACTCATTGATCAAAAAGAAAAGAAGTAGAAGATGAAGAAGAAGATGGATAAGAGAAATGGAAATGACAAAAATAAAGTGCATTAAATGAAATATCATATACCAATCCTCATATGTTGACCAATAACATTGAAGGTCAAGGTCAAACAACCAAAAACAGAAGCGAGATGAAGATTGGAAGTCAAGAAAAGAATAAAATATTTTTGACATTTTTAATATTTAAAATAAACTTGAATTAAAATATTAAAGAAAGGTCAAACTTCAAAATCACTTCAAATCAACCTTGAAAGTTCCAAGCGATTTATCCTAAGTTCAACAAGGTCAAACATCTTTTGTAAGAAGTCTATGGTCTTCTTAAAGGATTCATAATCCTCAATCACATAGTCTCGCTCTTTCAACCATATGGAGTTGTCTTGGCGTAATGACTCTAGTTGGTTCTTCCAATAGATGACAGACTCCCTTGCATGTCTTACTTCTTGACACTTCTCCTCGCATATCATGGGTGACACCCTAAAAGCTTCTGTGGCTATATTCTTGAGTCGGCGCTCCTGATCTACTTCAGCTTTTGCATGACGAACATAATTTGTGAGTTCTTTTATCTGAGCCCCAAGTGTATCCCTTATCGTCTTGTTTTCCTTCGTGGCTAGATGCCAGCATTGCTCATTATCTTGACATTCTTTTTGAGCTTGTCGTAGTTGACCCTTAAGAGTGTCTAAATAATGATCAGCTTGTTCTAATCCCACTTTGATCTTTTTCCTCTTATGCTCTTCCTTGTTGAACTTTTCCACATGTGCTTGAATCTGTGCCTCTTTTATCTCAAGCTCCCACTTCATATTGTTTTTCTCATTGACGGTTTCCTGGAGTTTTATCTGCAACTCTTCATTCTCTTTTTCTAGCTTTGCCAAGGTGGTCTTGAGCTCCTCCATTTCTTCAATAGGGACATGGGTGAGCTTAGGTTTAGGAAGAGGTATAGGTGTCCGAATGACAAATGGCATTTTAATCATCTGCACCCTTTCCTTTACCCACTGAAAATATGGTTCTTTTGTAATCCCATTTGCTCTCCCTAAATAAACTTTCCTTTTTCGATTGACATTCTTCCACGCCTCTTTGATTCGCTGGAATAAGCTAGGATTCTCAACCCCAAAGTCAAGTAACAAGAAAAAGAATTTGCCTCTGGAGGGCCTTCCATTGGGTAGCCAAGTTGTCTGAGTGATAGAAACAGGTTAGCATTCACACACGCTTGAGTTCTAATAAGTGGTAGATTAGGGAAATCCCCACAGCTGAATATGATGTCTACCTTGATGTATTGTTTAGAGTACCAAGAGAGATCCTCAGATCAGAGTGATCCCAATCTCTGAGGCCAACTAACATTTGTCTGTTCAACCCAAGCACCTGTCTTTGGAAGATGTTCTAGAAACTACTTATATAATAAAGGATCATAACAAGCAATCAATCCCTTCTTCTTAGTATACTTATGACTTATGTAATAGTAGACGTCGGCTAATAAAGTGGGTATTGGGTTTCCAGTAAGGAAAACACGAACGCAACCATGTCTATGAAACCATCCATATTCGGGAATAGGACGACGCCATAGATGGCCAATGCAATAGAAGAGTAACAAGCATTCCAAATTTCTGCTTTCAATAGGGTATGAGCTCTTTCCAAAAGAAAACTTAGTGAAAATCCTTTGGTATTCCCTTTGGTCTCTAAGTTAGCCTCTGCTTCCTTTTCATCCATGTGAAGCGCACTAGCAATGACCTCAAGGGGCAAAGATTCATCTATCCCTTCAAATAGTGGCTTGTTCTTCATAGGAATCCTAACAAGACGCTCGAATTCTTCCAACGTTGGTGCTAGCTGAAAGTCTTGGAATGTGAAGCATCTTAAAGGTAGGTCATAAAATTGGGCCAAAGTGATTAAAGTTGTATAGTCTACTCGTTGATTGAGGATGCTGAGCAGATTTCCATAATTCTTCCCAAAGTTGATTCTGTACACTGGGTGCATTTGAGAGACCAAGTCACGTAAGCTCTTTAGATCGGGATCCTTGAACTTGAAAGAGTAAATGTTTCTTTTGCTTGATTCCATGTTTCTTGAATTCCTGCAACTCATGATAGACAAATTCCTTGGAAATATAATAATATGAATGTTATGCTATGAATGATGTTATGCGTGCCACATTTAGGTTAATATACAGGTCGTGAGAGCGGGTATTACAAAACAAAACCCTTTTGGGAGGATGCTAAAGTCAAAAGGTTCCAAAAGTCATCAATCAATATTTAGGAAAGTCATTGTCATGATGAATACTCATTTGCAAATAATATCCCCAAATAGAGTCTCATTTGGGTGAGGCCTTCCTATGGTCCCAAAGAGGAAAACTCCTAGTGGGTCCATACTACACAACTCTCGAGTCCAATGTTCTAATAAGGTTCTCAGAGTCATAGATCGAGGTTGGGAATACCACTGTAAGGTAATAATACGCCCAAGGGATCTCATCTGATTGGGGCTTTCGTATTAACCTAATAAGTCTGAGACTTTTCAGGTAAATACTACATAAACACCGGATATAATGGGTTAAAAGGTCCCTAGAGTCATTGATCAAACTTAAGAATACTATCGTTGTGACAAAAACTCGTCGGGCAATAATATTTCAAGAGAATCTCCTCTAGGCGGGGTCTTCGTATCTTCCCAACAAGGAAGACTCCTTGTGGGCGCCCACTATGCAACCACCAACTTAATCTTATGGTTTTTCTCAGACTCGGGTGGAGAGCATATCTCACAAAGTATCACTAACCAGAGAACCCCAATAATACATAATCAATAAAACCTCATTCAATAATTATGACAACATAGTAATAACAGAATAAATAACAAACAGATACACAAAATTAACACACAATACGTCAATTGAACTAAATTAGGCTTCACTCTCTTTTGCTTGGAGCATATCCCTAGCAGAGTCGCCATCTGTCGCATCTCGAAAAATACGATTCATCGCGATGGTCGCGGAAAAATTAGTGTTCGAACAGAGTCGCCATCGAGTGTTAATTTACGTTTGTTTGTTATCTTTGGGTTATAAAATATTGAAAATAGAAATGAATGAGAACCTCAGAAAGGAGAAATGGGAGGTTTTTTATTAGTGTGCTCGCGAAGATACAATAATCTCCTACCTACGTATCTGTAAGACCCTAATTTTGTCACTAAGATCCCTCATGGCATCATAACATTGCATTAGATAGCCTCAAGGAGCATTGAGCATCTTGGTTCCTTTTCCATTTGGGTGGGACTCCTTGTGATTGGTTTGAGATCACCAAGCATGCTTGAATTATATATCATTTCTTTTCTTATTTTTGTTTACTAACCAAAAGCACAAAAATATGTCACTAACATCTTTTGTTTGTAGCTTGAGCAATCACAAGGTCAAGAGCTTCAAGGAGATCATTGGAACAAAGACATGGTCAAGAGGAGATGAAAAAAAGCATGGTAATGGTTCCCAAAGCTCTCATCCATCAAATATGCCTCCCTAGTATTTCAGTTCATCATTTTTTAGCAAAGCAAGTCAAAGGATTTGAGGTTTGTTCCCCAGAGAAGCCCTAATTCATCTATGCACCACAATGCCTTGCCCATGAAGTAACCTCAACCCATGGTCAAATACAATCAAGGGAAGTTCTTTAATTCATCATTTCATGCATATTTAAACTTATTTGAGTGTCATCAACCATCAATTCATCAAGATATGAGGCATGGACTTGAGAAGTTGATCAGTCAATTCATCTGACTATCTGGAAATACACTGAGACCTAACTTTTTATGTGTTGGTCAAATGGAGATGGTTCCAAAAGAAAAATTGTTCTTAAGGACAATGTGAACAACTTTCATGTTCATCAAAATTTATTTGAAGCTTGGAAGGTCATCTCCCATTCCAAGACATTATAGGTCATTTTGACTGAAACCCTAATTTTGGGTCAACTTCCCAAGAACATAACTCATTCATATTTTAAGATTTTGAGGTGGGATCAAATGCTTTGGAAATATTATTGTGTCTACTTAAAATGTTATGTTGAACAAAATTTCAAAATCTCAAAAGAAATACATGTGATAATGCAAAACATTATAGGTCACTTAGGACCAAATGCATTGAAATGGAAAAAAGTCCAACTTCAAGTGCCCATAAATTCTTCATAAAAAATCCAAATGATGCAAAATTTAAGTTCAAATTGATTTTCTTGAAAAGATCTACAACTTTGATGTTGGAGGTTTGTCCATTTGAGGCTTTCATCATCAAAACAGAAGGGCTTAAAGTTGGTTCATTTTGACAAATTTTTCAAAGGCATATTTTGTGCATTGAACTTCATGGACTGTTTTCATAAATTTCCACATTCCAAATGAGTTTTTGTTCAACATAACACTTGTTCCTTATGTAAATACCTTTCCAACCATTACCCACATGCTTATGTTTGGATTTTTTAAATTGGACTTTCGAAGAGGAGAACAATTGTGACTATTTATGGAATTCATGATGAAACTTCATGCA
This sequence comes from Lathyrus oleraceus, assembly GCF_024323335.1. NCBI lineage: Eukaryota > Viridiplantae > Streptophyta > Magnoliopsida > Fabales > Fabaceae > Lathyrus > Lathyrus oleraceus. Next base: position 465,922,940 of record NC_066582.1, read on the forward strand.
CAAGCAAACACAAGGCAAATTGCACGTCCATTTCACTTCAGAATGAGCTCAGCTAGCATTTGCACTTGATCTTGGGCCTCACATGCGCCTGTACAGGCCCATGCATGGAGGATCCAACTTCATGCACACGAGTTTGATCACCCTTGCCTTGCATTTCCATCTATAAATAGAAGCACCGTTTCACTCAATTGGGATCCCTGAATCAATCTGAAATGCTGCAGAAATCATTCCAAACCATACTCTAAAGGAATTTTTCTTTTTCACTTGAAATTTTCAGATCCAATTCTCAACTTCCTTGGTTGATTATTGGACTCTAATTCCTTAGCCTTGCCTCATTTCCATCTCCAGAACAAGCTACAAGCAAGTGTGTTGAAGGATCGTGCTCCACAGATCTGCATTTAGAAGGTTGATGTTCAAATTTATTTGCTTCGAAACTCTTCATTTATAGCTTGATTCTTGTGTCCTTTTGCTTGGCTGAAGTCCTCTCATCAGAGGCAACTTGACTGTGCTTTTAATTTTACAAATCCATTAAGTTTCAGTTGAACACCATATTTTTAAATCTCTGATTTCTCTTACCATGGAGATATAGAGTGAAAATAGATGGTACAGGGGTGATGTACATCACCCCAGCTTTCCAATGATATGAGGATCGCTCGTTTTCATTAAGATTTGATAACCTGCAACTCTGACCGGAATCTCCATGTTCGCCGGAGAAGACGGTGGTGTACACCACCGTCCGTTTGCCAGTTTGAATCCTAGCCGTTGATGATGATTTCCAGATTGAATAATGGCTCTTGGATCTTATGACTTTTTTTAATTCAACATGTTACTCAGTTGACTTGGTCCTATGATGCGCGCGCGTGCCACTGCCTTCAGATCATCCACGTCATTTAATGAAAGGAGATCTAACGCCCAGGATTTTTAGCATTTTCTAATTTCTGATTTTATTTTCTTTAATTCCATTTTATTTCAAAAATTCATAACTCATTCATTTTTAATCCAAAAAATATGGGACTAATTGCATTATTTCTGTTTTTAATTCAAGTTTCTAAAAATGATATTTAATATTTTTTATTTTATCATTTGATATTTTTTGTGAATTTTCTCTTTTCTGGTTATTTTTAATTCATTTTAAATAGTTTTTGATATTCAAAAATAACAAAAATATTTTCTTAACCTATTTGAATGATGATGGATCTATGAAAAATATTCTCATTAATTTTTGAATTGATTTGAGATTTATTTGAGATTTTAGTTCAATTAGGTTATTTTTTTTCATTTTTTATTGATTAAAAATAGTTTCTGACTTTTAAAAATGCTGAAATTTTTTGTCAAACTTTGTTTGACCTTGTTGAACTTAGGATAAATCGCTTGGAACTTTCAAGGTTGATTTGAAGTGATTTTGAAGTTTGACCTTTCTTTAATATTTTAATTCAAGTTTATTTTAAATATTAAAAATGTCAAAAATATTTTATTCTTTTCTTGACTTCCAATCTTCATCTCGCTTCTGTTTTTGGTTGTTTGACCTTGACCTTCAATGTTATTGGTCAACATATGAGGATTGGTATATGATATTTCATTTAATGCACTTTATTTTTGTCATTTCCATTTCTCTTATCCATCTTCTTCTTCATCTTCTACTTCTTTTCTTTTTGATCAATGAGTTGAAGGTTGATAAGTTAGCATTGATTAGGGAGATTTAACCTTCCTTGATTCAAATCTAATTCATCTTGATCAATTGATCAAGTGAATGGCTTTGCATTAAGGATAGGTTGTCTTTTAAATCATGCAAAGGACTTAAACCAATACAAGATCAATTCTCATTTTTCTTTTTGGCATGGCAAGTTGTTGGGACTTGGTTCACTAATCAAGACTTCTAACTTGTGTTGTTGCCTATATTATTATTGACCGGCCTCAGATAGTTGTCACTTCTACATAAGTCCAATTACGATTGCTTAACATAGCGCTAAATTTGCCTTATGGCACACTAATTACTAACACTAACTATTAACAATTAACATTTACTTTATGCAATTTACTTTTATGCAATTTACTATTCTTGCACATATTATCCATTTTATTTTCCCTTTGCTCACTTGAGCACATATTTATGTTAATGCCATTTGCCTTTTGCTCACTTGAGCACATAATTGTGTATATATTGTTGTGCTTGTGTTTTTGTTTTGATTATTATGGACCAAAATGCAAAGAAATGGACTTAGTTTCTAGGACTTTCCCTATGCAAAGAAATGGAGAATTGGACTTAGTTTCTAGGACTTTCCCTGTGCAAAGAAATGGAGAATTGGACTTAGTTTCTAGGACCTTCCTTATGCAAAATTGGAGTAAAAGGATCTTAATGATGAAGATGGATTAGAAGGACCAGATCTCTAAACTCACTCTTATCCTTTCTTGTTTTACTCCATGAAACTTTTGATGTGTGTGCTTTTGTGCTAGGAGTTTCCATTTGAACTTAATTAGAGGACCATTGCCATGTTCATCTAAAGAGAGAGATGCAAAAGCCATTGGAGGATCCTTAGAAGCATGACCTTTTGTTTGATTGCTTGAAATATTTGCTTTGTGGTTGCTTTGTTCCAAAGGATGGGAGCTACTTGGATCATCAATATGATCTCAAGAGAGGAACTCCTACTGTGGTTTCATTTCTTATCCCTCACCTTTTTGTTTTGCTTAGGACTTAGCCATTCTTCTTCTTCCCTCCACTCTATCCCAAGCCAAAACTTTTTGTGCAAACATTTAACCATTGTTTTCAAACTTTAGAAACCTAAGCCTTATGCTTTTGATTTTCAAACTTTCTTTTCATAAAACTTATTTTGAATTGAATCTTTAAGTCAATTTTGACCATTTTTTGTATAGACTTCTAATTGGTAAATATAACCCATTCAAATGTGCTTTTGTGGTTCCAATGGCCACTTTCTTAATCAAATTTTTCATCACCTTTAGCTATTAGGTTTGAGTTATCCTTGAGGTAGATATAATACTCACCTATATCCTTAGTGATGGACAATGAGTCTTTCATGCTTATTATAGGGTTAACCCCTCACTAGCATGTTGAAGCTATCCTCACACGGTGGATTTGTGGTTTGGTTGAGTTTTCTCTCTTTGATAACAAAAGACCTTAAGGCTTTTAGACCAATCAATTCATCAACTCATTTTGAGATTTTTACCCCGAACTACGAGGTTTTGATCCTGATCTTTTTATAAGATGGTACGTAGGCAATGGGTTTATCCATCCAAACACAAAATGTAAATAACTTGTACATTCTCCTCTCATCTCTTCAATCATGTTTGCACAAATAAATTTTCACAAAATACCAACCTTACAACAAGTGTGAAAAGGGCTCCCTAGGAGTACCTAGGATGTTTTGGGTGCCTAATACCTTCCCATTGCATAACCAACCCCCTTACCCAAATCTCTGTTTCTTTTACTAGTTTTTGTTAAAACTATTAGGTTTTTGTTCGCTTTCTAACCATTCCTTTAGATAAATAGAAGTGCGGTGGAGACTCGACTTGTATGATTTACCTTGGATTTAGTCAATATCTCTAATGGTAACGAATACCCCGCTACAGAAAAGTGGCGACTCTGCTGGGGAATAGTGCCTAGTGGGTTTTGCCTACTATTCATGCTTGTTGTATTGTATTGTATTGTCTTGTGACATACTTTTTGTGCAATTTGGGATTACTGTATTGTATGTAATGTTTGAATTGCTTGATATTAATTCCTTGTGTGCTTGGTGATCTTTGTGAGATGAGTTCTATACCCGAACTCGAGTGCACTTAGGATAGGAGAATGGCATAGTCTTGTTGACTTGTGTGGAGTTATTCCTTAGCAAGTTGACTTGCGAGTCCATTCACTTGGTGGAGGTCATGTTGGGATCAATAATGTCACACAAGTAAGTTGTGGTTAGACATTACTCTTTCCAATATAGACCTTAGAAGCCAAGGACCTTAGTTTACCAAGCCCATCTTGGCCTATTCTTAGGATGTAGTGCGAAGGTCGTTCAAATGTAAGATTTGATACGATTGTTACGCGATACTACACTCATAAGAGTCTCTCTTGAGAATATTTTTGGGATACGAGTAGTCGTTTCTCCGATAATATCCGAAAGATGGGATGATGACTATGGGAACCTCTTGTAGAACATGTTTGGCAGGTTTAAACCCTAGTACATTCCCTTTGGGTGGTTCTTAACCAAAACCCCATGCTCGTGACTTGCAACAAACCCTTGATTCATGGTTGATCCGTTCATATATCCTTAATATCAATGGAACTTGGGTGTTGATAAGGTGTAAACCATAATCCACCAAAATGGATGATTGATATTAAGGATGATAGGATCCATCCCATGACCGTTGTTTGGTGTGCTTTACTTGATCCTTGAGTGTGATTGTTGCATTCATGCATTCATGCACTCATTTGCATCCATATCATCCATAATAAAGGAAATTTTCAAGGGACTTAAGGGGTTTATTTGCAAAATTTTCAGACATGGAAAGACAAAGAAAGAATACAAAGAAGTACAGCTTCAGACAACCAGATTTGAAAGAGTTAAGGAATCTGACATCTTATGTACTACATCCTTTGGGTTTCAAAGCTCGTTTTGGGAAGCTTCTTCCTCTTCTGGCTACTCAGGTGGATGAAGGGTTGATGAGTGTATTGGTACAGTTTTATGATCCGTTGTACCGATGCTTCACGTTTCCGGATCACCAGCTTTTGCCTACCCTTGAGGAGTATGCCTATCTTGTGGGTATACCTATTCTAGACCAGTTGCCATTCAGTGGCTTGGAGAGTATTCCTACTTCTCAAGAGATAGTAGACATGTTACACATAGATGAATCTCTGGTTGGTGCTCATATGACTACCAAAGGTGGAATTCAAGGACTCCCTTCTGAGTTCCTCATTGCTCAAGCCACTATCTATGGGAAGGCCATGAGTGAGGACGCCTTTGAAGCCATATTTGTACTTCTCATCTATGGATTGGTATTGTTACCCAACATCGACAAGTTTGTGGATGTGAACGCTATTAGGATCTTTTCTACTCTTAATCCCGTTCCGACTCTGTTGGGTGATGCTTATTTCTCTTTGCATATGAGGAATGCAAAGGGTGGTGGCGCCATTGTGTGCTGTTTGCCTCTGTTGTATAAGTGGTTTATTTCTCACTTACCTCAGACGGTCGCTTTCAAGGAGAACAATGGATGTCTACGGTGGTCCACGAGACTTATGTCTCTCACTAATGACGATATCACTTGGTATAACCGTGTGTATGATGGTGTGCAGATTATCGACTCTTATGGTGAATTCTCTAATGTGCCTCTTCTTGGTACATGTGGTGGGATTAACTACAACCCCGTTTTGGCACGACGTCAGCTTGGGTTCCCCCTAAAGGATAAACCTAATAACATTTTGTTAGAGGGTGTGTTCTTTCAGGAGGGTAAAGATCCCCAAGGCTTGAAATCTAGGATGGTCCGCGCTTGGCGCAAGATTCATAGGAAAGGAAGGAAAGAGTTGGGTCCTAAGAATTGCATCGCTTTGGAGCCTTACACTGCTTGGGTAAGGAAAAGAGCGTCTGAGTATCTCATGCCTTACGAGTATCCGAGACCTTCATCTATGATTGTAGTTGGGCCTTCAACCCTCCCTAATCAAGGAGTAGAGGAGTTGAGAGACGAAGACCTATCACATGCATGGATCCGTGAACGTGAAGAGTTGCTTTAGCAGATTAAGGAGAAGGATGCTTTGATTGAGTTCCTCGAGCATCAAGTTATTGATGACCCCGATGATGCATGGACTTCTCTACTTCCTCAGTCTTCCAAGTTTTGGAAGAGGAAGTACGATCGACTCGCCAAGGAGAAGGCAGATATGGAGGCAGCCTATGAGAGGGAAGTGAATAGACTTCGCGCATCTTATCTTCCTGTGTCCCGAGCTTTAGATGATTGTTTCTAGGGATCCATAGGATGATTATTTTCCTTTTCTCTTGTATATGATTGACAATACTGTACTTCTTTTCCTTGATATTATTTGATGAGATATTTCCACATATTTCCAAAATTTGTGAATAAAACCCTAGGGTTCCTTTGAAATATAAAAACAAATCATATGCACGAGCATTGCATGCATCATGTGCATAAGCAGGTTTTGTTTCCGGTCTCTTGTCCTATGGTCTAACTCTGTGCTCTTCATTTATTTCGAAGACAAGCTGACTCACCGGTACTACACTAGAGCCAACTCTGCAAGACTGATGGATCATCTAGAGCAAGAAAACCGTGAACTCAAGGAGGAAGTGGCTAGATTGAGCGCTTTGATGGAATCATTCTTGGCTACCCAGAGCCAGTCTTCTCCGACACCTTCAACTCCTCCCTAGAGGACAGTTATCTCCGAGATTGTTTCCTCAATTGTGCCTGCAGCCAGTGCGCATTTTGCTCCGACAGCCATGCCAACCGGATTTCCGTGGGGGATGTCTCCTAATTTCATGCCTGAGGGTCCTTCTCCTACCTTTGCTTCTATGCCGGTATCTAGCCCGGTCCTTGCTGTTCCTCCTCCTGTCGTGCATACCATGCCCAGGGTAGACGACACCATCTATCATTCTGAGCCATCTGAGGGCCCAGATGTCTATGAGAAGATGGACGCTATGAACGATCAATTTCTTGAGCTTCGCAAGGAATTGAAGACTCTTAGAGGAAAGGATCTTTTTGGCAAGTTTGTTGCCGATCTCTGTTTAGTTCCCAACATGAAGATCCCTATTAAATTCAAGGTCCCTGACTTTGAAAAATACAAGGGGAATACTTGTCCTCTCAGCCACCTGGTCATGTATGCCAGGGAAATGTCTACTCAGACTGATAATGACCAACTGCTCATCCACTACTTTCAGGACAGTCTGTCCGGTGCTGCTCTGCGTTGGTATATGGGTTTAGACGGTGCGAACATCCGATCCTTCAATGATCTTGGCGAGGCCTTCGTCAAGCAATACAAGAATAACGTGGATATGGCTCCCGATAGGGATCAATTAAGGGCAAAGAAACATTTAAAGAAACATTTAAAGAGTACGCCCAGAGGTGGCGAGAGGTGGTAGCACAGATCGTGCCTCCGCTAGAAGAGAAGGAAATGACTAAGATCTTTCTGAAGACCTTGAGTTCATTCTATTATGAGCGGATGATCGCTAGCGCTCCTTCTGACTTCACCGAGATGGTGAATATGGGGATGCGTTTAGAAGAAGGGGTTAGAGAAGGACGTCTAACCAGAGAAGAAGGCTCTTCTGCCAAATGTTATGGGGCGTTTGAGAAAGAAGAAAGATGGAGAGGCGCATGCTGTGACCTCTCATGTGAAACCTAGAAGACCCTCTATGAGGAGGAAGACTGTGCGTCCTGCCAGTAACCAGGACCAGGTGGCTCATATAGCACCTGTTTTCAGAGACAATCAACAGTATCAGCATCACAGCAACAATCAACAACCACATCAACAATATCAGCAACAACAGCATCGACCGCAACAGCAGGCCTACCAGCCTCGAAACAGTAATCAAACCAGCACTAGTTACGAGAGGAAAAGGGTCACTTTCGATCCTATTCCGATGACGTACGCAGAATTATATCCCTCTTTGATAGAGAGGAAGTTGATTACTCCGAGAGACCCACCGGCTATACCTGCTAACCCCCAGTGGTGGTATAAGCCCGAATTGCATTGTGTTTACCATTCTGGTGCTCCCGGCCACGACGTGGAGAATTGTTACCCTTTGAAGACCAAGGTTCAAGACCTTGTGAGGTGTGGTATTCTATGTTTCGAGGACGTAGGTCCTAACATGAAGGAGAACCCATTGCCCGAGCATGGGAAATCTCTCAACATGGTCCAGGGCTGCCCTGGAAAATACAAGGTCAAATATGTAAGTCATATTCGACAGTCTCTGGTCGAGTTGCACCATTTTCTATGTGACTATAGTCACTATGATCACGACCATGATAGATGCCGAGTCTGCTCTGTTAACCGATTGGGTTGTCGCCAGGTGCGTGAAGATCTCCAGGAAATGCTGGATGAGGGAGTTATTGAGATCCTTTTGAATAGGAATGTTGACGAAGATGAGCCTGAGGTCAACGTGATTTCCCCAGTATTCCGGATACCTGAACCTGTTATTATCAAATACGATGGTAGCAAGCAGAAGGTTTCTCCCTCTCTGATCATTAAGTCTGCCGGTCCAGTACCATACTCTTCCAAAAAAGCAATTCCCTATCGCTACAAAGCTGTTGCTGTAGAAGATGGGAAAGAAGTGACTTTGCCATCCTCCTCTGTGGTGAACATTGCTGATGTAAGCGGTTTGACCCGCAGCGGTCGTGTGTTTTCAACACCACCAAAGTCTCAAGCTAGTGTTGATTTTGTTGAACGCCCGGTTGGGACTGCTGTGAGACCTCCGAGTCCGGCACTTGCTGTTAATCCCTCCTTTGTACTAAAAACTCCTACTTTTGTTGGCCCTAGTGGCAATGAGAAAGAAGACTGTGATGAGATGCTAAGGCTCATCAAAAAGAGCGAATACAACGTTGTAGACCAGCTTCTACAAACACCATCCAAGATATCAGTGTTATCTTTGCTTCTGAATTCAAAACCACATAGAGAGGCTCTGTAGAAAGTTTTGGATGTGGCATATGTAGATCATGATGTCACAATAGAACAATTCGATAGTATTGTTGCAAACATTACTTCTTGTAACAATTTGAGTTTCTGTGACTCTGATCTCCTTGAGGAGGGAAGAGACCACAACTTGGCTTTACATATTTCTATGAACTGCAGAGACGACTCCATGTCCAATGTGCTGGTGGACATTGGGTCATCACTAAATGTATTGCCGAAATCCACTCTTTCAAAATTTTCTTATCAAGGGCCTCCCATGAGGCAAAGTGGAGTTGTTGTGAAAGCTCTTGATGGGTCGCGTAAAACAGTGATTGGGGAAGTTGATCTCCCAATCAAGATTGGACCGAGTGATTTCCAGATTACCTTTCAGGTTATAGACATTCACCCATCGTACAACTGTCTCTTAGGCAGACCATGGATTCACGAGGCAGGCATCGTGACATCCATCCTACACCAGAAGCTGAAATTCGTGAAGAATAAGAAACTGGTGGTGGTAGGGGGAGAAAAGGCTCTCCTGGTTAGCCACTTGTCTTCCTTCTCATATATAGATGCTGAGGATGAAGTTGGAACTCCTTTCCAAACTTTATCTATAGCTGAGCCTATTGAGAAGAGAGCTCCTTCATTTGCTTCCTATAGAGATGTGAAGTTGGCCATTGAGTGTGGTGCAACTGCTGGTTTAGGAAAAATGATCGAGCTAGAAGATAACAAGTCCCGGGCTGGCATTGGCTTTTCTTCTGGGGTCTTCAACGCGCAAGGATTATTCAAGAGTGGAGGTTTCATCCACACCGGTCAAGATGAAGAAGTTGCTGCTGTCTTGGAAGAGGATGCAGAGGACGCTGACAATTTCATCATCCCTGGAGGGATCTGCAATAATTGGGTCGCTGTGGATCTTCCTACAGTTATCCACAAGTCAACGTAATGATCACTTTGTTTAAAAACCCTTCTCCCATGCCAAAAGGAGGAGTGATGACATTGTTGGCAACATAAATACAATGATATTTTCATTCAATAAATTCATGTTAAATGTTTGTTTTTCCAATTATTTTCCCTTTTCGCTTTTTGCATGAAATTGGTGATCACATAAAACCCTAAAAATAGAATAAAATCAATCTTTTCATCTGCATAATGATTTTCCTTGTTTGAATTCTAAAGCTTTTCATATCCAAAATCATTATGCAGGTTGATTTCTAGACCCATTGAACATCATGATCCAACACCATCTCCAAATTTTGAGTTCCCTGTATTTGAGGCAGAGGAGGATGATGTTGAAGAGATTCTTGATGAGATCACCCGGCTACTTGAGCATGAAGAGAATATCATTCAGCCGCATCTTGAGAATCTGGAAACAGTCAACTTGGGGTCTGAAGATTGTGTGAGAGAGGTAAAGATTGGGGCACTCCTGGAAGATTCTGTAAAGAAGGGGTTGATTGAATTGCTACGAGAATATGTCGAAGTCTTTGCTTGGTCGTATGAAGACATGCCAGGTCTAGACACCGATATTGTGCAACATTTCCTACCTTTGAAACCTGAGTGCGTGCCTGTGAAGCAGAAGCTCAGAAGAACTCATCCCGATATGGCAGTGAAGATCAGAGAAGAGGTTCAGAAGAAAATTGATGCGGGGTTTCTGGTGACTTCTACATATCCTCAATGGATGGCCAATATTGTGCCCGTGCCTAAGAAGGACTGAAATGTCTGAATGTGTGTGGACTATAGACACTTGAATAAAGCTAGTCCGAAAGATGATTTCCCTCTACCACATATTGATATGTTGGTAGACAATACAGCTAAATTCAATGTCTTCTCATTTATGGATGGATTTTCCGGATATAACCAGATCAAGATGGCACCCGAGGATATGGAGAAGACAACATTCATCACACCTTGGGGAACATTCTGTTATCGAGTGATGCCCTTCGGTTTGAAGAACGCCGGAGCCACGTATCAACAAGCTATGACCACCTTGTTTCATGATATGATGCATAAGGAGATTGAGGTATATGTTGATGATATGATTGCTAAGTCAAGAACGGAAGTTGAACATGTAGAGCACCTGTTGAAGCTTTTTCAGCATTTGAGGAAGTACAAGTTTCGTCTGAATCCCAACAAGTGTACATTTGGAGTCCGTTCCGGCAAGTTATTGGGCTTTATTGTTAGTGAAAGAGGTATTGAGGTTGACCCTGCAAAGGTCAAAGCAATACAAGAGATGCCTGCGCCCAAAACTGAGAAGCAAGTCCGAGGTTTTCTTGGCCGCTTGAATTATATTTCCAGATTCATATCCCACATGAATGCCACATGTGCGCCGATATTCAAGCTCCTCCAGAAAGATCAGTCTCACGATTGGACCGAGGATTGCCACAAAGCTTTTGACAGTATTAAAGAGTATATGTCCGAGCCTCCGATCCTGTCTCCGCCTGTGGAAGGGAGACCTTTGATTATGTATCTGACTGTTCTTGAAGACTCAATGGGTTGTGTCCTTGGTCAGCAAGATGGATCAGGGAAGAAGGAGTATGCTATTTACTACTTAAGCAAGAAGTTTACTGATTGTGAGTCTCGATACTCAATGCTTGAAAAAACATGTTGTGCTTTGGCTTGGGCTGCTAAGCGCTTACGCCAGTATATGTTGAATCATACGACTTAGTTGATATCCAGAATGGATCCAATCAAGTACATATTTGAGAAGCCTGCTTTAACTGGGAGGATTGCTCGTTGGCAGATGTTGTTGTCTGAGTATGATATTGAGTATCGAGCTCAAAAGGCTATTAAAGGTAGTATCTTGGTTGACCATTTGGCACATCAGCCTATCGAGGATTATCAGTCAGTTTAGTTTGACTTCCCAGATGAGGAAATTCTGTATTTGAAAATGAAAGATTGCGACGAGCCTACACTCGATGAAAGGCCAGAGCCTGGTTCTAGATGGAGTATGGTATTTGATGGCGCTGTAAATCAATATGGAAATAGTATTGGGGCAGTGATCATTACTCCTCAAGGCACACACATTCCTTTTACAACAAGGCTAACTTTCAAATGCACGAATAATATGGCTGAGTATGAGGCCTGTATTATGGGATTGGAGGAATGCATTGACCTCAGGATCAAGCATCTTGATGTTTACAGTGATTCGGCCCTTGTTGTTAATCAGATTAAGGGTGAATGAGAAACGAATCAGCCTAGTCTCATTCCCTACAGAGATTATGCGAGGAGGATTTCAACGTTCTTTACTGAGGTTGACTTCCATCATATTCCTCGAGATGAGAATCGGATGGCGGATGCTCTTGCTACGCTGGCTTCAATGATTGTGGTTAAATTGTGGAATGAAGTTCCCAACATCACTGTGATGCGCTTGGATAGACCAGCTCATGTATTTGCGGTTGAAGAAGCGAAAGATGATAAGCCATGGTATTATGACATCAAGTGTTTCCTTCAGAACCAGATTTACCCACCTGGGGCATCTGTAAAAGATAGGAAGACTTTGAGGAGATTGTCAGGCAGTTTCTACCTCAATGGCGAAGTGCTTTATAAGAGAAATTTTGACATGGTTCTGCTCAGATGCGTGGATAGACACGAAGCAGACTTGTTGATGACTGAGGTCCATGAGGGTTCATTTGGTACTCATTCCAATGGACATGTCATGGCGAGGAAGATGTTGAGAGCAGGCTACTGTTGGCTGACAATGGAGTCTGACTGCTGCAAATACGTGAAGAAATGCCATAAGTGTCAGATTTACGCGGATAAGACTCATATTCCTCTGACACTTCTGAATGTGATTTCATCACCATGGCCTTTCTCCATGTGGGAAATTGACATGATTGGCATGATAGAGCCGAAAACGTCCAATGGACACAGATTTATTCTCGTAGAAATTGATTACTTCACCAAGTGGGTTGAAGCGGCGTCATACGCAAACGTGACCAGGCAGGTGGTCGTGAAGTTTATCAAGAATCAGCTTATATGCCGATATGGTGTGCCAGATAAGATCATTACTGATAATGGATCTAACTTGAACAACAAAATGATGAAAGAGTTGCGTAGTGAGTTCAAGATAGCACATCATAATTCTTCTCCTTACAGACCCAAGATGAATGGGGTTGTTGAAGCTGCTAATAAGAACATCAAGAAGATTATCCAGAAGATGGTTATCACGTATAAGGATTGGCATGAGATGTTACCATTTGCTTTGCATGGATATCGTACATCTGTCCGCACTTCAACAGGGGCAACCCCTTTCTCTCTTGTTTATGGCATGGAGATTGTACTCCCAGTAGAGGTGGAGATCCCATCAATGAGAGTCTTGATGGAAGCCAAGTTGACTGATGCTGAATGGATTCAGAGTCGTTATGACCAACTGAACTTGATAGAAGAGAAGAGATTGACCGCCATGTGCCATGGTCAATTGTATCAGCAAAGAATGAAGAAAGCTTTTGATAAGAAGGTCAAGCCTCGTGTGTTCCGAGAAGGTGACCTTGTGCTCAAGAAAGTCTTGTCTTTCGCGCCCGATTCCAGGGGCAAGTGGACTCCAAACTATGAAGGTCCATATGTTGTTAAGAGAGCCTTTTCAGGCGGCGCTTTGATACTTACAACTATGGATGGGGAGGATTTCACTCGTCCTGTGAATTCAGATGTAGTCAATAAATACTTTGCCTAAAAAATGAAAAAAACATAATAGCTCGCTAAGTTGAAAACCCGAAAGGGCGGCTTAGGCAAAAATGAGCGTCTCGGTGGATTGAAAACCTGAAAGGGCGGTCCAGGCAAAAGTTAGAGACATGAAAAAAACAAATAATACATCCCGCTAGATTAAGTACCTTATCCTGGGGCAATCTAGGTAAAAATTAGGGATTTGGCAAGTAACTGCATCCTGACAAGACTTTGTTCTACAACTGAAGCTTCAAATACATCAGATTCAGAATTGGTGGAGAAATGGTCATTATGTTCAATGTAGCACTTTTCCAATATATATCACCAATTTCAAATTTGTAAAGATCTATGGAGTCTTGCCATTTGCAGACTACCATTCCATCAAATAAATTTGAGCCTTTATCCAATTATTTGCACTCTTATTTGTTTCTAGTCAACAAATATTTTGCATGTTTTAATTAAGAAAATATCATTGTTATAAACAAACAAGTTTTTCATAAATTGTTTTAAAAAACAAAGTGAACATTCACAAAGACGAAAGGATACTTAAGAGATCCTCAGTGCTCTCCCAAGGTTGGTATGATCTCCAACAGGGTAAGACATTTGTTCATATTCCTGGCATAACTGTATCCTTTTCCCCAGAATATTGTTGTGGTTTATCCCACCAAGTGGAGTTGCTTGTTATTCACCTCTCTTCCCTTCAGCAGAGCAGTGATCTTTCCTCCTCAGCAGATGTGTCCTCTCTGGAAGATTCACTTGGTAGTTGGTTCCCAGAATCCCTTTATCCCTCAGATAGATTCCCCAGTAGAGTTGTTGTTGTGGCAAATTCTATTTGTGCATTAAACTCTTTTCTCCAGCTGTGACTGATGATTCATCCCCTACAAAGATTTTGTTGTTTCCTGGTATCTCTGATCCCCGGCAGATTGGATACTCTCCGGTGATCTTGGCTTTCTCTCTTGAGATGTAGTACCGGGTGGTTGGTTCCTGGACCTGTTTGTGTTAGATATGTCTGTTTGTCAAGCATTCATCATGCATAAATCACGCATATACATGCATAATTATAACATTCAGATATTCATGTTGCATTCTTTGCATATATCATTGTTTGTTGTCTCCTGCTATTTGGTGGTATATATCTCCCCAAGCCGGTGTGTGTGTCTGATCTCTCCATATAGAGTCAGCTCCATAGGAAGAAAGCGTCTATCCTTTTTTTCCATATTCCCCACCGAGATATATCCTCGTGGATGATGTTTATTTCTGTTCCTTCCCAACACATACATTGGGATGGGTTCCCCTATTGAGTTATATCCTCACTAGGACGAGTCTTGATTCGGTGTGCCTCTTTGGTTTGATCCTAAACTGGCATCTTGTGACAACTTTTTTTGCCTCCCTGTGTTATAAATGAATAATTGCTCGATAATTAGTAATCATTCATATTATCCCCGGTAGAAGCTTGTGGTTTTCTACCTTATACCGGTAGTTGTAAACCTTATTCTCTTTCCCTTGCAGAGTTAACCTTTGGTTCATCATAATCGATGACGGTTACTTTTCCGTGGTTTCCTACCCAGTATCCGGTAGGTGTAATCCCCTCCTTGGTGGTTATCTTCATTCAATATTCGGTGTTGATATCCCCTTATTTGCCTGGATAATTGCTCTGATTTTGAATTTTATCCCCAGCGGGTCATCTTTCGTCTACCATGTTGTTGTTGGTAACGATTGTTTTTCTCCTGAATTGGTCATCATTAAATACCTAGTTTCGGTATCCCGATGCCTTTTCTTTTCGGTCGATTTATCCTTTATTAACCCAGTAACCGGTTGTGGATAATCTTCCATGCGAGTGTATTATCTACGTTCTGATGGTAATAGATAATATATCTCATGCGCTTTGTGGTCGAAGCCCTTTGTTCTTCCCCTGTTGAGTAAGATTCGTATTCCTGTTTTGGAATCGAATGTCCATCCGTTAATCGAGTTTGCTTTTTGCCCTCTTTTTGGATGATGAGTGTCTTGGGAATATTCCCCAATTCACGCCTTGGTTGGTCACCTATTATATGCCCAGTAACCGGCATCCCTGGTGCTACTCCCTTTCTGTCCCTATTATGACTTTTGTCCCCTATGGAGTCAGATTTCCCTGAGTTGAAATTTACCTTTTTAGGTCTTCCTCAGATGTTTTGGTTGATTGATATCTCTCACCCTTATACCGGTCTTAGATACTCATTCTCCCCGAGCATGCTGTATCTCTCACCCTTATACCGATGTTCAGATCACATGTCTCTTTGAGCTTGTTACTCAGTAACCGGTAATACCTCATCTCGCTGCTTCCCCAGGAGAGTCTCTTTAGACATCCCTAGTGAAGTCCATTAGTGGATCGTCCTTGTCCGGATTTTTATCCGAAGTATCCGTTGAGGATAGTTTTTGCTGTATTGGCATATTCCCCAATACGGACGTCTTCGAGTCAGCTCGAGTCTTTCCATTTGGTTTATTCCCTTTGGAATTCTGCTCCCCAAACTTTGAGTCGTGCCCTTCTCACGCATTTCTTTCTTACCCCCATAAGAGTCCCCAGGGTTTTGTCCCATGGAATGTCTCACTCATATGGATTGTCAGTGTCTCCTGATTTTCTTTACTCCTTTGTGGACACATACCCCACAAAGTATTATCCTTTTACATACATACATTTGCATCATGAGGCCTCTTAGGGACCAAAATTCGTCTCTCTGTTATTATTTAAGCCCATTCTATCTCGTCGAGATGAGGATTTTAACCTCCACTTCTCCGGCTAGAATGACCTTAAATAGGGGCATCTGTAAGACCCTAATTTTGTCCCTAAGATCCCTCATGGCGTCATAACATTGCATTACATAGCCTCAAGGAGCATTGAGCATCTTGGTTCCTTTTCCATTTGGGTGGGACTCCTTGTGAGTGGTTTGAGATCACCAAGCATGCTTGAATTGTATATCATTGCTTTTCTTATTTTTGTTTACTAACCAAAAGCACAAAAATATGTCACTAACATCTTTTGTTTGTAGCTTGAGCAATCACAAGGTCAAGAGCTTCAAGGAGATCATTGGAACAAAGACATGGTCAAGAGGAGATGAAAACAAGCATGGTAATGGTTCCCAAAGCTCTCATCCATCAAATATGCCTCCCTAGTATCTCAATTCATCATTTTTGAGCAAAGCAAGTCAAAGGATTTGAAGTTTGTTCCCAAGAGAAGCCCTAATTCATCTATGCGCCACAATGCCTTGCCCATGAAGCAACCTCAGCCCATGGTCAAATACAATCAAGGGAAGTTCTTTAATTCATCATTTCATTTTCATCAAAATTTATTTGAAGCTTGGAAGGTCATCTCCCATTCCAAGACATTATAGGTCATTTTGACTGAAACCCTAATTTTGGGTCAACTTCCCAAGAACATAACTCATTCATATTTTAAGATTTTGAGGTGGGATCAAATGATTTGGAAATCTTATTGTGTCTAATTAAAATGTTATGTTGAACAAAATTTCAAAATCTCAAAAGAAATACATGTGATAATGCAAAACATTATAGGCCACTTTGGACCAAATGCATTGAAATGGAAAAAAGTCCAACTTCAAGTGCCCATAACTTCTTCATCCAAAATCCAAATGATGCAAAATTTAAGTTCAAATTGATTTTCTTGAAAAGATATACAACTTTGATGTTGAAGGTTTGTCCATTTGAGGCTTTCATCATCAAAACAGAAGGGCTTGAACTTGGTTCATTTTGACAAATTTTTCAAAGGCATATTTTGTGCATTGAAATTCATGGACTGTTTTCATAAATTTCCACATTCCAAATGAGTTTTTGTTCAACATAACACTTGTTCCTTATGTCAAGACCTTTCCAACCATTACCCACATGCTTATGTTTGGATTTTTTAAATTGGACTTTCGAAGAGGAGAACAATTGTGACCATTTATGGAATTCATGATGAAACTTCATGCACAAGCAAACACAAGGCAAATTGCACGTCCATTTCACTTCAGAATGAGCTCAGCTAGAATTTGCACTTGATCTTGAGCCTCACATGCGCCTGTACAGGCCCATGCATGGAGGATCCAACTTCATGCACACGAGTTTGATCACCCTTGCCTTGCATTTCCATCTATAAATAGAAGCACCATTTCACTCAATTGGGATCCCTGAATCAATCTGAAGTGCTGCAGAAATCATTCCAAACCATACTCTAAAGGAATTTTGCTTTTTCACTTGAAATTTTCAGATCCAATTCTCAACTTCCTTGGTTGATTATTGAACTCTAATTCCTTAGCCTTGCCTCATTTCCATCTCTAGAACAAGCTGCAAGCAAGTGTGTTGAAGGATCGTGCTCCACAGATCTGCATTTAGAAGGTTAATGTTCAAATTTATTTGCTTCGAAACTCTTCATTTATAGCTTGATTCTTGTGTCCTTTTGCTTGGCTGAAGTCCTCTCATCAGAGGCAACTTAATTGTGCTTTTAATTTTACAAATCCATTAAGTTTCAGTTGAACACCATATTTTTAAATCTTTGATTTCTCTTACCATGGAGATCTAGAGTGAAAATTGATGGTACAGGGGTGATGTACATCACCCCAACTTTCCAATGATATGAGGATCGCTCGTTTTCATTAAGATTTGATGACCTGTAACTCTAGCCGAAATCTCCATGTTCGCCGGAGAAGACGGTGGTGTACACCACCGTCCATTTGCCAATTTGAATCCTAGCCGTTGATGATGATTTCCAGATTGAATCATGGCTCTTGGATCTTATGACTTTTTTTAATTCAACATGTTACTCAGTTGACTTGGTCCTATGATGCGCGCGCATGCCACTGCCTTCAGATCATCCACGTCATTTAATGAAAGGAGATCTAACATGCCAGGATTTTTAGCATCTTCTAATTTCTGATTTTATTTTCTTTAATTCCATTTTATTTCAAAAATTCATAACTCTTTCATTTTTAATCCAAAAAATATGGGACTAATTGCATTATTTCTGTTTTTAATTCTAGTTTCTAAAAATGATTTTTAATATTTTTTATTTTATCATTTGATATTTTTTGTGATTTTTCTCTTTTCTGGTTATTTTTAATTCATTTTAAATAGTTTTTGGTATTCAAAAAATACAAAAATATTTTCTTAACCTATTTGAATGATGATGGATCTATGAAAAATATTCTCATCAATTTTTGAATTGATTTGAGATTTATTTGAGACTTTAGTTCAATTAGGTTATTTTTTTTCATTTTTTATTGATTAAAAATAATTTCTGACTTTTAAAAATGCTGAATTTTTTTGTCAAACTTTGTTTGACCTTGTTGAACTTAGGATAAATCACTTGGATCTTTCAAGGTTGATTTGAAGTGATTTTGAAGTTTGACCTTTCTTTAATATTTTAATTCAAGTTTATTTTAAATATTAAAAATGCCAAAAATATTTTATTCTTTTCTTGACTTCCAATCTTCATCTCACTTCTGTTTTTGGTTGTTTGACCTTGACCTTCAATGTTATTGGTCAACATATGAGGATTGGTATATGATATTTCATTTAATGCACTTTATTTTTGTCATTTCCATTTCTCTTATCCATCTTCTTCTTCATCTTCTACTTCTTTTCTTTTTGATCAATGAGTTGAAGGTTGATAAGTTAGCATTGATTAGGGAGATTTAACCTTCCTTGATTCAAATCTAATTCATCTTGATCAATTGATCAAGTGAATGGCTTTGCATTAAGGATAGGTTGTCTTTTAAATCATGCAAAGGACTTAAACCAATACAAGATCAATTCTCATTTTTCTTTTTGGCATGGCAAGTTGTTGGGACTTGGTTCACTAATCAAGACTTCTAACTTGTGTTGTTGCCTATATTATTACTGACCGGCCTCAGATAGTTGTCACTTCTACATAAGTCCAATTACGATTGCTTAACATAGCGCTAAATTTGCCTTATGGCACACTAATTACTAACACTAACTATTAACAACTAACATTTACTTTAGGCAATTTACTTTTATGCAATTTACTATTCTTGCACATATTAACCATTTGATTTTCCCTTTGCTCACTTGAGCACATGTTTATGTTAATGCCATTTTCCTTTTGCTCACTTGAGCACATAATTGTGTATATATTATTGTGCTTGTGTTTTTGTTTTGATTATTGTGGACCAAAATGCAAAGAAATGGACTTAGTTTCTAGGACTTTCCCTATGCAAAGAAATGGAGAATTGGACTTAGTTTCTAGGACTTTCCCTATGCAAAGAAATGGAGAATTGGACTTAGTTTCTAGGACCTTCCTTATGCAAAATTGGAGTAAAAGGATCTTAATGATGAAGATGGATTAGAAGGACCAGATCTCTAAACTCACTCCTATCCTTTCTTGTTTTACTCCATGAAACTTTTGATGTGTGTGCTTTTGTGCTAGGAGATTCCATTTGAACTTAATTGGAGGACCATTGCCATGTTCATCTAAAGAGAGAGATGCAAAAGCCATTGGAGGATCCTTAGAAACATGACCTTTTGTTTGATTGCTTGAAATATTTGCTTTGTGGTTGCTTTGTTCCAAAGGATGGGAGCTACTTGGATCATCAATATGATCTCAAGAGAGGAACTCCTAGTGTGGTTTCATTTCTTATCCCTCACCTTTTTGTTTTGCTTAGGACTTAGCCATTCTTCTTCTTCCCTCCACTCTATCCCAAGCCAAAACTTTTTGTGCAAACATTTAACCATTGTTTTCAAACATTAGAAACCTAAGCCTTATGCTTTTGATTTTCAAACTTTCTTTTCATAAAACTTATTTTCAATTGAATCTTTAAGTCAATTTTGACCATTTTTTGTATAGACTTCTAATTGGTAAATATAACCCATTCAAATGTGCTTTTGTGGTTCCAATGGCCACTTTCTTAATCAACTTTTTCATCACCTTTAGCTATTAGGTTTGAGTTATCCTTGAGGTAGATATAATACTCACCTATATCCTTAGTGATGGACAATGAGTCTTCCATGCTTATTATAGGGTTAACCCCTCACTAGCATGTTGAAGCTATCCTCACACGGTGGATTTGTGGTTTGGTTGAGTTTTCTCCCTTTGATAACAAAAGACCTTAAGGCTTTTGGACCAATCAATTCATCAACTCATTTTGAGATTTTTACCCCGAACTACGAGGTTTTGATCCTGATCTTTTTATAAGATGGTACGTAGGCAATGGGTTTATCCATCCAAACACAAAATGTAAATAACTTGTACATTCTCCTCTCATCTCTTCAATCTTGTTTGCACAAATAAATTTTCACAAAATACCAACCTTACAACAAGTGTGAAAAGGGCTCCCTAGGAGTACCTAGGATGTTTTGGGTGCCTAATACCTTCCCCTTGCATAACCAACCCCCTTACCCAGATCTCTGTTTCTTTTACTAGTTTTTGTTAAAACTATTAGGTTTTTGTTCGCTTTCTAACCATTCCTTTGGATAAATAGAAGTGCGGTGGCGACTCGACTTGTATGATTTACCTTGGATTTAGTCAATATCTCTAATGGTAACGAATACCCCGCTACAGTATCCTTATGGTATAATACAGAAATCAGAGCATTCGTAGTTCGGGGAACTACGGTTGGTTGGTGTTTTTTAATGAATAATTGTTTAGATCGCATCCTAAAGGCTAAACGTTGGCTTGTCTACTCTCGGCGGAGGCTTAAGCGCTAGTTTGTTGTGCGCATTAGAAAGGATTAAACGGTGTTCTTTCTGAAAAGAGTTTTGATCACACAAGGGTGACAAGTTAGATTAATATATTGGATGTTTTGATTGGTTGAGATGTTCTTTGTTAAATGAAGATCACTCGGATAGTCGAGTAAGACAACTCGTATCCTAACCATCGGGAAAGGGAGTAGAAGACTCTAGACCACTTTATTTTTCATCTTTAATTTTGGGAAAGATCTGATAATAGTTAAGGTGTTTTGGAAGGATGA
Source organism: Lathyrus oleraceus (assembly GCF_024323335.1). Lineage (NCBI taxonomy): Eukaryota > Viridiplantae > Streptophyta > Magnoliopsida > Fabales > Fabaceae > Lathyrus > Lathyrus oleraceus. Next base: position 465,944,159 of record NC_066582.1, read on the forward strand.
CGAATACTCGGATAATCGAGTAAGACAACTCGTATCCTAATAATCGAGAAAGGGAATAGAAGACTCTAAACCGCTCTCTGCTTCATCTGAGTATTTATGAAAATAAGGGTGTATATGGTTGACGTATTTTTATAACGAATGATAAATACTTGAATGACTGAGTAAAATAACTCATATCCAAGCCTTTGAGGAGAGGAATCGAAGGCTCAAGACCATCTCCCTTTTTGTATAATTTGTTATGAAAGTGATTTGATTAAGTTGTATGTTTGCGGAGAAATGACAATTGTTCGACTGACCGAGTAAGAGAACTCGTATTCGACCAATTGAGGATTGAAGTTGAAAACTCAAAGTCAACTCCTTTTTCATTTAACTTACTGTGAAGATATTTTGATTTAATCGGGGTTTGGAGATTTGTAGAGGAACGACAACTATTTGACTAACCAAGTAAGAGAACTTGTACTTAAATAGTCGAGGAGAAAAATTGAAGACTCAAAGTTATATCCCTTTTTATTCCTTAATGTAGGAGGATTTGATTTATTCGCGCTTAGGTGGATTAGAAATGACGGTTGTTCGATTAATCGAGTACAAGAGTCCGTGTTTAAATAATCGAGGATAGGAGTTGAAAACTCAAAACCATTGCATCTTTTATTCATAAGTGAAATAGTATTCGATTGCGATTAGGTGTTTTGAATTCTTAATAAAGAATGCTCGATGTTGGATCGAGGTTTTAAATTTGTACTTTTTGTGAATGAATTGAATTTATTTAGTGAATAGTTCATCTAATTGATTAATAAAAACCGAATAGGTCTCATTGTAAGGAGGCCCAAGAGTAACCCATGTGAGGTTGATGGCGATACTTTTACAAGTAATCGACTTATAAAGGCGTTTTAAAAATGAGCTCGACTTTGAATCGAGAAGTATGTGATTTATTTTTGAAATTGGCTCGAATGATTTTAAATCGGTGAAAACGACAGAATTTTCTCACAATTATAACATGTCATCCATGTGCACTCAAGGCTCGGTATAAATAAATAAATAAATAAAGAATAATCATGCACATACACTCCACAAAAATAAACAAACATCTAAATTATAAATGTCATTAATAATAATATAATTAATTAATTAAATATTTAGTAGATTATTTTGATTAAATAATGAGTAATTAAAAAATGATGATATAACCAAATAATTGCATATTTACTATTAAATATTAATAATAACAATAACAATATAATTGCATATTTACTATTAAATATTAATAATAATAATATAATAATAATAATAATAATATAATTATAATTTTGAAAGAAAGTAAGTAAAATAAAATATTGTTTTATTTTTTTTTATAGCCATAAAAATCTATTATATATTTTTTATATGTATATAAATAAGATAAAATAAGTGAAATAAATTGAAAAATGAAAGAAAATGGGCCAAGTAAAAGAAAATCCCAACACTGGGCACTGCTGGAAATAGAACTGGGGGTTTGAATAGAGAAAGAGTCTTTGGGCCCAACCAGAGTTGGCCCAAACGAAAATACCAAAGCCCTAAATGGCTTGGCCAAACATTGGCTAAACAGGGAGAAATCTGGGCCACATGATCAACATACTTTGACTTGGTCAAAAAATTAAAAGAAGTGCGTGAGGGTACACCACCATGTGGTGGGGGGATCCACACAGGATCCCCTGGTTGACTCAGAGTCAACCAACCAAGTGGCGCCATCAGAAGGGGCCATGTGGCGCCCATGCCACCAACTCCACCAAATAAAAACCCAATTTTGTGAGAGAGAGAATCATTCTCTCATTCCCACTCTCTCTCTCTTCGTTTCCAAATTCAAGTTGCTCTGCAACTTTTCATCATCACTGTCGTCCTATCTCACGGCCAACCTTGTCGGAGAAGACGGTGGCGGCCGGCCAACCGTGGTTCGTGATCCTAAACTTCGTGATCTAAACTTCTATCGACACTTTGAAGGAATTAACATGGGGGTTTCGCTAAGTATGCAAAGGCGAAGATGAATGATGTAAATATTTGAAAGAAAAATGGAGGATTTACTTGGGTGAAGTTCAACGCCGGCGACTCTCCTACCGTGCTCCAGATGAGTGACTTCGTCTCCTTCTTTCTTCTTTTGTGATGTTCTTTTCCTGTTTTGGTTCTTTTGGATATTATGATTGTTGTTCTATGTTTGGTTTGAGTTTTAAAAATATTTTGATTGTTCTGTTGGATCTTCAAAAATGTGTTCTTCTGTTCAATGTTTGATGTTAACAAAAACTACTTTGATGATTTCTTCTGGGATAAAAAAACTGGTTTTCTATTTGGTTTGTGGTTATCAGAGAAAAAATATTTTGACAATTTCTTCCGGATTTTCAAAACGTGCCCCACTGTTAATTGATTTGTTGTTATATATATGAATATTGGTTTCTGTGAGATAACTTGTTGAATCTTGTTTCCAGATTTTGTGGGATGTTTGCTTTATGGATTTAAGGTTGTTTGATCTGGACAATGCAATGTGTTCTTGAGCGTTTTCTTTGATTCATCGTGTAAACAATTAATTTTTTTATTCTATTAGTTATTTTTTCAGTTTTATATAAGCGCTTATTTGATAAGTTGTTTAATCCTTTGAATTGTTTTTTGCAAGTGAAGTGATGTTGATAAGAAAAGGGGGGGGGGGGGGGGGGGGGGGGGGGGGGGGGGGGGGGGGGGCGCTGCAAATTCAACAGGTTTTGGAAAAAGTTTTGAAGAGTTGTTTTTGGAATTGGGATTGGGGCGCTGGAACTTCCAAAAGAGCTTTTGGAAAAGTCTTTGAAACTTGCTTCAAACCGTTGGATTTTACAGCTTATTCCAACTTTTCAACTTATTTAGATGTAACCGAATTTTGGATTGTAATATTTGGATCATGTGTTGGTTGTTTTCAACATGTAAATTTAATTTGAAACTTCTTTTTTGGAGAACTATGTAACTACTTTGGATTATTTGGAACTTTGGATTTAATTGGAACTTTGGATTTAATTGGAACTTTGGATTATTATGAATTTCTTGGACTATGCAATTAAACACTTTAAACCTTGCCTTAATAATTTAATTATGTTAATCAAAAGAAAGTTTAAACCATATCTCAAACTAAAAATGGGTTGGGCCAAGAATGCAATTTTGATGGATTTACAACTTGGTTAACTTTAGCACATTAATATTAACCAAAATAAAATGTGCCAAAAGGCCTGGCGTGCTATCATTCCTTTTTGCCATAGCTTCTTCCTCCTCAATCCTCTCTCTCTGAGCGATTGAGAGCATTGTCTCTAACAGCTGATCTATCTTCTCCTGGATCGTATTGATGTCTGTCCTCATGGTAACCTGGTTGGCCTCAACTTGCTCTAATGTCATCTTGTATTTGCTTCGCGTCTTGTATCGGTGTTGATTAGTCAGTGTGGCTAGATAAAGGGTAAAAAGGTTGGGTAAGTTTTTTTTGAATTTTTATGAAGCGTGATGCATAATAAAGATGCGAATGTTATGCATATTTTATTTTCAGGAAATCATTTGAGGTTCATTAGTTGTTAGTAATTCGAAGAAACAAGAAATACTTAGAATAACAATAATGGAGTAATTTTTTAACGTCATTCATTCAAGTACACAACATAGGGGTCCAAAAGAAGGTCATATTTCAAAAGTACATTTGTTAAAGGAACAAAATACAAGACATAAGCAAATTAAACAGCTGGCTTTCTGGCCTGAAGCTCTTCTAGTTCCACATTGAATCTCTTCAGCAACCCTTTACAGAGCAGAATGAAACTGATTATGGCTGGAGGAGTGCTATCTTCTTTCAACTCTTCGCCTGCGTCTCTCAACTTCCATGGTAATTCTTTAGCCGCCCAATTACAGAACCCTACTAGCCCATCGAGCTTTGCACGAAACTTGTCTCTATCTCCTTGTAAGAAGTCTATGGTCTTCTTAAAGGATTCATAATCCTCAATCACATAGTCTCGCTCTTTCAACCATATAGAGTTGTCTTGGCGTAATGACTCTAGCTGGTTCTTCCAATAGCTGACAGACTCCCTTGCATGTCTTACTTCTCGACACTTCTCCTCCCATATCATGGGTGACACCCTAGAAGCTTCTGTGGCTATATTCTTGAGTCGGCGTTCCTGATCTACTTCAGCTTTTGCATGACGAACATAATTGGTGAGTTCTTTTATCTGAGCCCCAAGTGTATCCCTTATCGTCTTGTTTTCCTTCGTGGCTAGATGCCACTAACGCTCATTATCTTGACATTCTTTCTGAGCTTGTCGTAGTTGACCCTTAAGAGTCTCTAAATAATGATCAGCTTGTTCTAATCCCACTTTGATCTTTCTCCTCTTATGCTCTTCCTTGTTGAACTTTTCCACATGTGCCTGAAGTTGTGCCTCTTTTATCTCAAGCTCCCACTTCATATTGTTTTTCTCATTGACGGTTTGCTGGAGTTTTATCTGCAACTCTTCATTCTCTTTTTCTAGCTTTGCCATGGTGGTCTTGAGTTCCTCCATTTCTTCAATAGGGACATGGGTGAGCTTAGGTTTAGGAAGAGGTATAGGTGTCCGAATGACAAATGGAATTTTAATCATCTGCACCCTTTCCTTTACTCACTGAAAATATGGTTCTTTTGTAATCCTATTTGCTCTACCTAAATAAACTTTCCCTTTTCGATTGACATTCTTCCAAGCCTCTTTTATTCGCTGGAGTAAGCTAGGATTCTCAACCCCAAAGTCAAGTAACAAGAAAGTTTCCAAAGAATTTGCCTCTGGAGGGCCTTCCATTGAGTAGCCAAGTTGTCTGAGTGATTGAAACAGGTTAGCATTCACACATGCTTGAGTTCCAATAAGTGGTAGATTAGGGAAATCCCCATATTTGAATATGATGTCTACGTTGATGTATTCTTTAGAGTACCAAGAGAGATCCTCATATCGGAGTGATCCCAATCTCTGAGGCCAACTAACATTTGTCTATTCAACCCAAGCACTTGTCTTCGGAAGATGTTCTAGAAACCACTTATATAATAAAGGAGCACAACAAGCAATCAATCCCTTCTTCTTAGTATACTTATGACTTATGTAATAGTAGACATCGGCTAATAAAGTGGGTACTGGGTTTCCAGTAAGGAAAACACGAATGGCAGCCATGTCTATGAAACCATCCATATTCGGGAATAGGACGACGCCATAGATGGCCAGCGCAATAGCAGAGTAACAAGCATCCCAACTTTCTGCTTTGAATAGGGTATGAGCTCTTTCCAAAAAAAACTTAGTGAAAATCCTTTGGTATTCCCTTGTGGAAGTTATAAAAGGAATTATTGGATTATGCAGGATTTTTCCAGGATGTCAGACCTGATGTCATGACATCCTGTACACAGAACATTCAGTGTGAATGTCTGGTGTTTTGTGATTGCACAATTAATGGCAATCTTTGTATGATTGAAGATATGATTTGTTGGCGCATTCAATCATGGATTACAACCAGATTTACTTATTTTCCAAGGAGATCTAACCAACTGTTATAAAAAGATTTGATTGGAAAATAGATTTAGAGTTTTCAAGATGTCCAAGCCCAGCTGAAAGCTTCTATAAAAAGGGACTTAGAAAACCTATTTGAACACACAAGCAATACTAAGCGAAATATAGAGAGAAAGCTAGGGTTTGTGTCTGTTTAGTCGTGAGACTTGTAAGCCATTCAAGTCATCCATTGATGATTGAATTGGACTGATTTGTGGTTGTAATTTGTCACTCTAAAGCTGTTAAGCAAGAGTGTGTGTCTTCTTGATCAAAGTTGTGAAGCAAGATCAAGAGTGTGTCTTCTTGTTTGAAACTGTGAAGTAAAATCAAGAGTTGGTAATTGAAAAGTATTTTCTTTTCTCAAAGGATTGTTGTTTAAAATCACTGGTGTGTGATTGTAGGGAAGTGAGTGGGTTCTCATATCTAAGAGTGCTTAGGTAGAAATTGTACGGGTAGAGATTAGGTGAGAAAGACTGTAACTTGTTGAAGTGTATGGAGAGTCTTTGAACTAATTCTATTTTAGTGAATTTCCTTCCTAGCTTGGTAGCCCCCAGACGTAGGTGAGTTGCACCGAACTGGGTTAACAATTTCTTGTGTTATTTGCTTTACCATTCTGTATCTTTATCCTATGTGTGTTAACAGATATTAATGTCGTGACATTACCTTCGACATCTTATATCTGATACCAGAATTTCACAAACAAATAGAATGGGGGGATGAGAAAAGAATTTATTGATTATATTTTTGTGTTTGACAAGACCTTCGGACTTGTGCCTACGTACCAACATGAAAATGAGGGATCAAAACCTCGTAGTTCGTGATACAAATTTCAAAATGGATGCATTGCTTTTAATAAAAAAATTAAGTTTGAGAGGCACAAGGGCCTAGAAAATGGTTTGAATGAGTTAGTTCTTTTTGAATTTTGAAAATTTTAAGTCATGTATAATTAAGTTTATTTACAAAGTTTGATTTAAGAAAAGAAGTTTAAAAATGCAATGGCATAAGGCCAAAGCTTCTAGTTTGCAAAGTGGTCAAAGTTAAGAAAAAAAACAAGTTCAATCAAAGAATTTTTTTTAAAAGGAGGGAGAGATTTTGAAATTAAAGAGATGAGGAGGAGATGAAGAGACTAATCCTAAGCACAAATTTAAAAGTTAAGAGTTGAAAAGATCTGACCAATGGACTGCAATCCAATAGGCAAGAATGCCATATAGAAACCCCAAATTCTCTTGAACATTAGAATCAAGCAACAAACAATGCATACAATATTATCTTGAAGAGCAATGCATCAAATAAAGATAGCCCCATCCAAGCTTTAGCCATTCCATGATCTCCTTCATAGTTGTAGCGGGGTATTCGTTACCATTAGAGATATTGACTAAATCCAAGGTAAATCATACAAGTCGAGTCGCCACCGCACTTCTATTTATCCAAAGGAATGGTTAGAAAGCGAACAAAAACCTAATAGTTTTAACAAAAACTAGTAAAAGAAACAGAGATCTGGGTAAGGGGGTTGGTTATGCAATGGGAAGGTGTTAGGCACCCAAAACATCCTAGGTACTCCTAGCGAGCCCTTTTCATATTTGTTGTAAGGTTGGTATTTTGTGAAAGTTTATTTGTGCAAACATGATTGAAAAGATGAGAAGAGAATGTACAAGTTATTTACATTTATTGTTTGAATGGATAAACCCATTGTCTACGTACCATCTTATAAAACGATTAGGATCAAAACCTCGTAGTTCGGGGTAAAAATCTCAAAACAAGTTGGTGAATTGATTGGTCCAAAAGCCTTAAGGTCTTTTGTTATCAAAGGTAGAAAACTCAACCAAACCACAAATCCACCATGTGAGGATAACTTCAACATGCTAGTGAGGGGTTAACCCTATAATAAGCATGGAAGACTCACTGTCCATCACTAAGGATATAGGTGAGTATTACATCTACCACAAAGATAACTCAAACCTAATAGCTAAAGGTTATGCAAAAGTTTTGATTAAGAGAGTGGCCATTGAAACCATAAAAAAGTATTTGAATGGGTTGTATTTACCAATGAAAAGTATTTACAAAATGGTCAAAGTTGACTTAAAGATTCAATTTAAAATAAGTGTTATGAAAAGAAAGTTTGAAAATCAAAAACATAAGGCTTAGGTTTCTAATGTTTGAAAACAATAGTTAAATGTTTGCACAAAAGGTTTTGGCTTGGGTTAGATTGGAAGGAAGAAGAAGAAGGGGCTAAGTCCTAAGTAAAACAAAAAGAGAAGGGATGAAGAATCAAAACCACAATGGAGTCCCTCTCTTGAGATCATATGGATGATCCAAGTAGCTCCCGTCCTTTGGAATAAGCAAACACAAGGCATAAGCAATAAAACAAGTCTCATAAGAGATCCTCAACGTGTCTTGTATCTTCCACTTGGATGAACATGGCAATGGTTCTCCAATTAAGCTCATAGAATCCCTAGTCACAAAAGCACACACATCAAAAGTTTCATGGAATAAAATAAGAATGGACAAGAGTGAGTTTAGAGGTTTGGTCCTTTTAACCCATCTTCATCATTAAGATCATCTTATTCCAATTTTGCCTAAGGAAGGTCCTAGAATCTAAGTCCAATTCTCCATTTCTTTGCATAGGGGAAGTCCTAGAAACTAAGTCCATTTCTTTGCATTTGGTCCACAACAATCAAAACAAAAACACAAGCCCAATAATATATACACAATTATGTGCTCAAATGAGCAAAAGGAAAATGGAATTAACATAAACATGTGCTCAAGTGAGCAAAGAGAAAAGCAAATGGATAATATGTGCAAGAAAAGTAAATGGCATAAAAAGTAAATTGCATAAAGTAAATGTTAATTGTTAATGATTAATGTTAGTAGTTAGTGTGCCATAAGGCAAATTTAGCGCTATGTTAAGCAATTGTAATTGGACTTATGTAGAAGTCACAACTATCTGAGGCCGGTCAATTATAATGTAGGCAACAAACACAAGTTAGGAGTCTTGATTAGTGAACCAAGTCCCAACAACTTGCCATGCCAAAAAGAAGAAGAGAAATGATCTTGTATTGGTTTAAGCCTTTTGCATGATTTAGAAGACAACCTATCCTTAATGCAAAGCCATTCACTTGATCAATTGATCAAGATGAATTAGATTTGAATCAAAGAAGATTAAATCTCCCTAACCAATGCTAACTTATCAACCTTCAACTCATTGATCAAAGGGAAAGAAGTAGTAGAAGAAGAAAGAGAAGATGGATAAGAGAAATGGAAATGGCAAAAATTAAAGTGCATTAAATGAAATACAATGTACCAATCCTCATATGTTGACCAATAACATTGAAAGTCAAGGTTAAGCAATCAAAAACAGAAGTGAGATGAAGATTGGGAGTCAAGAAATGAATAAACTATTTTTGGTATTTTTTAATGTTTAATTAAACTCGAATTAAAATAAATGGAAAGGTCAAACTTCAAAATTACTTCAAATCAACCTTGGAAGGTCCAAGTAATTTATCCTAAGCTCAACAAGGTCAAACAAAGTTTGACAAAAAATTTCGGCATTTTTAAAAGTCAGAAACTAATTTTAATCAATCAAAAAAGAATAAAAATAACCTAATTGAACTAAAATCTCAAATAAATCTCAGATCAATTAAAAAATTGATGAGAATATTTTTCATAGATCCATCATCATTCAAATAGGTTAGGAAAATATTTTTGTATTTTTTGAATATCAAAAACTATTTAAAATGAATTAAAAAGAACCAGAAAAGAGAAAATTCACAAAAAATATCAAATGACATAATAAAAAATATTAAAAATTAGAAATAGAAACTAGAATTTATTTGGGAAATAATGCAATTGGTCCCATAATTTTTGGATAAAAAATGAAAGAGATATTGATTTTTGAAATAAAATGGAATTAAAGAAATTAGAAACAGAAATTAAAAAAAGCAAAAAAACATGGAGCGTTAGATCTGAGCTCATTAATTGAGCTGGCAGATCACACGCTCCTAAGATGCGTGCCCATTGTGGTCTCTGGTCAATGCAAGCACATGGAAGAAAAATAAAAGTCATAACATGGAACGGTCCAGATTAGATCTGGAAACAAGATCGTGTGGCCAGGATTCAAACTGGAAATGATGAAGCCACCCGAGCCACCGTCTTCTCCGGTGAGCTTGGATTTTCCGGCCAAATTGCAGAAATTCAAACCTTAATGAAAATGCACGATCTATACATCTTTAGAAAGCTGGGATGATGTACATCATCCCTGTACCATCCCTTTCCCCTCTAGATCTCCATAGTGTGAGAAATCAGAGATGGAAAAATCTGGTGTTCATCATGAACTTAATGGATTTCAAAAATTGAATGCATAAACATGATGCCTCTATTTAGAGGACTTCAGCCAACACAAAATCTAAGCCAAAAGGTCATTGGATTAGGAGAATCGAAGAAAATACCAGTTGGAATGTAAGCTTGAGTTCTGGTAATTTGAGCACAATGCCTTGCTTGCTTTGCTAAAACAGAAGTTCAATGAGATAAATGATGAAGGTTTAGAAGCACTAGATCTGAGAATTCAACCAGATGAAGTTGAATTTCAGATCTGAAAAAATTGAGAAAAATGAGCTTGCTTCTTTAGTGATGGCTATGGAAAGAATTCTGCAGCATTTCAGGTTGAATTAGGCGTGTGAAATGAATGGAATGGAGTCTTTATTTATAGAGGAAGTGGCAAGGAGAGTGTGAAATGATTTGTGTGCATGGCATGTGAAGCTTCATTGCATGGGCTTGCATGATCATGCACAAGGCCCAAAAACAATGCCAAATGAATTCTGAGCATCAGCCAAATGGATTTGGACGTGTGAACTTTCAAGGCAATAGCTTATGCATCAAGATTTCAAGTGAATTCCTCATTTGTACCTAGACAAACATCTCTTCGAAAGTACCATTTAGAAAATCCAAGCATAGGCATATGGGTAATGGTTGGAAAGGTTTTTGTATGAGGAACAAATGTTATGTTTGACGAAAACTCATTTGAAGTGTGGAAATTTATGAAATTTGAGTTTAAAGTGTAAGGTGCATGACATGCGAAGGCAAGGTTTCTAAAATTGGCCAACTTTCAAGCCCTTCTGTTTTGATGATGCAAGCCTCAAATGGAAAACCTCCAACATCAAAGTTGTATTCAAGACAATCAAAATGAACTCAAAGTTTGCATCATTTGGATTTTGGATGAAAGAGTTATGGGCACTTGAAGTTGGACTTTTTTTACTTTTAATGCCTTTGGTCAAAAGGGACCTATAATGTCTTGCATTATCACATGTATTTCCTTTGAGATATTGAACTTTTGTTCAACATAACATTTGAAGTAGACACGTAAACTTTCCAATGCATTTTATACCACCTCAAAATCATAAAAAATGAATGAGTTATGTCCTTAGGAAGTTGACCCACAATTAGGGTTTCAGTCAAAATGACCTATAATGTATTGGAATAGCAGATGCCCTTCCAAGCTTCAAATCAATTTTTGATGAACATGAAAGTTGTTCATATTATCCTTAAGAACATTTTTTCTTTTGGAACCATCTCCATTTGACCAACACATAAAAAGTTAGGTCTCAGTGCATTTCAAAATAGTTAGATGAATTGACTGATCAACTTCTCAAGTCCACAACTCATATCTTGATGAATTGATGATTGAGGGCACTAAAATAAGTTCAAATATGCATGAAATGATGAATTAAAGAACTTCCCTTGATTGTATTTCAAATGGGCATAGTCCCAAACAACTCTCGATTGATGAGGTGGATTGTCGTTAAGACATCCTAAAAGGATAGACAAGGAGTCCAAGGAGAAGTATGATTGATCTAAAAAATATGGTGTTGATAGAATGAATGAAGAATGATTGATTAATAAATAGGGTAGCTCGCGAAGAAATAGGATTAAGGAGGCAAGAAGAGATGATAGAATGATTGAATTGAAGGATGGATTATAAATAAGGTAGATTGATAAATAGATAGCTCGCGAAGAATCTGAATTCTCCTGCCTATGTATCCTCGTTGTGTAATGAGGAAATCAGAGCTTTCATAGTTCAGCACACTAGGGCTGAAAACAAGGTGATTGGAGGCAAACGAATGTCATTGAATGATTGAATTCGAATTATTAGAATGGAGAGATGAATTGAGAGACTTGACAGTCGATTGATAGGAATCACACTAAAGTCAATGAATAAGGGCGAACGCTTTGAATATTTGGGGCCTGCGCCCAATACGCAAAGTTGCTCTAGACAAGGATGGGAGAAACTTCGTCTCATCATTCCCTATTACTTAAGGCTCATAGCGCATGATATTTCTCTTAACTGACAAGTTGTTGGTCAAGAATCTTCATTGTTGATACTTGTGTTGATGTTGATTTTACACGGAGAAGACTTGGTAGTTTAATCGATTTGTATTATACTAAAGTCTATGAATAAGGGCGAACGCTTTGAATATTTGGGGACTACGCCCCATACGTAAAGACTCTCTAGACAAGGATAGGAGAAACTTCATCTCATCACTCCCTATTACTTAAGGCTCGTTTCGTGCAATTTGAATCGTATTTACCAAGTGTTGACCTTTGATTTATCTTGTATAATCCGCTGCTTGGTGTGGTTGAGGATGCCTTGATTGAAGAACTTTACTTGAGGCTTTGAGCTCCACAGCTTAGAATAAAAGTCTTATTAAGTGACCGAGGGTCTTTTGGTCACTCAATTTAGACTGTGGGATTATACAAGTCCAAAGGATTTAATTGATTAAAATTGCTTTTGATCAATTTAAATTAGAGGGTTTGTAATGATTAGAAAACTAGGTTAGTACCTAATCTAATGGTTAGAATTAATCAAACTATCTTAAGGATACATGTTATGGTTGATTAAAATCTATATTAAAATCCTAGGGGAGCATGTTAATGTTAATCAAAATTTTGGATTGAAATTTTATGTTAATTCTATTCCTAAAGGAATGTGTATTCATGGTTAAAACCAAAATGATTCTATAAAAGGGAAAAATGGTTTGTAATGGTAAATTCATGACCATTAAGCTATGGATAAACTTAATGTCAATTAAACCAGATTCTCCATCGCGCTTTTATTGTTTCCAATGGAAAAGGGAAAAGTACGAACAAAACCCAAATATAAGAAGTTTTCAAATCAAAACTAATAAAATGCCAGAGATTACAGGTAAGGGGGTTGGTTACATAGAGGGAAGGTGTTAGCACCCGAAGTGTCCTAGGTACTCCTAGGGAGCCATTTCTTGTGTGTACATGTGTTTTGGTATAAAATGATGTTTGCAATAAATAGAGTATGGGGATGAGAAAAGAATTCATTAATTTTATTTTTATGTTTGACAAGACCTTCGGACTTATGCCTACGTACCATCATAAAATGAAGGATCAAAACGTCGTAGTTCGTGGTATCAATTTCAAAGTGAGTGAGTTTCTTTTAACAAAATTTTAAGTTTGAGAGAGGCAGCAAAAGGCCTAAAAGGGTTTGAGTGAGTGTTAGTTCTTTTTGTCTTTTTTTTGAAATTTTAAGTCAAGTATAATTAGGTTCATTTACATATTTGATTAAGAAAAAGAGTCTTAAAAATGCAATGGCATAAGGCCAAAGTTTCTAATTTGCAATAAAGAGTCTAAGTTTAAAAATCACAAGCAAATAAGATTTTGAAAAGGGGGAGAGATTTAAAATTTAAGAAGTGGGAGGAAATGAAGAGACTAAGCCTAAGAATAAATTTAAAAGTTAAGAGTTGAAAAGATCTGACCAATGGGGTGCAATCCAATAGACAAGAATGTCATATAGAAACCCAATTTTCCCTTGGACTTTTAGAATCAAGAAATATCACTACACAAATAGCAAGAAGAGAAAGGCATCAAATAAAGATAGCCACATCCAAGCTTAGAAACTTTATGATCTTCATCATAATCTTCCCCATGTATCAGAATAAGTCATTAGTCACAGGTTCAGAATAACAATTACATTAAAACCATGTTGCAGATGAACTCAAAAGGAATCTCAATACTTGCTTCAGATGAAAGTTCAATTCACAATGACTGGCTTCAAAAAAGTTGGCATTGGCCAAGTCCTTTTTGTACAAGGAATGTTGCCTAATTCTAAGTCCAATGTCTGAGATCAAATCCAACAGTCCATACAAATCCTTTTTTAGGGTTTTTGTTGTTATTATGTACATTAAGGTCAAAAGACTACAAACACAAACAAAATACAAAAACAAGTATAATCACAAGATATGGCTCAAGTGAACAAAGTGAAAATGGCATTAAAATAAACAAGTTAAATGGTATGAATAATGGCAAATGATAAAGACTTAAATTTAAAATGCATAAAGTAAATGACTTGAAATTAAAATTTAGTCAAATTTTAGTTGGTTAGAAGTTAGTATTGTTTTTTCTTTTCAATTGTTTAAGTCATCCTTTGGAGAACACTTAAACCTCTATTCACAAGCATAGATCCTTGAACCAAGACATCTTCCAAAGAAAGGGAAAAAGGCCAAGTTTCCGCATAATACCATGAAAGGGGGGAGACTTACAATCTCACTTACCAGAATGCTATGCTTTTGGGTCAAAATTTAGCGATGTTAAGCAATCATAATTGGACTTATGTAGAAGTCACGACTATTTGAGGCTAGGTAATAGAAATTTTAATGTTAATGCATGTTAGAGATATGGTATTATGAACTACACTCCTAAAACATACCACACTTAAAATAAAATGGCAAAAGGTTGGACCTAATCTCATCCATACTTATATTGGTTTATGAACCAATTAGCCTTAGGATATAGAGATATCATAGGTCAATGGAATGGATGGGATAAAAAGGGATTGAATATGAAGAGGGAGGGGAAATGAAATAAACTCAAATTGGTCATGGGAGGACTTTTATCAAATTAAAATCATTCATTCATTTTGGGAGATGAAATGTACATTTCATCAATCCCCTAAATCCAATGATTTTAATCCAACAAAGTCAAATCAACCTTGACCAAGGCCCTAACAACAATATTCAAACTCAACAAGTCAACAAAAATAGCTCAACACAATTTATTTACAATTAAACAATTAAAAATCAATTAAAAAAATACATTAAATTAAAATATGGTTGATCAAAAACCTAAAACCTCTTCAAAACACCAAATAAATGACCAAGAGATTTATCATAGGTAAAACAAGGTCAAAGGACCTTGGAAAAAAAAATTCATAATTTTTGGAAACTTAAAAGTATTTTTAAACAATTAAAAATATGCAAAAAAACAATTAAATCATGAAAAATATTAATATTGATCCAAAAAATAATTTTAATTCAGAAAATGAAAGAGAAAAATATTTGAGAATTTTTGGTGAAAGTCCTATATAGTTTTTGGATCAATATTAAAATTAATATGAATTAATGAAAATAAGTCAATTAAAATGAAAATCAGAAATTCCAAAAAACGTGGACCACTTGATCTCCCTCATTAATTGAGGTGGCAGATCAAGTGGATCATAGTGCGTTATCCATGTGTTCCCTAGTCAAATGTTCCACACCTGTGGTAATCACTTTGGACGCTCAAGATTAAAACAAATTAGAAGGATCATGTGGTTTAGAAGCGCGCCAACACACCACCGAAGTCAGAGCTCCGGTCTTCTTCTCCGGTGGACCTCATCGGACTGGTCCACCCTCAACCATCACCAAAATAAAAAAGGAGGACATGAATTTAATGTAAAAATGCTCAGGAGAATGACTATGGCCTCAATTTCACCTAACTCCAAGTATATAGAAAGATACATGGAGTTGAATTTTGAGGATCATGATCTGAGTTGCTTCGATTTGACCTCTAAGCAACTCAATCTTGTTGCCTATATTGGTAGGACTTCATACAACCAAAAATCAACAAGAATAATAGAGAATTGAGTGAGAATCGAAGAGATGAAAAATTCAGAAATTCACCTTCACTGCAGCTTCAGATTGGCATGATCTTGCTCTCAATTGTGATTGGCCTTGCTTCAGATGCTAGATGGGGTGGAAATAGATCAAGGAAAGTGATGGATGTCGCAACCTGAAAAATACAGTGCGCGAAAAAAACAACTGGCGAAAGAAAATGACAGAAGAGTCGCCACCGTGTGTTATTCATCCCAAAGGCGGGAAAGGAAACGCTCGAAGTAAACCTGAAAAAGGAAAGGACAAGACCGGGTCTCGCAACCAAATCTTGGGTTCGGGAGTCGGTTATGCGAAGGGAAGGTAATAGCACCACTACGCATCCGTAGTACTCTACGGGATCCACTTTTGTAGTTCTTGTCTAAAGGGTGTGGGTTTATCTAATGTGTTATTTACTAAAAAAAAGGGGGTTAAATGAAAATGACTCGCGCGAATGTCGCATCCACTGCATACGTATCTCATCTGAATATGAGAATCAGAGTCTTCGTAGCTCGGTTACCTAGGGGTTAAGGGTAATTGTGCTCGCTAAGACATCACGTCTTATGCCTACGTATCTCATTTGGCCTGAGAATCAGAGCAAAACGTAGTTCGGCTAACTATGGGGTTATGGATTGGGTTTTGGACGAACGACGTCACTACGCAATCTACCGGATGCTCGACCTTTGGAGACTTACTCGCCTGTAGTAGAAGGAGTTAACGTGTTGCTTTGGGTTTTAGGGTTTGGGATGCTCAAGGGCAAAAAGGAAGTCCTTGACGAAGGAACCGCGCTACCTGCAGGGATACGAACACATACAAAACAAACATGTATAAAGTAAATGTGCCAACAAGGGGCTCAGAAGTAAATAAACAAAAGAAAACAAATGCCTCCTATCGAGGTCTTCCAGCTAAGAAAGCGATAAAAGGCGGAAAAGAGGTAAAAGTACCACACGGATAAAGATCCGAAGTAACAGCAATTAAAGGAGTAAGAAACCCAGGGATCTCCCAAGCTAATGCCATCAAAGAAAGGTGAGTCAGTACAGGTAATCGGAATGAACCTCCAGGGGGTATCCCACAAATAAAGTGGGAAAACCACGCAAACCCTCTCTGCAAGAGTCTGTGAGCCCTCACAAAAACTCAACAAAAGGGTTAGTGAAACACGATAAGCATTTTTTCATGGATAACAGTATGGTTTCAGAAACCTCAAACCCTGTGGCATTCATTTCAAAAATCATGTGATTAAACATTCAAGGCATATGTTTCACCCATTCATGCATAATTAAACCCGTGAGCAAAAACATAATGAAATTCATCCACCATACCTTATACATTCAGATGATCCAAATTAAGAGCATAAAATCATGGGAATGAGGCAAACCTGATGGGAGAGACCGGTTGAAATCAAATGGCACGGTTGGGTTTGCAAGGCAATGTTAGGGTTTGCGTGAGATGAAAGTGTGTGAGTCAGATTGAATTTTTCAGAGCTGCCTGGGGGTTGCTCTGAGTTCTCTGTCAGGTTTCTCTCCAGGTTTTGTCAAGGGTTTTGTTTCAAGGAAACCTCAGAGTATTTTGCTTCTCTTCCTTTTTCTGTCTGATCTCCCTCTTTTATAACCTAATTTTCATGGCTTTGTGGGCTCAAATGAGAGAGGTCCAAGTCCAAGTTTTTTTCTATTATATTTTATTTATTTTTTTATTATTATTTTTATTTATTTATTTTTTTTGTAAAAAAGTTTTTTTTTTTTTTAAATAAAGTTTCTTGGATCTAATTCTGATTGACATGATGAAATGCAATATGAAATGCTAAATGAATGCATGAATGAGGAGGGCAAATTTTGGGGTGTTACAGCTGCCCTTATTCAATCATCAGCTAACCCGAGTAGGATGAAAGCGGACAACTTATCAGACAAACGGGGTGAGCTGTGATTGAATACCAAAGACAGACCGAAAATTTACGCTCCGAGAACACCACAAAAACGCGGAAATACACCGCGCTGTTTATTTTTCTTCCGATCCTCTGGCTGGATCTGAATGAGTCTTCTAGCTTAATCCGGAGTTTCGGTCCTCTGGCTGAACCTATACTCAATTTAGTCCTCTGGTTGGATATTAATTTTGATCCTCAGGCTGGATATGATTTTGATCTTCTGGCTAGATCTTCTTCGATCTTCTGGCTAGATCTCCTTCTGGCTGAATCTATTTCCTTTGATTCTCTGGCTGAATCTACTTCGATCTTCTGGCTAGATCTAAATTGTTGCGATTTTCGATCTTCTGGCTAGATCTTCTTTGTTTCGATTCTCTGGCTAAATCTACTTCGATCTTCTGGCTAGATCTGGATTGTTTTGATGATAAATTCCCATCATTAGGATCCCGCATCTGAGGCATGCGCTGGTTGACCCTCTTTTGACATATACACCCAACCTTCATATTAGATATGCAGCTTCGAGAATATTCCACTTTTGGGCTTCGTACATATTCTTCGGGCTAGAACATGTTGTAACGACTCCTCAATTAGACTTGGGCTTGCTGGGGAAATAAAGCTTGTAGGCGACTTCACTGGGGAATCTTCAAATTGAGCCTTAGGCTGGCTTACTGGAACACGATTCTCAGGCTGAATCTTCGAATGACCCTCAGGCTGGATCACTGGAACACGATTCTCAGGCTGAATCTTCAAAATGACCCTCAGGCTGGATCACTGGAAAACGATTCTCAGGCTGAATCTTCAAAATAAACCTCAGGCTGGATCACTGGAAAACGCTTCTCAGGCTGAATCTTCGAAATGGCCCTCAGGCTGGATCACCGGAAAACGATTCTCAGGCTAAATCTTCAAAATGAACCTCAGGCCGGATCACTGGAAAACGATTCTCAGGCTGAATCTTCGAAATGACCCTCAGGCTGGATCACTCACGCTTGATCCTCTGGCTGGATCTCATGACCTTGGTTGTAAAGTAATTCTTCAGTTTGCATGGAAGAACCTGTTTATCAGCTTATGTGTATGCTTGATATGATATGCATGCAAATGCAAATGTTATGCATGGAGTAAAAAGAAATCTGCTTGGGGAAGCAAACTCCGGTAGGGAACAAATCGCTGTATCAATCCTTGAATGCTCTGTGGGGAATGATCCGTCTGCCGGGACCAATGAGCCACCAAAAATAAATTGGCTGCTTGAAAAGTTGACCTTGCGGGGGGAGTATCAACTATGGAAACTTTGTTCGGCGAGGCTCTGTGAGGAGAGTCTGTGGGGAAAACACTTCCTGGGGAAATGTCGTAGGAAACGACCTTTGCTGGGGATATGAACTTGCTAATCGCCCTCAAGCTGGGGATTAACAAATCTATTAAAAATAATCTGCTGGGGAATGAGATGAATATTGGGAACACAACCCTCTCATCTGTTGGTTATGCAACCACTCCGCTGTTGCTAGGAAGATACAGTCTGACACTGTCAACTCCGTTGGGGATATATAGTCTAGATACTGTCAACTCTGTTGGGGAACATGCCCTGCTGAGGAGAGACTTTGTCAACCGCTTGGGGATGAGGATACATGACTTGGCATCCGGTTCCTGTGACCTGCAATCAAAAATACACGTATGCCTCGGGGGAATTACTTGGATTGAATTCACCGTCCGGGATTAAGCACATTCAAGGAAATTTTAAATGTTTTCCTGTGCAAATCATCTGCAAAAGCCACCATTATGTTCATATGCAATATGTTTTATCAAAAATTCAGACATTTTTGCAAACAAACTGATAAATGAAAAATAAAGAGGCTCTTTAACTGAATTATTTGACTCTTACTGGGGAGAAAATTTGTGCCAGGAATAGGCGAGGGTATCAGGAAGCTGATCCTTGAAAAGAGGTGATCGCTATAAAAAGAGAACTATCCTATTGGCAATGGGGATACGGGGTCCCACCGAGTTTCGACTCTGCTATGGCTCGTATGTCCTCTAGACGCTCTGCTCATCTTGCTTTCTGAAGTGGATGATTAGTCGATCTTTAACCTTCGAAGATTGCCGGATTGAATGAAACGGTGATATAACACTGATGAACTCAGATCACAGTCATTCGCTTATTCCCTAACTTTTGCCTGGATCGCCCCCTTTTCGGGTTTTCAATCCACCGGGATACCCATTTTTGCCTGAGCCGCCCTTTTGGGTTTTCGACTCACCGGGTGTACTCTTTTTTTTATATCCCTAATTTTTGCCCGAACCTCTTTATTCTTTTTTTTTTTGGTTCGTCGGGATGCCCTTTTTTTGCCCGGACTGTTCTTTTTATCGACCAGCAGGTCTATTTTATGCGAAGTATATTTTTTTTTAACTGCGTATGAGTTAATAGGGGACGGAAATCCTTCGCCATCCATGGTTGTTAGCATCAAAGCTCCGCCATAGAAAATCCTTTTAACCACGTACGGACCCTCATAGTTCGGTGTCCATTTGCCCCTGTGATCTGTGTTGGGAGGAAGAAATCTTTTGAGTACCAATTCACCGACTTGATACCCCCGAGGGAGCACTTTCTGACCAAATGCTTTCTTCATCCGTCTCTGACCGAGATACGTCAATTCTGGGTACGTAGTTCCAGCATAGCACCTTAATCATCGAAGACAAGGTAAACAAAGCATCAACAAATTGGTTTTCTTCAAAAGAAAGTCAACAATCTTCTCGTGTAGTCTCTGTAAGGAGCCAGATGAGGCTGAGGTGTATACCATTTCCCGTTGGTTTGATTGATGACCAAAGCTGAATCCCCGTATACATCCAGGGTTTTAATCTGTATATTGACGGCTTCCTCAAGTCTTAGGATACAAGCTTCGTATTCGACTTCATTGTTGGTGCAGGGAAAAGATATTCTGGCACCAAATGGCATATGAACCCCCTTCCGGTGTGATCAACACTATACCAACTCCGCGACCATTCACGTGGACCGCCCCATCAAACATCATAACCCATTTGGATTCAGGGTCAGGCCCCTCCTCCGGGAGTGGTTCCTCTCAATCTTTCGATTTGAGAAACATGATTTCCTCATCAGGAAAGTCAAACCTCATAGGTTGATAATCATCAATCGGTTGCTCTGCAAGATAGTCTGACAAGACACTTCCTTTGATGGCTTTTTGTGAAGGGTATTGGATGTCATACTCTATCAGTATCATTTGTCACCTAGTAACCTTTCCGGTAAGTGCTGGCTTTTCAAATATATACTTGACTGGATCCATTTTTGATATCAATAGAGTCGTGTGAGTCAACATATACTGTCTTAGTCGGCGAGCAGCCCATGCCAAAGCGCGGCAAGTTTTCTCGAGCAATGAGTATCTTTGTTCACAGTCGGTAAACTTTTGCTAAGGTAGTATATTGCATGCTCTTTTCGACCTGACTCGTCATGCTGACCGAGCACACAACCCATTGACCTTTCTAACACAGTCAAGTACATGATCAACGGTCTTTCCTCTTGGCCTGTAGACATGCCCCGATCTTGATCTCTTTCTTGTCGTCTGCGATACCGATGTTGACGGTCTCAATCACCTCCTGATAAGGTGTAATAGCTCGGTCCTCCTGTTTCAACAATCTGGCTAACCCTTCAGGCAATTCACAATCTTCCTCAACCCCTTCTTCGACTTAATAGATAGGATTGTCGAAGTCATACTTGGCCATAGCAGTGTCGTTAGTAGTGAGATCCGGGTGGTCAGCTCTGCATGATGGAGGATCATGCTTTACCTTAGAATGAGAGATTTTTTTTTTGGAAAGAAAGAAAAAACGAAAAAAGAAACATTGCCATTTTTTTTGTAAAAAAAAACTGGAAGAAAGAGAACACAGAATTGTTTGCAAAAGCCGTCCTTTATTGATGATAAAAATAATTGCGAAATGTAACTAAATGGATGGCCCTACAAATGAGCCGTTACACCTTGGGCAAAGTGTAAGAATTTATTATGCATGTGATAAAAGGAAAACAATAAAATTACTCCTTCAGTAGAGTAAACCAGACGAATTTTTCAGACGACCAATTGTCGAGCTTTTCTCCTGGGACACACGGGCGAATCCAGCTATCTAAGTCACAGTCGCTGTCAGCCTTGCCTTCATCTACAGCATTGACGATGTGGGGAGAAACCAAACCATGCTGGAGAGAGTACCGGTTTCATTCTTCTGAGATCCTAGAGCGTACCCCAATCCAAACTTATCTTCTTTGATGACTGGCTCCACAAATTTGCCCCAGCCTTGGGCATTACCAGCTTTAACCACTTCGATAGTTTGCTTGTATGAAGAGATAGAAGTACCGACCTTCTCAAACTCAGGTGAAAAGACAGCTTCGGGCGCGACCTCATTGATGTTTATGGCTTTGAAGCCCTAACACAGCATCTCGTGCATCTCGCCGTCCATCTCTACATACTTAAATGTAGACAGGTGGCTAACAAAAATATCCTCTTCACCACAGACAGTGACGACCTAACCTTCTAGTTCATATTTGAGCTTCTGGTGGAGGGTAGAAGTAACAACACCGGCAACATGAATCCAAGGCCGACCTAGCAGACAGCTATAGGCAGGCTGGATATCCATCACATAAAAGGTACTCTTGAATACCTGCGGTCCAATCTTAACTGGCAACTCAACTTCGCCAAAGACAGCTCTCTTAGAGCCATCAAAAGCCCTCACAACTAAGTTACTTGGCCTCAGGATGGTGTCATCGCAATCCAACTTCATTAAGGCTTTCTTTGCAAGAACATTCAGAGAAGAGCCTGTATCAACCAAAACATGGGAAAGCATCACCCCTTTGCACTCCATTGTGATATGCAAGGCTTTGTTGTGATTCCTGCCCTCAGATGTCAGGTCATTATCGGTGAACCCTAGCCCCCGGCTAGCGTTTACATTGGAAACTACCGACTCCAGCTGGTTAACAGTTATCTCCGGTGGAACATAGGCCATATTCAGTACTTTCAACAAGGCTGCTTTGTGCGCCTCAGAGCACATCAATAGTGACAGAATGGAGATCTTTGAGGGTGTCTGATTTAGCTGGTCGACTACCTTGTAGTCACTTTTCTTAATAATCCTCATAAACTCATCCACTTCTTTCTTGAATGCGGTCTTAGGAGGATCTTCCTCAGTAGTAACCTCTTCGGCGGCCATCTGTTTCCCTTTAGCCTTGGCAGCTGCCTCGGCTTCAGTATTCGCGCGTAATGTTGATGGTGCAAATAGGCGTCCACTGCGAGTGAAACCACCAACCCCTCCAACATTATCTACATCGGAGCTACCAATGTCAATGTCTTCTTTGTTAACTTTCTGCCCCTGGCAGTAGATATCAGCCCCATAGTGCCACGGGATAGCACTGTCTTTCTCATATGGAACGGGTCCTGGTATTGTGATGGTGATCGAACCAACCAAAGTCGGTTGAGGGCTGTCAGAGTAAATTGCAACTGGTGCTGAACTTTCGATGTTCACCGCTGTTGGTTCTGTACTTTCTGGGAAATATATTGTTGTCGGAGCGAGTCTCTCGGGAACATATATTTCTTCAGGAGTGAAATAAAACGTCACCATCGATACATCGTTCTTCACTGGACAAGCCTGATCGAACTGAAGACAACCTTCATCTATCAGTTGCTGAATACCCCTTCTCAAACTGTCACATCCGTTTTCGGCAGCTTGACAATTTCTGCATTCTTCCCCACAGCCCGGGAAAATCTGTCCTTTCAGAAGTCGGTCTTTAACCATCGATAGCGAAGTCTTCACCTTAGTCACATCAGAAACCAAATTCAATGTTTCCCCACTATCAACAGCATTAATCCTCTGCCCGCCGTGAGCCGGCATCGGGTTCTGGATAACATTAGGCACCAGAGCAAAATTGATAGCCTGGGCATCTCTCAAATCTTGTACCTTTAACTAGAGAGCCTTGCAATTATCTGTAGTATGGCCAGGTGCGTTGGAGTGAAAAGCACATCTGGCGTTGACATCATAACCTCTAGGCAAATTATTGGGATCGATTGGTGGGGCCAGAGTTCTCAACGTAACCAGATTCATGTCAATCAGCTTGGGAAGTAATACTGAATAAGGCATTGGGATTGGCTCGATGACCCGGTCCGTCTGCCTTGGACGTTGTTGATAGTGTCTCTGCTGACCCAGATTACCTCCTTGTTGTTGATTGTTGTACCTGGGTTGTTGTTGCGGATGATATTGCGGTTGAGGAACAGGTGTTGGAATAGTGACTGCGGCCACTTGATCTTGATAATAATTAGGGCGTCCTCTACCCCTGCCTCTGCCGGCATACACAACGCTTGCATCACCTTCTTTTCTTCGCTGACTGTTACCAGCAAACAGTCTGTTGGGACCTGATGAGTTGGAAGCACTATTGTCTTGAATTCAGCCCATCTTCAACAGACTCTCGATTCTTTCTCCAGCAATTACTATCTCTGCAAAGCTGATTGACGGGCAAGCAACCAATCTCTCAATATAATTGCCTTGAAGAGTGTTCATGAACATGTCCGCCATCTCCCTTTCAGACATAGGGGGTTGGACAGACGCATAATCTGTCTCCAACGCTGAGCATACTCTCTAAAGGTTTCCTTGGCAGTCTGAGACATACCTTGCAACAAGGTCCGATTTGGAGCCATGTCCAAGTTGTATTGATATTGCTTGACAAAAACCTCTGCCAAGTCTTTCCAGCTTTTGATGGTAGTACGAGACAAATGAGAATACCATTCACGAGAAGCTCCAGTTAGACTGTCTTCAAAATAGTACATCCACAGCTTTTCATCTTCCGTGTGAGCTCCCAACCTTCCCATATAAGATTGGAGATGAGTGCGTGGGCAAGAAGCCCTGTTGTATTTCTCAAAAGTAGGGGGTTTGAACTTGTGAGAAATCCTTACTCCCTGAACCAGAACAAGATTTGTGACATCAAAGCCTAAGGAATTTTGAGACTCCAAAGATTTGAGCTTCTCAGCAAGCTCATCCATACGGCGAGTGGTCTCGAGGGCCTCGTCGTGCAAAGAAAATTGATCATACTGATAATCTTCAGTAACGGGGCGCCCATTAATCCGAATTCCTTGATTCACATTGTACCTTCCGCCAATACCATTTCCAACATTCCCTGTGTTGCCAACATTACCCGGGTTTCCATCAGCATTTGCGTTACCTGCGTTACCAGTGTTCACAGGGTTATCAGCGTTCCCAGGGTTACCAGGGTTTCCCTCAGCATTTGGTATCTCCACCTCCGGATCGGGTCTCGGTTGCTCAACCAATTCCCTCAGCTTTTCCTGGCCTTCTGCCATACCAGTCATCAATGTCATGAACTGATCCATCCTTTCACGTCTATCAGCCAGCTCTTTCTGTACTTGGTCCATCGCTAGCTGCGGACGATTTTCCTTTGTCGGGTACCTGCGGACTCGCTTGGGACCAATAACTGCCTGATACAGGGAACAAACATTAGACACTGCGGTGACACCTGCAAAACAGACAAGGGTTAATATGCATGGTATGCGATGCACTGCTTGTTCAGTTCTAAGGCACCCCAGTTTTGAAAGGGAATACCCTGCAAATGAATAAGCATGAGATATTGGATGCAAATATGCAGATGATGTTATGCAATGCAAAGGCATGTCAATCAGAATTGATGGATCCGCTTGAACATCTGGAGAGAAATTCATTGAGGAATATAATACAAGACCAAAACTCTACTCCAGAAAATCGGGTTGGTTGGAGGTTAAGGTTTCCTGAATTTAGCCCGCCCCTCACTGGTAAGTTCTAAGAACAGAAGTTCGTCAGCTTCAGCCCTTCAGTCGCGAATAATACGTTTACCACTAAAGGTTTGGTATTATTATGGGACAAAAGACCTCCATTGACTCCCCTCAACAGGACATCCTAATAGCAAGTTCCCAGTCTCGGGATCCTCGGATTGAGCAGCGAGAATGCGCCCACCAGAGCTAACATAATCACGTCTCGGAGGAGAGGCCTCGACTGAGTTCTCGGGAAATGGTCACCAGAGTCGACGATTTCTAGAGGAACATCCTGCCGTTACGGAACACCCGTAACACATAATATATCCAAAAGAAACCTCGTCTGGGTGTGGTTCTTCACGAACGACTTAACGTAGCAACACGCCACGCAAGCCTCATGATTATCCACTCTAAAACCTGTGTGTACACTCAAGCCTGTGTAATGGGCTTATCTTTCATAGAACACCCCATCCCAACAAACAAACAAACAGATCCAACAGATACAACAGATGCATGCAAGCAGGTAAGCAAATAAAGGTACAAAAGCAAGAACACCCAATAAACAAGAAATCACACAAGCTAGGAGGGACTCGCTTAGGGAAGATGGACCAGCAAGAGGTCAACTTCTTTCAGTCCCCAATGGAGTCGCCAGCTGTCGCAACCTGAAAAATACAGTGCGCGAAAAAAACAACCGGCGAAATAAAATGACAGAAGAGTCGCCACCGTGCGTTATTCATCCCAAAGGCGGGAAAGGAAACACTCGAAGTAAACCTGAAAAAGGAAAGGACAAGATGGGGTCTCGCAACCAAATCTTGGGTTCGGGAGTCGGTTATGCGAAGGGAAGGTATTAGCACCCCTACGCATCCGTAGTAGTCTACGGGATCCACTTTTGTAGTTCTTGTCTAAAGGGTGTGGGTTTATCTAATGTGTTATTTACTAAAAAAAAGGGGGTTAAATGAAAATGACTCGCGCGGATGTCACATCCACTGCATACGTATCTCATCTGAATATGAGAATCAGAGTCTTCGTAGCTCGGCTACCTAGAGGTTAAGGGTAATTGTGCTCGCTAAGACATCGCGTCTTATGCCTATATATCTCATCTGGCCTGAGAATCAGAGCAAAACGTAGTTCGGCTAACTATGGGGTTATGGATTGGGTTTTGGACGAACGACGTCACTACGCAATCTACCGGATGCTCGACCTTTGGAGACTTACTCGCCTGTAGTAGAAGGAGTTAACGTGTTGCTTTGGGTTTTAGGGTTTGGGATGCTCAAGGGCAAAAAGGCAGTCCTTGACGAAGGAACCGTTGCTTTGGGTTAAAGTAAATGTGCCAACAAGGGGCTCAGAAGTAAATAAACAAAAGAAAACAAATGCCTCCTATCGAGGTCTTCCAGCTAAGAAAGCGATAAAATGCGGAAAAGAGGTAAAAGTACCACACGGATAAAGATCCGAAGTAACAACAATTAAAGGAGTAAGAAACCCAGGGTTCTCCCAAGCTAATGCCATCAAAGAAAGGTGAGTCAGTACAGGTAATCGGAATGAACCTCCAGGGGGTATCCCACAAATAAAGTGGGAAAACCACGCAAACCCTCTCTGCAAGAGTCTGTGAGCCCTCACAAAAACTCAACAAAAGGGTTAGTGAAACACGATAAGCATTTTTTCATGGATAACAATATGGTTTCAGAAACCTCAAACCCTGTGGCATTCATTTCAGAAATCATGTGATTAAACATTCAAGGCATAGGTTTCACCCATTCATGTATAATTAAACCCGTGGGCAAAAACATAATGAACTTCATCCATCATACCTTATACATTCAGATGATCCAATTTAAGAGCATAAAATCATGGGAATGAGGCAAACCTGATGGGAGAGACCGGTTGAAATCAAATGGCACGACTGGGTTTGCAAGGCAATGTTAGGGTTTGCGTGAGATGAAAGTGTGTGAGTCAGATTGAATTTTTCAGAGCTGCCTGAGGGTTGCTCTGAGTTCTCTGTCAGGTTTCTCTCCAGGTTTTGTCAAGGGTTTTGTTTCAAGGAAACCTCAGAGTATTTTGCTTCTCTTCCTTTTTCTGTCTGATCTCCCTCTTTTATAACCTGATTTTCATGGCTTTGTGGGCTCAAATGAGAGAGGTCCAAGTCCAAGTTTTTTTCTATTATATTTTATTTATTTATTTATTATTATTTTTATTTATTTATTTTTTTTGTAAAAAATTATTTTTTTTTAAAATTTTTTTTTTTAAATAAAGTTTCTTGGATCTAATTCTGATTGACATGATGAAATACAATATGAAATGCTAAATGAATGCATGAATGAGGAGGGCAAATTTTGGGGTGTTACAATGGACTCTAGGAGTTTCAATATCAAAAATAGTGGTAGATTCAAACTCTGTTTTCAATGAAAAACACCAAGTTTATCCTTTGAATGTGAGGGTTTAGGGTTGCTGATTCAAAGCTTGCGCGCCAGGGTCCATAATTCTGAGCATGAAGGGTCTCATTTATAGGCAATGCAATTGGTTTCACACCCTCCTTTCAAAATTCCAAAAATAGCAATTTATCTTTGCGTGGATGCATGGGCGTGTGATAGGCCCATGTAATGATTCATTTAGGTCCAAAAATGAGTGTAAGCAATGCTGAAGTCATGTGGAAAGACCATGCATTCGTGTATGGAAAGTGGAACTTCAAATCTTCCAAATGGTCCTTCAACTTTAAGCCATGCGCAAGTCATTCATTCTTTGTCCAAATGGGATGAAATTATACTTTTTAGAAAGGATAGATTAAGAGGAACAACTTTCATGTTGAACACTTTTTCATTTGAAGCTTGGATCATGATGAATTTTGAGGTGGAAGTTTGGAAAATCAAACATATCAAAAAAAATTCTAAGTACCAAGCCATATGTTCACTTCTTCCACCTTGGAGGGCTTCAAATGAGAAGAGTTCCTTCAAGAAAGTTGTATCGCTTCCAATTACGTTCAATTTGGTCACAAATTTGACCTCATTTGGATTTAGCATGGAGGAGTTATGCATTTTATAAGTTGAGGAAAATCACTTGTTCAATGGTATTGACCCAAAATGACCTATAATGTTTCCTCATATCACTTGTATTTTCAAGTTGAATTTGCACTTCCTCCAAACATAAAAGTTGAATTTGATTATGCAACTTGAATGGTTTTCATCTCATAAAAATTGAGAAAGTTATGGTCTTGGTAAGTTGACCTCTAAATTAGGGTTTAGACAAAATGACCTATAATCTTTCACCATAAAAAATGACTTTCCAAGCAAAACTAGTTTTAGACTTGTTACCACAAGAAATTGATAGGGCATGTTGAAGGCGTAATTAATGAAAGTGCCTTATGGATGTAAGGATTATACCCCACCAAGGGGAGATTTGAAAGAAAGTTGAGCCCAAGATAAGCAAGAGCTGGGAAAACCACAAGTTACCAAAAGATGAAATCGACAGAAGAAGCATGTTTGGACGAAATTCGTACTGTCGACTGAACCGAAGATTGGGACTTAAGAAATTCTTGATTGTACCAAACACATAGGGGATGGTGTCGACATAAATACCTGAGCGGGATAAGTTTGAAATTCAAAATGACTAGCAGTTACAAGGAGAACAAGCGCCAAAATATGGAGCAGTTTTTAGATCGTGTGGCACGACGTTTGTCTACAGACAGTTATTTTTGAGTAGTTTTGCTTGTAGACAGTTTCTTTAGTTCATTATAAATAGGGGATCCCACAGAGGACTCGGGGTGTTCACTTTGTACCAAAATCACTTGTAAAAAACTTCACATTCCCAGCGTGAGGAAGCAAGAGTTTTTAAGAGTGCTATGTACGTGAATCACCACATTTACTTCAATGCAACTTCCTTATTTTTCAATTGTTCCCATTGAACACTTTATTTTAATTTCTTTTGCGTTTGAATTATCTTTTTTTGTTGTCGTCTACGTTGTCGACACTAATTCTATTACGATAATAGAATTCACCAAAACCGTGTTTGTTGTGTATGTCTTTTGAATGTTATAATTTTATCGGTCACGAGTCACCTATAGTCTATAGCATCATCATTTCGTATGGAAAAACCTTTGCTTGTTCAATACTTTGTTAGAAGTCGTTTCTCAAAAATTTAATAGTCCGTCGAATTGAACGAGTTACCCCGTTACATTAGCACATGTCTTAGGATCAACTGGTTGATCCTGCAAGTAACCCTTAGTTTTAAGACTTAGGGAGGACCAGTGGTTGTTTACCAATTTCCACAATAAATAAAATGGCACGCCCAGTGGGACTAGTGCTAGTGTAGTTACACAATTGCATGAAACTTAGAAGTGGCAAACTATATAGTAGGCCACAAGAAACTGTGAAAATGACGAACTCCGATACAGATGAAGTGCCCCAAGGGACTTTATCCACTACAGAAATAGTAATTTCATAGGTTGCAACTTTGCCTCCGATGACAAGTGCAGCCTCAACGATGTCGGTTACAGGTGCAGTTGGAGCATCAATTCCTTTACCTCCACCGAGAGGTTCAGGATCAACGATAATGACGTTCAGACCTTATGTGCCTCGCTTTGGCACCACAAACCCTCTTTATGGAATGCCGTATTCCTTAATGCCAGGATAACATTCAACATCAAGTGCAGCATTGTTTTCAGATAACGCTCAAAAGATGAGTCCCTCCTTACAGGGATTAGCGCAAGGGGGTAATGCTCAGAATAGAAATAATACTCAGAATAGAACCATGCCGCTGTCGAATACTTCAATAGCGGTGTTGAGGCAACAAATAGATGATAGTAATCATGAGTTGGTTAATATGTTAACTAATCAAATGGGTACAATTTTTAATCCTGTGATACAAGAATCTGCTGAAACAAATAGGTAGGTGGCTAATCAATTGACACGCTTGTGTAACTTCCTAGGGGCACCGGCTCGACAGATGGCACAAGTGGTTAGGCAAACCATTCCTGTTCAAGTAGAGATAGGGGCAGCAGAAGATGAGACAGTCCATGAGGGACAAATCCTTAGACCCCAACGAAATCAAGGTGTTGAGTCAGGAGTAGCAGGGCTAACCAAATGGTGTTAGTTAACCGACATCAGGATGCTGATCAAATTGTCGATCAACATCGGCAAGAAGACTTAGCAGTGGAAAATAATTTGACAACTATTGTCGAAAGAATTATGGCTAGGAATGGTATGAGTGCCACATTGCAAAGGCCACTGTATGCTTCCCCATTGGCTTAATTTATTCTCCAAACCGAGGCACCTAGAGGAATGAAGGTGCCTAAATACACTAAGTTTGGGGGAGAATCTGGTGAGTCAACAATAGAACATATTGCCAGATATTTAACAGAGTCAGGAGATTTGGCTCACAATGAGGGTTTGAGAGTAAAAAACTTTCCTTCCTCTTTGACTAAGGCTGCCTTCACATGGTTCACTTCTTTGGCCCCAAATTCGATTGGGTCATGGGTCAAGTTAGAAAAGAAGTTCCATGAACAGTTTTATGAAGGACACTCCAAAATCAATTTGGCTGAATTGTCTAGCATTAAGAGAAGGTTTGCTGAAAGTATTGACGATTATCTGAATAGATTTAGATCATTAAAAGCCATGTGCTTTACGCAAGTACCGGAACACGAACTTGTTCAAATGGTTGCTGAGGGGTTAGATTATTCTATTAGGAAGAAAATAGACCCAACCTTTGTAAAGAGTATGTCACAATTGGCTAATAGAGTTCGACATCTCGAACGACTGAGGTTAGAAAAGGTTAGACACAGTAAGGCTAAGAAGGAAAAAATAGCTTTCGTCGATTATGACGCGTCAGATCCAATATATGAGGCTGATTATGCCTCATCGACCGAATTAGAAATTGACGTGGATGAGTTAAATCCATGATCTGCTTATTAGTGTCGGTTATTACTTCCTGCACAAGGGAAAAATCCTGTCGAACACAATCCAAAATTCCCTTCAAAAACATATACATTTGATGTGACAAAGTGTGAGGAAATTTTTGATTTATTAGTTAAAGATGGTCAAATGGTGGTGCCACCTGGTACTAAAATACCACCATTGGAAGAAAGACAGAAAAGAGGATTTTGTAAGTATCATAATTATCTTGGTCATAATACCTCTAATTGTTATCTTTTCAGGGATCTGGTTCAGAAAGCAATTCAAGAAGGCAGGCTGAAATTTGTTGGCCGCAAAATGAAGATTGATGTTGACCCTCTCCACTAGGAGGAAGCTCTATTCGTTGAGCCAATCGAGATCAACATGGTCGAGATCTCTGAATATGATGAGGCTGACATGTTAGAGAAAAATGATGAAAGCCCAGATGTCGACATAACTGAAGTCTATCCAAGGGCTGATGAAGATTTGGTAGATTTCCTGTATCGTTGCAAGAATAAGGGTTCACAAGTCTGCTTATGCCCTAGATGCGGCACTGTCACCGACAAATTTGCTGCTGAAAATTTCCAGAAGCTACAATTGGGAAAAAGCAAAGGAAGTGAGCTGAACAGAGCACGCCAGAATGAAAGAATCCCAAGGAAAGCTGTGGAAAATGCTCAAGCAAGGCATAGGAGATTTGTACCATCGGGAAGTGCTCCTAGAGGAACCGGGATCAAGCCTCATGGAAAACAAGAAACCCCACAAGCTGTTGCTGCTGCCAAATGAGGTTTAGCAATCAACTACAGGCGTGAGTTCAAGTCTGAGAAAAGGACTCATGTTTCTGAAAATTATTTGGGGAAGAACCTCATGTCCAGAACTCAATGGACATGTTTTCAACGTCGCAAGCAGGCTGAAAGAGAGGCTGCTAGGGAAATGGATGGAAAAGGCATGGCTAATGGGGATGATTCTGGAAAGAGAGTTGTTGTGAGGGTCGACACTACAGCTAAAGAACGGATCAGGGAGTATGTCCATCGACCAAGTGACAAATGTTCTGATGAGGTTAATGATGACTTCAATTTAGAATCAGAAGCAAGTTTGGATATCTTAGTCAACGTGGTATCAATTCTACCAGAAGAATACAATTGTGTTACTGAGGTGACGGATTCGGTAGACGATGCCGACGCTGAAGAAATGGCGTTACATAAGCCAAGATGTTACTTTGTGCTGAATGATGGTTCTGTTGAAAGCCAAGAAGAAATTTTTGAAAGGCCCATAATGACTATGAAGAGTCACCTGAAACCACTGTTGCTCGGGGCTAAAGTGGAAGGTGTGACTATCAACAAAATGTTGGTAGATTGTGGCGCTACTGTTAACATCATGCCACACCATATTTTGAAGAAAAATGGCAAGTATGATACTGATGTTAGATCCAACAACGTAGTCTTATATGACTACAAGGGCAAAACAAAAAGCACCATGGGTGTGATCATGGTGAACGTCATTGTCGACTCAATCACTAGGCCAACATTGTTCATGGTAATAAATGCCAAGCCAAGTTACAATTTGATAGTCGGCATAGAATGGCTCCATGGTGTTGGAGCTGTACCATCTTCAGCACATCAAATATTGGTAATTTGGAGAGAAGATGGAGTGGTCGAAAACATTGAAGCTGATCATGGCTACTTCATGGCCGACGTGAACAATGTCGGCAAGAAGGAATTCGAGAGAAAGTTGGCTAACATTTCTCCTTGTTTACCAGCTGAGGATGTGTATTCTAATCTGAGTGAAGCTTTTATTTCTCTAACTTTGGACGAAACTATTTGGGATGTGGAACATTTAGAGGACCCACCTTATGCAGAAATTCGGCCGACAGGCTGGGGGGATGTCACTGATGATGTTTGAGCTAGAACTCTAAAGAGGATTTCGGCATACGTTTCCGAGAACAAAATAAAATCGGCCCTAGAGGCTGAAGAAAACATGGTTGTCGAAGCCTATGTTTTAAAGAAAGAAGATATTTTGGCTATTGAGCCAGAGCCTCCAGATAAGCCAGTTGTGGCTAAAGGAAACGTCAACATGTAACGTTTGGACTGCATTTTTGACGATGAACCTTTAGGGTTTGAAAATGATCCAAAGGCTCCAGAAAATATGCGACCACAAGACCCCTTAGAAGAACTCGACCTTGGCAAAAATGGCGACAAAAGGCCAACATACATCAGCGCTAACATCGACAAAGAGTTAAAATCTGAGGTAATGTCTTTACTTAAAGAATTTAAGGATTGTTTTTCTTGGGATTATAACGAAATGCCTGGTTTAAGTAGGGATTTGGTAGAGCTAAAACTGCCAATAAAAGCTGGAAGAAAGCCAGTAAAGCAGACGCCTAGGCGTTTCGCACCAGATATCATGGCAAAAATAAAAGCAGAGATAGAAAGGCTCCTCAAAAGCAAGTTTATACAAAATGCAAGGTATGTTGAATGGTTGGCCAATATTGTGCCAGTAATTAAGAAAAATGGGTCTTTACGAGTATGCATTGATTTTAGAGATCTAAATGTCGTTACCCCTATAGACGAGTATGCCATGCTCGTAGCAGAAATGCTAGTCGACTCTGCCGCTGATTTTGAATATTTAGGTATGTTAGATGGTTATTCTAGATATAACCAAATTTTTATTGCAGAGGAAGATGTGCCGAAGACAGCGTTTCGATGCCCAGGAGCCTTAGGTACATATGAGTGGGTTGTCATGCCATTCGGCCTAAAAAATGCCGGAGCGACATATCAGAGGGTAATGAACTCAATGTTCCATGATTTTATTGAAGATTTCATGCAAGTATACATTGATGATATTGTGATAAAATCAAATGGTCGACTTACTCATGTCGAACATCTCTGAAAGGCCTTTGTGAGGATGAGAAAATGCGGATTGAAAATGAATCCATTAAAGTGTGCGTTTTGTGTGCAGGCGGGTGATTTCCTTGGCTTTGTGGTGCATAAAAAAGGTATTGAAGTGAACCAAAGCAAAACAAAAGCCATTATGGACGTCAAACCTCCGTCGACCAAAAAGGAACTGCAATCTTTGTTGGGTAAGATAAATTTTCTTAGAAGATTTATATCCAATTTAAGTGGTAAAACTAAAGCTTTTTCACCACTTCTTCGAATGAAGAATGAGGATTTTAAGTGGCAAGAAGAGCACCAAGAGGATTTTGACAAAATTAAAGAGTATTTGACTAAGCCTCCAGTACTGGCCCCTCCTGTTGGGAATAGGCCAATGAGGTTGTATATTGCAGCTTCAAAATCGACTATAGGAAGTATGTTAGTCCAAGAAGATGGAAAAAGTGTTGAAAGACCTGGGTATTACCTTAGTCGAATGCTTAATGATCCTAAAACTAGGTATAATGATATAGAGAAACTATGTCTATGCCTGTATTTTTCTTGTATAAAACTAAAACAATATATTAAGCCCATTGATGTGTATGTACCTTATCACTTTGATATTATTAAGCACATGTTGTCTAAACCAATTTTGCATAGTCGAATTGGTAAATGGGCTTTGGCGTTAACTGAGTATTCTCTAACGTACGTGCCTTTAAAAGCGATGAAAGGGCAAGTAGTGGCAGATTTCCTTGTCGACCATTCAATGGTCGAAATGGCTCAAAATTATGTAGACATAATGCCATGGATATTGTACTTCAACGGTTCAAGACATAAGAACGGATCTGGGATAGGAGGAGTCATAATTTCTCCAGATGGAATTCCAGCAGAGTTCAAATACATAATTGAAGGAGTATGCACAAATAATGAAGCAGAATATGAATCTTTGATCACAGGACTTGAATTTCTGCTGGAATTGGGGGCAAGAAATGTCGAAATTATGGGAGACTTTGAGTTAGTAATTAAAAAGGTATCAAAAGAATACAGGTGTGTCAAAGAAAATTTAATCATGTATTTTGTGATTACCATCAGACTACTCAAGAGATTTGAGCAAGTAAGCCTCCAGCATATACCACGGAAAGAGAATCAGAGAGCAAACGATTTGGCGTAATGAAGCTTCAGGGTATAAAGTGTCGAAAGACCAGAATGAAGAAGAGGTTCAAGTAAGAGAGAAGGTACGAGCAACATTGTTATCACCATCAGATTTGTCGATTATAAAGTTAGGAGTTGTAGATAGATATCATTTTGAAATTCTGATCGTCGACGACGAGGGAGAAAATGATTGGCGCAAATCGTTAGTCGATTATTTACGTAATCCTATAGGGTCGACAGATCGAAAGGTAAAATATAAGGCCCTCAGCTATGTCCTGGTGAATGATGAATTTTTCAAAAAGACAGCTGAAGGAGTTTAGCTAAAGTGCCTTGGAGAAAGTGAGGCATATGTGGCTGTGTCGAGTGTACATAGTGGAGCGTGTGGGGCGCATCAATCGGGACTGAAGATGAAATTCCTTTTGATGCGCTCAGGAGTTTGTTGGCCCTCAATGTTGAAAGATTGCATTGAATTTGCTAAAAGTTGTCGGGAATGCCAATTGCATGGGGGCATACAGCATATGCCTGCAAGCGAGTTGCATACAATTGTGAAGCCCTGACCTTTTTGAGGATGGGCATTAGATGTGATTGGAGAAATAAAACCAACTTCGTCGAAACAACAAAGGTATGTTTTGGTCGGTATCGACTATTTCACAAAATGGGTCGAAGCCGTAGCATTGACAAATTTGGATCAAGAGGCTGTGATAGACTTTGTCCAAAGTCACATCATATGCATATTTGGTATCCCATAAACAATTACAACCGACCAAGGGTCAGTTTTTACTGGTCGAAAGATGCAAGATTTTACAAAAGAGATTGGAATCAAATTATTGACTTCTACCCCATATTACGCACATGCAAATGGCAAAGTCGAAGCGGCCAATAAAGTGATCATTAGCCTAATAAAGAAACATGCATGCAAGAAGCCAAGAAATTGGCATAAGACGTTAGATCAAGCTTTGTGGGCATGTTGAACGTCGCCAAAAGAAGCAACCGGAACAACTCCATTTTGGCTGGTATATGGGTACGATGCAGTGTTACCAGTAGAGATTCAGGTTCATGCAGTTAGAATCCAGAGGCAACATGAAATACCTTCTGAAGATTATTGGAGCATGATGGCAGACGAACTGGTCGAGTTAGATGAGGAAAGAATGTTAGCCATGGATTCATTACAAAGGAAGAAAGAAAAAGTTGCCAGAGCCTACAATAAGAAGGTGAAGGGAAAAATGTTTGCTATCGACGATTTAGTTTGGAGAGTGATCTTGCCTATGGATAAAAATGACAGAGTCTTGGGTAAATGGTCCCCAAATTGGGAAGGACCGTTTAAATTTTCACAGGTCTTCTCTAATAACGCCTACGAAGTCGAAGAGTTGGCACCAGATAGGCGAATCTTGAGGGTAAATGGAAAATACTTAAAAAAGTATAGGCCTCTCCTTCAAGAGGTCAAGATTTCGACAGGATAAATGGCTGTCGAATAAACTAGGTTGGAGAAAACTATGTTTGAAACCAGCTATAAAAGCACAGAAAATTAAACATACACGGTGCTGAAAAATAAATTAGTGGCATAAAAGTTGGCAAAAGCCATTTTTCAAATATTACATCAAAATAAAATTGGCTAAAGTTGGTCGAATCTAGACTAAAATGATTGAAGCTCAAGGTTGTAGTGCAGAGACTTAGGTTCAAAGTTGTCGGCCTGGACCCTAGGTTGTTCAAGTTTCTTTTCAACGTTAGAAAGTTCTTCAGCTACGGCCAAGGCACCTGTGGTGGTTTGCTTGACAGTATCTTGGGCCGGCTTCACAACCTTTTCGACAATACGGGATTCCTCCTCAGTAATTGACCCGAATTCACTGTCCAGAGCAGTAATTTGACGCTGAAGTTCATCAATTGGGAGGCGTATCTCAGCAGCTCTTGTTTGTTTGGAGGCCAATTATTTCTTCTTCTCCTCAATCATTCCCAGCATTTTGGTGACCTCTTCGTCGGCTTTCATCACCATCTCCCATTTCTCCTTCAGAAAGGCCTCTATAGTTACAATCTGGTGTTCATTTTCCCTAACATTGTCGAGATGACGCATCATGGGAACAAGAAGTTTTTCAATGGTGGCCATCGCACCCTTAGCATACTCAGAAAGGTGAAGCTCCTTGAGTTGGGCAAGCACATGCAAGAGTTCTAGGCCGACAGCAGGTTCACTCATAAGCACATGGGGTAGATCTGGATTCAAGGTTTAAAAACGAACCCTGTCCATCAGAGCTTTGACCTTTGTCGCTTCAGGACCCATCTTATCAGAATGGAGTTGGTGAAGCTGCTCAGAATCTGAAGAAGCATCACGTGATCTTACTAGGCTACGAAGCCTAGCAATTGCTTCTAGAGCAGAAGGCTTTATTGCCAGCGTTTGGGAAGATGAAGGGGAAGCAGTTGGTAGAGGAGCAGTTTGAGGAGGCTCGACTTTTGTGATGCCAGCATTTCCTTGTCCCCTTGAATCTTGCAAAGTCAAGGAAGTTGAAGAAAGACTAGAGTCAGAACTAGTCGAACTGGAATCCGTGTGCGTTGCAGGGCTAGTGAGTGAACCAGAATCACTATCACTAATCTGGATAGAGGAGCCAGTGGACTTACCAGCATTGTCGACAGAGGTTGCTTGGTGAGAAGGAGAAGAAGTCGTCGAAAGGGGAGTATAGTCTGCAACATGGTGAGGTTGCTCACCAGAAGCATCAGCCTGTTTTAGAGCAAAAGGATGTTTGTAAGAAAAGTCCAGCAATTCAAGGAAAAAGATAGTAAAACAAGTGATTACCCGTGTTGGTGTAGGAAGAACAACATTCGGATTCCCTTCCTCCAAGATAGCAGCAACAGGGGTGTTGGTCGACTTCGAAGTCCCCACAGCTGGATCAGGGACCTTATTGAGGATAGACGTGTCGACCACAATGGTGTCAACGTCTAGAGAAGAAGGAGCCTCTGTAGGGAGCACTTTGTGTTATTTTTTCTTCTTTTCTTCACCACCCTTAGAGGGAGAATCATGCTTCTTCCTTTTATGGCCCTGATGGCCTTTGGATTTGTGGGGTTGTTGGGAAGATGGCTAAGTCGGCTGTGGAGTCGGATGAAGACAGGAAGAGAGGTTACAAGCATTTATTCTAGTCAAAATATCGGACAAACCGACAAGAAATACCTCAGGTCCTGTGGCAACAGAACGCTTATGTTTTTTGGATTTCTTAGACTGAGGAGAAGGGACAAGTAGATCTGTCGAACATGGTCGACCCTGCACATAAGTAAAAGGTTAGAGGCCATGTATTATTTTTCTTTGAGAAATCACAGGGTTGAATGAGATTGCTACGTATAGTTGCATACCGAAGAACTGGATTTTTTCAAAACTTGGGAAATGGGTTGCTCATTATCATCAGAGGACTTCTCAAGAGCAGCCTGCAAGAGTGGAAATGACAGTTAAGAATATATACCAAAGTAAAAGAAAACGGAAAATCAGTCAGATTTGAACCTGAGTCTTTTCTGTCAAAATAATAGGTTCATTGACAGAAGCATGATCCACAGGGTCTATGGGGATTGCTGTAAAGAAAACATAGAAAATCAAGTAAGCAACAAAGTCCAAATAAAAGGAGGTGCTTGCTTTCCATAAAAGTGTTACCAATTTGTGTGGTATCTGTAGCACCTCAAATTTGCACCCCCATTCATTCATTCATTTCATTTTTAGGTCATTGACATTACATTAACATTGCATAGTACATTGCATCTCATCAGTCATGATTGGCACCAAGGAATTCATCAGTGCAAGAGAGCAAGTTTTTCCTTGAGATAGAGACCACATGAGTATCCCAGAGAGCTTATGTGAATCAAGGTTCATTTTGAAGCCATTGGACCAAGTGTTGAAGGCTCAAAAGTCATTAGTGCACTGCCAAGTCATCTGGGGCCCATAAAAGTCAACTGAAAGTCAACTGAGGGCTAGGAGGTGGAGAAATGGTTTGAGACACTTCATTCATGTCCAAAAGAGGTTTATTCATCATGTCAAACACTTATCTTGAAGGATTTGAAGCCAGATCAAAAGTTTCCAAAAATGGAAAATGACCTGTAATTTCAAGTTTCCAAAAATGGCAAGTTTTTGGACCAACTTCAACTTGACTTTCCAACATCTAAGAAGCTTCAAATGAAATATTTCCCAACATGAAAGTTGAAGATATTTCTCTCCCATTTCCAAAAAGTCCAAGATCATGAATTTATTATGAATGGTTAAGGAGTTATGATCAAATCATTGCCAAGTGTGCTTGAAACTTCAAAATGCCATATCTTTTGAACCAAGACTCCAATTTGAGTGCCTCTTTTTGCATTGTGCTCCTCATGACATATATTTTCCAAATCATTCATTACATGGCATGAAATTCATTCATACAACCATTTGCTCATGCATGCTAATTTTGAAGGGAAATTGCCAAATTCAAAATTGGTTGATCACATGAGTATATTTCCAATTCCAATGTGTGCATGGGCTGATTTTGAGTGAATTTGGGCCCTCTTTTGTTACTGTTCACGTAGGATTACCATGCATGAGGTGAAATGGTAATTTGTGCATACACCTTATATCTTCCTAATCTCCATTAACCTTGGCCTAATGATAATTTTAGAGTGATTAGGAGAGCATATAAAAGCTTAATTGCAACTGTCTTGGTCATTACACAAAGTTTCAGATCTAGAAATCCCTCTTCACTCTCAATTTTCTCTTTATTGATTTCCCAAAATTATACACATAAACCTGGAATTTTCTTGCATAATCATGAACATGGAGTGCTACTGAGTATGAATCAACGTGTGTTTAGTGGAATCCCTCTCAAATTCGTGCATACCACAAGCTTGAAGGTGTTAATGGAAACTCCAAATTGAGCTGGATTCAAGTCATTTCACGAGCCATTTCTTGCATCAAACTTCCTTGGAGCTCAAAGCAAGTGGAACTGGACATTGCCAAGCCTTGGATACAGTGTTTTAGCCAACTGCTCTTCAAACAAGGTGAGTTTCGACTTTCATTTTTCTCCATTTTATGGCCATAG
This sequence comes from Lathyrus oleraceus, assembly GCF_024323335.1. Lineage (NCBI taxonomy): Eukaryota > Viridiplantae > Streptophyta > Magnoliopsida > Fabales > Fabaceae > Lathyrus > Lathyrus oleraceus. Next base: position 465,984,207 of record NC_066582.1, read on the forward strand.
TCTTGTAGATCCTTCCATGGTGATTAATCTGAGCTAAATTTCATGTAATTTGGTGAGGTATTGAGAGAGTTATAGTGAATTAAAGTTTGAATGTCAAAAAAGTTTTCCTTCGATTCTCTCTGTTCATGGCGTTTTAGATGAAAACAATGATGGATCCGTGTTCTACTCATTAAGACGAGTCTAATCATGTGTGCATTTGAAAATTCTGGAAAAAAAAATAGTGAGGACCATTGTTTACCCACCGTCTTCATGAGGAAGACGATGGTTTCCACCCTTGCGCCACCGTACTGTACAATACTTAGGGCATCTCTGGTTCAGCGCATGATGAGTACTGTAGAGGCGCTGGTCATGTTGAAGTCTTGTGTTCGATCCTCCACACAGCGCGCGCTTCATTTTTTCATTTTTATTACTATTAACCAAAACAATGTCGTTTCCTGTAGCGCCTTGTACACACTTCGAATCCGGCTTCATGCATTGCCATTTTATTCAATTCTTTTTATTATTTTCATGATATTTCAATGTTTATTTCATTTTTTCCATGATCTTCAAAAAATCACCAAAAATAGTATAATAGTCCAATTAATTCCCAACTTTTTTCTACTTTTTCATGTGGATGTCTAGAATTTTATGGTGTTGATTTTAGGATTTTATCATTTCTAGAAATTAAAATGTGCTTGATTCTTTGAACATGTGTGCATATGTGACATGTCTCATTCATCTTATTGTGAAATCCTTAATACTTGACCAATTGCCCTGAAATTTTACATGATGATTCACAACATGATGCATGATTTGTGAGATTTTATTTGGCATTTTTTGCAATTTCCTTCCCTGTTTTAGACACATGGACTTTAGGTGTGACAATGTGTGTCACACATTTGGATGTTGATCTTATTCATTTTTATTGCCTCTACAAATGAGCTCTTCTGGTTCTAATTTTTTGCACCATGCTTGTGTTCAATATGTTGAGCTTGTGTATAAAATTTCATGATCACTGGATGTGTTTCTGATTTAATGTGCATTTTCTCACTTGTATGTCCAATTGATGATCATGTTGTGTGTCTTTGCCATGTTTTGTTCACCACATGACTTTGCTTGATGATTTTGATTTGGTCCTTTTTAGGACTTGTTCTTACTTGATTAAATGTGATTAATGTTGAGTTTTAGCTTCTGTTTTGACTTTTTACCTCACCTTTGACCCTAGCCTTTGAGCTAGTGGTTTGTTCTCATCCTTTGGACTTTGTGTGACAGGTTTCAAGCATTTAGCCACATTGGTTGATATGATCTCATCACTTGAGATACAAGTTATTTTGGTTGACTAACCTTGCTGTTTTGTAGGTCTTGAGGATGATGAACCAATTTAGTTTGCTTGCATCTTATGCCTTACATTGACATTGTCTGATGATTGGTTGTCTCACTGTTGGACTTTCTGATTGTTTTGTCTGAATACTATACTGATTGTTTGGTTGTTTACACAGGTACATTAGCTGCTTTAAGTTCATTATTTGAACTTTGCTTTGCTTGTGGTTGGCATACCACCCAGGTAATGACCTCTGACTTCATATAGTCTGGAAGACCTGTCATGTTATTTTGGCAGGCACCTGTCTGAAGCCCTTCTTAAGAGGCAATGTTTGTGGTTGTTTATCTTTGTGCCTTGTACATTCAAAGGCCTCCTAAGTGAAGAGGCATTGGCAGATAGAAGGGATGTGCAATCCATCCCCTGCTATTCAGTTGAGTCACTCATCTTGCTCGCACTACGTGCTGATGCATTTGAATAAACACCCAAGATCATTGTATATCGAGTCAGTCATGTGGAGTAGAGTCCCACATTCTGGACTCCCACACCTTCTTTGTCTTGAAGCTCACCCAGGCCCGGGTTAAGAGCTATGAGGTCTTATCCTCATTACCTTTCATCTGCTCACCCTGACGGTTAATGTCAGTGGTTAAGAGCCTCAGAAACCCCTTCCAGTTGGCTTGTTTGTCGAGGTTGATATGACCCCTTGACTAAAGCCCAGCCTTGTTTGAGCCATTTGTTTGCATATAGCGTGTGATACTTGTTCACCTTTAATTGCTTATTTGCTGTTTAGGCTAGCTTGCTTCCTGTGCGAGTTAGGATCTGATTAGAGACCTCAACATAGGGATCGTATGCATGACAACTTCTAGGCTCGAGTCGTAGTCTCCCTAGTAGCTTGTTATCTCCCTTGTCTCTGGTTAGGATAGAAGTTTTCCCTGTTAAGGGGAACTACGTCGCCCTGATCCTCATACCAGATGAGGTACGTAGGCAGGAGATGAGTTGATCTCTCCGGGTGCCCTTTTTGTTTTGTTGCGTGTGTTTTGTTTCGGCGTGCGTTAGCCGAACTACGTCGCCCTGATCCTCATACCAAATGAGGTACGTAGGCAGGAGATGAGCTGATCTCTCCGGGCCCTTTTTTTTTTCTTTTTAACCCTTTTGTGTTGTGTGTGTTAGGAGATGGATGTAAGACCAGCGATTGGCATTCCGTATCCTATTTGCGTTTGTTTGTTCGGAGTCTGATGTAAGTCCAGCGATTGGCATTAAGTTTCCCGTTTGTTTGTTGTTTGTTCGGAGTTGGATGTAAGACCAGCGATTGGCATTCCATTTCCAGGTGTGTGTTTCGATTGACGTCTCAGCGTCCCTGTTACAGTGTTTTGTTTCAGCGTGCGTTTGCTGAGCTACGAGTGCTCTGATTCTTCTCTGGTTAGAGAAGATATGTATGCATAGGATGCGATGTCCTAGCGAGCACGTTTCCCTTGTCCCCGAACTACGTCGACTCTGATGTTTGTGTTTGACAAACTACGTAGGCCCAGGATGCGACATCCTGCCGAGTCACCTTCTTCCGTCTTTCATCTGTGTTTCCTTCCATTGTGTGTGCAGTTTTTGAGCAATTATTTAGCAACCTTTCTTCTATTCTTTCTGAGCGTGGATCCCGTCGAGTACGACGGATGCGTAGGGGTGCTAATACCTTCTCTTCGCATAACCGACTCCCGATCCTTGCAATCTCTGGTCGTGAGACCATTTCCTTTCCAGGTTTACTTCGAGCGTTTCCTTTCCCTCCTTTGGGATAAATAACGCACGGTGGCGGCTCTGTTTCTTTTTCCCGCCGGTTTTTCGCGTAATGCGACAGCTGGCGACTCTGCTGGGGATATAAGAAGTTGACCTCTTGCTGGTCCATCTTCCCTAAGCGAGTCAATCCTAGCGCTCTCTAAGATAGTTGTGGTTGCTTTTACTGTTTTATTTATTGCATTTATGATTATGCTGTGATTGTATATATTTGCATATATGTTTGCATGCATCATATTATCATTGTGCTGGCTGTGTATCTGTCTCTCTGTGGGGTGGGAGTCACAAGAGGTAAAAGGCCCAATACCCAGGCTATGAGTGAACTTTAGGACACCTAGGAATAGAGTGATTCATGGGAAACGGGTGGTATGGCGCCACTTAGCGGAACATGATATCACGAGCAGTTCAGATTCTGATGGGGTATTATCGTTGCATACACCTGGTGTGCATATGATGATATTCTTGAAAGGGTTGTTTATCCTGGGTTTCTCTTGACCATACCCTGGCCTAGATGACACCCGTGAGTGGGGCGGGATTGAATTATTTGCAGGTACTGATGGTGATTATGGTTCAGAGAGATTTATAGATTTATTTCTGACACGCCGGAGTTCTGTCCGTGGTACTTATCAGCAGGTTCCGTTTATTTCGGGTCCCCGGGTCGAGTTTGAAGGTACTTGCTCAGAGGATCTTGTCGTCATCCATTCAGTGGATTTCCTGTGATGAGGGTGATATAACCTCCAGTTCCGTTTATTTCGGAACCTCCCAAGTTGGATTTATGGTTACTCGGGCACTCAGATGTTTGTGATCAGTTCAGAGATAGAATCCAGTACAGTTGACCCTCAGATGGCTTGGAGGATGCACAGTGACTTGCCTTCATGCATTTGCATCATTCCCATTTCGCATTCATCTGCATCCAACCCATGTCTATCTGTACTCAGGGTCCATTTTTTGATTGAGATTCTGGTTGAGAGACATCTTGATGTCAGAATGTTATTGTCAAATTATTATCTGTCTCGAAGAAGCCAGAATCAAAGGACAGAATCTTCCTCATACGGATAGACATTGCATTCAGGCGTGAGTCATATTAACCTGTTTTCTGTTTTGTAGGTGTCAGTATCTAACCTGTTTTATTGACAGAGGAATCACTGCTCGCGCACGCTGAGTCCTTCTCTTGCACATAGCTCGTCCGCTCAGATACCCTACCAGACGCCACAAATCCAAACTGATGGATCCACCCAATGCCGATATTCTCGAATAGAAAGAGATGATGAAGGGGTTGATCAACGTCGTGCAAAGGCTCGCCTTGGGGCAAAAAGAAATTGCTAAGAGGTTGGAGAGGATTGAAAGCAGGTTGGGAATGGAGAAAATTCATGGAAATGCTCTGTCATCCGAAGTAAAGAAGCCCTCTAGCAATAGTCAGCACAAGAAGGAGGTTGGATCCAGTGGTGTGCATACTAGAAAGGAACATGGTAAGGAGCGTTACCACCCGTATGCTGCTACATTAATGACTCCTGTTGGTAATCCATCTGTACAAAAGCCACAACAGCCACCTCAACAGAGAGCACAGAAAGCTGGGTGCCAAGTGAAGAAGGGGACGACGGATCGTCAGTTTGACAAGCCACCCGTGACTTATACTCTTCTGTTTAAGAGGTTGAGGGATCTTGGGTTAGTTCAGCCGAGGATATTGGTTCCTGTAGAATTACATCGGAGGCCTGTAAATTACGATGAGAACGCCAGGTGCGAGTTCCATTCAGGGGCACCCGGACATCATGTTGAGGGTTGTAGGGCTTTTAAGAATGTCGTCCAAGATTTGGTGGATTCTAAAGCCATTAACTTTGCACCGACACCGGAAGTTAATGTTGACCCCGTGCCGATGCATGGTCCTATGGGAGTGAATGTGATGTTAGAGGATAAGGGAAATACCGAGGTGGCGAAGGGGGATCAGTTAAGAACTCCAATGTCTGTGGTCCAGAGGCATCTGATGAAGAGGGGAGCTTTCCCTGGTTGTGATAATTGTTGTGCGGCTGTTGCTACTAATGGTTGTTCAATGATGAGGGAAACGGTCCAAAGAATGATGGATGTGGAAATGGATGGTGAAAAATGTGAAACACCAGGACAAGCAGTTGAAGCCGTCAAGGTGGATAACACCATTGTTGCTGAGAAAGAGAAAAAGTCGTCCATTTCTTCTTACAAACAGGCCATGGAAGTGGTGAGAAATGGAGGGGTCCCAGGTTGGGGAAGGATGGTAGACATTGTGGTAAAAGCTGATATGTTCGGGGTTGGCTATCAGCCAGACCAAGACTCGTCTGGGCAAAATAGAAGACGTCGGCAACCGTTCCCGTTCATCAGTGCTGGAATGTTGGGTCCAGGTCACGCCTGTACAGTAGGTGGAGAGATTGACAGTGACTGCGAGCTGGACTCGTGGATAAAATCGTGCGTACCAGGGAACTGGAAGGCCTCAAAGAGCATCACCATCACTCATCATGAAGAGTAATATTTTTGTTTTTCAATTCTGTTTGCATGAAAGCCATACATTTTGCCCGAAACGTATTGGTCCATTGTAAGGGCCACCTCATGTGTTTCATTTTGCAACATTTTGCATCATTAATAAATGGATGTTTTTGTAGTAAAAGCGGTGTTCCCTGTTTTTCATTTATTTTTGCAGTTTAAAATAAATAAAAATGGCAATGTTTGTTTTCATTTTTCCTTCCTTTTGATTTGTCTCGTTCCGACCTCAAAAACAATGCATGAATCAAAGTTCATGTAGATGCGATCATTCTCCTGATCTCATTGATAACAATTCGGTTACACCTCTATATGACTTCGACAATCCGATCTACCATGCCGACGAAGAAGGCGAAGAAGATTGTGAACTGCCGAAGGAATTAGCCAGGTTGTTGAGACGAGAGGAGAAGGTGATTCAACCGCACGAGGAGCGAGTTGAGATTTTCAATTCAGGCACCGAGAAGGTCAAGAAGGAAGTGAAAGTTGGGGCCACCTTGGAGGCGAGTGTCAAGAGCGGAGGTGATGCCATTCAGTCTCAAGAATGCCAGTGCCACGTGTCAAAGAGCCATGGTGACTTTGTTTCATGATATGATTCATCCTGGAATCGAATGCTATGTTGATGACATGATGGCAAAGTCCCAGACAGAAGAGGGGCATCTGTTAGGTCTGGCCAAGTTGTTGGATCAGTTGAGACAATTCAGACTGAGGATGAATCCGAATAAGTGCACGTTCGTAGTGCGGTCCGGTAAGTTGCTGAGGCTTATTGTGAACGGAAAAAAGGAATCGAGGTCGATCCTGCTAAAAAAAAAAAAAAAGAGTAATACAAGGAATGCCTGAACCGAGAACAGAAAAGACGGTTCGTGGTTTATAAGATGGATTGAACTGCATTTCACGGTTCACGTCTCATCTAAACAGCCACGTGTGAACCCATGTTCAAAAAAAAAGGAGATCAAACGGTCAGGTGAAATAATGATTGCCAAGGGGCATCGAAAAATAAAAGAATATTCACAGGAGCCTCCGATTCTGATGCCTCCCGTGGAGGGACGACCGTTAACTATGTACTTGACAGCCCTCGAGGGGTCTGGGGTGTGTACTGGGGCAGCATGACGAGTCTTGTCGAAAAGAGCATGCAATATACCTTAGCAAAAGGTTTACCGACTGTGAAACAATATATTCACCGCTCGAGAAAACTTGCTGTACTTTGGCATAGGCTGCTCGCCGACTGAGACAGTATATGCTGGGTCATACCACTTTATGGATTTCCAAGATGGATCTGATCAAGTACATATTTGAGAAGCCAGCATTTACCGGACAGGTTGCGAGATGACAAATGATTTTTTTTGCTGAGTATGATATCCAGTATACCTCTCAGAAAGCAATAAAGGGGAGTGTATTGTTTGATTACCGCGTCCAGCAACCCGTTGAGGATTATCAACCGATGATGTTTGAGTTCCCTGATGAGGACATCGAGGTTCTCAAATCGAAAGATTGTGAGGAACCAATCCCGGAGGAGGGGCATGACCCTGAATCCGAACGGATTCTGATGTCTGATGAGGTCGTTAACGTGAATGGAAACAGAGTTGGTGTTGCTTTGGTTACACCGAAGGGATCCCACGTTCCTTTTATTGCCCGGCTAACATTTGAATGCACCAACAATGTGGCTGAGTACGAAGCCGGTATCCTGGGTATCGAACCTCGATGCGTGCATCTACAGGGGCAACGCTTTTCTCACTTGTGTATGGGAGAGAAGTGGTATTACCAATTGAGGCCCAAGTCCCATTGTGGAGAGTCCTGAGGGATGTAAAATGGGAAAAGGCTGGGTGGATAAGGACTCGGTACAGAGTTGGGCCTAATTGAGGAAAGAGGCTAGTAACCATTTTTCATGGGGCAGTTGTGCCAGCAGTGAACAAATCGTGTTGTTGACCGAAAAGTGCGGCCTCGTGGGTATCATGAGAGGTATGGTGTTGAAAAGGATCCTTCCTCCTCAAAACGATCGTAGGGGCAAGTGGACACCCAATTATGAACGGCCATTCGTGGTCAAGAAGGTTTTCTCTGACAGAGCCTTGTTGTTGATGACCACAGATGTTGAGGATTCTCCATCCCTTGTGAATGCGGACGCAATTAAAAGATACTTCGTAAAAATTGACCCGCTGGACGAAAAGAATAAAAGAGTCCAGGCAAAAAAGGGCATCCTGGCGAACCAAAAAAATGAATGAAAAGGTTCGGGCAAAAATTAGGGATAAAAAGAAAAAAATTGTACACCCGACAAGTCGAAAACCCCCACAAGGGCGGCTTGGGCAAAAAAAGGGTATCCCGATGGACTGAAAACCCGAAAGGGCGGTCCAGGCAAAAGAGGAAATGAAACGAACAACTGCGTCCAGCATGATCATTGGTACTTTGGTTATGACACCTGGATAATCCCTGGAGAAGAACGATCGGAAGCGTCTTATTCAGAAGGCAGAAAGTGCGGAAAGTCTTGAGGATATATGGGGTGTAACCGAGTTGGAACTCGATGAGATCACGGTTTCACATTGCCATTAGGATAAATTTTTTCCTTTTGTGCGCAATTACCTCTTTTCAGGGATTGCTTCCTGTGTGCTGCTCTGTTACGAGCCACACCTTTTTCAGTCAATAAGATGCATGATCAGTCAAATAATTTTGTTTTTGTTTTCATTACCGCTTTGATTGCAAAAACATCCATTTATTTTGATAAAGAATCTTTGCATTTTGGGACATAGAGATCCCTTCCGATGCATGTGTACAAGATTGAAAACGTGAAATCGTATTCGGAAGTCTGAGTGACCTAGGTGTTAAAATTTTAGCACGCCTGGGGCACGCTTTTATCTAACGATCTCTTTTGCAGGTACTGTTAGATATTTTCACTCACTCGCAGGTTGTGATGTGGAGTCTTTTGACGGAGAAAAGACGGCGAAAGAATGACGACGATCCTAGAGGGTAATCAAGAAGACTCTTCAAAGTCTGAGGATTAGAGAGTTGGCCCAAGTCTGAGGTGATCGATCGTCTCAAAGTAAAGAAAAGCCGAGAATACAAGGTGATGAATCAGAAGAGACTGGATGAGTCTAGGAGCTTTCAAGTGGAAAGTCAACATTGTGGTGGGATGGTGAACGCTAGTGTTCGGAGTTGGATGTAAGACCAGCGATTGGCATTCCATTTCCAGGTGTGTGTTTCGATTGACGTCTCAGCATCCCTGTTTCAGTGTTTTGTTTCAGCGTGCGTTAGCTGAGCTACGAGTGCTCTGATTCTTCTCTGGTTAGAGAAGATACGTATGCATAGGATGCGATGTCCTAGCGAGCACGTTTCCCCTATCCCCGAACTACGTCGACTCTGATGTTTGTGTCTGACAAACTACGTAGGCCCAGGATGCGACATCCTGCCGAGTCACCTTCTTCCGTCTTTCATCTGTGTTTCCTTCCATTGTGTGTGCAGTTTTCGAGCAGTTATTTAGCAACCTTTCTTCTATTCTTTCTGAGCGTGGATCCCGTCGAGTACGACGGATGCGTAGGGGTGCTAATACCTTCCCTTCGCATAACCGACTCCTGATCCTTGCAATCTCAGGTCGTGAGACCATTTCCTTTCCAGGTTTACTTCGAGCGTTTCCTTTCCCTCCTTTGGGATAAATAATGCACGGTGGCGGCTCTGTTTCTTTTTCCCACCGGTTTTTCGCGTAATGCGACAGTATCGAGTACTCTAACATATTGAGTATCAATATGAAGTGGCCCTGAGTAGTAGGGCAGATAATGCTTTGTTGGTACCACTCTGTCGGCCTTTTTCTTATAAGCATTTTGCACGTCTAAAAAGGGACAATAATACCAATCTAGAATTGAAGAGTCGAAGGCCAAAGCCAATAGGCTAGATGGCAAAGGAGGGAATTTGATGTTTCCGAAATGAAGAGCATAAAGATACTTGTCTTTCGCGTAACCAGGTATTTTAAGCTTTGGGATCCTGTCGGTTATCTTTTCCTTTAATTCGGCAGCGGCCTCAGAAATGGTCCGACGAAAATTATCAGGTCGATACACAACTCGGAAATATTTCTAGAAAGCTTGAATTTTTTTGGTATGGAGAGCCTTACAGTTGGTCGATTTTGCCTGCAAATGAACAAGAGCTTGAGTTAGTTCAGATAGTTTGGCCTCAGGAGCGCCAACATAAGCAGCCAAATATGATTGCCACCAATCATCAAATTCTTTGGTGCAGAAGATGGCTGGTTGAAATGGGATGGAATGCAGCCTGGGTCAGTTTTTCCAAAGGGCCTCAACATCTTCTTGGATCATACTCCATGGCTGGTCACAAAGGATGTTTGTGAGTATGTCGAGAGAAGAAAATAGGGACTTGGGAACAAATTGACAAAGTCCAAAATGTCTAGCTACCAAGTTGGGTTGGTAAGCAACTAGTCCAGGGTTAACGCCAGATGTTACAGCCGACAGAAACTGGGGGACCAGAAAGCGTCTCCATATAACAAAAGTTTCATTCTTTTGTTCATCTTCAATTGGAGGGAAAGCCCTGGTGAGCCATTCAGGACCTTCAGTTCGACTACTGAAAGGAGCCATAGAAGGGTGAAAGTCGGCGCGCGTTAACATAATGTCGAACAAAAGGCGAAACACCTTGACATCAGGAAAGGTTCTGTCGATGGGGGTCAGTGGGATCAGTCGCTTCCAAAGAAGGTGTTTCTCTTCTGGGGGACACACGACCCTTCTCATCCCATGAGACGTTATATCTTTAGAAAAAGTGGCGTTGAGCCACAGTTGTAGGAACCAAAAGGGACCGTGAGCCAAGACATTCTTCTTTTTTGAGTTCTCAGGGTCAAAGAGTTTGATTTGGCAGAAAATTCAGATAAAGACTCATAAAGAGAGGCCAGTATTAATTGTCCAAGAGAGATGTCACGCTCTTGGTGTAGCTGAGTTGCCAAAAGAGCAAAGTGTTTAGCTATCTGCATTGATCTAGAGCAGAACACAAAGCGAGACAGCCAAAGAGTTAGAAAGGCCACATGTTCTCCAGTGGTCACAGAGCCCGAAGATGTAGCATGATGATCAATGAAATTATTGTATGTCGGTTTGCGAGAATCGCCGACGTCAAACCTTAGAGAGACTGGTGCTACGACTTCACAGTCGAAGACTTCGCCGGTCGGTTTTAGGCCTGTAATGGCAGCAATATCTAAAAGCGTCGGTGTAATCATGCCACACTTTGTATGAAAGGAGTTGGTCGAACTTTCCTAGAATTGGAGGGAAGCCAGTAACATGCCACAGGATTAAGGGGGCCACAACGGGAAATCTGCAAAAGGGTATATATACCTATTCGTTTCTAGTGGTCGATTTTCTCTGCCTCTAAACGATCCATCCAAGCACAAAACTTAGGACAGTTCTTGGGGGGAGCAGTTCTAAAGTTCCTTTCGACATAACAGAGGGAGAAAGGTTTTTGAGAAGAAACTAGTGGTTCAGAAAGATGACTGTTTGGAAAAAATGAATTTTTCTTATTTATCTCAGGTTGACGATTCTCTGGAAGTGGACCTAAGAATGCTAGAGGTTTGTCAGATAGGGAGAAAGGGATCAATACCTGAGAACGCCAGATTTTAGCTTTTTCTTCAGCAAAGGGAGGTTCAGGAACATATTCCTTGCCATCAATGGTGAGTGGTTGCGTGAGCTTCGCAGTGGAGGGAAGTGTTTTGTTTTTGCTTGAGCTAGCCATGGAAGAAGCTGAAGGTTTGAAGAAGAAAGGAGTTTTATTATTTTCGTTTACTGAACAGAGGGCGAAAAAAGGAAAGAAGAAGAAGAAACAAGGGTTTTATAAGAGTTTAAACCCTAGGAAAAGGAAAATGGACATTTGATTTTCTTTTTCTGACGCATGCACCCATGTTCCCACATCTGTAGACACGTAGAGACGAAGTGGCAGTCGTGGTTGGAGACAAGTTACTGTCATAAAGACGTGAAGTGATGGAGACGTGATTTTGTGAGTCTCGAAGGAAAAAGGAGATGTTTGTCATGATTAGATTACGTCAGCAGCGTGGTACAAATAGGTGTACCACCAAGTAGAAGTGGAAACGGTAAAGAACAATTCGACATCTCAAAGATGCCATTATCTCACAAAAAGTCGACATTTGAAAATGGCATCTCTGGGGGGCATTTTGTTACCACAAGAAATTGATAGGGCATGTTGAAGGCGTAATTAATGAAAGCGCCTTATGGATGTAAGGATTATACCCCCCCAAGGGGAGGTTTGAAAGAAAGTTAAGCCCAAGATAAGTAAGAGCTGGGAAAACCACAAGTTACCAGAAGATGAAATCGACAGAAGAAGCATGTTTGGTCGAAATCCATACTGTCGACTGAACCGGAGATTAGGACTTAAGAAATTCTTGATTGTACCAAACACATAGGGGATGGTGTCGACATAAATACCTGAGCGGGATAACTTTGAAATTCAAAATGACTAGCAGTTACAAGGAGAACGAGCGCCAAAATATGGAGTAGTTTTTAGATCGTGTAGCACGACGTTTGTCTACAGACAGTTATTTTTTAGTTTTGCTTGTAGATAGTTTCTTTAGTTCATTATAAATAGGGGATCCCACAGAGGACTCGGGGTGTTCACTTTGTAACAAAATCACTTGTAAAAAAGTTCACATTCCCAGCGCGAGGAAGCAAGAGTTTTTAATAGTGCTATGTACGTCAATCACCACATTTACTTGAATGCAACTTCCTTATTTTTCAATTGTTCCCGTTGAACACTTTATTTTAATTTCTTTTACGTTTGAATTATCCTTTTTTGTTGTCGTCTACATTGTCGACACTAATTCTATTACGATAATAGAATTCACCAAAAGCGTATTTGTTGTGTATGTCTTTTGAATGTTATAATATTGTCGGTCACGAGTCACCTATAGTCTATAGCATCATCATTTCGTGTGGAAAAACCTTTTCTTGTTCAATACTTTGTCATAAGTCATTTCTCAAAAAGTTAATAGTCCGTCGAATTGAACGAGTTACCCCGTTACATTAACACATGTATTAGGATCAACTGGTCGATCCTGCAAGTAACCCTTAGTTTTAAGACTTAGGAAGGACCAACGGTTGTTTACCAATTTCCATAGTAAACAAGACCTTAACATGAAAGTTGTTTGGAATGTCGTTTAGAGTAACTCGGATCTTGGAATCATTTTCATATGACAAATATTGTAGGAGATAGGGTCTAGGGAACCCCAGTTTTGATAAGTTGACACTCTCTAGTCAACCACCATGAACCAACTTGCTAGATTGACATTATCTTTACTTTGGGGACTCATGTAGGAACATATATGCATAAGATGATGAAATGTGAAGTATCCCTTGAAAGATTTGATCAATTGGTAAAAACACTTGTTGAAGAAGTCACATAAGATATCCAGATGAATTAGGGTTTCCAAGGCAAACCAACTCCAAACTCTTGATGATTTCTTGATCAAAATAACATGTGAAGATCATGGGGATTCATATATGATACTTAGAGCCATAGTAAACCAATTCTTGATTGAGCTTCTTGCAATGAGGGTCTTAAACCCTAGATGTGAGCTTGATAGAGCATAGATGAGCATGTGCACTACCTACAAAAGAGTTAAACTATAAAATGACATATTTTTGGTATTTTTGTTAGTAAAAATAAAGAAAAATGAAATATGATACAGTCAAATGGTGCTTGGTGATCTCTCCCAATGCAAACCCAATGAATGAGGTGTAAGGAGGATGCCAAGGTATGATCCCAATGCTAGTGCATATGATGAGAATAGCATGAGGGATCTTAGGGTCAAAATTGGGGTCTCACAACTGCCCCTATTTAATGACGTTCTAGCTAAGGAGATGAAGGTTAAAATCTTCGCATCGACTTAGTAGAATGGACTTAAATAACAACATATAGAAACAAATTTTGGTCCCTAAGAGACCTCATTATGAATATGATTGAATGTAAGAATAATATTTGTGGGGGAAAAGTTGCCACAAAGGAAAAGAATCCGGAGAGACCGAAAGTCCGCAGAAGTACAATGCATTCCGTAAGGAAAACTCACTGGGGAGACAGAGCCTCCAGGGAGAATAAAAGGGGTGTGCGTAGGCCAGGCTACGACTTTAAAAACTGTTGGGGGACTCGAGGGATTCCATGAAAATAAATCAATGGAAAGACTGAGCCGGAGAATAAAAGGAACATATGCAGGGGAAACGGGTAGATCAGGATAAAACTAAAATACTCAACCCAAGCAAGAAACGGCGATTTCACTGAGGAAATACGCACTAAAACTCAACTGGGGAAGATATGATCTTCAACACAGGAGTTACAAAAGTATATTATCCACTACCGGTTACTGGGTAAGGGGATAGTAAATTCTGACAGAGAGGACATCCGTTACCGATTAGGGTAAACATATCAAGGATGACTCGCTGGGGGCAACATAAGGTATATTTATTACCAGTTACTGGGTAAGAATAACCTATCGGGAAAAGCTCAATGGGATTTACAACTACCGGTTACTGGGCAGAAGACCGCAAATAAAGAGAATATATGTCACTGATTAAAGTGAACATATCAAGGATAGACTCAAAGGGGACATTGGGAAGGATATCCATCACCGATTAAGATGAACATATCAAGGATAAACTGCCTGAAAAAGTAGGAATTATATCTATCAGATACTAGATAGAATACCAGAAAAGAGAATATCTATCATCGGTTAAGATGAACATATCAAGGATAACCTCCGAGGGGAAGCAAGATTTATAACTACCGGTTACTGGGTAGAAGACCGCAAAGAGAAGGAAAACCTATCATCGGTTAAGATGAACATATCAAGGATTAACTCTCTGGGGAAAGAAAATAGGGATTACAACTACCTTTTTACTGGGTAGAATACCAAAAAGAGGATATATGTCACCGGTTAGGATGAACATATCAAGGATAGACTCCAAGTAGGGGGAAAAAATATTTGTCATCGGTTAGGATGATCATATCAAGGATAAACTTCCCGGGAGATGTGAAAACGAATCCGCTGGGGAGAAAAGGGTTACTTTTACCGGGTCTTAGGGCAAAAGTAAAATACTTGCAATTGAGAAGAAAATTACCAGCTACTGAGTAATAAATTCTTAGAGGACCAAAAACACCTATTTAGGTAAGATCTAGAAAGAAACGGTCAATCCAAGACTCAACCTAATGAGGACATAACTCAAGGGGAGTGGTTTCGTCAGATAATCAACTAGGGAGGAAACTGAAATAATAATCATCCACGAGGAAATAACTCAGTGGGGGATGAGAAAGGTTAAATTCTTTCTGCTTAATGGGCTGACACTCTACAATTGAAAGAGGACAGACAAACCAAATCTGCACGGGGAAAAAAGTATACCACCGTAGCAGAGGATCAAAGAAACAATGAATCTCAAAGTGCATTATTAATGCAATAATGAAATGAATGTATATGTATATATGATGATTATGCTACCAAAACGATCATAAAGGATACAAATGGCACTGGTCTGAATCATCGATACAATTCTCAGTCACTCCTCACAGGAGGGAAGCATCTGCTGGGGAGAATCGGCCACCTCAAAGGCTCTACCCTGGCTGGGGAAAAGAGGAGAGGATCTGTTGAGGAAACTAAATTATCAACACCATATCAAATGGGAGACAACCTTGCAGAGGATCGAAAATACTACTCAAGAGTCAGGGCTAACAGAGGTTAGGGACAACTTTGATGGCGACTTGTGGGGAAACATAATTTGTCGAGTCGTGGAAACTGCTGCGATAACGTGCCTACATTTCGAGGCAAGCAAATACAAACTTAGCAGGGGAGACCAAAAATAAATTGGATGGAGATGCTGGAAAGTTGCTGAGGAAGAAACAGAGATCACGGCAACTGCTTGAGGAAACACCAACAATGTTTCGCATTTTAGGGCTTATCTGCTCTCGGACCGCTGTGAACATCCCTTAATGAAATTGATTGCTCTTCAAAAAAGTAATTTCATTTATTATTTTAAGAAAACATGATTTTTATTTTAAAACTTTAATTTCAAAATGATCACAATAAAATTTAATTCTAATTAGCTGAATAAATAAGAGTAGAAACAATTGGATAAAAGCTCAACTTTATTTGATAGGATGGTAGTCTGTAAATGACAAGACTTCATAGATCTTTACAAAAGTTTAAAAATGGTAATTTACATGAAAAGGTCTACATTGAATACAATGATTGTTAATCCTTCTACCAACTTTGATATCCACAGTGCTCTTGGCTTTGGTTGAAGATGAATCAGAACCAAACATTGTGCTCAAGAAAGCCTTCAAGACTGAAGATCAACAACTTGAATTTACTTGTCATTGTAGCGGGGTATTCGTTACCTTATGATTTATTGACTAAACCAAAAGTAAGCATACAATTCGAGTCGCCACCGCACTTTTATTTGTCTAAAGGAAAGGCTAAAAAGCGAACAAAAGCCAAGTAAGAAGTTTTATCAAATCAAAAACTAATAAAAATGTCAGAGATCTAGGTATGGGGGTTGGTTATGAAATGGGAAGGTTTTACGCACCCTGCTATCCTTAGTACTCTAAGGGAACCTCTTTTTACAAATGTGTGTTGTAGATTTGTATTTGTTAAAATATGTGCAAAAGATTGGGGAGATGAGAAGAGAATATATTATATTTTTACAATTTTGTTGTTTGAATGGATAAACCCATTGCCTACGTGCCATCACAAAGGTAGGATCAAAACCTCGTAGTTCGGGGTAAAAATCTCAAAGATTGGTGAATTAATTTGATCAAAAGCCTTAAGGTCTTTTGTTATCAAAGGGAGAAAACTCAACCTAAACCAACAATCCACCGTGTGAGGAGGGCTTCAACATACTAGTGAGGGGTTAACCCTATAATAAGTATGGAAGACTTATAATCCAATCACTAAAGATAAGGTGAGGTTTACACCAACCACTATAATAACTCAAACCTATGACTAATGTTTATGAAAAAGTTTTAACAAAGGTGGCCATTGGAACCACAAAAACGACTTGAAGTGAATTGTATTTACAAGTTAGGTGTATTTACAAAATAAGGTCAAAGTTGAATTAAGATTTATTCACAATGAGTATTGATGAAAAGATTTTGAAAAAGTCAAAGGCATAAGGCCTAGGTTTCTAGTTTTGAAACACAATGTCAAAGTTTGCACAAAAAGAGTTTGGCTTGGGTTAGAGTGGAGAGAAGAAGAGATTGGATAGTCCTAAAGCATGCAAAGATAATATAAGAGATAAAACCCTTGGAGTTCCTTTTCTTGAAATCATAGAGATGATTCAAGATGCTCCTTTTTTTTGGACTTAGCAATCACTCAAGCAATCAAACAAATATATTCAAGCTCCTAGGATCTCCAATTGGCTTGTCTCTCTTAACTTGGTTACTCATGACAATGGTCCTCCTTACTATCTCAAGATGGAATCCCTATCACACAAGAGCAAACATCAAAAAGTTCACAACACAATAAGAGGAATGGACAAAGAATGAGTTTAAATTAGGGGTCCTTTGAAGTCAACTTTTCAATTTAGCATTCTAAAGGCATGAGGCCTAGTTGCTCTTGAACTCCTTTAAGCATAGGTAAGGTCCTAATTCTAAGTCCTTTCTCCTTTTTGCATTGGATTCACACAAACAAAGACAAAACAAACACAAAGCAACAATATATTTATATACAATAATGAGCTCAAATGAGCAAAAGGAAAATGGCAAAAACATAAAATATGTGCTCAAGTGAGCAAAGGGAAAAGCAATATGAATAAATGAGCAAGAAAGTAAATTGCATTAAAGTAAATTGCAAGAAATTAAATGCTCAAATTAAAGTTAGTAATTAGTGGTTATGTTAGTGTGTCATAAGATAATTTAGCGCTATGTTAAGCAATCGTAAGTGGACTAATGTAGTAGTCGCACCAATCTGAGACCGATCAATAAAACTATAGGAAAATAAACACAAGTTAGAGATCATGACTAGTAAGCCAAGCTCCTACAACTTGTCATGCCAAAATAAAAGAGGAAAGACCTTGTATGGACTTTAGGTTTTTTGCTTGACCAAGAAGCAACCTATCTTGGACATAAAGCAACTCACTTGATCATGGATCAAGTTGAGTTTTATTTGGATCAAATAAGGTTAAACCTCTCATATGTCAAGACCAACCATAAGACATTAACTCATTGGCCAAAATAAAAAAAAGTGAGATGAAGATGAAATGAATAAAAGGAGAATTCAAATGTCAAATAAAAATGGTCAAAAGTGAATCAAATCATCATCAATCAATGCTAAACATAAGAGAAATGAAGATTAGAAGTCAACAAGTCACACATATTTTTTGGTATTTTTCCAATTAAAATATAATATAAAATAAAATGGACAAAATATGGTTAAACCTCAAATTCAATTCAAATCAACTTGAACAAGTCCAATTAAATTCTCATAGGTCTAACATGGTCAAACAAGGTTTGACAAATTTTTTCAACAATTTTTGAAACCGGAAACTATTTTAAAACAATTAAAAACAATAAAAATAACACAATATGAATTAAAATCTCAAATAAATCTCAAATCAATTAAGAAATTGATGAGACTATTTTTTATTGACTCATCATGATCCATATGTGTTAAGAAAATATTTTGGGATTTTTAAAATATCAAAAAGTATTTAAAATGAGTTAAAAACTATTAAAAACAAAATAATTCACAAAAAATATTAAATGAAGTCACAAAAATAATTAAAAATCAAAATATGAAACTAGATTTTTCCAAAAAAAAATTGGTGTTGGTCTCATATTTTTGTGACTTCAAATAAAATATTTATGAATTTTTGAAAATAAAAGGAATTAAATGGAATTAATCAGAAAATAAGAAAATAGCAAAAATAAGCGCCCGTTGGATCCGTCTCATTAATTGACGGAGCATGATCACACGGCTCAGAGGCGCGGTCATACCATGCTCTTTGGTCAAGCGCATCGCATATTGAATTAAAATAAGTCAAACAAATGCAAGGCTGGGATTATAACGTTTGAAAGAGATCCAAGGGAACTGAAGCATCCACGTGGGGATGGTGGTGGAAACAACCATCTTCTCCGGTCAGCTAACGGTTTCCGGCCACCACGCGCAGAGATTCAAAAGTTAATGAAAATGAAAAAGTAGGTTATCAAAATGAAGCTGGGGTGATGTACATCACCCCTGTAACCTTGGATCTTCCTCAATGTTTCTATTTAGAGAGAAACAAGAGGTTGAAGATCATGGTGTTTGATCTGAAATGTCACAATTCATGAAATTAAGACCACCACTGGCCTGCCTCTTGCTCGAGGACTTCAGAAAACAGTTCAAACCAAACCAATTCACATTGTATAGCAAGATCCAGATCAAAATAGTTTAGTGATATACCTCTGAAGTGCAGCTTTAAACAGCACGATCTCTCCAGCACCTCTATTTATAGCTGAACTTGATGCAATGTGGTGATTTGCTCATGTGCATGAATTTGGGATCCTCCATGCATGGGCCTGTACAGGAGCATGTGAGGCCCAAAAGTGAATGGAAATGCAAGATGATATCAAATGCAGGTGATTTGGACGTGTAATTGGAGTTGCATTGGCTTGCACATGAAGTTACAAAGTGAATTGCACAAATGGATATAAACATTGAGCTCTTCGAAACTCCCACATGGAAAATCCAAAAATGGTCATGTGAGTAATGTTTGGAAAGCTATTGACATAAGGAACAAAAGTCATGTTGGGAAAAAATTCATTTGGAGTTTGTAAATTTATGAAAACTGGCTTTGAAGTTTGGGGTACAAAACATGTCTAGGTTCCCTTTGAAATTTTTTGCCAAAAGTGAGCAACTTCAAGCCCTTCTGTTTCAATGATGAAAGCCTCAAATGGAAAACCCTCCAACATCAAAGTTGTAGAAATTTTCAAGATGATCAATTTAGACTTAAATTTTGCATAATTTGGATTTTTGATGAGACTATTATGGGCACTTGAAGTTGGACATTTTCAAAATTCAATGGCTTTGGTCCAAAGTGACCTATAATGTTTTGTATTATCACATGTGTTTATTTTAGGATTATGAAACTTTGTCCAACATCACAATTTAATTAGACATATTAATATTTCCAATGCATTTGTTCTCACCTCAAAATCATGAAAAATAAGGAAGTTAGGTCCTTGGGAAGTTGACCCAAAATTAGGGTTTCAATCAAATTGACCTATAATGTTTTGACATTAATGATGACCTTCCAAGTTTCAAATGGATTTTTTATGAGCATGAAAGTTGTTCATATGGTTCGTAAGAACATTTGTTATCTTGGGGTCATCTTCATTTTACAAACACATCAAAAGTTATATCTTAGTGATCCCCAGTTTAGTCAGATGACCTAACTGGTCAACTTCTCAAGGTCAAACTTCAAATCTTGATGAATGAGTGATTGAGGATACTCAGATAGGCTCATATATGCATAAAATAATGAATGAAATAACTTAACTTGATTAAATTTGATCATAGGTTGAGCTTGCTTCATGAGCAAGGCTCAGTTAATGCACAGTTGACTTAGGGTTTCCTTGGGAAACAATCCTCAAGCCCTTTGGTTTATCTTGATCAAATTGGCAAATTGAGATACTTGGGAGACATATATTATGATTAAGAGCTTTTTAGACCATTGTCATGCTTGTTCTCATCTTCATCTAGCCATCTCATTGGGCTTAGGAGCCTCCTAGGAGCAAGGGCACACATGATCACTTGAGCTTCAAAACAAAAAGAGTTAGTGACATATTTTTATGCTTTTGGTTAATAAACAAATAAGAAAATCAATAATATACGATACAAGCATGCTTGGTGGTCTCAAACCAACTCACACAAGTCCCAACCCTAGGGTAAAGGAGCCACACATGCTATGATCCTTGAGGCAATGCAATGAGCAATGATATGATGCCATGATGGATCTTAGGGTCAAAATTAGCGTCTTACAGATGCCCCTATTTAAGGTCATTCTAGCCAGAGTTATGAAGGTTAAAATCTTCATCTCGACGAGGTAGAATGGGCTTAAATAATAACAAAGAGACGAATTTTGGTCCCTAAGAGACCTCATGATGCAAATGTATGCATAAAATCTTCATGGTGAATAATTGCCACGAAGGAAAAGAAATCAGGAGAAACTGAAAAATCCATAGGACTAACACACTCACTAGGGAGATAGGGACTCTAGGGAAAAGTAAAAATGCGTGAGCAGGCCACGACTTGAGAACTTGCTGGGAGACACGAAGGGATTCCATGAGAATGAATCAATGGAAAGACTCGAGTAGACGCAACGATGCATGTATTGGGTAATATGCCAATACCGCAAAACTATCCACAAAGCATACCTCGGATAAAAATCTGGACTCATACGGGGATATCCATAAAGGACTCAACTGAGGAAGAGAAAAACGAGATATTACCGGCTACTGGTAATAAACTTAAAGCGAAACATGTCATTAGAACCCCGGTTACGGGGTGAGAAAACAACACGCTCAGGGAGAGAGAACATCTAAGACCGGTATAAGGGTGAGAGATATCAATCATCCGAAACATCTGAGGAGAACCCAAAAGGCACATCTCGACTCAGGAAAATCTGACTCCACAGGGGACAAAAAGTCATAATAGGGAGCAGAAGGAAGGAACACCAGGGATACCGGTTACTGGGCATATAATAGGTGACCAACCAGGCGTGAATTGGGAATAAATCCAAGACACTCATCATCCGAAAGAAGGACTGAAAAAGCAAACTCGACTTACAGGATGGGCATTCAATTCCACAAGGAAATACGAATCTTACTCAACTAGGGAAGAAAAAACTTCAACTGAAGAGCGCATGAGATATATTATATATTACCGTCATAACGTAGATAACATACTCGCATGGAAGATTATCCACAACCGGTTACTGAGTTAATAAAGGATAAATCGACCGAAAAGAAAGGACATCAGGATACCGGTTACTGGGTATAAAATGATGACCGATCAAATGGGAGAAACAATCATTACCAAACAAGGGTAAGTGAAAGATGACTCGCGGGGATAAATTACTTGACAAAAGCAATCATCCAAGAGATATATCACCGGTTACTGGGTGGTATACTCAAAAACAGAGGAATATTAGTACCGAATATTGGATAAAGATAACCAACAAATAGGGGATTACACCTACCGATTACTGGGTAGAAAACCACAGAAATAGGACTTACAACTACCGGTTACTGGGTAGAAGGCCACAAGGTCCACTAGGGAGAAGATGGACAATTACTGGTTACTGAGCAATTGAACAACTGAACCACAGGGGACTGCAGGGTAACAACAAGAAGGGAGTCAGTCTAGGAACAAACTAGAAAGACACAATTAAACAAGACTCAACCCGACGGGGATATAACTCAGGGGAGTAATTCTATCCCAATACACAACTGGGGGGAGGAAACTGAAACAATAATCATCCATGAGGACCTAACTCAGTGGGGAATAAAGAAAGAAAGGTAGACACTTTCTGCTTATGGGGCTGACTCTATATGGAGAGATCAGACACAAACATCTGCTTAGGGAAGAATATATCACCAATAGCATGAGATAACAAGCAAAGATATATGGCAAAGAATGCAACATGAATATCTGCATGCTATAATTATGCATGTATATGCGTGGTTTATGTATGATTAATACTGGCAGACAGACATATCTAACACAAACAGGTCCGAGGTTCAATGGACGGACATCCGGTATAACACCTCAAAAGAGAAAAGCCAGGCCCACAGGAGAAATCAATTTTGGTGGGGAAGCATCAAATACCAGGAGACATAGACCATCGTTGGGGATAGGCAAAGTCTCAGCTGGGGAACATGCGGAGATATCAATAAGATCTGTTATAAAAGAACTCTACTGGGGATCTTATCACGGCATGATATGAGATTTTGTGGGGAACAACCACCAACCAGATGCACATCAATCAAGCATTCCCTTCTAACTGCTGAAGAGACATCTCTGCTAACGGGAGAAGGAATAAATTGCTCCGCTGGGGAAGGAAACAACACATCTTCCTCATCGCCGTCCAATACCGGAAGAGATCTTCAACCATGGAGGGATCTAAACTATCAAGCTCGGATTAGGCAACCCTACTGGGGATGGACTGTAGGCGACCATACTGGGGATAGTCTGCTTTAAGCAACCCTATCGGGGGATGAGCTGTCGATAAACCTGCTGGGGAGAAACTACAAGTAACTCCGGAGGAATTGTCTTAGCTGAGGGAATCGGAGGTGAACCCTTCATCAGCACGTGCCATGTCGGGGATGAAAAGGGAAACAAGCCCTTCACCAACTGCTTTAGGCAACTACTGCTGAGGAGATATCTGAAAGATAGCTTTGCAGGGAACACATGCTTACTCCGCCAAGGACTTCTACTCATACTGCTGAGGAGATATCTGAAAGATAGCATATCAACTTTTATCAATTTATAAGGGATTTTAGGTCAGTCCACACAAGGGATGACAACCATATAATTGATAAAACACAAATGCTAGCGCCTGATATAGAGGTAAACACATCTCTAAAAGATCGAGGCCAAAACTCCAGACTCTCTGGGGAGTTGATAATGTCTTATTCTTTCTGTGCTCGCTGGGGAGACCACCTGAAAGATGATGAAGAGGATACAAACATGCCATAATATGAACAAATGTCTTACCTTTTGGGAGATCATACTATCCTTGGGAGAG
Source organism: Lathyrus oleraceus (assembly GCF_024323335.1). NCBI lineage: Eukaryota > Viridiplantae > Streptophyta > Magnoliopsida > Fabales > Fabaceae > Lathyrus > Lathyrus oleraceus. Next base: position 466,007,535 of record NC_066582.1, read on the forward strand.
CACTAAAGACATTCCATTTATCCTTTCAGTCGTTGTGAATGTTCACTTTGTTTAAAATAGTTTATAAAACTTTATTCGTTTAAAACAATGATATTTATCAATTAAAACATGCAAACATTTGTTAAACAGAAACAAATAAGAGTGCAAAGAATTGGATAAAGGCTCAAATTTATTTGATAGAATGGTAGTCCGCAAATGGCGAGACTCCATGGATCTTTACAAATTTGAAATTGGTGATATATATTGGAAAAAGGGCTACATTGAACATAATGACCATTTCTCCACCAACTCTGAATCCAATGTATTTGAAGCTTCAGTTGACGATGACTGAGCGAGAACCTCTGACAGACGACAGTTGTAGAACAAAGTTTTGTCAAGATGCAGTTACTTGCCAAATTCCTAATTTTTGCCTAGATTGCCCCAGGGTGAGGTACTCAATCTAGCGGGATATATATTTTCATTTTTTATCATGTCTCTAACTTTTGCCTGGACCGCCCTTTCGGGTTTTCAATCCATCGAGACGCTCATTTTTGCCTAAGCCGCCCTTTCGGGTTTTCGACTTAGCGAGCTATTTTGTTTTTATTTTAGGCGAAGTATTTCTTGACTGCATCTGAATTCACAAGACGAGTGAAATCCTCCCCATCCATAGTTGTAAGTACCAAAGCACCGCCTGAAAAGGCTCTCATAACAACATATGGACCTTCATAGTTTTGAGTCCACTTGCCCCTGGAATCGGGCGCGAAAGACAAGACTTTCTTGAGCACGAGGTCACCTTCTCGGAACACACGAGGTTTGACCTTCTTATCAAACGCTTTCTTCATCCTTTGCTGATATAACTGACCATGGCACATGGCAGTTAATCTCTTCTCTTCAATCAAGTTCAGATGGTCATAACGGCTCTGAACCCATTCAACCTCAGTCAACTTGGCTTCCATCAAGACTCTCATTGATGGGATCTCAACCTCCACGGGGAGCATAACCTCCATGCCATATACAAGAGAGAAAGGGGTTGCCCCTATTGAAGTGCGGACGAATGTACGATAGCCATGCAAAGCAAATGGCATCATCTCATGCCAATCTTTGTACGTAACAACCATCTTCTGGATAATCTTCTTGATGTTCTTGTTAGCAGCTTCAACAGCCCCATTCATCTTGGGTCTATAGGGAGAAGAGTTATGATGTGCAATATTGAACTCGCTACACAGCTCTTTCATCATCTTGTTGTTCAACTTAGATCCATTATTAGTAATGATCTTGTCTGGCACACCATATCGGCATATGAGTTGATACTTGATAAACTTCACAACCACCTGCCTTGTCACATTCGCATACGATGCCACTTCAACCCACTTGGTAAAGTAATCAATTGCTACGAGAATAAAACGGTGACCGTTTGACGCCTTTGGCTCAATCATGCCAATCATGTCAATTCCCCACATGGAGAAAGGCCATGGTGATGAAATAACATTCAGAAGTGTCGGGGGAATATGTATCTTATCCGCATAAATCTGAAACTTGTGGCATTTCTTCACATATTTGCAGCAGTCAGACTCCATTGTTAGCCAATAGTAGCCTGCTCTCAACATCTTCTTTGCCATGGCATGTCCATTGGAATGAGTACCAAATGAACCCTCATGGACTTCAGTCATCAACAGGTCTGCTTCGTGTCTATCCACGCATCTGAGCAAAACCATGTCAAAATTCCTTTTATACAGCACATCACCATTGAGGTAAAAACTGCCAGATAATCTTCTCAAAGTCTTCTTATCTTTAACAGATGCCCCGGGCGGGTAAATCTGACTTTGGAGAAAGCACTTGATATCATAATACCATAGCTTATCATCTTTTACTTCTTCAACTGCAAATACATGAGCTGGTCTATCCAAGCGCATCACAATGATATATGGGACTTCATTCCAATACTTCACCATAGTCATTGAAGCAAGCGTAGCAAGAGCATCCGCCATCCGCCTCTCATCTCGAGGAATATGATGGAAGTCAACCTTAGTAAAGAAAGTTGAAATCCTCCTCGCATAATCTCTATATGGGATGAGGCCAGGCTGATTCATCTCCCATTCACCCTTAATCTGATTAACAACAAGGGCCGAATCACCATAAACATCAAGATGTTTGATCCTAAGATCAATACACTCTTCCAAACCCATAATACAGGCCTCATACTCCGCCATATTATTCGTGCATTTTAAAGTTAGCCTTGCTGTAAAAGGAAAATGCGTGCCTTGAGGAGTAATAATCACTGCCCCAATACCATTTCCATACTAATTAACAGCGCCATCAAACACCATACCCCATCGGGAACCAGGCTCTGGCCCTTCATCGAGCGTAGGCTCATCGCAATCTTTCATCTTCAAATATAGAATCTCCTCATCTAGGAAGTCGTACTGCACAGACTGATAATCTTCAATTGGTTTATGTGCCAAGTGGTCAGCCAAGATACTACCTTTAATAGCTTTCTAAGCTCGATACTCAATGTCATACTCAGATAACAACATCTGCCAACAGGCAATCCTCCCAGTTAAAGCAGGCTTCTCAAAGATATACTTGATTGGATCCATTTTGGAAATCAACCAAGTTGTATGATTCAACATATACTGGCGTAAGCGCTTAGCGGCCCAAGCCAAAGCACAACATGTCTTCTCAAGCATTGAGTACCGAGACTCACAATCAGTGAACTTCTTACTCAAGTAGTGTATCGCATAACAATCATATCAAATCTTATGCTTGAACAGCCTTCGCACTACGTCCTAAAATAGGCCAAGATGGGCTATGTATCTAAGGTCCTTGGCTTCTAAGGTTTATATTGGAAAGAGTAATGCCTAACCACGACTACTCGTGTGACATTATTGATCCCAACAAGACCTCTACTAAGTGAACGGGCTTGCAAGTCAACTTGCTAAGGAATAACTCTACACAAGTCAACAAGACTATGCCATTCTCCTATCATAAGTGCACTCGAGTTAGGGTATAGAACTCATCTCACAAGAGACCACCAAGCACACAAGCAATTAAGATATCAAGCAATTCATACATTACAAACAATACAGTCATCCCAAATTTGCACAAAAAAATATGTCACAAATAAATATAAACATACAACACACAAAAGCAAAAAGTAGGCTAAACCCACTAGAGATCATGTAAATCCCCAGCAGAGTCGCCACTTTTCTGTAGCGGGGTATTCGTTACCTTATGATATATTGACTAAACCAAAAGTAAGCATACAATTCGAGTCGCCACCGCACTTTTATTTATCCAAAGGAAAGGCTAAAAAGCGAACAAAAGCCAAGTAAGAAATTTTATCAAATCAAACACTAATAAAAATGTCAGAGATCTAGGTAAGGGGGTTGGTTATGAAATGGGAAGGTTTTACGCACCCAGAACATCCTTAGTACTCTAAGGGAACCTTTTTTTGCAAATGTGTGTTATAGGTTGGTATTTGTGAAAATATGTGAAAAATGTTTGGGGAGATGAGAAGAGAATATATTATATTTTTAAAATTTTGTTGTTTGAATGGATAAACCCATTGCCTACGTACCATCACAAAGGTAGGATCAAAACCTCGTAGTTCGGGGTAAAAATCTCAAAGATTGGTGAATTGATTTGATCAAAAGCCTTAAGGTCTTTTGTTATCAAAGGGAGAAAACTCAACCTAAACCAACAATCCACCATGTGAGGAGGGCTTCAACATACTAGTGAGGGGTTAACCCTATAATAAGTATGGAAGACTTATAATCCAATCACTAAGGATAAGGTGAGGTTTACATCAACCACAATGATAACTCAAACCTATGACTAATGTTTATGAAAAAGTTATAACAAAGGTGGCCATTGGAACCACAAAAACAACTTGAAGTGAGTTGTATTTACAAGTTAGGTGTATTTACAAAATAAGGTCAAAGTTCAATTAAGATTTATTCACAATAAGTATTGATGAAAAGATTTTGAAAAAGTCAAAGGCATAAGGCCTAGGTTTCTAGTTTTGAAAAACAATGACAAAGTTTACAAAAAAAGAGTTTGGCTTGGGTTAGAGTGGAGAGAAGAAGAGAAGGGCTAGTCCTAAAGCATCCAAAGATAAGATAAGAGATAAAACCCTTGGAGTTCCTTTTCTTGAAATCATAGAGATGATTCAAGATGCTCCTTTCCTTTGGACTTAGCAATCACTCAAGCAATCAAACAAATATATTCAAGCTCCTAGGATCTCCAATTGGCTTGTCTCTCTTAACTTGGCTACTCATGACAATGGTCCTCCTTACTATCTCAATATAGAATCCCTATCACACAAGAGCAAACATCAAAAAGTTCACAACACAATAAGAGGAAAGGACAAAGAATGAGTTTAGATTAGGGATCCTTTGAAGTCAACTTTTCAATTTAGCATTCTAAAGGCATGAGGCCTAGTTGCTCTTCAACAAGTTTAGCATTCTAAAGGCATGAGGCCTAGTTGCTCTTGAACTCCTTTAAGCATAGGTAAGGTCCTAATTCTAAGTCATTTCTCCTTTTTGCATTGGATTCACACAAACAAAATAAAAACAAACACAAAGCAACAATATATTTATGTACAATAATGAGCTCAAATGAGCAAAAGGAAAATGGCATAAACATAAAATATGTGCTCAAGTGAGCAAAGGGAAAAGCAATATGAATAAATGAGCAAGAAAGTAAATTGCATTAAAGTAAATTGCAAGAAATTAAATGATCAAATTAAAGTTAATAATTAGTGGTTATGTTAGTGTGTCATAAGACAATTTAGCGCTATGTTAAGCAATCGTAAGTGGACTAATGTTGTAGTCACACCTATCTGAGGCCGGTCAATAAAACTATAGGAAAATAAATACAAGTTAGAGATCATGACTAGTAAGCCAAGCTCCTACAACTTGCCATGCCAAAAGAAAAGAGGAAAGGCCTTGTATGGACTTTAGGTTTTTTGCTTGACCAAGAAGCAACCTATCTTGGACACAAAGCAACTCACTTGATCATGGACCAAGTTGAGTTTGATTTGGATCAAAGAAGGTTAAACCTCTCATATGTCAAGACCAACCATAAGACACTAACTAATTTGCCAAAATAAAAAAAAAGTGAGATGAAGATGAAATGAATAAAAGGAGAATTCAAATGTCAAATAAAAATGGTCAAAAGTGAATCAAATCATCATCAATCAATGCTAAACATAAGAGAAATGAAGATTAGAAGTCAAAAAGTCACACATATTTTTTTGGTATTTTTCCAATTAAAATATAATATAAAATAAAATGGACAAAATATGGTCAAACCTCAAATTCAATTCAAATCAACTTGAACAAGTCCAATTAAATTCTCATAGGTCTAACATGGTCAAACAACGTTTGACAAAAAATTTCCACAATTTTAGAAACCAGAAACTATTTTAAAACAATTAAAAACAATAAAAATAACACAATAAAAATTAAAATCTCAAATCAATTAAGAAATTGATGAGACTATTTTTCATTGACTCATCATGATCCATATGTGTTAAGAAAATATTTTGGGATTTTTCAAATATCAAAAAGTATTTAAAATGAATTAAAAACTATTAAAAACCAAATAATTTACAAAAAATATTAAATGAAGTCACAAAAATAATTAAAAATCAAAATATGAAACTAGATTTTTTAAGAAAAAATTTGGTGTTGGTCTCATATTTTTGTGACTTCAAATAAAATATTTATGAATTTTTGAAAATAAAAGGAATTAAATGGAATTAATCAGAAAATAAGAAAATAGCAAAAATCAGCGCCCATTGGATCCGTCTCATTAATTGACGTGGCATGATCACACGGCTCAGAGGCGCGGTCATACCATGCTCTTTGGACAAGCGCATCACATATTGAATTAAAATAAGTCAAACAAATGCAAGGCTGAGATTATAACATTTGAAAGAGATCCAAGGGACTTGAAGCATCCACGTAGGGGTGGTGGTGGAAACCACCATCTTCTCCGGCCAGCTAACGGTTTTCGGCCACCACGCGCAGAGATTCAAAAGTGAATGAAAATGAAAAAGTAGGTTATCAAAATGAAGTTGAGGTGATGTACATCACCCCTGTAACCTTGGATCTTCCTCAATGTTTCTATTTAGAGAGAAACAAGAGGTTGAAGATCATGGTGTTTGATCTGAAATGTCACAATTCATGAAATTAAGACCACCACTGGCCTGCCTCTTGCTCAAGGACTTCAGAAAATAGTTCAAACCAAAGCAATTCACATTGTATAGCAAGATCCAGATCAAAATAGTTTACTGATATACCTCTGAAATGCAGCTTTAAACAGCACGATCTCTCCAAGCTTTCGATCCAAATTTGATCTGGAGATGTAATGATGATGCAAGGCTAAGGAATTAAGACTTGAAGATCAACTAAGGATGTTGAAATTCAAGCTTGAAATTGAAAATGAAAAACTGAAATTCCTTTGAGTTAGGTTGGGTTTCCAATTTAACAGAGTTTCAGATCTCCTTCAGGTTGAATTTTGCATGAGCAAGCACCTCTATTTATAGCTGAACTTGATGCAATGTGGTGATTTGCTCGTGTGCATGAATTTTGGATCCTCCATGCATGGGCCTGTACAGGCGCATGTGAGGCCCAAAAGTGAATGGAATTGCAAGCTGATACCAAATGCAAGTGATTTGGACGTGTAATTGGAGCTGCATTGGCTTGCACATGAAGTTACAAAGTGAATTGCACAAATGGACATAAACATTGAGCTCTTCGAAACTCCCACATGGATAATCTAAAAATGGTCATGTGAGTAATGGTTAGAAATCTCTTAACATAAGGAACAAAAGTCATGTTGAGAAAAAATTCATTTAGAATTTGTAAATTTATGAAAACTGGATTTGAAGTTTGGGGTACAAAACATGTCTAGGTTCCCTTTGAAAATTTTTGCCAAAAGTGAGCAACTTCAAGCCCTTCTGTTTTGATGATGCAAGCCTCAAATGGAAACACCTCTAACATCAAGGTTGTAGACCTTTTCAAGATGATCAATTTAGACTTAAATTTTGCATCATTTGGATTTTTTATGAGAATGTTATGGGCACTTGAAGTTGGACACTTTCAAAATTCAATGGCTTTGGTCCAAAGGGACCTATAATGTTTTGTATTATCACATGTGTTTCTTTTAGGATTATGAAATTTTTTCCAACATAATAATTGAATTAGACATATTAATATTTCCAATTCATTTGGTATCACCTCAAAATCATGAAAAATAAGGAAGTTAGGTCCTTGGGAAGTTGACCTAAAATTAGGGTTTCAGTCAAAATGACCTATAATGTTTTGAAATGAATGATGACCTTCCAAGTTTCAAATGGATTTTTGATGAACATGAAAGTTGTTCATATGGTTTTTCAGAACATTGTTTATCTTGGGGTCATCTTCATTTTACAAACACATCAAAAGTTATATCTCAGCTATCCTCAGTTTAGTCAAATGACTTGACTGGTCAACTTCTCAAGGTCAAACTTCAAATCTTGTTGAATGAATAATTGAGGATACTCACATAGGATCATATATGCATAAAATAATGAATTAAATAACTTCCCTTGATTAAATTTGATCATAGGTTGAGGTTGCTTCATGAGCAAGGCTCAGTCAATGCACAGTTGACTTAGGGTTTCCTTGGGAAACAATCCTCAATCCCTTTGGTTTATCTTGATCAAATTGGAGAATTGAGATACTTGGGAGACATATATGATGATTAAGAGATTTGTAGACCATTGTCATGCTTGTTCTCATCTTCATCTAGCCACTTCATTGGGCTTAGGAGCCTCCTAGGAGCAAGGGCACACATGATCACTTGAGCTTCAAAACAAAAAGACTTATTGACATATTTTTGTGCTTTTGGTTAATAAACAAATAAGAAAAGCAATAATATACAATACAAGCATGCTTTGTGGTCTCAAACCAACTCACACAAGTCCCAACCCTAGGGTAAAGGAGCCACACATGCTATGATCCTTGAGGCAATGCAATGAGCAATGATATGATGCCATGAGGGATCTTAGGGTCAAAATTAGGGTCTTACAGTCATGATCCCTAATTTTTGCATAAATTGCCCCAAGGTGGAGTACTCAATTTATCGGGATAATCTTTCTTATGTTTTATGTCTCTAACTTTTGCCTGGATCGCCCTTTCGGGTTTTCAACCAACCGAGACACTCATTTTTTCCTAAGCCCACCTTTCGAGTTTTCAACTTAGCGAGTTATTCTTTTCTTTTAGGCGAAATATTTCTTGATTGCATCAGCATTCACAAGACGAGTGAACTCTTCACCATCCATAGTTGTAAGAATCAAAGTACCGCCTGAAAAGGCTCTCTTAACAACGTATGGGCCTTCGTAATTAGGAGTCCATTTGCCCCAAGAATCTGGTTTGAAATATTGAATTTTCTTGAGCACAAGGTCACCTTCTTTGAACACATGAGGCCTGACCTTCTTGTCAAAAGCTTTCTTCATTCTCTACTGATATAATTGTCCATGACACATGGAAGTCAACCTCTTCTCTTCAATCAAATTCCGCTGGTCATACCTGGTTTGACACCATTCAGCCTCAGTCAACTTTTCTTCCATCAGCACACGCAATGATGGGATCTCAACTTCTACGGGAGCACAGCTTCCATGCCATAAACAAGTGAGAAAGTGGTTGCCCCTGTTGAAGTGTGGATGGATCCACGATACCCGTGCAAGGAAAATGGGAGCATCTCATGCCAATCCTTGTACGTCACAACCATTTTCTGAATGATCTTCTTGATGTTGTTGTTTGCAGCTTTGACAACCCCATTCATCTTCGATCTGTAGGGAAAAGAATTATGATGTGGAATCTTGAAGTCTTTGCAAAGAGCTTCCACCATATTATTATTCAAGTTCGACCCATTGTCAGTAATGATCTTATTTGGCACACCATAACGACATATAATTTGATTCTTGATAAACCTTACAACAACTTGATTGGTCACATTCGCATACGATGCCGCTTCAACCCACTTTTTGAACTAGTCAATAGCCACTAGGATGAAACAATGCTCGTTCGAAGCTTTGGGCTCAATCATGCCAATCATATCAATTCCCCACGTGGAGAAGGGCCATGGAGAGGAAATGACATTCAAAAGTGTTGGAGGAACATGAATCTTATCTGCATATATTTGACACTTGTGGCATTTCTTCACAAACTTGCAACAGTCAAATTACATTGTCAGCCAATAGTAACATGCTCTCAACATCTTCTTAGCCATAGCATGTCCATTGGAATGAGTACCAAAGGAACCTTCATGGACTTCGGTCATCAACAGGTCTACTTCGTTTCTATCCACGCATATGAGCAAAACCATATCGAAATTTCTCTTATAAAGCACACCACCATTCAGGTAAAAGTTTCCAGCTAATCTCCTCAAAGTCTTCTTATCTTTTCAAAGATGCCCCAGGCGGGTAGATCTGAATTTGGAGAAAACATTTGATATCAAAATACCATGGCTTCTCATCCTTGATCTCTTCAATAGAAAACACATGGGATGGCCTATCAAGACGTATCACAGTCAAATTAGGAACTTCATTCCAAAACTTCACCACAATCATTGAAGCCAACGTTGCAAGAGCATCTGCCATCCGGTTTTCATCTCGAGGGATATGATGAAACTCAACCTTTGTAAAGAAAGTTGAAATCCTCCTCGCATAATCTCTATATGGTATCAAACTGGGTTGATTCGTCTCCCATTCACCTTTGATTTGATTCACAACCAAAGTTGAATCTCCATAGATGTCTAAATACTTGATTCTCAGATCAATGGCCTCTTCAAGCCCTTTAATGCAAGCTTCATACTCAGCCATATTTGTACACTTGAAAGTCAATTTAGCTCTAAATGGAATATGAGTGCCTTGAGGAGTAATAATCATTACCCCAATGCCATTACCATACTGATTAACAGCTCCATCAAATACCATGCCCCAACGAGAACCAGGTTCTGGCCCTTTTTCAAGCTATGGTTCATCACAATCTTTCATCTTTAAGTACAAAATCTCTTCATCAGGAAAATCATACTACACTGACTAGTAGTCCTCAATTGGTTGGTGAGCTAAATGGTCAGCCAAGATACTATCTTTGATCGCTTTCTAAGATCGGTATTCAATATCATACTCTGATAATAACATCTGCCAATGGGAAATCCTCCCAGTTAAAGCAGGCTTCTCAAAAATATACTTGATTGGATCCATTTTGGATATCAACCAAGTGGTATGATTCAACATATACTGACGCAGACGCTTAGCAGCCCAAGCCAATGCGCAACAAGTCTTCTCTAGCATAGAATATCGAGTCTCACAGTTGGTGAACTTCTTACTGAGGTAGTAAATAGCATATTATTTTTTCCAATTTCTTTTTTCAGACCTAGAACACAACTCATACTCTGTTCAAGCGCAGTCTAATACATGATCGAAGGTCCAATCACAATACTGATCTTTCCGAAGAAGCTTTCTGTCAAAAGCTTTCTGGAAATCTTCGGTCCAATCACAATATTGATCTTTCTGAAGAAGCTTGAATATAGGTACACACGTGACAGTCATGTGTGAAATGAATCTCGAGATATAATTCAAGCGACCGAGAAAACCTCTGACTTTCTTCTCAGTTTTGGGCATAGGCATCTCTTGTATTACTTTGACCTAGGCAGGATCAACTTCAGTACCCTTCTTGCTGACAATAAAGCCCAATAACTTACCAGAACGAACACCAAATGTACACTTATTGGGATTCAAGCGGAGGTTGTACTTCCTCAAACGTTGGAATAGCTTAAACAAATGCTCAACATGTCCTTCTTCGTCACTGGATTTAGCAATCATATCATCAACATAGACTTCAATCTCTTTATGCATCATATCATGAAAAAGAGTGGTCATTGTTCTCTGGTAAGTTGCACCAACATTCTTTAAACCGAAAGGCGTCACTCTATAATAGAATATTCCTCAAGGTGTGATGAATGTGGTCTTCTCCATATCTTCGGGTGCCATTTTGATCTGATTATAACCATAAAATTCGTCCATAAATGAAAAGACTTTGAATTTAGTTGTATTGTCTACCAACATATCAATGTGTGGCAGAGGGAAATCATCTTTCGGACTAGCTTTGTTCAAATCTCTATAATCAACACACATGCGGACTTTTCCATCCTTCTTTACAACAGGCACAATATTGGCCACCCACTGCGGATACTCAGTAGTAACAAGGAAACCAACATCAATCTGCTTCTGCACTTCTTCTTTGATCTTCACTGCCATATCAAAATGAGTCATTCTCAACTTCTGCTTGACTGGCGGGAATTCTGGCTTCAATGGCAGTCTATGCTCCACAATCTCAGCATCCAAACCAGGCATGTCTTGATAGGACCAAGCAAACACATCTGAGTACTCTCGAAGAAGATCAACCAACCCCTTCTTAACCTCTGGACACAGTTGAGACCCAATCTTGACTTCCTTCACATCATCTTCGAAACCCAAGTTGACTAACTCGATCTGCTCTTTGAACGGTTGAATGGCTTTTTCCTCGTGCTCAAGTAGACGAGTCAATTCATCAGACAATTCTTCATCACCTTCTTCCTCAGCCTCAAACACAGGGAATTCAAAGTTCGGAGTAGGAGTAGGATCATTGTATTCAATGGGTTTAGAAACCAACCTGCATAATGATTTTATATTTTGATTTTAGAGAAGTGAATTGTGACCAAATATTATGCGGATGGACAATTATTGTTTATTTATTTATGTTTTTTTTGTGATTACCATTTTCAGAAAAGCAAAAAGTAAAAATAAAAACATCATAGATGTGGATGGATAGAATTGCATTTTATTAATGATCAAATTAAAAGATGCCAAACAATGTTCACTTCTCCCTTAGGCATAGGGGAAGGTTTCAAAAATGATAAAAACAATTACTTAGAGCGATGAAGATTAACAGGAACGTCGACAGCGGTCCAATTGTTGCAAGCTTTTCCATGCATCACAAAATTGGTGCGGTCTTCATCTTCATCTCCCTCGATCACTGCAACTAAGTGTTGTTCATTACCATTAATGAACCCTCTGTTATAGAAACTGGGTTTCACATCTTCAACTGACGACGCTTGTTGGAAACCGAAACCGGCTCGGCTCTTATTCTTGGTGACCTCTACCATCCGGCCCCACTAATCAAAATTACCGTCTTTAACAATCTTCTACGCATCTTTAAAAGAGGACATGGGTGCCCCAACTTTATTCTCCTCAGCAATAGATAGAGCTTGGAATGGAGTTCCAATCTCATCCTCAACTTCAACATATGAGAAAGACAACAGGTGGCTTACCAACAAAGCTTTCTCCCCTCCAACGATGACGAGCTTACCATTCTTCACAAGTTCCAACTTCTGATGCAGAGTTGACATCATAGCTCTCGCCTCATGTATCTACGGCCTTCCCAACAAACAGCTATAGGCCGGGTGGATATCCATTACTTGGAAAGTAATTTGGAAATCACTTGGACCTATCTTCACTGGAAGGTCCACTTCTCCTATAACAATTTTGCGAGAACCATCAAAAGCTTTGACGATCACGCCACTGTATCTCATCGGAGCTCCTTGATACGATAATCTGGAAAGAGTTGATTTGGGGAGTACATTCAAAGAAGATCTGGTATCAACCAACACATTTGACAACGCATCCTCCTTGCAGTTCATCGATATGTGCAACGCTAATTGTGATTTTTGCCTTCCTTAGAAGGTTCTTCATCACAAAAGCTCAGATTATTGCAGGAAGTGATGTCAGCCACAATATGATCAAACTGATCCACCGTTACATCATGTTCCACATAAGCTTGCTCCAATACCTTTTGCAATGCTTCTCTGTGTACTTCAGAATTCATGAGCAGAGACAACATTGAAATCTTGGAAGGAGTTTGGAGCAGGTGCTCCACCACATTAAATTCACTTTTCTTTATCAAACGGAGTACCTCATCGTCATCATTAGGCTTCAAACTGATGGATTCACCAGACTGACATCTTGGAGCGCTAACCAGATCTACTGTAGGCACATCAACCTTCTTACTAACACCTTCTACATCCTTTGGGAACACAGGCCCAAAAACACGACCACTACGGGTCACCTTTGTAACATCCACAATACTCACAACAGAACTGGTCGTAGGCAATGGAACCTCTTGACTATTCTCTAACATATTAGCGTTATACTGATACGAAACAGCTCTATCAGATGCATATGCGACTGGGCCCGTTAACCATATTACCAACAGCAACACCGATCTGTTGATGTTGTTACTGCTGTTACTGTCAAACTGAATTATCACCCTCTCAGGGGTCTTGAACACAAGAGTTATTACATTGACATCATTTATATCCCTTGACTATTGAATCTGGATTACATTCTCATCCATCAACTTCATGATATCTCTCTTGACAACTGAACACCCACGGGGGTTCACACTACAAATCGTAAAATTGTCATGGTCATGCTCACAACCACTGATGGTGCACAAGGTCTTATGCATCTCAACCAAAGATCTACGAATACGTCGCACATCAAATACTCAGAAACTTCCTGGACAGCCATCTACCATGTTGATAGAGGAATTACCATGAGCAGGCAATAGGTTAGCTTTCACATTCGGCGTGCGGTCCTCAAAGGACACCATCCCACTCTTCACGAGCTTCTGAACCTCATATTTCAGCAGATGGTGATTCTCAATATCATGCCCAGGAGCCCCTTGATGAAAGGCACAATGAAGCTCTGGCTTATACCCCACGGAAGTGGTTCTGGAATTTGCGGCGGATTTCTTGGTTGAAGAAGGTTCTTGAGAACCAAAGATGGGTACAGGTCGGCATAAGTCATAGGAATAGGGTCAAAAGAGACCTTTTTCCTCTCGAAATTCTGTTGTTGTTGATTATTGTTGGTGTTGTTGTTGTAGTTGTTTGTTCTTGGTTGTGGCTGTTGTTGACGTTGTTATTGAACTGGTACTGATTGATTATTGGAAAATACTGGAATAACAGATGATACTTGATGATGGTGTTGACGGGGTTGTGGACTTCTTCTGACATGAGGCCTCCTCTAGCTCCCCACTGATACTGCATTAGTCTCGCCTTCCTTCTCCTTAGAGAAACTGTTACCATACCTCTTTCTCGATGATACCTCTTTGTTAGACAACTGTCCCTCACGGACACCTTCTTCTAATCTCGTCCTCATATTTACTATTTTGGTAAAGTCAATGGGGGCACTAGCAATCATTCGCTCGTAGTAAAACGAGCTCAGGGTCTTGAGGAAAATCTTGGTCATCTCCTTTTCTTCCAACGGCAGGGTAATCTGAGCGGCTAGCTCTCTCCATCTCTAGGCGTACTCTTAAACGTCTCCTTGTCCTTCTGAGACATCAACCTCAGCTGGTCCCTATCTGGCGCCATATCCACATTGTATTTATACTGCTTTACGAAAGCCTCACCCAAATTTTTGAACATGCAGACACTCGCACTATCCAAACCCATGTACCACCTCAGAGCGGCACCAGTCAGACTATCTTGAAAGTAATGAATCAGTAACTGATCATTATTAGTTTGTGTTAACATTTTCCTGGCATACATGACAAGATGGTTGAGCGAGCAAGTGTTCCCCTTATACTTTTCAAAGTCAGGGACTTTGAACTTCATCGGGATCTTGACGTGGGGAACCAAGCAAAGTTCCTCAGCACTCTTACCAAACAAATCTTTTCCCCTCAAGGTCTTCAACTCCTTTCGCAGCTCAAGGAATTGGTCTTTCATTTCATCCATCTTCTCATAAACATCTAAACCCTCAAACGGCTTGGAATGGTAGATGATGTCTTCAACACGAGGCAACGTGTGAACAACTGGAGGTGGAACAGACATGACCGGGCTAGATTCCGGCATGGAAGCAAAAGTAAGCGCAAAACCTTAAGGCACAAAGTTGGGCGGCATTCCCCATAGGAATCCGGCAGGCATGGCAAGAGAAAATTGAGTGGCAGGCACGGTTGAAGTAACAACCTCTGAAATGACAGTCCTCTGAGGATGAGGAGTTGCAGGCGTTGGAGAAGATTGACTTTGAGCAGCTAGAACTGACTCCATCATGGCAGTCAAGCGGGCAATCTCGTCCTTCAGTTGTCTGTTCTCTTGTTCCAAGTGTTCCTTGATTCTCGGATGATTGGGAGTATTGTAACGATGAGTCAGCTTCGCTGAAGCATAGAAGAATAACCAATAAGACATCTGGCGGAAGAAATCCTACTATGCAAATGATGCATGAAATGCAATTCTTTGATTGTTTTTATTTTCAAGGAACATACTATTTTATTTGCAAATATATAATAACAATTGTAACAATTTGATTGACCATAAAAATCCTTTTTTATTCATATAATTTTGAAGGATTACACTAAGTACAATTTTAGAAACCAAAATACAAAATACAAGAGAAAAGGAAATTAGTCATCCTAAGGATCCCCTAACAACAGTGTCAGATGATTGAGCTGCAGGCATGTACTTCCTTCGGATGCGTTGAATCTCTGACTCAAAAGAAGTCTTCATCTAAGCCTTCTCGAGGACAAGCTGGTCAACAATCTTCTTCCAAGCACCAGAAGGTTGAGGCATACTATAGGAAGATGAAACCTCTGGCTCTCTCGGTCTCTTCACTGCTCGGTCTTCAAGAAGTTCGATAAGTGCATCATTGTCCTTAGACTTAAGCTGCAACTCCTTATGCTTTCTGCTCAAAGCATGGAATCGCTCTTCCCACATATCCTTCTCTTGCTTCATCTTGGCGAGTGCGTTTTCCAACTCCTCTACATCTTGGTTAAGGAGAGTTGATGGCTCAACCACAACGATAGACATAGGTCTCTCACAAGCATACGACATCTTCAATTCCAAAGCTCTCTTCTTCACCCAAAAAGTGTAAACTTTCAAAGCTACACAGTTGCACGGACCAAGCTCGAATCTTCCTTTCCTATACTGCTTCAAAAGTTGGGGATCTTTACCCTCTTGATAGAAAAGACCTTCTAACTGAGTGTTATTAGGTTTTTCTCTCAAGGGGAACCCAAGTTAACGACGAGCCAAAGCAGGGTTGTAGTTAATTCCTCCTTGTGTATAAATGAGAGGCACATTAGAGAATTCACCACAACAATCAATAGTATCTAATCTACTTAATGAAGAATCATACCAAACTATATCATCATTAGTGAGAGACATAAGTCTTTGGGACCACCTTAGACATTGTTTGTTCTCCACAAAAGCAGGCTTCTGAGGCAAGTGCGAAATAAACCACTTGTACAAAAGAGGAACACATCATACAATAGTTCCACCACCTTTAGAATTCCTTAGATGCAAAGAGAAATACATATCATCCAACAAAGTAGGCACAAGATTTCCAATCAAGAAGATTCAAATGGCGTTAACATCAACAAAACCATCAATGTTAGGGAACAAAGCCAACCCATAGATGAGCAACACAAAGATAGCTTCAAAAGCGTCCACACTACCGGCTTGAGCAAAGGCAGTAGCTTTCCTTATGAGAAACTCAGAAGCCAACCCAAAAATACCTCCTTTCTTCACCCAATGAGCCTTAATCTCATACTTCTTCAGATGAAGAGCTTCAGCTATGATATGAGATATGGGAATCTCCTCCAATCCACTAAAGGGCACCTTGCTAGAAATAGGTATTTCCAAGAGATGGGCATACTCCTCCAACGTAGGCACAAGTTGATAATTAGGAAAAGTGAAGCAACGATAGAGAGGGTCATAAAAATGAACCAATACACTCAAGAGTCCTTCTACCACATCAGCAGATAACACAGATACAAACTTCCCATGAAGTTGTTTGAAGTCCAAGGGATCTAATACAAAATAAGATAGCTTCCTTAGCTCTTTCAAATCCGGACATTTGAAATTGTACTTCTTAGTGCTCCTTCGTCCATAATCCATGGTCTGAAAATATTTGCAAATAAAACCTCAATTTCTTGAAGTTATTTTTGGTGTAATGAATGTTATGATGCACATGAATGCATGAATACAACAATCACAAATAGGGGATCACACAAAAGGCAAAAAAACAAAGGTCAATGGATGAATCAAGTCAATGTCAAGATCAATCATCCATTTTGGTGGATTATGGTTTTCACCTTATCAACACCCAAGTTCCATTGATATTGACAACCAAGAATCAAGGGTTTGTTGTGAGTCACGAGCATGGAGTCAGGTTAAGAATCATCCCAAAGGAGTGTACTAAGGATAAAAACCTGTAGATCATATTCTAAAAAGTTCCCAAAGTCTTAATTCCATCTATCGGATATTACAGGTTAGGATGACTGACTCATCAACCCGTAATATTCTCAAGAGAAACTCGTCTAAGTGTAGTATCGCGTAACAACTGCTATCAAGTCTACACCTGAACAGTCTCCGCACTATGTCCTAAATAGGCCAAGATGGGTTAAATGTTCTACAGTCCTCAGCTTCTCGGACCCCAAATCAAGATAGTAATGCCTAACCACAAATAACTTGTGTGACATCAATATCTCCAAAAGGGTCGCCACTGAGTAGATGGGTCTCAAGCCAACTTGTTAAGGACTACTCCACACAAGTCTAACATGACTATATCATCCTCATATCTTAAATGCACTCAAGTTTGGGTTAGAACTTATCTCACCACTCAGAGATCACCAAGCACAACAAGCAGATTATATCACACATACAAATATACAAACATCAAATATACAATTATATACACACACAAAAGTAGGCTAAACCCACTAGATACTACTCCCCAACAGAGTCGCCACTTAATTTCTGTAGCAGTAAATTCATGACCATTAAGCTATGGATAAACTTAACGTCAATTAAACCAGAGTCGCCATCGCACTTTTATTATTTCAAAGGGAAAATGGAAAAGTACGAACAAAACCCAAAGATAAGAAGTTTTCAAATCAAAACTAATAAAATGCCAGAGATTACAGGTAAGAGGGTTGGTTACACAGAGGGAAAGTGTTAGTACCCAAAGTGTCCTAGGTACTCCTAGGGAGCCCTTTTTTGTGTGTACATGTGTTTTGGTATAAAATGATGTTTGCAATAAATAGAGTGTGAGGATGAAAAAAGAATTCATTAATTATATTTTTGTGTTTGACAAGACCTTCGGACTTGTGCCTACGTACCAACATAAAATGAGGGATTAAAACCTCGTAGTTCGTGGTATCAATTTCAAAGTGGGCGAGTTGCTTTTAACAAAATTTTAAGTTTGAGAGAGACAGCAAAAGGCCTAAAAGGGTTTGAGTGAGTGTTAGTTCTTTCTGTCTTTTTTTGAAATTTTAAGTCAAGTATAGTTAGGTTCATTTACATATTTGATTAAGAAAAAGAGTTTTAAAAATGCAATGGCATAAGGCCAAAGTTTCTAATTTTCAATAAAGAGTCTAAGTTTAAAAATCACAAGCAAAGAAGATTTTGAAAAGGGGGAGAGATTTTAAATTTAAGAAGTGGTAAGAGATGAAGAGACTAAGCCTAAGCAGAAATTTAAAAGTGAAGAGTTGAAAAGATCTGGCCAATGGGATGCAATCCAATAGACAAGAATGTCATATAGAAACCCAATTTTCCATTGGACTTTTAGAATCAAGCAATATCACTACACAAGTAGCAAGAAGAGCAAGGCATCAAATAAAGATAGCCACATCCAAGCTTAGCAACTTTATGATGTTCTTCATAATCTTCCCCATGTATCAGATGAAATAATCCTTTGAATGGCTCAGAATAAGTCATTAGTCACAGGTTCAGAATAACAATTACATCGAAACCGTGTTGCAGATGAACTCAAAAGGGATCTCAATACTTGCTTCAGATGAAAGTTCAATTCACAATGACTGGCTTCAGAAAAGTTGGCATTGGCCAAGTCCTTTTTGCATAGGGAATGTTGCCTAATTCTAAGTCCAATGTCTCAGACCAAATCCAACAGTCCACACAAATCCTTTTTTAGGGTTTTTGTTATTATTATGTAAATTAAGGTCAAAAGACCACAAACACAAACAAAATACAAAAATAAGTATAATCACAAGATATGGCTCAAGTGAGCAAAGTGAAAATGGCATTAAAATAAACAAGTTAAATGGTATGAATAATGGTTAGAAGTTAGTATTGCTTTTGCTTTTAAGTTGTTTAAGTCATTCTTTGGAGAACACTCAACCCTCTATTCACAAGCATGGATCCTTGAACCAAGACATCTCTTCCAAAGGAAGGAAAAAAGGACAAGTTTCCACATAATACCATGAAAGGGGGGAGACTTATAATCTCACTTACTAGAATGCTATGCTTTTGGGTCAAAATTTAGCGCTATTTTAAGCAATCATAATTGGAATTTCGTAGAAGTCACAACTATTTGAGGTTGGACAATAGAAATTTTAGTGTTAATGCATGTTAGAGATATGGTATTATGAACCATACTCCTAAAACATACCACACTTAAAAGAAAATGGAAAAAGGGTGGACCTAATCTCATCCATACTTATACTGGTTTATGAACCAATTAGCCTTAGGATATAGAGATATCATAGGTCAATGGAATGGATCAGATAGAAAGGGATTGAAGATGAAGTGAGAGGGGAAATGAAATAAACTCAAATTGGTCATGGGAGGACTTTTATCCAATTAAAATCATTCATTCATTTTGGGAGATGAAATGTACATTTCAACAATCCCATAAATCCAATGATTTTAATCCAAAAAAGTTAAATCAACCATGACCAAGACCCTAACAACAATAGTCAAACTCAACAAGTCAACAAAAATAGCTCAACATAATTTATTTACAATTAAACAATTAAAAATCAATTAAAAAATATCTTAATTTAAAATATGGTTGATCAAAAACCTAAAACCTCTTCAAAACACCAAAAAAATGGCCAAGAGATTTATCATAGGTCAAACAAGGTCAAAAGACCTTGGAGAAAAAATTCCATAATTTTGGGAAACTTAAAAGTATTTTTAAACAATTAAAAATATGCATAAAAACAATTAAATCATGAAAAATATAAATATTGATCCAAAAAATTATTTTAATTCAGAAAATGAAAGAGAAAAATATTTGAGAATTTTTTGTGAAAGTCCCATATTTTTTGGATCAATATTAAAATTCATATGAATTAATGCAAATAAGTCAATTAAAATGAAAATCAGAAGTTACAAAAAACGTGGACCACTTGACCTCCCTCATTAATTGAGGTGGCAGTTCAAGTGGATCAGAGTGCGCTATCCATGTGTTCCTTAGTCAAATGTTGCACACGCGTGGTAATCACTTTGGACGCTCAAGATTAAAACAAATTAGAGGGATCATGTGGTTCAGAAGTGTGCCAACACACCACCGGAGCCAGAGCTCCGGTCTTCTTCTCCGGTGGACCTCACCATACTGGTCCACCCAAAAGCATCACAAAAATAAAATAGGAGGACATGAATTTAAAGTAAAAATGCTCAGGAGCTCGAATTTGGCCTCAATTTCACCTAACTCCAAGTATATAGAAAAATATAGGGAGTTGAATTTTGAGGATCATGAACTGAGTTGCTTCGATTTGACCTCTAAGAAACTCAATCTTGTTGCCTACATTGTTAGGACTTCATACAACCAAAAATAAACAAGAATAATGGAGAATTGAGTGAGAAAGAGATGAAAAATTCAGAAATTCACCTTCACTGCAGCTTTAGATTGGCATGACCTTGCTCTCAATTGTGCTTGGCCTTGCTTCAGATGCTAGATGGGGTGGAAATGGCTCAAGGAAAGTGATGGACTCTTGAGTTTCAATCTCAAAAATAGTGGGAGATTCAAACTTGATTTTCAATGAAAATCACCAAGCTTATCCTTTGAATGTGAGAGTTTAGGGTTACTGATTCAAAGCTTGCGCGCCAGGGTCCATAATTCTGAGCATGAAGGGTCTCATTTATAGGCAATGCAATTGGTTTCACACCCTCCTTTCAAAATTCCAAAAATAGAAATTTACCTTTGCATGGATGCATGGGCGTAAGGTAGGCCCATGTAATGATGCATTTAGGTCCAAAAATGAGTGTAAGCAATGCTGAAGTCATGTGGAAAGGTCATGCATTCGTGTATGGAAAGTGTAACTTCAAATCTTCCAAATGGTCCTTCAACTTTAAGCCATTCGCAAGACATTCATTATTTGACCAAATGGGATGAATTTGGACTTTTTGGAAAGGTTAGATTAAGAGGAACAACTTTCACGTTGAACACTTTGTCATTTGAAGCTTGGATCATGATGAAATTTGAGGTGGATGTTTGAAAAATCAAACATATCAAAAAAAAATCTAAGTACCAAGCCATATGTTCACTTCTTCCACCTTGGATAACTTTTTCTATGGGCTTCAAATGAGAAACATTCCTTCATCAAAGTTGTATCTATTCAAATTCCATTAAATTTGGTCACAAATTTGACCACATTTTGATTTAGCGTGAAGGAGTTATGCATTTTAGAAGTTGAGAAAAATCACTTGTTCAATGGTATTGGCACAAAATGCCCCATAATGTTTCCTTATATCAGATGTATTTGCAAGTTGAATTTGCACTTCCTCCAAACATCAAAGTTGAGGTAGACATCTCGAATTTGATTATGCAACTTCAATGCTTTTCATCTCATAAAAATTGATCATGTTATGGTCTTGGGAAGTTGACCTCTAAATTAGGGTTTAGACAAAATGACCTATAATCTTTCACCATAAAAAATGATTTTGCAAGCAAAACTAGCTCTAGACCTCAACATGAGAGTTGTTTGGAATGTCATTTAGAGTAACTTTTATCTTGGAATAATTTTCATATGACATAAATTGTAGGAGATAGGGTCTAGGGGACCCCAGTTTTGATTAGTTGACTTTCTCTGGTCAACCACCATGAACCAACTTGCTAGCTTGGCATTCTCTTGACTTTGGAGACTCATGTAGGATCATATATGCATAAGATGATGAAATGTGAAGTATCCCTTGAAATATTTGATTAATTGGTGAAGAAACTTGTTGAAGAAGTCACATAAGATACCCAAATGAATTAGGGTTTCCAAGGAAAACCAACTCCAAACTCTTGATGATTTCTTGATCAAAATAACATGTGAAGATCATGGGGATTCATATATGATACTTAGAGCCATAGTAAACCAATTATTGATTGAGATCCTTGCAATTAAGGTCGTAAACCCTAGATGTGAGCTTGATAGAGCATGGATGAGCATGTGCACTACCTACAAAAGAGTTAAACTATACAATGACATATTTTTGGTATTTTGGTTAGTAAAAATAAAGAAAAATGAAATATGATACAATCAAATGGTGCTTGGTGATCTCTCCCAATGCAAACCTAATGAATGAGGTGTAAGGAGGATGCCAAGGTGTGATCCCAATGCTAGTGCATATGATGAGAATAGCATGAGGGATCTTAGGGTCAAAATTGGGGTCTCACATGGTCAAATTGCAAAAAATCATTATTTAGAAAAAACTAAAATTCTAATTAAAGTCTAATAATAGTCTAAATCTGATTAAGTCCTAAAGTGTGATTTTAATCTAATTGTTTAGAAATTAACTAAGTTCTAAAGGACATTTAAAACATAATTAATCCTAATTTAATCTAATTCTAAATCATTCTAAAATTGTATTAAAACTAAAATTCAATTAACCCCTAAATTGTGTTTTAATTTTAATTATCTAATTAAAAAACAATTGAAGAACAAAACAAGAATAAAAAAAAGTAACAAAAAATGGAGATTGGGCCAAAAAGGGGGTGTTAACTCCAAACAGGATGTGTGAACTAGAATTCAGGCGTACGAGCCTAATTCTGAGGGGCCATTGGAAATTGCCTGAGTTGGGGGTGCAAACAGGAGGCTGATGCCATTGCCATCAACGTATGGGCCTAGTCACAAACAAATCCCATACGAAAAATAACTCTCTAGGGGGGGTGCCAACATGAATTGGAAGTGTATGCTGGACTTGGCCAACTCAATCCCAACAAGGAACAAGTCCAAACCTTGAAATTGAATCACACGGCCTTTCCCTCTAAAATGCTCACTGGACGCACACTCGAGCCACTGCGTCGGATGTCTCTCCCGGCGGCGGTAGCCACAAAAAACTGAAGCCATCCAATTTCCAGAAATTGTGAACCTAAGGACCTAACCGGAGATAAATGTTCCAAGAACCCTAATACAATAAATCCAAATTAAATCCCATTCTCAATGGTTCAAAGCCCTAGGGATGAGGGATTTGAACCCTCTCACCATAACCTACATAATGGTAATGAGAAAAATGAAGGACCAGGAGATTTTTGACATACCTTACCGGAGAAGACGGTGTAAATGGTGACGAACTTCCAGGTAAGTGATTCTAAATCCTTCTCTTCAGTCGTGGATTCCAAACCTTCTTTCTTCTTCTTCTTCTTCTTCTGGATTCGAGAG
Source organism: Lathyrus oleraceus (assembly GCF_024323335.1). Lineage (NCBI taxonomy): Eukaryota > Viridiplantae > Streptophyta > Magnoliopsida > Fabales > Fabaceae > Lathyrus > Lathyrus oleraceus. The sequence goes on from NC_066582.1 coordinate 466,030,988, forward strand.
TGATGATTTGAGAGAGCTAGTGAAGGTTAAGCACAAGCGAGATTGAATCTCTAATGATGAGCTTCAATTGCTTCTGAATAGTGCGTGTGGTGAGGGTGAGAGAGAGGATTCAAAAATGCTTGTAGTGAATTGAATGCAATGATTGCCAAGGATTCTGAAATGATGAAGAAGATGTGGATTTATAGTGGTTAGGCTTAGGATTAATGTGGATTGGAGTTAGTTATTGTTAGGTTAGGAGTTAACTTAGGGGCTAGTTAGAATGAACTTAATGAGTTCAATTGGTTAACCCGTTGAGTTAGAAGTTAGTTGGTTCAAAAATAAATTGAGTGGTTAGTTAATTAGTGAATGAGTGAATTTGGAACTGGCTAATTCAGGTTGTGTTTAAGTGGATTTGGCTTTGAAATTTCTATTGATGACCTGTTGAACAGGTTTTTCTTTTAAAGCCAATTTGGTTAATAACTTGAATTAGGAAGTATTGGATGTTATTGGCTTAGTTGTCATTCATTTCTTGATGTGGTATTGTAGGTCAAAACATGTTTAGGTCTCTATTGTTTTGTACTTTACTTGTTTTGATCTCTTTTGAATAGGGTGTTGTAGGTCTTGTGGTTGAATTAGGGAATATGAGATGAACTGAATTGTGCTTGAAATGCAAGGTTTATTTAAACATTGTGTTATTCTGATGTAGGTTTTGAGATTGAATTATGGACCTCACATGGACTCATCTTTTAACATGTTTGTCATGCAGCCACATGTTTCATGTATGTATGGTATGGCATTATGGCTTGGCTGCAACTTTTATCTGGATTATGCATTGATGTTGGCTTGCTAAATTATGTTGGAGTTTAGGGCCACTTATTCATGTCCTTCTTATGGCTTTGATGAACCTGTTCTTGCCACCATGGTTCAGGATTATGCAGAGGTTCTAATGCTTGCAAGTATTGCTCATGTATGTGTGACTAGTGTAAGTTAGATGGCTTGGTGGTATACTTGGCTATGTCATGAAATATTTGTGAAATGCTCAGATGCAGCATGTTAACTGGTTAGCTGGCGTGTTGTTGTCTTGGTCATATGATGAACTTGGCATGTAGTTGTGCATTATTGGCTTGAGGAGGAGGAAACTACTGCTAACATACTGTCAAGGTTGAAATTGAATTGGAATGTTAATGAACTTCCATGCTATTGGTTTTGAATTAAAGTCAGTTTGTGAATATTGTACTTGCTGCTAACTTTGTTGTTTGTTGCAAGTTCTACTTGTTTTGTTGTGTTGAAGAGTGTTATGCCTTGCCCTTGTTGGAACTGTTGCAGGCTGGTTGAAATGCATCATTTTATGATGTTTGGCCATTGTTTGCTTATTTGTGATTACAAGTTTGAAGGCTAATTGATGTTGCTGATGACTTGTGATGCATTGGAGGTTTTAAAGCCATGCTGGATTGATGTGTATCTCATGAATTGGCTTTGCTGTAGAAATAAACATGTTATGGTAGTGCAGCAGCAAGACCTTGTATAAGATGATCTGGATGCTATGGTATGATGAGTTTACAAGTGTTGTTATTGTATGGTAAGCTTTGGTTTTATTGGCTTTTGACAATTGGTTTTCAATGTATTTTAGGCAATGTTTATGTGATTGTCTACTTGGGTTATAGGACCTTTGGCATGAGGTTTGGCTTGTGAAAGGCAACGGTGTCAAGCAAATAGCCTGGTGACTTAATATGCATCGGTTGTTTCTTGCATTGCAGGTTTGTAAGACTTGGCTCGACACTTATTGCAAGCAAATGATAATTGCTTGATTTTATGCAAGTTTGCTTCCATTGCAAGACTGTACTGACTTGTACAGTAGGAAGCTTGGTTCTGGCTGCACTATTTTTTGCAGGGACCTTTGTTTTGATGCTGTAGAGGTAAATTCATGATCATCAAGCTATGGATAAGCTAGACATCAAATAACAAGAGTCGCCACCGCGCTTTTATTGTTTCCAAGGGAAAAGGGAAAAAGTATGAACAAAACCCAAAAGTAAGAAGTTTTCAAATCAAAACTAATAAAATGTCAGAGATTACAGGTAAGGGGTTGGTTACACAGAGGGAAGGTGTTAGCACCCAAAGTGTCTTAGGTACTCCTACGAAGCCCTTTTTGCGTGCATATGTATTTGGTACAAAAGTGATGTTTACAGACAAATAGAATGGGGGGATGAGAGAAGAATTCATTAATTATATTTTTTGTGTTTCACAAGACCTTCGGACTTGTGCCTATGTACCAACATAAAAATGAGGGATCAAAACCCCGTAGTTCGTGATACAAATTTCAAAATGGATGATTGCTTTTAACAAAATCTATGTTTGAAAGGCACAAAGGCCTAAAGATGGTTTGAATGAGTTAGTCCTTTTTGGCTTTTTTTTGAAAGTTTAAGTCAAGTACAGTTAAGTTTATTTACATGTTTGATTTAAGAAAAGAAGTTTGAAAATGCAATAGCATAAGGCCAAAGTTTCTATCTTTTTGCAAAGTGGTCAAAGTTTAAAACAAAACAAGTTCAAACAAAGAAAAAAAATTTAGAAGGGAGGGAGAGATTTTGAAATTTAAAAAATGGGGAAAAGATGAAGAGACTAATCATATCCACAAAATTAAAAGTTAAGGGTTGAAAAGATCTGACCAATGGGTAGCAATCCAATAGACAATAGTGCCAATAGAAACCCAAATTCCCTTGGACATTTAGAATCAAGCAACACACAAATGCACAATTATATTATCTTGAAGAGCAAGGCATCAAATAAAGATAGCCACTCCATGATCTTCTTCAAATTGGCCCATGTAACAGATGAATTCCACAAATCACAGGTTCAAAATAACAGCTTCACAATGATCATGTTGCATATGAACTCAAATGGATCTTGAATGATGTATCAGATGAAGTTTCAAATTGCCATCACTTGTTTACACAAAAGTTGGCATTGGCCAAGTCCTTTAGCATAGGAATGTTGCCTAAGTTCTAAGTACATTTGTCCAAGATCAAGTCAATAGTCCACACAAAAGTTTTTTAGGGTTTTTGTTGTTATTATGTACATTAATGGTCAAAGACCACACAAACAAACAAAGTATACACAAAATGGAATATATCACACAATATGGTTCAAGTGGATAAAGTGAAAATTGCATTAACATAAACAATTAGAATGGTATGAATAATGGAAAATGAATAAAGACTAAAATTAAATGACATTAAAGTAAGTGGCTTGAAATTAAAAGTTAGTTGTTAATGAGTTAGAAGTTAGTATTTGTTTTGCTTTTGCTTTTCATTTTTAAGTCATTCTTTGGAGAACACTCAACCCACTTATCACAAGCATGGATACTTGAGCCAAGACATCTTCCAAAGGAAGTAAAAAAGGCCAAGTTTCCACACAATACCATGAAAGAGGGGAGACTTACAATCTCACTAACTAGAATATTATACCTTTTATGTCACAAATTTAGCGTTATGTTAAGCAATTGTAATTGGACTTATGTAGAAGTCACAACTATTTGAGGTCGGGCAATAGAATTTTGGTGTTAATGCATGTTAGAGACATAGTATAATGGACTATGCTCATGAAACATACCATACACAAAAAGAATATGCAAAAGAGGTGGCCTAATCTCATCCATACTTATGTTGATTTTTCAATCAACTAGCCTTAGGACTTTGAGATATCATAGGCCAAATGAGATGAATGCATAAAGAATGGGAATGAGATGAAGAATGGGGGGAATGGATCAAAACTCAAATTGGTCAAAGGAGGACTTTTACCAAATTAATATCATCCATTCATTTTGGGAGATGGAATGTACATTCCATCAATCCCCTAAATCCAATGATATTAACTTGACAAAGTCAAATCAACCTTGACCAAGGCCCAACAACAAGAGTCAAACTCAAACAAGTCATCACAATTGGTCAACACAATTAATAGGCATTTATTCAAATTAAAAAGACTAAAATAATCCATTTAAATTAAATATAGTTTGTCAAATTCCTAAAACCTCATCAAAACACCAAAGAAATGGCCATGAGATTTATCATAGGTCAAACAAGGCCAAAGGACCTTGGAGAAAAAAATTCAGAATTTTTAAAGACTTAAAAGTATTTTTAAACAATTAAAAATAGTCGCAAAATCAATTAAATCATGAAAAATATTAATAATGATCCAAAAAATAATTTTAATTCAAAATATGAAAGAGGAGATTATTGGAAAAATTTTGGTGAAACTCTCATATTTTTTGGATCAATATTAAAATTAATATGAATTAATGAAAATAAGATAATTAATATAAAAATCAGAAAATAGCAAAAAACGTGGACCACTTGATCTCCCTCATTAATTGGGGTGGCAGATCAAGTGGTCCTCAACGCGCGTTCCACAATGGACACTAGTCAATGCGCTGCAGGGATGGTATTTAAAACCAACGCACGAGATTAGAACGTTTGAAAAGGATCATGTGGTCTGGAGAGATGCCAACACATCGTCGGAGCTGTAACTCCGGTCTTCTTCTCCGGTGGACCTCACCGGACTGGTCCACCCTCAACTATCACCAAAATAAAAAAGGAGGACATGATCTGAAAGAAAAAATGCCGTAGAGCACGAATCTGACCTCAATTTTAACTAACTACGCATATATAGAAAGATATGAGGAGTTGAATTTTGAGGTGTGTCAACTGAATTGCTTCGACTTGACCTCTAAGCAACTCAATCTTCTTGCCTACATTGGTAGGACTTCAGACAACCAAAGATCCAAGAGAATTGAGTAGAATTGAGTGAGAATCGAAGAGATGAAGTTTTCTGAAAATTACCTTCAATGCTATGCAATTTTTGATGTTGCTTGCTTCAAACACGATCTGATCACACTTGAGAAGCTAATACAAAGTGATTGGAGAGGTTGCAAGGTTGTGGGTCCTGGAGTTCTTGAATCTCTAACAGTTGAGATTCAAACTCAAATTTCAAATTGAAATTTCTCAGGTTTTCCTTTAGAATGAGATGGTTTCAATGGGGGGCAAAGCTGGCGCGCAAAGTGTGATTCAAATGAGCTCATAAGCCTTCTATTTATAGCCAAAAGGGAATGATATTTGCACACTTCAAAATCTGTCCAAAATTGGCAATGTGGATGGCATGAGTGCATGGGCATGTACAGGCCCATGGTGCAATGCAATAAGGTCCAAAATGATTCAAATTGAAGTCTGAATGAAGCTTGAATGGCAAGGCATTGTGAACTGAAGTTTGTACAATTGGTTCTTTCCAATGATGCATCCCTGTTAAAGCCATGCGCAGACCCAGCAATCTTTGTCCAAAATGCATGAACTTCGGTTCTTTGGAAAGCTTGGATCAAGGGGAACAAGTTTGATGTTTAACACTTTTTCATTTGGAGCTTGGAACATGGAGAATTTTGAGGTGGAAGTTTGGAAATTTCAACATGTTGAAAAAATTTCTAAGTGTCAAGCTATATATCTCAATACTCCACCTTGCTTAACTTTTTATGTGAGCTTCAATTGAGAAAAGTGTATTCATCAAAGTTGTATATATTTCAAATAAATTCAAAATGGTCACTAATTTCATGTCATTTGGATTTAGAACTATAGATTTATGCATTTTTAAAGTTTGGAAAAATCACTTGTTCAATGGTATAGGTCAAAAATGACCTATAATGTATCCTTATATCACATGCTCATAAAAGTTGAATTTTCTCTCACTCCAAACATCAAAGTTGAAGTAGACATCTTGAATTTGATTGTGAAACTTGTAAATATTTAATCTCATAAAAATTGAGAAAGTTATGGCTTTGGGAAGTTGACTTTCAAATTAGGGTTCACACAAAATGACCTATAATGTTTCAACATAGAAAATGATTTTCCAAGAAAACCTAGCTCTAGGTCTCAACATGAAAGTTGTTTGGAATGTCATTCATAGTAACTTTTATCTTGGAATAATTTTTATATGGTGAAAATTGTAGGAGATAGGGTCTAGGGAGACCCAGTTTTGATCAGATGAATTCATTTGGCCAACCACCATCAACCAACTTGCTAACCTTCAATTCTCTTGACTTTCTAGGCTCATGGTAGATCATATATGCATAAGATGAAGAATTTTAGAGTGTCCCTTGAGAAATATTATCAATTGCTGGGATAGCTTGTTGGAGAAGTTACTCGAGATACCCGGTCAAACTAGGGTTTCCAAGGCAAATCACCTCCAAACTCTTGAAGAAAATTTGATCAATATAACATGTAGGAATCAATTGAACTCATATATGATGCTCATAAACATTCTTGGATCAATTCATGGTTGTGCTTTTTGTCATGAGGGTCTCAAACCCTAGATATGAACCTGATAACTCAATGGTATCATGCCTTACCTACAAAAGAGTTAGGCAAATGAAAAGACATATTTTTGGTATTTTGGTTAGTAAAATGATAAAATACAAGTATGATACAATCACATAGTGCTTGCTGATCTCTCCCAAAATAAACCCAATGAAAGAGGGGTAAGGAGGATGCCAAGGTATGATCTCAATGCTAATGCTTATGATGAAATTGTAGGAGGGATCTTAGGGTCAAAATTGGGGTCTTACAGATGCATTGCAGGATGGTTTGTTGTAGAATTTGCATTGCCATCTGGAGGTATGTGTATGATGCACTACTGAATTGGTATATTATAAATGTTGCAGGATGGATAACAATGGTTGACTATTGAAACACATTGCATGATGTCATAACCAAATTTGTGGTTTGTGTTACAGAATTTAACCTAGTTTTGCTTGGTGCAACATGGCATGTAGTGTAATATGGCATTGTAGGTCCATTTGGCATAGGTTCTACTGTAGGATGCTTCTTGCTTATGGTTTGGCATGCTTCAGATTTGCATATAGGTTCATATGCATGATGGTTGCAGCTGGTATGTTAAACTGTTTTGGTCTAGTTTCATTGTTCAGTAGCAAATTGGATGGTTTGTGGAAAGGTTTCCTCTGTTGGCTGGCAGGTTCATATGGCAATGTTGACTTATTCTGCACTTTCTTTTTGTAACTCAATGCAGGTTCATTGGTTCAATCTCCTTGGTGGCTTGGCCATGAGCACATGTTGGTTGGACAAAGGTTTGCAAGATGGGATTTGGTAAAGACAAGGCAATCACTTCAAGGACCTAACTTGCCATTCTGATTTGGCAAATGCAATGCAGCTAGATTCATGGCATTGATTATACACATGGTAGAACGAAAGTTTACACCATGACCAAAAATGGAGTTTCAAACATTCATGCCAAATAACAAGTGTTCAAAGATCAAGATTCAATATTTGACCTTAGGATTAGGATCTTGACTAGGACTTAGGGTTTTAGGCCAAAAAGGGTTTGGGTTGACCTTGGTCAATGTTGACCAAAAAGTCAGCTTTTGACCAAAGTCAACCTTTCGAAATTTGTAATTTTCACATTTTGGACATTATATGACTATGTAATAAATGAACTTGATATGTTTTGAATGAATTGACTAAGAAAATGGATTGAAAATGATATCCTTTTGTACATGTGTGCTTGATTTTGAAATGAATTGAACATGGCATGACTTGTAACATGGAATAATCACATTACATGGCTTATGAATAAATCTAGGACTTGATAACATAGAGCTAATGTTTTGAATAAAATACCAACAAATGAATCAATAGGCATGACCTTGTAACACCATAGGTTTTGATTGCTTGGGTGACCAAGGTCATGGATGCACCAACAATCAAAGGATAAATCCACAAGACATTGGGACTAAAATGGATTGAATTCAAGACCAATGCCCAAATGAAACCACAACAAGATTGGACCATGTAAATTTATGATAATGGGTGAAGAAAGGATGACATTAGGGTTATGGATGTCACTAGATGAAAAGTCAAGCCACAAAGTCCATCAGGTTCATCCCCTCCTTGATTTGGGTTTCCATGGGGCCTATCCCTCAAGAAAGTCTTTTTGAATCAAACTAGATACTCCAAAAACAAATCCTCCAATGTATGAGCCTTCATTAGGGTTTTGATGGCCAAGACAAGGCCCACTGAAACTCCAAACGATCCCACTATCATATCATCAAGAGCTAGGGTTTTGAAGACCCCTGAGGATTTCCTAGGTAGCCCCTTGTTGAATCCATCCCTCCATCATCAAGAAATTAGGGTTTTGACCTCTCATTTGCTTTGATGGATGGTAAAACCATGCTTTTGAAGTTTGATCTTTACCCAAACCCAAGCTTCACAGGCCAAGATTCTTGAGTCCGTGGTGATCCACTAGTGTATGCATGAATCCTTAAAAACCCATACAGGAAGGATTTGTTTAAACATCATGATGATGTTCTGTTGGCCAACAAAACTTCTTTTAAACACCTTTAGGAATTTTTTCCTATAGACTTGTGTATAGAAAAACTTGATACCTACCCATTGAATTGCAACACAAAGCCTTTTGGGTTGTTAAGAAATTGAATTTTAGCTTGAAAGTTGTTGGGAAAGCAAGTATGTTACAACTTAATAATCTGAAAGAGTGTAGATTCTTCTCTTATGAAAATTATGAATTAGATAATGAAAAAAACAAGAAATGGCATGACAAGAAATTCTAGAAAAGAGAATTGGTAGAAGGCCAAAATTTACTCTTGGTCAACTCAAGGTTGAAACTTTTCCTTGGTAAATTAAAATACAAATGTCCATGCCGCTATAAGTTGGTAAACATTTATCCTCACGGGATTATGGACCTCTTGAATGAAAAATTATTATGGTGAGCCATTAAGCAACGCAAGGGCTTCCATAGGTTTGCATGATTAAAAATTTTGTTTCAAGTCAGGCTATAAGACTTAAAAATAGCACTATTGGGAGGCAGCCTCAAATAATTTTGTTTTTTTATTTAATTTTTGATGATATGATGGATTTACTTTGCTAACGTTCTGAGGAGTTCTAAAGTTTTCTGTAACAACTATGAACTGCCAAGAAAGTATGAGGAAATCAAATTCTTATGATAAGAGGAGACACATGGAGTTATCCAAAAAGAGGTTGAGAAAAAATGAATGAAAAAAGAATTTGAATAAAAGAAGAAGATGGATGGAGGAGAGATAATGTGAACTAGGAGACAAAATCCTAGGGAATCATGGGCATGGGTCTGACACGTTGTAAGATATTCGAGTAATAATGAATTTTTCCCCAGCATAACTCCTGAAAATTATATTGAGTCCCTTAAGTTACCTCTCAGTAATTACCTAACGATTATCTCGTCTCCCCCATATATTTTCATAATTCAAATTTTTACTCTCCCTCTCTTTCACCATTATTTAACTGTGTTTCACTTTTAAAAAATAAATACTAACTTTATCCTTTGCAAGAAACTAGCCTGGCGATTATCTTTGTTGTATTCCCTCATTGACCTACTTGTTCCTAATCTAATCATCAAAATCCTTCATCCTTTCACGAATGGAACCAATCTCAGATGGAAAAAAAAACATGCTCAAGAAAGAACTCTACTACTCACATGGTATACTTTGCTTCGGATTCCTTAAACAATGAGATGTTTGTGAATGATGAGGCTCAAAGAAGATACACCAAAGTTTTTGCTTCAATAAATGTGCTTTCTAAAAGGGGATTCATATTTGATATGGAAGATGAGGACCTTGGTGGTACTGATGAGATCCCACGCGTCATAACTATGTAGAAATGGGAGAAGTTTTGCAAGCACCCACAATCTTATAAGACTCAAATTATAAAGGAGTTCTACTATAATCTGAGCAACACGTATCAAAGAAACTTGGAGTCTTGGTCATAGAAAACTGTCAAGGACTCATACCAATTACTTTTTTAGAAAATGGAAGAGATGGATTTAGATGTGGTCAAAGAATCATTGTTCCTTCCTGGAACTACTTGGCTTGAGAGCGACAAGTTTGCCGAGAAAATAGTACTACGCATGGACTTGCAACATATTCCTAAGGTTTGGTATCAGTTCTTAAAGCACTCTTTAATACCCACAACCCAATTAATCATGTGCCAGTGTATTACTACTTGCTCCCCAATTAATATTGCTAAGATCATTTGCCAAGAAATGCATGCTTGTGCAAATAAGAAGGATGGTATGTTATATTTCTAATGCTTGATTACTTCTATCTGAAAGAGACATGGAGTCCCAAATAAGATAATTCATTAAATTTGAAATCCTCAAGTTAGGTTTAAACAATAAGCTATTTGAATCTATTGTAGGCAACGAGTGAGAAAATCCAGCTAGAGGTACATCAGAAGAAATCATAAGCGAATTCTTCAGGGAACAATGAAGAACTCTTATGGGAGATTTTGCAACCAATGCAAAGGGGACAACGAGACTTCTACGGGTTTGTTAAGTTCCAGTACACCTGACATAAAAGGTTGTATAGTCTCCACAAGGGTGGGTTGATGAACTGACCCCTAACATTTCCAAATCATATATTTGGAGAACATCCAGATAAAAAAACCAATACCCAGGAGAAGCAGCCTGAAAAGAACGAGCAAATTGAAGGTAACATGGTGAAGAAGAAGAAGAAAGAAAAGTGTAAGAAGAAAAATGTGTCCTTTTTGACGATTGAGTTTGTTCAAGAGGCGACTCTTGATGTGCCAGGAGAAGAAACACTAAGAAAAAGAAGAAATTAAAGAAAGCCATAAAGAAGATAAAGAGTATATAAAAGAAAACAAGGGAAGAGGAATCAAAAATAGAAAAATAATTTGAAATGAATGAACTAGATAGAAGCAAGCAAGAGAATGAAGTGGATGAAGAAATAGTAGTTGAAGAGGAACCAAGGGAGAAAGAACTTGAAATTTCTAATGAAGAGGACTTGACTGATGAAGCCAACCAGAATAAAGAGGAAGAAATCAACAATGAAAAGTACCTGAAGAATTCTGAAGAGAGTGACAAGGAGAAGGAAAACAATGAAGACAACAATGTTGAACATAAGGAAGATGAAGAGGTCAATAAGGAGCAACCTGAAACATAGAAAGAAGTTGAACCTATCATGGAAAATTTGTCTTTTATTTATGTATAGGTGCCAATGGAAGAAGAACCGAAAAAAGTAGAACAAACCCAACCTAAGCAAGACATACAACAAGATGATGATGATGATGAAAGCACTGAGTACATTTCCCCTTTAAAACCAAAGTTGCATGGGAGCAATACCAAATGGGAGAGCTACTCATAAATGCAAACTCATACATCATGGCCATGATATGAAACTATAAAGAGACATGGGAATCTCTAAATCTTACCAGCGTGCCAAAAGGTACCATAATTCTAGAAGATGTTGAATGAAAGGTGTAATACCCCAATTTTGACCCTAAGATCCCTCATGTAATTTCACCATAAGCATTAGCATTTGGATCATACCTTGGCATCCTCCTTACCCCTCTTTCATTGGGTTTGTTTTGGGAGAGATCACCAAGCACTATATGATTGTATATACTTGTATTTTACTAATCAAAATACCAAAAAATATGTCTTTGTATTTGCCTAACTCTTTTGTAGATAGGGCATGATCCCATTGATCTATCAAGTTCACATCTAGGGGTTAAGACCCTCATGACAAAGAGCACAACCATGGATTGATACAAGAATGGTCATAAGCATCATATATGAGTCCTAATGATCTCTACATATTATATTGATCAAGTTTTCTTCAAGAGTTTGAGGGTGATTTTCCTTGGAAACCCTAGCTTGACTGGGTATCTTGAGTAACTTCTCCAACAAGCTATCTCATCAATTGATCAAATTTATCAAGGTACACTTAAAAATTCATCATATTATGCATATATGAACTGCCATGATCCTATAAAGTCAGGATAATTGAAGATTAGCAAGTTGGTTGATGGTGGTTGGCCAGATGAATTCATCTGATCAAAACTGGGTCTCCCTAGACCCTATCTCCTACAATTATCACCATATGAAACTTATTCCAAGATCAAACTTACTCTAAATGACATTAAAAACAAATTTCATGTTAAGACCTAGAGCTAGTTTTGCTTGGAATATCATTTTCTCTGTTGAAACATTATAGGTCATTTTGTCTAAACCCTAATTTGAAAGTCAACTTCCCAATGCCATAACTTGCTCAATTTTTATGATATGAAAGATTTCCAAGTTGCACAATCAAATACAATATGTCTACTTCAACTTTGATGTTTGGAGTGAGAGCTAATTCAACTTTTATGAGCAAGTGATATGAGGCTACATTATAGGTCACTTTTGACCTATACCATTGAACAAGTGATTTTTCCAAACTTCAAAAATGCATAACTCTATCATTATAAATCCAAATGACATGAAATTGGTGAACATTTTGAAGGTATTTGAAAGAGATACAACTTTGATGAATACACGTTTCTCATTTGAAGCTCACATAAAAAGTTAAGCAAGGTGGAATATTGAGATATATGGCTTGACACTTAGAAAAAATTTCAACATGTTGAAATTTCCAAACTTCCACCTCAAAATTCATCATGATACAAGCTTCAAATGGAAAAGTGTTGAACATGAAAGTTGTTCCTCTTGATCTCACCTTTCCAAAAAGTCCAAGTTCATCCATTTTGGACAAGAATTTCTAGGGATGCACATGGCTTGAACATGGTATCATCATTTGGCAAAGATCAAACTTCAAATCTTCATACACACTTATCTTGCAATCCAAGTTGATTTCAGACTCTCTCACACTCATTTGTGGACCTAAAGCAATTATCTCATGGGCCTGTACACGCCCATGCATCACTCATTGCCAATTTTGTAAAGTGATTTGGAAGGTGCAAATATCACTTGATCCAGCTATAAATAGAGCTCCATGTGCTTAGAATTTAACATACATTCGCGCCAGCTTTGATCTTAGACCCCTAACCTTTCCATTTGAGAGGATAATCCTAAGAATTTTATCTTGAAATTAAGTTTGAATCTCACTATTTTGAGATTCAAAACTCCAGGGATCCAAGACCTTTTGTGCATTTCATTCTACTTCTGCAAGCATTCTGAGTGAGATCAAGCACGAGCCAAGGCAAGAACAGTTGAATCCAGACCTACATTGAAGGTATTTTTCAGAAAATTTCATCTCTTTGATTCTCTCTCAATCTTGCTCAATTATCTTGATTCTTTGGTTGTTTGAAGTCCTACCAATATAGGCAAGAAGATTGAGTTGTTTGGAGGTCAAATCAAAGCAACTCAGTTGACATACCTCAAAATTCAACTCCTCATATATTTCTATATGTGAGGAGTTAATTAAAATTGAGGTCAGATTCGTGCTCTACGCCATTTTTTCTTTCAGATCATGTCCTCCTTTTTCATTTTCTTGATGGTGATGAGTGAACCAGTCCGGCCAGGGTCACCGGAGAAGATGACCGACCTTTGGACGCCGGTGATGTGTTGGCACGGTTCAGAGCCATTGATCTCTTTTAAATTGTTTCAATCTCGTGCGTTGTTTCTAATTACCATGCATGTGCCGCGTTGACTCAAGTCCACCATGGGACGCGCTCTGGTGGCCACTTGATATGCCACCTCAATTAATGAGGGAGATCAAGTGGTCCACGTTTTTTTTTATTATTTGAATTTCATTTTAATTGCTTTATTTTTATTCATTCATATTAATTTTAAAATTGATCCAAAAAATATGAGAGTCTCACCAAAAAAATTCAAATAATTTCCTCTTTCATATTCTGAATTAAAATTATTTTTTGGATCATTATTAATATTTTTCATGATTTAATTGATTTTTCATTTGTTTTAAATTATTTAAAAATACTTCTAAGTCCTTAAAATTTCTGAAAATTTTTCTCCAAGGTCCTTTGACCTTGTTTGATCTATGATAAATCTCATGGCCGTTTAATTGGTGTTTTGATGAGGTTTTAGGAATTTGACAAACCATATTCAATTTTAATGTATTATTTTAGTATTTTTAATTTGAATAAATGCCAAATAATTTTGTTGACCAATTGTGATGACTTGTTTGTGTTTGACTCTTGTTGTTGGGCCTTGATCAAGGTTGATTTGACTTTGTCAAGTTAATATCATTGGATTTAGGGGATTGGTGGAATATACATTCCACCTCCCAAAATGAATGGATGATATTAATTTGGTAAAAGTCCTCCTTTGAACAATTTGAGTTTTCATCTATTCCCCTCCCACTTCATCTCATTCCCTTTCTTTATGCATTCATCTCATTTGGCCTATGATATCTCAAAGTCCTAAAGCTAGTTGATTGAAAAATTAACATGAGTATGGATGAGATTAGGCCACACCTTTTGTATATTCTTTTTGTGTGTGGTATGTTTCATGAGCATAGTCCATAATACTATGTCTCTAACATGCATTAACGCCAAAATTCTATTGTCCGGCCTCAAATAGTTGTGACTTCTACATAAGTCCAATTACGATTACTTAACATAGCGCTAAATTTGTGACATAAAAGGCATAGCATTCTAGTTAGTGAGATTGAAAGTCTCCCTCTTTCATGGTATTGTATGGAAACTTGGCCTTTTTATGGCATGGCGTGACACCACCATTGTTGTTGTTTCTATGATTACCATTAGTGTTGTTTTTGTTGGCATTTTCCTTGTTGTTCTTATTACCAACATTTGTCATGGTTTGTGGTTTTGAGACATAAGACCCTTCTAGATATTGTTGTTGGGTGAGAATATGGAAGTATAAAAATGATCTAGAATAAGGTGAATAGACCCTTATTGAAAAATTCAATTGCTTTTTAGAAAACTGAATATCATAGATTTTTCAAAAGTGCACGCGGAAGGTTTGTAGACAAAACCTAAGCTTACGTAACACATCTCTAGCAATTAAATAGATGATAAACTATGTTAGAATTGAAATACCTAAGCATGAAAATCCTACAAAAATTAAATGCAAGAGTAAGGGAGAGAGAGATGACACCGAGATTTATAGTGCTTTGGCGTTTGTCCTTGCTTTGCCTACGTGCACTCTTTAAAGGTTTCCCATTGATACCTGCATTGTTCCTTTTTATTTGACAAATATTTACAAGAGTTCATAAAATCACCAATCCATAATAATGTTGGGAATTATAAAATATCTATAAGGATCTTGACTTGTATACAACCTAATGCCAAACTCTTATGTCTAATCTTTACTCGATTAATGTTTCTTGAATCTTCCAATATCACCAATCTACTTCAAGCCTTCGTTTGTAACAATAAACCCCTTGATCCTACCAATTCCTTGAGCAATTAATTGTCCAAATATTTGAGAAGAATTCCACCTTATCTGTAGCCTTCCACACAGTCACTACTAAGGAAATCTGGAGAGAATAACCTCCTTCTTTTCACTAGAATTTGTCAGCACCAATGACAACAACCTCAATCTTGCAAGCTACCTGAAAATCTCAACCATATCTTCAATAATGGTTAGTTTCAAGAGTGTGTCTCCTTCAATCAATTACAAATCTCTAGTTATCATGATATGGAATCAAATTGAAGTTGAAGATGTAAGAATTTTTCCGCAAGAACTTTGAACTGGCAAAAATAAAAGGCATTGATTTTTTACAGAATCACACAAATATGATTATTAATTTATTGATTTGTTACATAAAAAATTATGAAAAAAAGGTTTTATATTTGCTTGAGATTAAGCACAAAATATGGTTGAAAAGTTAGTTATATTCGAATCAAGAGCATTTCATGATTTGAACCAACTGAACAAGTGAAGTGGAATAAAATAAAAATAAGGTTTTGACTCATTTTTCAGTTGATTTGAATTAAGAGAAAAGTCTGATTCAAATCAAAGACCTTGTGATTTGAATCAATCAAGCTAAGCTAACTGAAAAATGTGGAAAATTGTATGATTCGAATCAATTCTAACAGAGGTGAACCAGAGTTGGGTGATTCAAATCATGTGTAAAATTTGATTTGAATAAAATTGTTTGAAAATTTATTGATTGCCTATGTCCGAAGTGATTCGAATCAGGATATGTGCTTGATACGAATCAAGCACCCAAAATCTTAATTTTTCAAAACTTTCAAAAGACTTTGAGAATTTTCTTTCTACATAACTTGAATCAATAACATATATGGATCTTATTCCACTGACTAATGCAACTGATTAAAAACATCATGATCAAGTTCAAACCTAACCAATGGTTTATACATGCTAAAAATGAATCATTTCAAAACTTGATCTAGCCATGTGTAATCATGAAGGAGACTCAATAATCGAAAGTAAATCAAAATGAAAGTGATAAGACAAGCAATAAAATAACCATATTGGGGGGCTCCCCCTAAATGTATTAGGAATATGCAACAACATTTTCCCCTTTTTTTATGCTTGGCAAGCTTAAACTTGGAATTGAGTCGACTTTGAGGAAAACGCAAAAAAAACACTTATGCTCCCCTTGACACATTGCGCTGAAACCACAACATAAAACGCCAAAACCAATTCTAGAATCACATTACAATTTCCCATTCCCCTTTGACAACATCAAAAAGAGATATATCGAAATGCGTCTAAAAACCAAAAAACTAACCACAAATAAATAATTCCATATGAACATATGAGCTAAACAACTAAGAAGAATATACAATAACAAAGATCTTACATTAAACACAAACATAGTGATGCCACATGCAACAAAATGCAAATACACATACAAAACCAATATTCAACAGCAAACAATTAAGTGATGAAGACCATTATGTAAAGGAATGCGTTAACAATCATAAATAATGCATGAACAATTACGCAAATGCTCAAATGCTCATAATTAGCAATACGCATCTAAAGAGACTTAAATGAAAAGTAGTTCAATCAAGAACATATGTTAGAGATGAATGGTGAGGTAAGGAGGAAATAAGAAAGTCAATGTACAACTCTAGAACAAACATATACAATGATATAAAACCGGATATAAAAGTTTAGAGACATTCCAATGTAGTGGCAGAAAGCTATGATTTGCTACAAGATAGTTTTAGTGAAAAAGATATAGAAAATGAAAGTAAGCAAACTCCTCATTCTATTTAAAGCATGAAGAGTCTAAGACTCCCAAATCCCTACAAATCTTATGAAAGGGATACGATGACGATGGTTTTGTAAAAATGTCAGCAAGCTGACTTTTAGTGTCAACGTATTCAAAAACAATATCCCTTTTTTCCACATGATCTCTAAGGAAATGGTGTTGGATCTCAATGTGTTTGGTCCGTGAATGAAGTATCAGATACTTAGTGACGCTAATAGCACCAGTACTATCACATTTAATTGGAACATAACCAAGCTTTAAATCATAATCTAGTCATTATTATTTTATCCATAAGACTTGTGCACAACAACTACCTAGCCTCGGCAGTAGAAAGAGCAACATTATGTTGCTTCTTATTGTGCCAAGAAACTAAACAGTTTCCAAATAAGTGACAGGTACCACTAGCACTCTTCCAATATGACTTGCACCCTACAAAATCAGAATTAGAGGAACCTACAGAGCTACAAGCGCTACTTTTAAGATACCAAAGGCCTTGTTTGGAGGTTTTGTTAAGATAGCTCAAAATATGTTTTACGATCTTAAAACTGGAATCCTTAGGTGATGTTTGATATCTAGCACTCATGCATACATTAAATATGATATCTGGCCTACTTATGGCTAAATAGAGTAAGGATCCGATTATACCACTATATCTGGTTACATCGAAATCCACTCCTCTTTCATATTTGTTAATAAGCACATTAGATGCCATGGATGTTGAGATACTCTTCAAATATTTCATATCGAACATCTTTAGAAGCTCTAAGAAGTATTTTGTTTGACTTATGAAAGTGCCTTCTTTAGCTTTCTTGATTTGAAATCCCAAGAAATATGGTAGCTCTCCCATAAGAGACATCTTAAATTCTCCCTCCATTAAACTCATAAATTCTCGACAAAGAGATTCATTAGTATACCCGAAAATTATATCATCTATATAAATTTGAACTAAGAGAATATGATTTTCCTTATGTCTTATAAACAAATTGGTGTCCACTATCCCACAATTGAATCCTTGTTTGATCAAAAAATCCATTCAATCGCTCATACCAAGCTCTTAGAGCTTGTTTGAGACCATATAGGGATCTTTTCAATTTAAAAATATGATTAGGATTATCGTGGTCCTCAAAACCCAGAGTTGTGAGACATGCACCTCTTATTTTATATGGCCATTAAGAAAAGGAGATTTTATGTCCATTTGGTAAAGCTTAAAGTCCAGGTAGCAAGCAAATGCCAAAAGGAGTCTAATTGCTTCTAGACGACCTACAAGAGCATAAGTCTCCTCGTAGTCTATTCCTTTAGCTTGATTATATCCTTTTTCCACTAATATTACTATATTTATAGTACATCTTCTTCCTAAATACCCATCTTGTGCCAATGACGGTTTTATCAACTGGATGTAGAATAAGGTCCCAAACGTTGTTATGTTTAAATTAGATGAGTTCTTCTTACATAGAAAATAATCATCCCTCGTCAAGTAAAGCATAGGATATCCATTAAGGTTCAATCTGAGAAATGAAAGCATAATACTTACATAAATTATTAACATGTGATCTAGTACTTACACCTCTTTTGATGTCTCCTAGGATTTGATTTAATGAATGATCTATTATGATTATCCAATCACGAGCTAGCTAGTTTGAGGTTTCTTGTTTATCATCCACATGTAATCTTTCCTCTTTATCTTCTTTAATGTCCTTGTTCTTTATTGAAGGGGGGATCCTCTGTGGAACTTTCGTTGTTGATCGGATTTTTTGTTATTATTACCTGAAACATCAGAATAAAAATACCCTTGCTCATCGTTTGGGGTGAGGACTCATCAAAAGAAACATGAATTGACTCTTCTAATAAATTAGTTCTATAATTGTAAACCTTATACGTTTTACTCGTAGATGAGTGCCCTAAGAATATCCATTCATTGGACTTAGCAACAAATTTACCAATATTTTCCTTTTTGTTGTTTGAAATAAAGCATTTGCTACGGTAAATGCGAAAATAAGAAGTATTTGGTTTTCTATCTTTAAGTATCTCATAGGGTATCTTCTCTAGGATGGATTGAATGATCACCCTATTTAAGACATGGCATGCAATATTAATCGCATCCACCCAAAAATACTTAGGTAGGCACATTTCATTTATCACAATTTGGGTCAATTCTTCTTAAACACGATTTTTACGCTCAAAAACCACCATTTTTTGTGGAGTTCGCGGACATGAGAAATTATGAGCAATCCCATTTTCGGTTCAAAAGTTTTGAAATTGATGGTTGACAAATTCACCACCATGATCACCACAGAGAGTGGTAATTTTAAAACCAAAAACATTTTGGGCAAGCTTAACAAAATCAACGAAAGCCTTAAAATTTTCATACTTATGGGCTAAAAACAAGGTCCAAGTAAATCTAGAGTAGTCATCAATAATCACAAACCTGTAAATGTTGCCTCCTAAACTTCTTGTCCAAGAAGAGCCAAATATGTCTAGGTGGAGAAATTCGTGAGGGTCTGATGTCAAAATAACCTTCTTCGATTTAAACGACACTCTTGTTTGCTTTCCCAATCTGCAAGCATCACATTATTTGTCTTTTAAAAACTTAATTTTAGGAATACCAACTAATAGATTCTTGGATGTTATTTTATTCAATAAGTAGAAATGCACATGACTTTAGCGCTTATTCGATAACCAAGAATCTTCACCTTTGGCTACTAAGCACTCAGTCCCATGCATTGGCACATTATCTAGATCAAGCATATAAATGGTATCAATCTTAGAACCCTTAAACACAAGGTACTTACTTACCTTATGCTCAATTACATAACTAAGAGCATCAAAAACTACGGAATACCCTTTGTCACATAATTGGCTAATACTAAGTTAGTTGTGTTTAAGCCTTTGACTAAAAGCACATTTTCAATAATAATTATGGAGGGATTTCCCACAATACCTTCACCAAGAATTTTACCTTTCATATTGTCTCCATACGTGACGTGGTCGTTTTCCTTCTCATTGAACTTGATGAACATGGAATCATATCATGTCATGTGTCTTGAACATCCTCTATCTAGAAACCATAATATTTTTGCGGAGGTAAGCCTTACATGCGACAATCAAATAGGTAATTTAGGTCCCCAACTAATAAATTCTTTAGGTTTAGTGTAGGTACAATTAGGAACCTATATCATTTTACCATTGGGATCTTGAATGTTCCTAACATGACAAAGAGGCCTAATATGACCCTTATCACCATAATATTGAAGAATAGTTTTAGATGAAATGCTTCTTTTATTTCTTTTAAGGACATGAGGGTTTTATTCTTAAAAACTCCCCTTTTTCACTCGAAGAACTAGAATAGGTAGAAGATAGTGAAGTAGCATGTGTTAGTTATCCTTTAAGAGTTTCAATTTCAAGTTTTAAAATTGGACACTCAACATATTCCAGTATTTCCATCTTTTCAACTAAAGTATCTGAAACATTATAACGCTCATCAATTGAAGATGTATGCGCTTCCTTAAGAGTTTCCAAAGTGTGATTGATATTATTTATCTCCTCTTCAAGTTTTAAAATCATTTATTTTTTGAGATAAATATGCTTAAAAGAGTTTATGGAATCAACATACATATCATTAAACGCTTTAGACAAATCCTTATAAGAATACTCGTTATTAGAATTATATACCTTTGAAGTTTCACCTTTCTTAAATGTCATCAAACATAGGTTGGAACACCCATCATGAAAACTTGAACAAGAATTAGAGGATCTCTCATCCTCTGCTTCCCATGTGATATAGGCTCTACGAACTTTGGAGCTTTTTCCTTTCATCTTATAGAATTCCTTATCTTTCATTTTATGATGTTTGGTGACACTTGGACAAGTGGTTATAAAATGTCCCGACTTTCCAAACTCATAACACGTAATATCATCATATTTTTTCTTGTGTTATTTCTTATGTGGGTGAGTATTTCTAAAATTCACTAGTCCTTTTGTCGTTATGCTTGAGCTTGTTTCTCTATTGTAGTGTTTAACGAATAAACTCGTATCTTCCTTTTTTAGAAGATTCTTCGTCAAATTTGTCACTTTATTCCTTTGAATTCTCCTCTTTAGATGAATAAGCTTTCAAAGAAAGATCTTGTTTCTCTTCTTTTCCTTTATATTTCTTTTTTGACTTTACTTCGCTATCAACGAGTCGTTTCAACTCATTTTCATGCTCGACTAACTTTCCAAATAGTTTTGTAACATCTAAACCATTAAGATCATTAGATCTTAATATTTTGTTTCTCTTGTTTTCCAAACATGCTCGGCTAACTCCTTGCACATAGATCTCAATATTTTGTTAGTACAATCTTTGTTAAAAAAAAAATTGGCCAAGTTGCGTAATTTGTTGATTAAATGGAGGAATCTAGTTTGCATGGAATCCACGAATTCTCCGGGTTACATACAAAATAGTTCAAACTCATCTATAAACATAATGATTTTAGAATCCTTGATGTCATGTGTTCCTTCAAAAAGAGTTTGTAGAGCATCCTGTATACCTTTATCAATCGTATGATGTAAAATTGAGTATAATACGTTCACGCTCAAAGAGGAGATAAGCATGTTCCTTGCTTTCAAATCATATGAAGCCTTTTTATCCTCATCATTCGTCCAATCCTTATGATGTTTTACAACACCATCAGCATCCTTATGGATATATGGCCCCTTGGTGACGACACACCATAGGTTTTTGTCAACTGATAACAAGTGTACATACATGTCCTCTTTCCAATAAGTATAATTTTTGCCTTTGAAAACAGATGCTCTATTATATGCTCCCTTAAGATCGTCATCATTTTCCATATTAAAACTTTTGGATGTTGATTAAACACAATCAAAAGACCGGCTCTTTATGCCAATTGTTGGGTAAGAATATGTAAGTATAAAAATGGTCTAGACTGGGGTCAATAGATCCTTATTGAAAAATTCAACCGCTTTTCAAAAACTGAATATCAGAGATTTTTTAAAAGTGCGCGTGGAATGTTTTTAGCAAAAATATGAAAATTATACTTTTCGAAACTTGATCACATTAACACTAAATCAATCTACAACTACCAATGATGGTTTTCGTGATGATACATAAAGGTGTACGATTAATTCAATTGTATGTTTCACAAGATGTGAATATACAATGATTTAGTAACAATGAAATCTAACCTCAATTGTTTCTCAGATTTTAAGCACCAATTCTAACAAAACCTATACCTATGTAACAAATCGCTACCAATTGAATAAACCAAAAACTACGCTAGAATTAAAATACCTAGGCGTGTAAATCCTATGAAAATTAAATGCAAGAGTAAGGGAGAGAGATAACTCAAGATTTATAGTGCTTCGACGTTTGTCCTCACTTTGCCTACATGAACTCTTCAATGGTTTCCTATTAGAACCTGCATTATTCCTTTTTATTTGACAAATATTTGCAATAGTTCATACAATCATCAATCCACAATAATGCTAAGAGTTATAAAATCTCCTATCAGGAACTTGACTTGTATAAAGCATAATGCCAAACTCCATTGTGTAATCTTTACTCGATTAATGGTTCTTCAATCTTCTAATATCACCAATCATCTCCAAGCCTCCGTGTGTAGAAATCAACCCATTGATCCAACTGATTCCTTGAGCGATGAATTATCTGAAGATTTGAGAAGAAATTCTCCTTATCCGTAGCCTTCTACACAGTCACTACCAAGTCAATCTGGAGAGAAAAACCTCCTTCTTTTCACTGGAATTTGTTAGCCCCAATGATAAGAACCTTAATCTCGCAAGCTACCTGAAAATATCAACCAAATCTTCAAGAAAGATTAGTTTCAAGAGCGTGTCTCCTTCAATCAATTAAAAATGTCCAGTTATCAAGATCTGGAATCAAGCTGAAGTTGAAGATGTAAGAATTTCGTTACAAGAACTTTGAACTTTAAAACACATAGGGTATTGATTTTTCACATAATCACACAAAAATGATTATTAATTTGTTGATCCATTACATGAAAAATGATTAGAAAATGTTTTATATGTGATTGAGATTAAGCACAAAATATGGTTGAAAGTTTAGTTAGATTTGAATCAAGAGAATTTCATGAGTTTTGACCAACTTTTCAGTTGATTTGAATCAAGAGCAAAGTATGATTTGAATCAAAGATCTCGTGATTCAAATAATGTGTTAATTCTGATTCAAAAAATTCGAAATGAGCCAACTGAAAAATGTGGAAAATTGTATGATTCAAATCAGGTGTAATGTCGGATTCAAATCAATTCTAGCAGAGGTGACCCAGAGTTGGTGATCTAAATCATATGTAAAATTTGATTTGAATCAAATTATTTGAAAATTTCAGGTTTTCCTCTGCCCAAAGTGATTAAAATCAAGATATGTGCTTGAGTCGAATCAAGCACCAAAAATCTCAATTTTTCATAATTTTCAAAAGACTTTGAGATTTTTCTTTCCATCTAACTTGAATCAATAACATATATGGTTCTTATTCCACTGACTCATGCAATTGATTAAAAACATCATGATCAAGTTCAAACCTAACCAATGGTTAATGCATGCTAAAAACGAATCATTTCAAAACTTGATCTAGAGAGGTGAAATCATGAAGGAGACTCAATAATCAAAAGTAAATCAAAATGAAAGCGATAAGACAAGTAACAAAATGACCATATTGAGGTTTTTCCCATGAATGTATTAGGGACATGCAACTACACTTGATTCTTGGCTAGAAACCTTTCCTTTCTAGTCATCTTGTTGTTCTACCTGAGGTTCATTCTATTTCAAGATCAAAGAAAAATTGCTCTTTAGGAACATTTCCTCGCATAAACAAATTTCAACAAACTAAAAAATACTCGTTAGTAGGTTAGTGAATATAAACAAAATATTGCACACTACTACAAAATATACATTTCGTAACATCTTATTACCTCGGTCGTTTAATCAACCGTGGTAATAAATCTTATTTAGGCGCCTTCATTTTTTAATTTACTAAAACACATTTCACTATGATTCATACTAACAATTATGGTGATAGGTTAAAGATTACACGCTTTGAATCCCAACACCAAATTTTTTTCCATTTTTTTGTTACAAAAAATGGTGTTTCCTCTTAATTTGTATATTTATATTTAAACTAAAGTACTTTTCACCATATTCATTACTACCAACCGTGGATAAATGTGGCTGACAATTTTTCAATCTCGGAGAGTTTAGTTTTCACAAACTCACAGAGAGTTTAGTTTTCACAATAACACAGAGTTTAGTTTTTACAGGCAGTCATAGTTTTTACAATCTTAGATATTCTTTTCGTGTAATATCTTCATTCATTTTTACTATACCTTTAAAAGTTTGGCATTAAAGATCAGTGTTAATGTTCAGGCATATCATTTACTTGATAAAATGAATCATAACATTAATCTTTAAACCAAGTTTTTCAATATAGTGTATTAACTTTTGAAGAATAAAATATGAAGTTTGAAGGCGTAAAGAGTTGTGTTTAATAAATATATGAATGACACGCTTATTCAATTTTATAGACAAATCCCTAAATAATTTCATGATGGTTGTGAAGAGAAATTATGGTAATATGTATAATATATCACTACAATTGTTTTGGTAAACCATGGTGAAATTTTTTTCTCTAAAATTAATACATAAAACATTTTAGTTTATTTTCCTTCATAACACAAATGACCTAGCGAAAGAACAGAAGATGGTGATAGCAGATATCAAGAAAGCTCCATCATTCCAAATTCGAATAAAGAAATGGAAAGACGAAACTTCAAGAAGCATACACGAAAATCATTTATTGGCCTCTTCCTGTTCTCCACAAGTACGGTATGTTATCTATTTCATCACCATTCATGTTGAATTGTAGGTTTTTGTTATTTGTTGAGATAGTTATAAATTTTTATTGTTATTGTTTAATGTTATATGTTATTGTGATTGAGTGAGATTGTGATTGTTTTGTGTTGTTTAGAATTTTATATATTATTGTTGTAATTATTATCATTGTTATTGTGTTGTATTGAGATAGTTAATATGGTGTTGACAATTTTGTTGTTGTATTGTGGTATATATTGTTTTTTCATATTTTTGAAAAATGATTTAGTAAGTTGTTATATTGAGAATATTTTGTTGTGTTGTTGTATTGTTAGATGATTTTACAACATTTTGATATAAAATTTAGAATATATTATGGATCGTAGTTTGATGAAAGCTGATAGATTAGGTCTGGTGTATGAGAAATGAGTTCTTGAATTCCTTGAATATGTTGAACAATGTCTTCCTGATAATTATGGAATATTGTATTGTCCTTGTTTTATATGCGGGAATATTAAAAAAATAAAAGAAAGAAATATTTCATCAACTATGTTGTGATGGAATTTTTCAAAATTATATAATATGGATGTGGCATGGTGAAGTAGATAAAAATCAAACTGTAAATTCACAAATACATGAAGTTTATGTAGATATGAATGATCAACTAGAAGATATTATTTGTGATATTGGAAAATCTTCTTTTAGGAAAACCATACTTTATGTAGTCGCAAGGATGCACTGTTATATAAGGGATGCAAAAGTTGTACACATTGTCAGCGGTGTTTAAATTATTTAATATAAAGGCAAAAAATGGGTGGACGGATAAAAGTTTCATGAACTTGCTTGAGATGCTAAAATAAATGCTATCAGAAGATAACAATTTTCCAGACTGTAGTTATGAGGTAAGGAAGATATTGTGTCCAATTGGTTTGAATTACACCAAAACACATGTATGCTATAATGATTGCATATTATACATGCAAAAGTATGAAAAATTGAAGCAATGCCCGAAATATGGTGAGTCACGCTGCAAGGTGAAGGGCAATAGTGATGATGACGATGACGATGTTAGCAAGAAACGTCCTCCTTCCAAAGTGTTATGATACTTGTAATAATTCCAAGGTTCAAGAGAATTTTCACTAATTAAAATGACGCAAAGAATATCAGATGGAATCTTGAAGAAATAAAATGTGATGGAAAATGTTTCCATGTAGCTGGTTATTTGTAATGGAAGAAAATAGATTCGTTGTTTTAGGATTTTGATTATGAAAGATCTCAAGTTAATTTGCTTAAAATCGCATGATTGTCATGTCTTGATGCAACAACAATAGTTTTATGTAACTGACCCTTCTGACAAAAGATAGTCAATTATTCTCCAAGGAAAAAAATCCTCATAGTGATGAAAATCATCATTTAAATTTTGATATTCTCGATACTCCTTCTTATGTAGCACATGTACCTACGAAATATGAAGAAGTTGAAATAAATGATGTGCATGTTATTCGTTATGATCATGAAGAATGTATATGGAAAAATTAACAAGTAAATATTTTTTATTGTTTATTTATAATTTATTTTATGTTATAATATCTAAGTGTTTTATACTAATAAGTATTATTTTTTGACATTATATATGTTTAGAGAAAAGATGCCAAAAGACGTCCTTGGTCATGTTGTGGATCTTGACTCCTCCAAAATAATGAATGTATTGAATAATATTTTTGTATGTTGATTGGTTTCTTATTTGATGTAATGATGTGTAAATTGTATATGATTTTGGTGTCATTTTGGTTTTGATGTAATACGATTTTTCTTCTTAATAGTTGCCAATTTATTTTTGGTTCACAAATGTATTGTGTTTTCGTTTCTGGTATGTTTCTAATTTTAAAAAATACAAGTTTAAAAATGACAATTTTGTAAAATCTCAAAAAATAATCATTTTAAAAATATATATATTTAAAAAAACAAATATTTCACCACAAGTTGGTTCTTGCAACTGTGATGATATTTAGCATGATATCCAATTTAATGAACATCAAAAATAGATTTGTTGGGTATCGAACCAATGACTTTTCAAGATTTCACTATGGTTATTTATTACAACCATGGTGATATATAGCACATTTTCCAGATTATTACCACAACCAATAGCCTGAGGCGGTAAGTACCTCACTTACTACCACACCCTACGTTACCACGGATCATTATCCATGGTTAAATGTCTATTGCAACCATTGTGAAATGTATACTTTGTGGTAGTGGCAATGACTCTAAAAACTAACGTCAGTCCCCCACGACGATGCCATTTTAGTTGTAGCTTAGAAACAAGTTTAGTTTTTATCATCTCCACAAGGACTAATTGTGCTTTAAATACTGTTCAATAGTTTCTATGACTTTAAGAAGGGTTTATCATTTGTTTGTTTGTTTGTAAATGCAGAAAGTAAAATAACAGAAAGTAAAATGAAATTCGATGTTCAACAGTTGAGAAAACTTGTTGGGGTTAGATTTTATCGACCTATTCTCATGTAATATCCTTGATCAATAATATGAAATTCTACTCTGCTATTAACTACCACTCATACCTCTCATTGCAGCTCATGTTTGAGTGAACGACGTGAGATTAGTCATATTACCTAATAGACGATATCTCACCCTATTAACCAATACGACAACATTAAACTTCAATAATTCATACAGATACTAAATCTAAATATATGTCTAGAAATTAACATATCCAATATATGAAAATGTTGGGTCTATTAATAACCAATATCTTTCACATATCAAGTCATACCCTGAAAATATGTTTTAAGTAGATAATATAAAATAAGCATTAAGAGTAAAGAAAATTGATTCGTTGTTTTCGGATTTTGACCATGAGCCAATAAACCTCATGCTTGGACTTGGCACGACTGGAACTAACCCCTTTGGTAATCTAACTACTAACCATACTTTTTGGTATGTTCTTCTCACTATTTATAACCTATCTCCTTAGTTGTGCATGAAACACAAATATATGTTGTTATCTATGACACTTTCGAGGCCAAAGCAACCTGGAAATGACATAGATGTTTATCTAATTACATTAATTGAGGATTTAATAGTTTTATGGGAGGAAAGCATCGATATTGAAGATGCGTATTCAGGTGAAAAGTTTAAGATCCATGCCATATTATTTTGCACAATCAACGACTTTCCTACATATGGTAATTTGGTTAGATACAAAGTCAAGGGACATAAAGAGTGTCCTATATGTGAATCTAATATGTGTTTCCACAAACTTTAGTTTGTAAAACGACCGTTTACCTTGGGCATCATAAATTTATTCAACCCAATCATCCATATCATAGACTGCATAAGGCTTTTAACATAGAGCATGAGTTTGATATCACTCATAAGCAATTAACCAAGGATAAAGTTTATAAACGTAAAGAACACATTAATGGTGTCTTTGGAAATAATCAAAAAGGGACCGTTGAGAAAAATATTTGGAAAAAGAGTTTGGTGTTCTTTGATCTTCCATATTGGTCTAGTCTCGATGTAAGACATTGTCTTGATGTAATACATGTAGAGAAAAATGTATGTGATACTTTGATTGGAAAACTTCTAAACATTAAAGGCAATACTAAAGATAGTAATAATTCTTGTCTAGATATGATGACAATGGGTATACGACAAC
This sequence comes from Lathyrus oleraceus, assembly GCF_024323335.1. Classification (NCBI taxonomy): domain Eukaryota; kingdom Viridiplantae; phylum Streptophyta; class Magnoliopsida; order Fabales; family Fabaceae; genus Lathyrus; species Lathyrus oleraceus. Next base: position 466,059,494 of record NC_066582.1, read on the forward strand.
ACTTGGCTCCGGAAGATATGGGAAAAAGAACTTATTTTCCTCCAGCATGTGACACTCTATCTGAAAAGGAAAATAAATGTTTTTGCGAGTGTTTTCATGGTATGAAAGTGTGAGCAAATTCTTTACTTTGAATAAATTTTGAATGATAGCAAATTGTGTGATCATCATCCAATTGGTGGCTGTGCATTATTTTACATGATTCATTTGTGTTTTATCCCATACTATTGTTTCATGACTGAACATAAAGATCCACATTGATACATCTCTTAAAAAGAACTCATAAAAACTATTTTGTATCAGTATGCGTCAATACATACTCCTATGCATCGATCCATAAAATATGTTGTAAACTACAAAACTTTTTTGTTCAGTATGTATCGATCCAAACGAGTCATGTATCGATACATGGACAGGCAAAATGCTCTATGTATCGATCCATACGTCCCTTGCATCGATCCATGTCAGTTGAAATGAACTATGTATCAATACATGCGAATTTTGCATCGATCCATGCTTACATAAACTCTCTAAAATTCATCAACCTTACAGTATGTATCGATGCATAACTTCATGTATCAATACATAAGTCTGTTTTATCTACTAACAGCTTATGTTTTTCATATATAAGAAGTATTGTGACAGCAGTGAAATACACGAATTCTGAGAGGGAAAAACAGTTGAAACACAAATCAAAGGAGTGTGTAGCAGCAATTGTTTTGAGAAATTTAGAAACCTGAAAGAGACTTCATCTTCTCCATCTTCTCAATCTCTTTTCTTCAAGAACATCAACACATAATCATTCTTGATCTTTGGATTAAAGGATCAATGAGATAACGTTCAGTGGTAACGATCAAGGATCTAGCTGAGGTGTTCAGTGGAACGATCGAGGATCTAGCTGAGTTGAAGATTGAAGGGGGTTTCGAGGAAAAATCAATTGGTTTGTCCTTCAAGAACTGGAGTGTTCTTGCGGGTTTGTCAGTCACGTTTGCAGAACAGATTCAGCCGCAGCGTTGCGTTTGGAAATCGGGGGATTTCGCAAACAGGTCGTGGAACCGGTGAATTGTTTGCAATTTCTTGCAGGAAATTCTTGATCGTGCTCAGATCAAGTGGAGGTTTCATACAAGAAGAAGTTCTTGGGATTTAGAATTCTGTCTTTGTATTGTAACCATTGTATCAACAAATTCGGCATTATTGATAATCACAGTTCTCAATTTCATTTGAAATTGAGAGGGAGACGTACAGACGACGTGAGGAACTTCCTTACCAAATCTCTGCGTATCGTATTCTTTCCTTATCTCTCTTTACGTTTTCAACAGTTTCGAAATCTCAGTTAGTGTGTTGTTGCTGTACTTTTTGCGATACAACAGTGGCAAGAAAACTTCTTTAACTAAAGTCCACTGTTGTTTATCATTGATCACATACACATCAACTGTTTGACAAAACTATTAGCTGAGTTTTATTCAGTGGAATTAGGATTTAGTGATAAGCGCATTCAATTTGATAAGATTCTAGTGTTAATAATTTCTGTCATTCTAATTCAAATCCAGCAATAAATTCGCGTGTCCGGCTTTCTAGTAGCGGTTCAGAATAGACGGAAGTCGATTCGGGACTGAAATTTTCCGCTAAGTTTCAATAACTCTGATTAAATTTTAAATCCGTTTATTTACAAAGAGGTGATCTATTCACCCCCCCCCCCTCTCAATCACTAGCCACACCGTCTAACAAGTGGTATCAGAGCGCCGGTTCGCTGGTGCTCTGTGGCTGCCTGTAACAGTATGGATTCTGAACCAAAGGGGGCGTATAATAGAGCGCCTATTTTCAACGGTGAAAATTACGGCTACTGGAAAGACTGCATGCGAGTTCATATAAATTCTGTTGATAGGCTAGTATGGGCTGCCATTGAAAATGGTCCTTTTCAAATTACTATGACAAATGCGGCTGGCGCCATAGTTCCTAAACCAGAAGCTGATTGGAATGAGAAAGATGAGAAAAAGTGGTCGTGTGATTGGAGAGCTCGAAATATGCTAATTTCAGCACTTGGTGTTGATGAGTATTATCGAGTATCCCATTGCACGACAGCTAAAGAAATGTGGGATGCTTTAGAAGTTTCCCATGAGGGTACTACTGAAGTAAAACAGTCCCGCATTAACACACTAAATCAAGAGTTTGAGCTCTTTCGCATGAAACAAGGAGAATCTATCTCCGACATGCAAAAGAGATTCACTCATCTCACTAATAGGTTGAATGCACTTGGAAAACCTGTTTCCAATGAAATTGCTACTAATAAAATTCTGAGGTGTCTTAGCAGGGAATGGCAACCTAAAGTAACAGCAATTAAGGAAGCCAACGATCTGACGAGACTTACGATTACAACTCTGTTTGGAAAGCTGGAAGAACATCAGCAAGCATTGGAAAGTCTTGAAAAATATGAGAACAAAAGTAAGAAGGAAAAGGAGAAGAAAAGAGACAAAGAGGGAGAGAAGAAGCCAATAGCTCTTGTGGCCTCTAGCTCTAAGTCCTCACGAAAAGAGCAAAGTGACAATGATTCTAGTAGTGACAAAGATTCGGATGATGAGGAAATGGGACTGTTTGTAAGGAGATATAATAGATTCATTCGAAAGAATAGAGTCAAGCATTCTGACAAAAACCTCATGAAGTTTCGAAGACAATCTACAAATGCGAAACAGGAAGAGAATAAGAAGAGTAAAGGAAGAGGATCTTGTTTTAGTTGTGGTAAATCTGGACATTATAAAACAGACTGTCCTATGAAATATAAGGATCAAAGAAAAACTTCACCAAAAGGGTACAGCAAACAAAGAAGAGCTTACATTGCATGGGAAAGTGATAGTGATTCATCAAGCACACAAAGCTCAAGTGATAGTGATGAAACCGCAAATTTGTGCCTTATGGCTCACACTAAAGATTTGTCCTACCACAAGAAGAAAATCAATGACAAAAAGGTAAAACAAGCCTATTATAATAATTTCTCTTCTATGTCTTTTTCTGAACTGAAAATAGCTTTTGAAAAACTGCATAACGAAGCTGTAGATGCTTTTAAAAGATTATCTTCCGACAAACAAATTTTTTCATTTCTGGAAGGTAAAGTATACAAAGCTGAAAATGATTTAGAATCGTTAAAAGCTAGTATTGCAGAAAATTCAAAAGATATTGACATTGATGGATGTAGTAAAGTTAGGTATTGTGACGCTTGTCATATTTGGCAAAAAGAGGTAAACACTCTCAAGGTCAAATTAGAAAAAGCGTTACAACCTAAGGTTACTTATGCCGTTGACTCTAGGTTGTTTAAGAAGTCATTAAATCCACCATATGCAAAATACTCTTTTATTCCAAAGGATTTAATGAACAAAAATAAACAAACACATCATCATGGTTTATGTCATTATTGTTGTCGTGCTGGCCATACCATTGAGAAATGCAAGTTTAGGAGATTTCTTGTTCCTAAAGGTATTTATCAATGGAAGCCAAAAGGCAACCATGTTAGCACTTACCCACTTGGACCCAATGAAAATTGGGTACCAACTTCTCTCTTTTGATATTGTAGGATGAGTGTCTTGCTTCCGTAGATAGAAGATGGTTTCTTGACAGCGGTTGCTCAAGGCACATGACCGGTGACATATCGCTTTTCATAGACTTCAAGGAAAAGAAGAAGGGATATGTTACTTATGGAGACAATAACAAAGGAGCTATACTCGGAAAAGGTAGTGTAGGTAATCCCTCTACCACTACTATTTCTAATGTCCATCTAGTAGAGGGACTTAAACACAATTTGTTAAGCATAAGTCAATTATGTGACAAGGGCTATAAAGTCTCTTTCACAAAAACTTGCTGCATAATTGAACATGCTGAACAGAACGTTGTGTTTAAGGGTGTAAGAGTAAACAATATCTATATGCTTGACCTTTTTTATGTATCTTTAACAAGTACTAAATGTCTAGTTACCTTGAATGATGATTCTTGGCTTTGGCATAGACGTTTAGCGCATGTTAATTTCGATTTTCTTAATAAGGTTGTATCTAAGGATCTAGTAGTCGGTCTTCCAAAAATAAAATTCTCAAAAGACCACCTATGTGACGCGTGCCAAATGGGAAAACAAACAAGGGTCTCTTTCAAATCTAAAAATGTAATTTCAACTTCATGACCCCTTGAGCTTCTCCATATGGATCTCTTTGGACCTTCTAGGACAAAGAGCTTAGGTGGAAATTATTATGGTTTTGTAATTGTTGACGACTATTCTAGATTTACTTGGACTATATTCCTTCATAGCAAAGATGAAACTTTTTCTGCTTTTAAGAATTTTGCAAATCTGTCCCAAAACAAAATGAATTCCAAAATAGTTACAATCCGTAGCGATCATGGTGGTGAATTTCAAAACTATCACTTTGATAAGTACTGTGACAAGTATGGTATTGAGCATAACTTTTCAGCTCCTCGAACTCCATAACAAAATGGCGTTGTGGAGCGTAAAAATCGTGTTTTAGAGGAGTTGGCAAGAACAATGCTAAATGAGGGTGGATTACCAAAATACTTTTGGGCTGATGCAATTAGCACAGCTTGTTATGTTTTAAACAGGATCTTAATCCGTCCTATTTTAAACAAAACCCCTTATGAGCTTTTAAAAGGAAGAAAGCTAAACTTGTCACATCTTCACGTGTTCGGATGTAAATGTTTTGTTTTGAATAATGGTAAGGAAAATATTGGGAAGTTTGATGCAAAAGCGGATGAAGGTATCTTTCTTGGATACTCACTATCAAGTAAAGCATATAGAGTGTATAATAAGCGTTTACTTACTGTTGAAGAATCTGTCCATGTTTCTTTTGATGAGTCTTATCCGAAAAGTGTCAGAAAAGGTATTTCTTTTGATGACACAGGTGTATCTACAGAAGACATACTCAAGGAAGTTGTTGCGGAAACTGATCAGTCCAGAACAGCTGCCCATGAGAAGGAGGAAGATACTAGTCATGAAGAAGATGAGGAAGAAAGGACAGCTGAAGTGAATGACCTTCCACCAGCTTGGAAATCTTCAAAAGACCATCCTATCGACAATATCTTGGGAGATATTTCAAAGGGAGTAATGACTCGGTCTAAGATAAGTAATTTTTGTTCTCACTTCGCTTTTGTTTCCCAAGTACAACCTAAAAATGCCAAAGAGGCCTTGATTGATGAATTTTGGCTAATGGCCATGCAAGAAGAGCTTAATCAATTTAAAAGAAATGATGTTTAGGAATTTGTCCCTCGTCCGCGAGATCATCATATCATAGGTACTAAATGGGTTTTTAGAAATAAGCTTGATGAAAACGGAGTGATAACTAGGAACAAGGCACAGTTAGTAGCACAAGGATATAATCAAGAGGAGGGCATAGACTATGAGGAAACTTATGCTCCCGTTGCTCGCCTTGAAGCTATACGTCTTTTGCTTGCCTATGCTTGTTCTAACAATTTTAAGCTTTACCAAATGGACGTAAAGAGTGCTTTCCTAAATGGTGTCATAAATGAAGAGGTATATGTCTCACAACCTCCTGGTTTTGAGAATGCTGAAAATCCAGATTATGTTTACAAATTAAAACGAGCTTTGTATGGTCTTAAACAAGCCCCTCGGGTTTGGTATGAAAGGCTTAGCAAATTTCTAATTGATCATGGATATTCAAGAGGTAAAGTGGATAATACTCTCTTTATTAAACATAAGGGAAAGCACATCCTTTTAGTTCAAGTTTATGTAGACGATATAATTTTTGGTTCAACTAACATACACTTGGTCGAAGAATTTTCTAAGGTTATGCAGGGTGAATTTGAGATGAGTCTCATGGGGGAGCTGAACTACTTCCTAGGACTGCAGATAAAGCAACTTGATGAGGGTACAGCAGTATGTCAAACAAAATACTGCAGAGAACTACTCAAGCGCTTTGGAATGAATGACTCAAAATCAATTGACACCCCTATGCCTACCAACGGAAATCTGGATAAGGATGAGCATGGTAAGTGTGTAGATGTCAAAAAGTTCAGAGGTATGATTGGATCTCTTCTGTATCTTTCTTCTTCTAGACCTGACATCATGTTTAGTGTTTGTATGTGTGCACGATATCAATCAAATCCTAAGGAATCACACCTAAAAGCTGTTAAGCGCATATTTAGATATCTTCATGGAACACCTAAATATGGGCTGTGGTATTCCAAAGGAAGTGATTATAGTTTAGTAGGTTACTCCGATTCTGATTTTGCTGGCTGCAAATCAGATAGGAAAAGCACGAGTGGTACATGTCACCTGTTTTCAAACTCCTTGGTAAGTTGGCATAGCAAAAAGCAGGTATCTGTGGCTTTGTCAACTGCAGAGGCTGAATACGTTGCAGCCGGTAGTTGTTGTGCTCAGATTTTGTGGCTAAAGCAACAACTACAAGACTTTAACATTCAACTCAAACATATTCCAATAAAATGTGACAACACTAGTGCCATAAACCTTACTAAAACCCCTGTTTTACACTCACGCACTAAACACATAGAGATTAGACATCACTTTCTTCGCGACCATGTTGAAAAAGAAGACGTTGTATTTGAGCATGTTGACTCCAAAAATCAGCTTGCTGATATATTCACTAAACCTTTGGCAACGGAACCGTTCTTCAACATTCGTCGTGAATTAGGGATCTTAGATCTTTCTCAATTGATGTCTTAAGCATGTTGGTTCTTATTTATATTATGCCTCACCTTGGTTGATGAGATTTGTTTTAGATGTCATTTATACATCACAAGATTACGTCAGCAGAGGTAATATCACTCCTTTCTATAACTCTTTTACAACTAAGTGATTGTGTATGTTAGAACAAAAGTTCTTACTCTCGTTGATGTAAATTTGTTTGCATATATTGTTTGTACATTAAAAATTTGATTTGTGAATCATACTTGGGCATAATTATCATGACATACTTCATAATGCATATACATACTGCATAAAAATTCATTAAAATCTGGTTTGGCATCAGCATGTATCGATCCAAACATGTATGCATCGATTCATATCTTCTGCATTTCAAATTTGTCAAAACGGGTTCAGGATGTATCGATCCATCCGTCGTATGTATCGATACATAGACCTTTTAAAAACAAAAATGCATGATATGGATCGATCCATGGCCATATGTATTGACACATACTGACTGCTACTTGGATTAAATGCATTTGTTTCTCTCTCATGGATCGACACATCAGCCACTCTTATCATATCCTATCTCAAGACTTCATATCAGCAGTCCCCATACCTCCCAAAACCAGCGGCTTACCCTAATTTTCCTCATCATCACTCTCTCTAAAACCCTAAAGTCATTCCACTTTCCCTCAACCTTTCATCATCATGCCTCCACGAACCATTCCAGCTAGAGCAAAGGGAAAAGGAAAAGGAAAGGAACTGGTTTAGGCACTACTCCTTCATGGGCCAAAATCCAGACACAATGCCTCCTCCTCCGCCTCCACCAAGCTTCAGAGATCCTGATAGAGATGATGAGGAGTCCTGTGGTGGCTACAATCCATATTAAACCATCATCATTTCATTTCACTGCATCTCATTTCATGTTGCTTAAGTTTTTAATTGTTGCACAATATATGGTTCAGCTTATGTAATTCTTAAACACGTTCTACTACTTAAATGCTTATCACTTTCTGTTTACTTCTGATGTTATTGCCCTTATTTGTCATTCTTTGTGACTGATTCTTTACTTTTAAGCTTCCTTCTTTGTGATTGTTAGCTTTTTTTAATCATTTTTGCCATGCCCTGCTACAACATGTTGCCTTGATAAACCTGTTTCTTCTTCTTTTTGATGTTGACAAAGGGGGAGAAATGCAGATATGTTGAGATATGTTGACAGATATGCACAAACTCAGGGGGAGTATCACACATCTTCCCAAAAATTTGCCATCATCAAAAAGGGGGAGTTTGTGAGCAAATTCTTTACTTTGAATAAATTTTGAATGATAGCAAATTGTGTGATCATCATCCAATTGGTGGCTGTGCATTATTTTACATGATTCATTTGTGTTTTATCCCATACTATTGTTTCATGACTGAACATAAAGATCCACATTGATACATCTCTTAAAAAGAACTCATAAAAACTATTTTGTGTTAGTATGCATCAATACATACTCCTACGCATCGATCCATAAAATATGTTGTAAACTACAAAACTTTTTTGTTCAGTATGTATCGATCCAAACGAGTCATGTATTGATACATGGATAGGCAAAATGCTCTATGTATTGATCCATACGTCCCTTGCATCGATCCATGTCAGTTGAAATGAACTATGTATCAATACATGCGAATTTTGCATCGATCCATGCTTACATAAACTCTCTAAAATTCATCAACCTTACAGTATGTATCGATGCATAACTTCATGTATCAATACATAAGTCTGTTTTATCTACTAACAGCTTATGTTTTTCATATATAAGAAGTATTGTGACAGCAGTGAAATACACAAATTCTGAGAGGGAAAAGCAGTTGAAACACAAATCAAAGGAGTGTGTAGCAGCAATTGTTTTGAGAAATTTAGAAACCTGAAAGAGACTTCATCTTCTCCATCTTCTCAATCTCTTTTCTTCAAGAACATCAACACATAATCATTCTTGATCTTTGGATTAAAGGATCAACGAGATAACGTTCAGTGGTAACGATCAAGGATCTAGCTGAGGTGTTCAGTGGAACGATCGAGGATCTAGCTGAGTTGAAGATTGAAGGGGGTTTCGAGGAAAAATCAATTGTTTTGTCCTTCAAGAACTGGAGTGTTCTTGCGGGTTTGTCAGTCACGTTTGTAGAACAGATTCAGCCGCAGCGTTGCGTTTGGAAATCAGAGGATTTCGCAAACAGGTCATGGAACCGGTGAATTGTTTGCAATTTCTTGCAGGAAATTCTTGATCGTGCTCAGATCAAGTGGAGGTTTCATACAAGAAGAAGTTCTTGGGATTTAGAATTCTGTCTTTGTATTGTAACCATTGTATCAACGAATTCGGCATTATTGATAATCACAGTTCTCAATTTCATTTGATATTGAGAGGGAGACGTGCCCACACGCGAGGACGACGTGGGGAACTTCCTTACCAAATCTCTGCGTATCGTATTCTTTCCTTATCTCTCTTTACGTTTTCAACAGTTTCGAAATCTCAGTTAGTGTGTTGTGGTTGTACTTTTTGCGATACAACAGTGGCAAGAAAACTTCTTTAACTAAAGTCCACTGTTGTTTATCATTGATCACATACACACCAACTGTTTGACAAAACTATTAGCTGAGTTTTATTCAGTGGAATTAGGATTTAGTGATAAGCGCATTCAATTTGATAAGATTCTAGTGTTAATAATTTCTGTCATTCTAATTCAAATCCAGCAATAAATTCGCGTGTCCGGCTTTCTAGTAGCGGTTCAGAATAGACGGAAGTCGATTCGGGACTGAAATTTTCCGCTAAGTTTCAATAACTCTGATTAAATTTTAAATCCGTTTATTTACAAAGAGGTGATCTATTCACCCCCCTTCTCGATCACTAGCCACACCGTCTAACAGAAAGTTCCTCAAGGGTATTCATCAAATATCAAGAAACTTTTATCAATGAAAGATCTCAAGTTAGTTGGCTTAAAATCTCATGATTGTCGTATCTTGATGCAACAACAAGAGTTTTATGTCACTGACCCTTCGACAAAAGATGGTCAATTATTCTCCATGGAAAAAAAATTCCTCATAGGGATGAAAATTATTATTTAAATTTTAATATTCTCTATACTCCTTCTTATGTAAAACATGTACCTACTAAATACGAAGAAGTTGATATAAATGATGTGCATGTTATTCGTTATGATCATGAAGAATGCATATGGAAAAATTAACAAGTAAATATTTTTTTATTGTTTATTTATAATTTATTTTATGTTATAATATCTAAGTTTTTTATACTAACAAGTATTATTTTTTGACATTATATGTATTTTTTGACATTTTTTGACATTATTTTTTGTCATTTTGGTTTTGATGTAATACCATATTTCTTCTTAATAATTGCCAATTTGTTTTTGGTTCACAAATGTATTGTGTTGTTGTTTCTGATCTGTTTCTGATTCACAAAAATACAAGTTAAAAAAATGAGAATTTTGTAAAATCAAAAAATATACATTTTAAAAATATATATATTTAAAAAAAAACAAAATATTTCACCACAACGAGGATGATATTTAGCATGCTATCCAATTTAGTGAACGTCAAAAATGGGTTTGTTGGGTATCGAACAAATGACTTTTCAAGTTTTCACTACGGCAAAATTGCATTTATGATTTTTGCATGTTTGAGCGATCTCGCTCAGTGAGGATGAGCTCGCCTAGCGAGCTAAAGTATTCGCTTAAGCGAGCGTGATAGGGTGATGGGATGGTTTTCTGTGAGCCTCGCTTAGTGAGCGATTCTTCGCTCAGCAAACGAAGGTCTCGCTTAGCTAGAGTGACAACGCAGAGATGTTGTTTTTGTGTTGTTTTGTCGGTCTATTTTCTTATTCTAGTGATTATTGGTTATTGTTTGATTGCATTAAATGAGATAAAGTGATGTTTTTGAGTGATACGTAGATGCATGTTCAATATGTTGATATATGTTATGAAATGTATGTATAATTGTGTTGATTTTTATTGTACATATTTGTTGATGAATTGATCAGATGAGTAGTTCGGAGTGAGAACTACTGATGATGTAGTGAATACGTTATTATTTAAAGTCAAAATGGGGTTGTATGCATTATTATGTTGTTATTGTTTCATGAATGTTTACAGTCAGAGTGGAGATGTATTCATTATTATGTTATTGTCATTGTATTATTATATGAAATGTATCATATGTTGTCGTGTTGTGAAAGAGGCGAGTCACGAGTTCAAAGAACGGACTGGTGACTTGTCCTAAGCTCAGAGCAGGGGCTCTGAGCTCATAGTGGGGCTCGGGGTTGAGAAAGGGGACCCTATTCGTATGAAGAACCAAATGTTGAGTCGGCACCGTATGCATATAGAATTTAGTTGCGAGTTTGGTTCAGAGAGGGGATCGTGACGAGCACGAGTTAAGTGATGTTGCATTGTATTACATAATGATTATGCATATGAGATGTTAGAGTATTGTTGAATAATCTTTTATGTATTTATGTAGTTTAGAATGTGATGAATCAGATTGTCATTGGTATTTGATCGTGATGTGGATGACATAGGAATATGTGATATTATGGGGCATGTTTGATATGTGTATGATTTGTGATGTGTGAATATACCCTAATTATTTTTTGCATTGATTATTATTTGAATGTATTCTCACCCCCTTTTTATTTTGTTGCGTTTGTGCTCCTCTAGAGTACAGACAATCAGGTACCTCAGTAGGAGCTTGAGGTTGAGGATGGCTTTGTGCCTCTTTAGTTGCTTGTTGATCGAGTCTTGTAATTGGAGTCTCTCTTATATATAACTGGAGGGGAAGGAGTTGTTCTTTTATTTTGATTATGTTTCATATCTTTTCATTTATTTTGATGTTGAACCACTTGTCAAACTAATAATGTTGTTGAGGCTTTTGAATGCCAAGTATTTTATAATTTCTGGTGCTTATCAAATGATTCAATTTTCAATTATGTGGTTTATATATTTTTGTTGTTGTATGAGTAGCATCATAATTGAACAATTTATGTGTTATACATTTTACATTTAATTACTTTTTGAGTCGGGAAGGAGGGTGTTACACATACCAGTAGAACTACCTAAGTATATCAAATTACACCAAGTTATCCTAAACTGAACAGCCTGAACCCTTAATTATAGTGTCATTTCCTACTATTATCGCTAAGTGAGGTTCATAACTTGCTTAGTGTGCCTACAATCTTCCCCATTAAGAAATGGCAACTCATCGGCAAGTGGTATTGGCTGCCTTAACCTTGATTAGCACGCCTCTAACTCGCTTAGTGAGAAAACCCTTTCTTTATCCTGAAGTAACTTAACCCTAAAGTTTTATAAAACACCCTATCTTATTTAGCATGACTGCTAGCGAGCTTTAGTGCCTAGTTGTGGTTACTTAGCCTTTTGTTTCCCGTTTCTAGTTTTAAGAGGTCTTGTCAATGGCTAAGCGAGCCTTGATGCATAAGTTGTGCATGTTGTCTATTTTTTGCTTTCTTGGTCCTTTTTACCTGTACTTAATTAACATGTTAGGTGAGAATATAAGGATGAACCGTTTGAAATGAGGGTTGAATAAGCCAATCCCCTTAAACCATTTTTTAAATATGTTTTCTTGCATAAAATTAGAGTTCAATTAGAGAAAGCAAAATATAGCGGATGGACACTACTAAAAAAAGAACATTTTACCATGGTTGGTTGAATGGTTGGTAAAACACTCAAACCACCTACTATATAATGAACTCACCTTCTAGGACATGTTAGCTGACCAAAATGAAAGCTGCAATTTACAAGGAATAATATAAATAATAACATACCTATACAAACACATCATACAAAAACAACAACCAACCTTAACAAAACAACAACATACCTCAACAAAAACATCAACATATTTCAATAAAACATCTAAAATAACACAACAATAACATTTATCAACAAAAACATAAGGTTACCTTAACTAAACAACAACATACCTCAACAAAAACATCAACATACTTAATCAAAGATATCTACAATAACACAAACAACAACATTTATCGATAAAAACAACAACTTACTCTAACAAAACAACAACATACCTCAACAAAACTATCAACGTACCTCAATAAAACCCTCATTATACCTCAACAAAAAATTGCAATACCTCAACAAAAACAACAACTTACCTTAATAGAAAAACAACATACCTCAACAATAACTTAAACCCTTTACTTATCTCAATAAAAACAACAATATAAAACCTATAATCTCATATTAACAACAAGAAAATAGTAAACCATATGTTGGGCCACGACAAATGTTTCACGTATATTTTTGAACAATAAAAACAAGACAAATATTTTGGATAACAACAACATCATAACCCATAAAACGTTTTAGTACATACCTTTCCTTGAAAAGATTCATGGAAAATGAAGACAAAGAAATAAGCTACTTGTTTCATCTTGCAAGGATTCGTGACACATTTACTTGATTCATACTAGTTGGGGAAGCTATGTTGGAGATTTGTAAAGATATGATGGAGTTTTGAGAGATTTTGATAAGGCAATATAAGTTAGGGTTTCACTTGGAGCGCAGTCTGTTCTGAAGTGAATTGAATTAACTTATATAGAGAATACATTTCACTGCAATTGATAAAACGGACCGCGGTGAATTATCCTAATATTTAATTACAGTTGTTAATTTTTACCATGATGGAAAGTGTTTAATTTTTATTTAAAAATATAAATTAATGGATCACACCCTTTTTGTAACGAAAAAACTTAAAATTTCTAATTTTGGGATTCGAAGTGTGTCACTTCTTCACATATCATAACAGTTGTTTACTTGGACTGTGGTTATATGTGATTTAAAAAAAATGAAAGATGCCTAATGATTATATATTACTTTGGTTGATTAAGTGGTTGCAGTAAGAAATTGTTATGAAATGTCCTTTTTGTAGTAGTGGGATTCAAGAATACTTTGTTTCATTGTCTTTCTAACATATCTGATTCAACCAAAGTTGAAGTAAGTCGAGATAAACGAAGTTTCTTTAACAAGCAATTAAATTTTATTCACAATATAATTTTGGGCATATCTCAAAATTGAGTAATAATAATGATTGGTTAATCTAAGTTTGGTGTCAATATAATCTTAATTAGGGTACATAATAGTCAATGAACTAGATACATTGTAGACCGAAACTTATATAACAAAACACTATAAGTAAAATCTAAATTTATATGGCATTTTAAGGATGAAAAAATGCAAGAAAATACGATATGAAACATAAAATTAAAGAGCTAGGGAAATAGAAATGTGCATTAGATGTATAGTCGTTCGACAATTTTTCCTTATTATGCCTACTCCATTCTAAAATGGTTTTACTATTAATGATCGTGTAGTCTTCCACTATTTTAAAGATAGTGATACAAGTATTTTGATACAATCGATTATCACCAATCTGAACACCGCAAGCCCAGTGATTTAGCCAACAAAAATTTAAATGATATTCCCTTCTGTTGGAGTAGATTACTCAACTCCCAATGTTCAAGGTCTTTGATGATCTTGATCCAACAATCTTGCAAGCTACAATAATCTTGCTCCAAACTTACATTTTAAAACAACCTTTACTTGGCTTTACAGAAGTATTTTCTAAGCGATTGTCCTAGCTTAGAATGATTGTAAAACTCCCAACTTTGTGTTGCAACAACCTTTACTAAGTTCCACCAAAGTTCTCCTTGGAGTATAGAGAAACTCGTCTCTTGTTAAATAACACACCACCAAATACCATAAGTAAAAAGAGGTTCTTTTTCTTGATATACACATTAAAAACTTCACATAAAAACGTTAGCTTCCCTAATGTACCTTGGATCTACCTCGCACACTCAATCTTTAGAGTTGAGCACCATAACAATAGTTTCTTAGTACAAGGTTGAAGATGATGAAGGATATCTAAATAGTCTCACACAACACAACTACCAACTCATAAAATCAACATTCTATAAAGTTTTTCACAAGGTTGAATCAATGAGATAATATGTTTTTAAATGAAGAAAACTCTCGTGGGTTTTCCAAGCTTCCTGACAAAATGGGTATGGATCTTAAAAAATTACATACTGGAATAATCTAGTTGTGAAAAAACTTTTTCTTGGTGAATATCCTTAGGTTATTCGGCTTAACCATCTAATTGGCCAATTTTAACTGATTAAGCAACCCTTTTTAAAAGAGACAATGAAAAGGTTTAAATATGTTAGAGATTAGGCACAAAAAGGTGAAGAAAACACACAAAAGGATCCGATTCAAATGACGAGGTTATGATTTGAATCAAAAAAATAATGATTTGAATCAAAGGTAGTAAATTAAAGAATTTGTCATTTGATTTGACTCATGTTCTGTGACTATGATTCGATCACACCAAAGCATGATTTGAGTCACAGTTATTTTTTAAAAGAATTTTGAGTTGCATGATTCTAATAAAGAGCCTTGTGATTCAATTCAAGGAGTGTTGTGACTCAAACCACACACATCCCTAATTCGAATTAGGTCAACATATCCAAATTCGAAACTTCAAAAGAATGTTTGATACAAATCACAACATGTCTAATTTGAATCAAGCTTCATAAAAACCTTGATTTAAGTATTCTAACTTGTAATTCAAGCTACGCTCAACATATTTATAATGTTTTTATGATAAATTGGGGGATTTTTCATTGATTGATGGGAAAAAAGTCAATATACCTATGTATTTTACGTACTTTTCGTACTTATTGATAATTGATTAAAGAAGCCTTGTGATAATTTAAAAACACATGAGAAATATAAAAGTAATAAATATTCTACTCCTTCTCTTTCTCTTAGATTTTTCATATACACTTTAATATTATTTTATTGCTAAGAGAGAATACACTTAACTAAATATGTCTTGCGTAAGCTAATGTTGATCGGTAATTCTAAAACAGTAGAAGCTTGTTCTCTTGGAATCTAATATATTATTATAAAGGTTGCAAGCTAAAATTGAAATAAAAGCTTGTGTAATAGTGGTGTGGGCTAATTGTGTTGTAACATTTATGTGATTATGGAAATCTCATGGCTTTATACTTGGGCATTGGACGTAGGTCTCATTGTTTCGGCCTGAAATAAGATAAAGTTTGTTGTGTTCTTTTATGATATCTCATCTCTTTATCTTTCAGTTATTATTTACTTATATTTCTTTTCTTCTTATACACCTCTTCTTAAATCAATCTAAAAATCATTTTAAATTTTCAAGTTGTTAAAGAAATTAATATATCACAACTCCTCCCCCTCACCTCTTGTGTTTGAAGTCACTTAGATAACACTCATTACTTTCACCTATATAAAAAATGGTACTTGCGAACACCATATGAATATATCTAAAACCATGATTTTGTATATGTGATACCTTGGACTTAGACGATTACTCGAATTCCTCCCCAATCATATTTATCCAAATATTGTTATCTTGAGACCCAAACATATTTATCAAATGCGTCATTTGTCTCATATCCCCATTCGAAAATTGAGATATGCCAAATAGTTCTCAAAAATTCATCACATGGTCATTATTAAACAACTTAATTTTAACATTCCCTTCATAATAATTTGAACCTCTAATTTCTGTATTTATCTAAATAGCATTCACAAACTTCACAAATATTTTTTCTTTGTTGAAAAATAGCTCTTTTCAATGGCATAATGTAGGTTAAACTAAAATTTCCAAACAAAAAATTTACATAATGTATTCTTAGAAAACTCATCAACATATTATGTCAGAATAATTCCCCTTATATAGATAACATTAAACTTTCCTTTTTGCTCATTGTTCTCAAAATTAATTATATGTGAGTTAGTATATGATATACCTTTTGTGTGTCTCATCCCATTTGAAGGTTGTGCTATTGATGATGAAATTGTGATTTCACATACTCTTTTGGATGTCATTGTTGAACCTTCAGTGAAGCTTTCCTTCACATTTTCAATTCGTTTGAGTTTTTGGTTTTGTAATGAAAATATGAGATTTTGTGGTTTATGAGGGATAAATGGAGAATATGGATGAAGAATAATAGTAATGAGAGAGTGAATGAGTTATTTAATAGACTTTATGGGTCAATGGTATTGAGCATTGTGCTTTCAGGTATATATATTTTGCAGCTGGTGCTTAACCCTATCCGTTATGGTGGTCATAGTGTTTCGATGATGACAACATTGATGATTGTTGAAGTCGGTGGTGATAGTTTTTCAACTCTCAAATGATGGTGATATCTCAAGCCTCGTCAAGAAGGTTCAAGGTTCGAATAAAGTTCTAAATTCAAATTTTATGTGGCAGGGAACCTAAAGCTTCAAAGTTATGAAAGAGAGGAAGCGTGAAAGCTCACTTGGTCGATCGTGCATTAAGCGCAGTGTCTGAGTGACTATAGTATTTTAAAATGATAGAGTAACTCATAATTTACTAGGGCAACTGTCATACACTTACCAAATGGTTTGGAGGAATCTCTCATTTCATGAAAATCACTATAAAATGTTTTATGCAATAACTATTTGGCTACCAACCCAAATAGTGATGTATGACGGAAATTTACATAGGATAATCAATTATCTTTTGTCTAATCGATTTTTTTACCTCCTAATCAACTATTAGGGTTTGTAGTTGATTAGTAATTGAGCAATTTGAAAACTTTCTATATTTGCACTAAATACTTGCTTATGTGATGTGCATAATCGATTATGAGCATTAAAAAGTCTATGGAACATTTTCCTTTTTGAGCTATATTTTCTTCTATATAAGAAGGACACCTCCTTTCCATTTCTCACACCCAAATTCGACTTTAAATCATTCTTATCTATTTTAACCTCTCTCTCTCTCTCTCTCTCTCTCTCTCTCTCTCTCACACACACACACACACACACACACACACACACACACACACTAAAATTTACCTTAGTGCCTTTGTGAATAAAATACATTTGTGAGGTTTTAGTTATACTGGTGTTCATTTATTTTATCAAACCCATGGATTATGAGCATTAAAAAGCCCATGGATTACTTTCATTTTGAGCTGCATTTTCTCGTATATAAGGAGGAACGTCCTTACTATTTCTCACACTAGAATTTGACTTTAAATAATTCTTATCTCTTTTAACATTTCTCTCTTATATTATTTATTTCACTAAATTTTGCCTTAGTGCATTTGTGAATGAAATACTTTTGTGAGGTTTTAGTTGTACTTGTGTTCAGTTATTTTATCAAGAGTGTGATTCTCTTAAAGTCTCTCTTGGTTAGTTATGAAGGTTGTCCAAAACAACTCTATTTGGTTTCTAAGATTAGTCGGTCAAAATCTCGTTCTAGGTTCGTGAGTGTAACTTGTGAAAAGCTCCACATGGTTTGAGGAATCATCTTGATAAAATCTTTTATATGATTGTAATAACTTCGTGGGTACAACCTAGCAAAAGCTCAAAATATTTTATAAGTTGACCTCTTAAATTTTTTGTTTCTTTGGGAGAGGATTAGGCCAAGAGTTCGACCGAACCTCGATAAATCTTGGTGAAATCTCTCTTATACCTCTCTATTTACTTTCAGACATTTACTTTCCTTTATATTTATTTCCTTCAATTTTCCGCTACTTTTATCTTTGTTTTAACTATACTTACACTTGTTTCTTAGTAATTAACTTTAAATTAATCATGTATTTTGAATACCACAATTCACCTCCCCATCCCCCCCCCCCTCCTATTGTATATAAGGAGGACACATCCTTACTATTTCTCACACTATAAATTGACTTTAAATAATTCTTATCTCTTTTAACATTTCTCTCTTATATTCTTTCTTTCACTAAATGTTGCTTTAGTGCCTTTGTGAATGAAATACTTTTGTGAGGTTTTAGTTGTACTTGTGTTCAGTTATTTTATCAAGAGTGTGATTCTCTTAAAGTCTCTCTTGGTTAGTTATGAAGGTTGTCCAAAACAACTCTATTTGGTTTCTAAGATTAGTCGGTCAAAATCTCGTTCTAGGTTCGTGAGTGTAACTTGTGAAAAGCTCCACATGGTTTGAGGAATCATCTTGATAAAATCTTTCATATGATTGTAATAACTTCGTGGGTACAACCTAGCAAAAGCTCAAAATATTTTATAAGTTGACCTCTCAAATTTTTTGTTTCTTTGGGAGAGGATTAGGCCAAGAGTTCGACTGAACCTCGATAAATCTTGGTGAAATCTCTCTTATACCTCTCTATTTACTTTCAGACATTTACTTTCCTTTATATTTCTTTCCTTCAATTTTCCGCTACTTTTATCTTTGTTTTAACTATACTTACACTTGTTTCTTAGTAATTAACTTTAAATTAATCATGTATTTTGAATACCACAATTCACCTCCCCATCCCCCCCCCCCCTCCTATTGTATATAAGGAGGACACATCCTTACTATTTCTCACACTATAAATTGACTTTAAATAACTCTTATCTCTTTTAACATTTCTCTCTTATATTCTTTCTTTCACTAAATGTTGCTTTAGTGCCTTTGTGAATGAAATACTTTTGTGAGGTTTTAGTTGTACTTGTGTTCAGTTATTTTATCAAGAGTGTGATTCTCTTAAAGTCTCTCTTGGTTAGTTATGAAGGTTGTGCAAAAAAACTTTATTTTGTTTCTAAGATTAGCCGGTCAAAATCTCGTTTTAGGTTCATGAGTGTAACTTGTGAAAATCTCCATATGGTTTGAGGAATCATCTTGATAAAATCTTTCATATGATTGTAATAACTTCGTGGGTACAACCTAGCAAAAGCTCAAAATATTTCATAAGTTGAACTCTCAAGAATTTTATTTCTTGGGGAGAGGATTAGGCCAAGAGATCGACCGAACCTCTATAAATCTTGGTGAAATATCTCTTATACCTCTCTATTTACTTTCAGTCATTTACTTTCCTTTATATTTCTTTCCTTCAATTTCCCATTGCTTTTATCTTTGTTTTAACTATACTCACACTAATTGTTTTTTAGTAATTAACTTTAAATTAATCATGTATTTTGAATACCACAATTCACCTCCTCATCCCCCCTCCCCCCCCCTCCCTTCCTTTCCTATTGTGCTTGGAGTCACTTGTTTAACAAGTGGTATCATAGCCTAAATTATGCTTAGGACCCGATGCTAATTCCAAAAATTTGAGAACCATCTTAAGGGACCCAAGTTTCTAAACTAAAGCTTCACTTAGGAAGATGATGCATTTTGTATATTAGAGGTGAAAGAGAACCAACCTCTCTTTTCCCAACTTAAAACTAGAAAAATATACCAATGGTCCCCGAGTTCTTGATCAAAGAACTTATATCCTCTACAACTAGAAAAAAAAGGATAGATTACATTGGGCCATATTACTTTAACATATCTGAATACTAACCTCTTGAATTGGACAACCATTTTATCAGGATCGACAGGCTACCATAAAAAACACAAGAACATATCCAAGAGCGCCACCTACTACAAATCCCAAATCTCATAATCATATAATCTAATAAACTCCAATTGAATAAGTCATAAGTCATAAGTCTTTTCAAAATTATCATTAAGTATAAGATGTTTTTATTCGTCATTAGTGCCAACCTAGCTGCTAGGACCTTAGCCGTCAACTTATAAAGAGTCCCAAAAATTGAAATAGGTATGAAGTACCCAACCAAAAGTGAGGAATCAACCTTTGGAATAAGAATAATAAAATAATACATGATGTTCCTTATAATGGTGGCATTTGAGAAGAAAATCACAAACATCACATCAACTTCACTTCTCATTACGACCCAGAACCTCTTAAAGACAGGGAAATTGAAATTTTCACAACTTGAGTTGTTATTACCATCATAATAAACCACTATGATATTAATCTTCTCTTATTGGAAATGTCACAACATAAGAGTATTGTCTCCGAAGGAGATATAGTGAGTTATATACCATTCTTTGCCAACCAATCAAACACATTATCCAAGCAGTTCTTTATGAAATATCTTGCAACCTCCTCTTAGATCTCACCCATTTCTTCCATGTTGGTCAAAATAAAAGAGAGATAAAGAGAGTATGAAGGATAAACAAGAAAAATAATAGTAAAAAGAAACAATAATGGTTATGAGAACTTTGAGGAGATGTTAAATAATAACCATTCATCTTTCTTGTTTTATTGGCTATAAAAGCCTTGTATCTTTCATTTGTAATCATCAGAACATAATTTCAATAAATTCTTTTAGTGTAATTGAGTTGTGAAATTTTCATGTGAGGAGAGGTTAATGAATTTATATATTTTATTTTCATTAAGTTTGTGTGCTTCCGCGTTAATTTGTTCTTCCACAAATCTGATAATATGGGGAAATTTTGCGTAGTTTCCTAACAACTAGTATCAGAGCCAGTTGGTTGATTTTTCTAATTTTTTCTAGTAAAGAAATTTTTAGAGATGATCCTGAGAAAATCATATTTAAGTGGGAGTGATGGTTGTAGATGAAAGAAAAATGAAAATTGAAAAGTTTGATGGTGTGGACTTTAGCTTTTGGAAGATGAAGATTGAAGATTATCTATATCAGAAAAAGCTACATCAACCTCTCATGGAAACGAAGCCAGATTCGATGAAGGAAGATGAGTGGAACCTTCTCGATAGGCAAGCACTTGACGTTATCCGATTGTCTTTATCTCGAAATGTTGCTTTTAACATTGCGAAGGAGAAGACAACCGCTGGTCTTTTGAAGGCTCTTTCAAGCATGTATGAAAAGCCTTCAGCATCAAATAAAGTTCATTTGATGAGACGGTTATTTACACTTCGGATGACAGAAGACACATCAATTGCACAACATATCAATGAACTCAATATTGTAACAACCCAATTGAGTTCAGTTGGAATTGAGTTTGACGATGAAGTACGAGCATTGATACTTTTGTCTTCCTTACCAGATAGTTGGAGTGTTACTATCACGGCAGTGAGTAGCTCGTCAGGAAGTACAAAGATGAAATTTGATGATGTCCGTGATCTGGTTCTCAGTGAAGAGATCAGGCGAAGAGAGTTGGGTGAATCATCATCCTCTTCAGTATTACATACAGAGGAAAGAGGAAGAAATTCAACCAGGGGATATGGACGTGGTAAATCAAAGGACCGACGATCCAAATCCAGAAATCATCGTAGTTTCAATAATTCGAAGACTATCGAATGTTGGAATTGAGGAAAGAAAGGGCATTACAAAAATCAATGTAGACTCCCACCAAAGAATCAAGAGGTAAAGGATGAAGCAAATGTTGCTTCCACTTCAAGAGGAGAAGACGCGTTGATATTCTCTTTAGAGAATAAGGAAGAGTCTTGGGTGTTAGACTCTGGAGCATCCTTCCATGCCACTTCCCAGAAAGAATTCAATAATAATTATGTCTCTAGAAACCTCGGTAAAGTTTACCTCGGTAATGAGCAATCATGTGAGATTGCAGGTAAAGGTGTAGTGAAGATTAAGTTAGATGGGTCTGAATGGGAATTGAAAAATGTAAGACATATTCCCGACCTGACAAAGAACTTAATCTCAGTAGGCCAGTTGGCTAGTGAAGGCTACACAACAGTCTTTCATGGTGATCAATGGAAGATTTCAAAGGGTGCAATGATAGTTGCTCGTGGTAAAAAGAGTGGTACTCTTTACAAGACAGCGGGAACTTGTCACTTGATTGTCGTTGCGAAAAATGAAAGTCCCAATCTATGGCACCAAAGATTAGGCCATATGAGTGAGAAAAGGGTGAAGATCATGCACTCAAACGGAAAACTACAAGGTCTTAGGTCTATAGAAATTGACATGTGTTAAGACTGTATACTTGGAAAACAAAAGCGAGTCAACTTTCAGACAAATGGGAGAACCCCAAAGAAGGAAAGGCTTGAGCTTATTCACTCTGATGTTTGGGGTCCAACTACCATCTCATCTATTGGAGGGAAGAAATACTTCGTGACTTTTATTGATGACCATTCCAGAAAGGTATGGGTATACTTTCTGAAATATAAGTCTGACGTATTTGAGGCTTTCAAGGTGTGGAAAGCGATGGTAGAAAACGAGACCGGATTGAAGATCAAAAAGCTCCGAACTGACAATGGTGGTGAATATATAGACACCAAGTTCAAGAATCTATGTTATGAGCACGGAATCAATATGGAGAGGACTGTGCCAGGTACGCCTCAACAGAATGGTGTAGCTGAGCGTATGAATCGAACTTTGACTGAAAGATCCAGAAGCTTACGTGTGCATTCAGGCTTACCGAAGCAGTTCTGGGCAGAGGCAGTCAACACATCAGCTTATTTAATCAACCGAGGTCCATCGGTACCATTGGAGCATAGAATACCAGAAGAGGTATGGAGCGAAAAAGAGGTAAAACTCTCACATCTTAGAGTTTTTGGATGTGTAGCATATGTGCACATTAGTGATCATGGCAGGAATAAGCTTGATCCCAAATCAAAGAAATGCATTTTCCTCGGTTATGGTGAGGATGAGTTTGGCTATCGACTATGGGATGATGAAAACAAGAAAATGATCCGCAGTAGAGATGTGGTCTTTAATGAAAGAGTTATGTACAAAGATAGGCATATCACAAGCATCAATGAATCAAAATTAAATGACCCAGTTTATGCAAAGGTTGATGATATCCCAGAAAGTCCTATAATTGAAAATCCTCAATTAGAGGAATCAACTGAACAAAGCAGTGAGCAACAGTATGACGCATCAGAGACTTGTACTCCAACTTCTATATTGAGAAGGTCTTCTCGACCTCGTGTTCCCAATAGGAGATACATGGACTACATGTTGCTAACTGATGGAGGTGAGCCTGAAGACTATGCAGAAGCATGTCAGACCACAGATGCTAGTAAGTGGGAGCTTGCAATGAAAGATGAGATGAAGTCTTTAATCTCCAACCAGACATGGGAACTAGTTGAGTTACCTAGTGGAAAGAAGGCACTTCACAACAAATGGGTGTATCGAGGAAAAGAGGATCATGATGGTTCTAAGCGATACAAAGCTCAACTAGTTGTCAAAGGATTTCAGCAAAAAGAAGGAGTTGATTACACTGAAATCTTTGCTCCAGTTGTGAAACTCAATACTATCAGATCAGTTTTAAGTATTGTGGCCAGCAAAGAGCTCTACCTTGAGCAATTGAACGTGAAGACTGCATTTCTTCACGGAGACTTAGATGAGGAGATCTACATGCACCAACCTGAAGGTTTCTTAGAGGAAGGGAAACAGAATATGGTGTGCAGATTAAAGAAGAGCTTGTATGGCCTGAAACAAGCTCCAAGACAGTGGTATATGAAGTTTGAAAGCTTTATGCACAAGGAAGGTTTCCAGAAGTGCAATGCCGATCACTGTTGTTTCTTCAAGAGATATAAGTCCAATTACATCATTTTGCTACTCTATGTCGATGATATGTTAGTAGCAGGTCCAGATATGGATGAAATCAGAAACTTGAAGATGCAGTTATCAAAGGAGTTTGACATGAAGTATTTGGGTCCAACGAAGAAGATTCTTGGAATGCAAATCATGAGAGATAAGCAAAGAGGAATTTTGCAGTTATCTCAGGCAGAGTACATCAATCGTATTTTGCAAAGGTTCAACATGGGCAATGCCAAACCGGTTAGCACACCTTTGGCAAGTCATTTTCGCCTATCCAAGGACCAGTCTCCTCAGACGGAGGAAGAAATAGAATTCATGGATAAGATTCCATATGCTTCAGCCATATGAAGTTTGATGTACGCAATGGTATGTACTAGGCCAGACATTGGCCATGCAGTGGGAGTTGTAAGCAGGTTTACGGAAAATCCAGGAAAAGCTCATTGGGAAGCAGTCAAGTGGATTTTGCGGTATCTACGAGGCACTAAAAATAAATGTATATACTTTGGCAAAGGAGAAATAAAAGTACAAGGATACATTGATGCAGACTTTGCCGGTGAAGTTGATCACCGAAGAAGTACGACTGGCTATATATTTACTGTTGGTACTGGAGCAGTTAGTTGGATATCGCGAATACAAAAGATTGTTGCTTTATCCACTACTGAGGCTGAGTATGTAGCAGTCACAGAAGCTAGTGAGGAATTAATATGGCTTCAAGGATTGTTAACAGAGTTGGGTTTCATGCAGGAGAAGAGTGTTTTTTATAGTGACAGTCAAAGTGCAATACATCTAGCAAAGAATTCTGCATTTCATTCAAGAACAAAACACATTGGTCTTCGTTATCACTTCATTAGATCTCTTCTTGAGGATGAGGTACTAACATTGAGCAAGATACAAGGAAGTGAGAATCCAGCTGACATGTTAACAAAGGTGGTGACAATTGATAAACTGAAGTTGTGCTCTTCTTCAGTTGGCCTGCTAGAATAATAAATTGATAAACGTTGTTGTTTGACCAAGGTGTCAAGACTGATTAAAATCACTCTTCAAGTGGGAGATTGTTGGTCAAAATAAAAGAGAGATAAAGAGAGTATGAAGGAGAAACAAGAAAAATAATAGTAAAAAGAAACAATAGTGGTTATGAGAACTTTGAGGAGATGTTAAATAATAACCATTCATCTTTCTTGTTTTATTGGCTATAAAAGCCTTGTATCTTTCATTTGTAATCATCAGAACATAATTTCAATAAATTCTTTTAGTGTAATTGAGTTGTGAAATTTTCATGTGAGGAGAGGTTAATGAATTTATATATTTTATTTTCATTAAGTTTGTGTGCTTCCGCGTTAATTTTTTCTTCCACAAATCTGATAATATGAGGAAATTTTGCGTAGTTTCCTAACATTCCAACCAAGTCCACTCCCCCCCCCCCCCCCCCCCATTGGAAGGGGTCAGTGGTTTTCTTCCTGACTCGTCTCTTAACCCACGAGTGGAAAAAGCCAATGTTTGTACTTATACTTTAAGTCATCTCTATATATCTCTTTTGAAATTTCAGGAATATTTACTCTTAAAGAGAACCAATGAGTTAGTGGACGCGCTACTCTTAGTGAAAACCTATTCAACAGGAAGAGTCCTATTTTCTTCATTATGAGTTCAACTCCCCGGTCTCGCTCATTGCTCTATCAATTTTTAGGTATATGTTTCAATATACCTTATTGCTCCAAAACTTTATAATAACCTGAAAACCCTTCACTTTATCTTCAACAACACATACCATCCAACCTCAAGGGCGACGACATCCCAACTTTAGGCTACAACCTCTGAATGAGAGTTGTTGTTAAGACAAAAATTGTCGAACATAAAGATTTTGCCCCTTATAGTTGCATAGAATGCTTAAGAATGATCGAACAATGATCGAAGATATTTTTAGGGAATGGCTCATTAACTGGTCGGCCCTCACTTCTCCATCTAACCATTTGTTACTAACACACCGTCTAAGCGACTGATCACCCGACCATTAGATTGAACCTAGGTAAACTACCTTCCTAGGACATGGACATAAAAAATTATAAGGGAAAATTGAAAATTTCAATAATTTATAACGTCACAAAACATCAAGTTGGAATCCTATATCACACACCCAACCTTATTTACTTAGCTAACATGCACTTGGAGTACACATTAACAAAATGTAGGGGGTTATAATCCCCTACCCCACCACCTCAAGATTTATTCTTGAATCATCTGAAAATCAAGAAGGTTTGAAGTAACCAATCTAATTTTCTTCTTCCTAATTCTACCCATTAAACTATAATATCATAAACTCAATAATCATGGATAATTTTCGTGCGACTCTCCGGTTAGCCAACTGTTTTTAAACCATCATTTTCCTCTAAAATTCACCAACTTATAATTCTCCTTAACAAAATAAAAATCCTAAAAGTTTGCCATGAAGCAAAAAAGATCGGCAATGGCTTGGTTGAGAGAACCATTGAAAATGTCACAGCTACTCACTAGTAAATACACCACATTTCTTCTTAATCATAACTTAACATTCATATCATAGAAATCCGATTAAAATTTTCATTAATTATCAACTATTTAATGTAAACTCCTTCTTTTATCCCTTCTTAGAATTGTTATGCATATCAAAGGTAACAAATTATCGATAGTATATATTTCAAACCATGAGATGATTTTTCAAGTAATTGAATTACTATAATTACAAATGATTTTTACTTACACCCACACAAAGACACGTTATTATGCTCTAGTTGTAGTTCACTTTCTTCTAAACGTCATCAATTTTGAAAGAAAATGCATTTAGTTAGGAAAAGTCACATAGGTCACAACACTAATCATTTTCATCCTTCTCTAAATTCCCTGCCTCTAATCATTAATTTTTGCTGATTGACGATGGAACAACCACTTTTAGTTACTAACCGGCACTTACATTGGTCGTCATATTTCTTGTCTATGTCTCTTTATATATATATATATATATATATATATATATATATATATATATATATATATATATATATATATATATATATATATATATATATATATATATATATATATATATATATATATATATATATATATATATATATATATATATCATGCCATCAAATTATTTTATATATACACTAGTGATATTGGAATACTTAATTTGTTGGTAGTTACGTAGCAAATTCAAACTTTATACAACGATAAAATAAAAATGTCACAACATCAAGAATAAATTGAACTTTTATAAAATGAAGAAAAGAACATAGTAATTAATTAAAAAAATTATTCACCACCAAACATATACTATTATATTATTTTTCATAATGCCTCCAATGGCTTCCCTAACCGTGTTATTAATTCGTCAAATTACATTACAGAAACATGGTTCCAACTAGTACTTGAGGTTGAATTGTGTAATCAATAATCATTAAAAAAACTTTAGTGCACCATTTTAATTAGGTGCGGAATCCTTCATTAATTTTATAAAGATTGAAATCAATTTTTGAAAAAGTTTCTCAACCAATATATAGTTCTACCTTTCCATGTTAATTAATTAGAAAACAAAGAACATCATTGATATCTCCGACAACCTAGAATTGAAAACTATACGACAAAAACAGTAACAATAAGTTGTTACAGTGAAGATATTTGTGATCTTATAATATTTATAATAGTGTCGTTTTGAATAAGAATATGTATATAAATAATTTATCAAATAGGATATGTATATAAATCTGCCGCCACTAATTGAACTTTCAACTCAGAAAAAAATTATTACTCCAATTGACAAATTGAAACATTAGCTGTTAGGGTAGTTAGTAATGTGACACAGTGCCCAAATGAAAGGGAAAGAATAAGAGTGAGAGAGAGAGAGGGAGATAGTGAGTTTGTTAGAATTTCTTTCACTAACGCACCTATCTCAACTTAGACTTCAATATGTTTCACTAAAAATGAATTAAATAATAACAATTAAAAAATATTCAATAGAAAAGAAAATGTAAAATGTTAATTTTTATATAAATCAAATATCATATGTGTGCAATTGCAAAAATTAATTTCTAAAAATAAAGATGACTTAAATTATGAAACACTTGAGAAATTTAACACTTCTGTTTGACTAAAGATAGATCGAATACATAACCTATGAATAAGGTGAAAGAAACTATTACCATCTATTCAAATATTCTTAGGTAAATTTTATATTATTATTGTTAAGCACAATAATGGAAATTGGTGTTTTGATGTGAAAAGTAATTTCTTTTCTTTCTTTTTTTCAAAGATTTTAGTGCTGAAATTCACACTCAATTAGATGTGTAACTAAAGGTGGCAGACAATAGCACAATATATTAATTTCCTTTTTGTCTTTTATAATAACCTATTATTATATGTATAGTTAACTTTATTTTTGTAATTATATATATATATATATATATATATATATATATATATATATATATATATATATATATATATATATATATATATATATATATATATATATATATATATATATATATATATATATATATATATATATATATATATATATATATATATATATATATATATATTAGGTTAAATATGATTTATATTATAGAAATTATTTTTATATATAAATGAGATGTGAGGACTTCGATATATATTGTAAACTAATTTCTAGTATTATGTATATTGTTTTAAATATTGTAACCTTAACCAACGCTAATTTTTTTTGATAAAAAAAGAACTCTAACTCCTCTATATATATTAACTAAATTACGTTAATAAAGATCAATCACACTTATTATTTTTTAATTTTGTTTCTCTTTATTCTTTTATATATATATTGTTATTATAGTAATTGGTATCGCAGTTATGGTTAAATTTGACAGGGAGTGAAATGAGATTCTAATATGAATCAAGATTAAGGACGTGGATGACTAAGTTTCACGCCGATTAAAAATAGAAGAAATATTAAATATATAAGAAAAATAATTCATACCCTCGTTATTTTAATGTTTTGGAGGGTTATGTGTTGTTATAAATTTTTAAAAGATGTAATGTTTATGGTGATTTTTGAACTCTCTAATATATATATATATATATATATATATATATATATATATATATATATATATATATATATATATATATATATATATATATATATATATATATATATATATATATATATATATATATGAATGAGAATAAAAAAATATGAAAATTATAGACATATAAAATGTGAAATCTATCATTAATTTAACGGGAAAAAAACAAATTAAATAAAAATATTTTACTTTGACAAAACAAAAGAAAATAAATGATTTAGTTGTGGGGTTTCAGAAAGAGAAAAAGATTCTGTTTGATCTAGCATACAAAAGAAAAAAAATTATTTTACTGAAAGTAATATATAAACTGGCTATTTGATCTGGCATATATATAATATGGCCAAAAGCAAAATGGATATTATTTTCAAAGAAAAAAATCACTTTATTAAAAGTAATATAGATACTGACAATAAAGAATTCTAAAAAATATATCTACGTATATTTCCCATGCAAAGCTTTATGGAAAATCTTTATCATCAAAAGTTCAACATGAATTTTATTTTAATGAGAAAAAAAACAAACTGACCTAATTAAATATATAGTGATATTTGAAATTTAATATAGATGGAAAGCATGGGAAAAGGGTGGTAGCTAGGTATATTTTGCATGGGAAGCAACATTTCATATTGGTTATTCTTTTATGGTTGGGAAGGTCGTACTCCAGGTGAAACGTCAACATATGGTCACACATAGGTTGATTAGGAGTATAAGTTGAACACACATATCATACTATGTATAGGATGTTTTTATATCTCTGTAGAAAATCAGTTTGAGGAATATATTCATTTTTAAGATCAAATAGAATAATTTAACGGTTGAAATTCATCTTTTTAAAAATAAATAAATAAGATGTCGCAAGTTTAAACACGTATTTTATATAAGATTATTCATGATATAATTTAATAAAAAAATCAAATTAAATTGAATCAAATCATACTAAAATTTTACTCGAATCAAACTGAACCGTTTTATGCAATATGATGGATTCAGTAATTAAATATAATGGTTCGGTTATTTTAATATTAGTTGGAACGGTTTTTTAAATTTAAAATAGATAGAAAGCATGGGAAAAGGATGGTAGCTGGGTATATTTTGCATGGGAAGCAACATTTTATGGTTGGGAAGGTCGTACTCCGGGTGAAACGTCAACATATGGTCACACATAGGTTTGTTTAGGAGTATCACATATCATACTATGTATAGGATGTTTTTATATCTTTGTAGAAAATCAGTTTGGGTATATTCTATTTATTGTGCGTACTTCTAAAGAATATATTTTTCTTTTAAGAGTTATTCTTGACTGAAAATTTGGATTTTATACTTTATAGGGATCTTTGTTCACTCAAATATTAACTCTTAACGATTACTTCATTTAATAGTTAATTATAAATACTTAATTTAATTATTATTTAATTGTTGAGTACTATTATTATATTACATAATATTAATGATCAAACACGCAGTTTTAAGTGAATTTAACATTTGTAGCTAGGGGTGGACAAGAACCGTTCACCCGGCCAAATCCGCCGGTAACCGAAAAAGAAAACCGAAATGGGCGGGTTCAAACGGTCTACCGGATCAGTGATTAAAATATAGCAGTTTCAATTGGGTTTATATGGGCGGGTCGGGTTCAAAATTATGAACCGCGGATACCCAAACCCGCCCAATTGAGATACCCTCCTAGGGTTTTCCAGCAGGCAAAGTTCATTCTGTTCTCTCACTCACATCCAATACCAGTAAGCATTTTTTGTTCTGTCACTCACAGCCGCACCTCCATGAAAATATTCTAGCTTCAATTCTCAACATCGTTCCACCACCATCATTCACCACCCACCACCTTCAACTCTCACCACTCACCGTCCAATTTTCAATCCACGCGCCGCTTTCGGTTTCCGCTGCTTCCACACCTCAGCTCATCTTCCAACGCTTCGTGGCTCGCCGCTCTTTTCCGCCAACACACTCACCGCTAATTCCGTTCCGGTATGTATTCAATCACCGTTCACCAGCCTAGGTTTTTATATACGGTGGAGTATGTATTCAATTTTTATGTATTCAATCACCGTTTCGCTTTAGTTTCAATTGATCTTTCGGCAAATCAGTTGAATGGAACACTTCCACATGGTTTTGGTGATGCTTTTCCTAATCTTAGGACATTGAACCTTGCAGAGAATGATATCTTTGGTGGTGTCTCAGATTTTTCAGGGTTGAAATCTATTGTGAGTCTTAACATATCAGGAAATTCATTTCAGGGTTCTGTTACAGATGTTTTTGTGTTAAAGTTGGAGGTTTTGGACCTTAGCAGAAACCAATTTCAAGGTCACATTTCTCAGGTAAACTACTACAATTGGGTATCATTTAGTTTATCTTGATTTGTCGGAGAATCGGCTTAGTGGTGAAATTTTCCAAAACTTTAATGGCACACCGAATTTAAAGCACCTTAACCAGCCTAGGTTTTTATATACGGGGGAGTATGAGGTTTTTCGGATGATGCTCGGAAACGCATCGTAACGTACCTATGAATTTCATGTGGTTGACGATTTTTGGAGTTTTATACGCATTATTTTGATTGGATTTTTGGAGTTTTATACGCATTATTCTGAATTGTTCTTTATTCTCTGCAGGTTGGTGTTGTTTCTGATTATGACTTGTCTAAAGCAGAAAACAAGTAAGAGCTTGCACCATTTATTGCTTTTTTTCATACTTTAAGTGCTTTTCTTAGGACCTTTCAAATTGTTTTTACAAATTATCTTGTTGAACTTATAATTAAAAGTAAATTATGTTGGTTAATAAGCTGAAGTAAGTTATCCAAACATTCTTAAGTCATTGTAGAAATTCAGTGCATTTTATTTTCAACTCAAATAGCTATCATCTATTTTCATGTTATTTTATCTGTTAATGACTTTTTTCAAATAGCCAATTTTTACTTGATTTCTATTTTAAATTTTGCAACCTGCTTTTCCTTCAATTATGTTGATTATGGCTCCGTCATTTTTCAGTGATGGGTCAGCCTAATCAAACTATACCTATTGAATATGTCATGAATGAAGTTGGTTCAACAGCAACAACTGAAGTTGTTGGAGCAGAATTAGTTAATACCCAACCTACAAAGAAGAGGAAAGCTAGTGCAAGTGGTTCTAGGCAATCATCTGCTTGTTGGGAGCACTTTATTAGATTACCAGATGACTTAGTTGATACACCAACTGCATCTTGTAAACACTGCCACAAAAAATACCTATGTGACCCTAGGACTCATGGCACCACCAACATGAACCATCATATTCTAAAATGTGCAAAGAAGCCTAGAACCATTGATCCCACCCAAACTATTCTGACATACCCCTCTGCAGAAGGATCTAGTTTGGGTCATGTTAGCTCCAAATTTGACAAGCAAGCTTGTAGAAAAGCTTTGTCAATTTTTGTGGTTCTAGATGAACAACCATTTAGTGCAGTTGAGGGGGAAGGTTTTAAGTACTATTCTAAAGTAATTCAGCCCCAGTTTACTCTCCCATCTAGGCGTACAGTAGCTAGAGACTGTTTTCAGCTACATTTGGATGAGAAACAAAAACTAAAAGCCTTCTTTAAGTCTGACTGCAATAGAGTAGCACTTACTACTGATTGTTGGACTTCTATCCAAAATCAAAACTACTTAACCCTTACGGCACACTTTGTGGATAACGAATGGAACTATCAAAAGAGAATTATAAGCTTCATAGTTATTCCAAACCACAAGGGTGATACGGTAGGTAGGAAGATTGAAGAGGTGTTAAAGGATTGGGGAATTAGGAATGTGTCTACCATAACTGTTGATAATGCAACTTCAAATGATGTAGCTGTAGCATATTTGCATAGAAAAATATCAACTATGAATATGATGGGGGATGGAAAATGTTTTCATATGAGGTGCGCTGCTCACATATTGAATTTGGTGGTAAATGAGGGTTTGAAAGATAAGCATTTGTCTATTACTAGTGTTAGGGATGCTGTTAGATTTGTCAAGTCCTCACCTCATAGGGCAGCCAAGTTTAAAGAGTGCATTGAATTTGCTGGAATAACTTGTAAAAAACTAGTATGTCTCGATGTTTCAACTCGTTGGAACGCGACATATTTGATGCTTGAGGTTGCAGAGAAGTTTCAAGCTGCTTTTGATAAGCTTGAGTATGAAGAGTCGAGCTATATGGAGTTCTTTGGAAAAGGTAGTCCTCCTAGTAGTGATGATTGGGACATTGTTAGAGCTTTCATCTCTTTTTTAAAGTTATTCTATGAAGCAACTAATGTTTTTTCCACCTCTCAAAGTGTGAGTTTGCATAGTGCTTTTCACCAAGTGTCTGCGATCTATTGTGAGCTGAAGCAAGCTACTATGAACTTGAATGGTGTTTTTGCAAGTGTGGGTGGGGACATGATGGAAAAGTATAATAGATATTGGGGGTGTGCTACTAAGATGAACAAGTTGATTTATTTTGGAATCATTTTGGATCCAAGATACAAGTTGAGTTATATTGAGTGGACTTTTAAGGATATGTATGGAGTCAGATCTGTGTTTGCTACCAGGTTGATCAAATCTATAAAAGAGAGCTTATAAAAATTGTATGATTGGTATAAGCAAGCTTATGACCAAAATCATAATAGACAACCTCTTGGTAATGGTGAAAACAATGTTTCCAATGATGAAACAACAGTTGGTCGTCCTTCACTAATGGCTAGAGCCGATGCTTTTGAGCAACATTTAGAGGAACAAGACTCGATTGATCAACAAAATGAGCTTGAGGGTTTTTACTCTAGTAAGTGTGTCAAAAGGGATCCTAAATTTGACCTTCTTGTGTGGTGGAAACACAATTCAACACAATATCCTATTTTATCTACAATAGCTAAAGATATTTTTGCCACACCAGTGTCTACAATTGCATCAGAAAGTGCCTTTAGTACGGGAGGGAGAGTCTTAGAAACTTATAGGAGCTCCCTAAAACCTGAAATGGAAGAGGCATTAATTTGCACCCAGAATTGGTTAAAGCCGTCTTTTACCTATTTCAAAGACTTGAACCTCATGGAAGATTTTGAGCTTTCTGAAGATATTATAGCAGGTAAAATTATTTTTAAAAATGTTATATCTTTATTTCATAATTGTTATATATTTCTAAAAAAATGTTTATTTCATTATTTTAGAATTTGAAGAAATTTCTTCTACAGCAAGAAGAGGATCTTTACCGTCTCAGCCACAACCTTCTGGTTGTGCTTGAAAAATATGGAGGTATATTTACTTTATTAATTTGATTTATTTATTACTTTATTCCTTTTTAAAGCTTAATATTTTTCTTGTTTAATTTTTCAGTTCAACTATGTTTTTTGAAGTCATATGTGACTTATATTTTGTGACTACTCAATGGTCAAATAATATATATTTTGTCCCGTGGATTTTGAAGATATTCAAGCTAGCCAAATTTTGGTATGCATCAAACAATATATTATTGTATTAATTATCTATGTGGTTTTTTAGTTGGATTTACTACTAATTAATTATGAATTGAAGTTGGTAATGTCATGGTCGGTTGTCCATTAGTTATATGAAGTATTGCTAATTGTGTCAATAGAACATTTTGAGGCCATGCAGGAACAATTTGGAGCTAAGACATTTTTGATATATGTAGAACCTGTGTTTAGCAAAACAGGAGAAACAATTGGAGTAAACTATATGGGAATGGAAATAACAGATCAGGTAAAAAATTGTTGTTTTGGTTTTTGAAAGTACTTAATTAATATCTTATTCTTCTTGTGAAGAGAATATTCATAATATTGAAAAAAACGCAGGTGAGAAAAAGAGAAAGAATGGCTAAGCTAAGGGAAGAAATTGCAGTTCAGAAAGCTAAGGAAACAGAACTTAATAAAACCATTCACATTACAGGTTCGCTTAGTCATTCACGCCAAATCTATTTTTTTTTGTTCTTAATGCTGTTGAAGGGTGCTTAATTCTCTTTTGGTTGCTGCACATTTGTTTTCTCAGATGGTGTTGTTTCTGTTATGAGTTCATTCTGCAAGCAACTTAGTTGATAATGTGCACACTGTCTCTGGCAGATGCACATCTTAGTTATTGCATCTTATGTGTTAAACTCCTAATTCGTGAATGCACATCTGTCTTCTGATGCATCTTATGTGTTGAACTCCTAATGCATGAATGCACACATCTGTTCTGATGCATCTTATGTGTTAAACTCCTAATGCATGAATGCACACATATTTGTCTTCTGATGCAACTTATGTGTTAAGCTCCTAATTCATGAATGCACATATATCTGTCTTCTGATGCATCTTGCGTGTTAAACTCTTAATGCAGGAATGCACATATATCCCCCCATATATTGATCATGTACGGTACTTTTAAGAAAGCTACGACACTATTTTTGTTTAGAAGTCATTACTCTGATGAATCTTATTGAGTAAACACCAATACTTCACACAGCATCTAATTCTGTTTCTAGAATGAATAGTCATTAGTTTTCTTCTGATTGATAGGTTTTGCATCTGATACATACTTTTAAGAAAGTTAGAACACAATTTGGTTTAGAAGTCTTACTGATGAATCTTATTGAGTACACATCAATACTTTACACAATTTATCTAATCATGTTTCTAGAATGAATAGAGTCATTAGGTTTCTTCTATTGATATGTTTTGCATCTGATTATATAATTGCATTATGATAGTGTCTTGTTTTATATTTTGTCATTTCAAACGAGAACTTAAGTTCTGGGTTTTGGCTGCTGCTGTGCTGCTCTAACACATGACTAAGCAAACTGATCATTGAAAGTGGAAACATAATTCAACATAATCCATTATTTTTTCGAATTGATATTAACAATTAGTAAAACAGTTATCCAGACATATTAAATGTATATTAATTTTTACCATTAGAGATTGTGATTTGACACAAATCAAATACATGGTTTTAGTGCTGATTCCACATTAGTGCCACCACAATTTGCCTGCCAAATTTATGTCTAAAGAATTAATTTGTTAGTTATTACTCTATGCACAACTGCAATTATTGATAAATTTAAGCAGGTTGTTTCAAAGATTATAAGCCTTCTTAATTCTCTTTTCTCGTATAGTTTTCTTTGGTATAAACATGCACCAAAGATTAACACATTCAGACCAGTCTATTGTGTTGGCATAAAAAAAACTGGCATATTGAACGTAAACTTTACGGATACTGCTGTCATTCTGGAATCTTAAATGATTACAGCATGTTTTGTTTTTCATCATGTGCATGAGTACTCTGAACATTCTATGAGTTACATGTTCTGGCTTATCTTTTTGGGGTATTTCTCCATTACAGGTTTGGCTCGAATTGGATCAAGACTGTCCGAGACTGAAGTGAAGCAACTTATGGAAGCTGTAAGTCGTTACAAATCCGTTACAAAAGCATAACTAGTTGAACGCATGACTATTATCTTAAACTCAACAAGAATTGTCTTACTTGTGAGTGGAAATATGTTGCTTTCTAATGGAGAAGACCAGACTCAGCTGCTGCCTTCAGAAACTGAAACTCAGGTTTCAAACTCTGATTTAGTTGAAGGGTTATTACCGGTTTCAAAAGTTTACACTGATGTGGCTGTTGTTCCTGAGAAACAAAACAACGAGATTCAACACTTGATATCCAATTTACAAAGTATAGATAAATTAGAAATATTTTTATTTCCTTTTTTGGTTTTTGTTGAATTAAATATGTGAAAGTGAAATAAATGTTGCTGATTTTGTTTTGTTTTATGCAGGAGAGGTTGAGGAACTGAGGCTGAAGCAGAGAGTAGTGGATGGAAAGAGGAGACAAGCATTGAGTAAGATATTGGATATCAAAGGTAGAGTCTTAATTGGGGTTTCTATTATATGTTAATATGTTATTTTTATTAGAGGGTTGAAAATTTTCATTTTGTTATTCAGGGAGCATTAAGTGTTTTGTAGGATTCGACCGAATCTTTCGAAAGAGAAGAGAAGAAATTATGAACCTGTATCAGCTGAATCAGAGAGAGTTCGAGTTAAGTTTGGTGGGACAAGGAAAGAGTATGCGTTTGATAAGGTTTTTCATCAAGATACAACTCAAGGTTAGTACTCTATCAAATTCCATTTTGTTGTGTTACCTAATTTTAATTATTTGATATTTGTACCAAATTTTACTGTGTTTACCATTGTATGAACATCTGCAGAAAGTGTTTTTGTTGAAGTGGAGCCAATTCTAAGATCTGCAATGGACGGGCACAATGTGTGCATTTTCGCTTATGGTCAAACCGGCACAGGCAAGACATTCACCATGGTCAGTGATGTCAAAATTGTGTTCATCTGCTAATTAATGTTATCCAATGTATGTTGTGGTTTCTGATTGTATATGATTAATTTTAGGATGGTACAAATGAGCAGTTAGGGATTATTCCTCGAGCTATTGAAGAACTCTTTCGTCAAGCGTCAATGGATGCTTCATCCTCTTTTACTTTTTCAATGAGACATCTGAATGAACCAACCATGTGCAGATGTAATATGGACAGTCAACTGTTTGATATACTTTCAAAAGTTCTCTTGTTTCTCATGTATTTTGAGTTTTTGTATATGATACAGTGGTTGCAATTTATTAATTTCTTTTTAAGGTCTGTGTGGAAGTAGCATAACAGTTGTTATTTTGGATTGAAGTTTTTGATACTTTGAATTTATTTTGAATCTAAATTGTAGTAATTTGTAGCTCAAAATATTATCAAAATGTATTATTGGGCTCAAAATAATATCAACCCAATAAAACCGATTAAACCGATTGCATAACCCGCAACCCTTCCTAACCCAACCCGTCCAAACCGATTACAAAAATGGGCGAAAATGGGCTTATATGGCTTAACCGCGGGTTGGGATGGGTGAGGCTTTTGGGCCCGAAACCGCCCAACCCGGCCCGTTGTCCAGCCCTATTTGTAGCTATACAATCTAATGATTAGTATTTATATACTTTTTACACAACTTTTGTTTTTATTTTTAAAAAGCTATTATGTGAAATTAATTGAAATTATATAATGAATTAAATATCAAAATAGTTTGAAATTTTAAGGAAATTTAAATTAAAAACGTTTTATTTTATTTGATTGTTAGATTGGTTAAATTCAATGTTTTATTAAAGTAGTAAGTAGAATAACTCATTTCATATATTTTTTTAAGAATTATTAAATAAAATAACCCATTTCATAAAAAATTTAAATAACAAACTTAAATAACTATATATGGATTTATTGGTCCGAAGTATGAGTGGCAAAATGAGCTTTTTTTTCTGCACTTTAGTGTGGGATCATAGTTTTAGATCCGCACTCTTTAATGCATCTGTTCCGTCACGTTTTATTTTTTATGCAGATTTTTGCGGACATGAGTATTAACATAAATTTTTGTATTTTTAGGTTTAAAAGTCACAATATCCGCGGGTCACCCGCCCCTCCCTCTCTTTTTTTTCGGAGCAGACTAAGATTTTAGGCCCACATCCTTAAATATATTCATCTCGTTCCTATTTTCTTTTGCGGGTTTTTGAAGGACGGATCTAAACGGGATGAGTATACTCGTTTGCCACACATCGCCATAAGTCATTTATGTTCTAAAAAAGTATTTATCAAGTTATAATTTAAAATTATTAAATATATTTGAAAAGGTTTTTCTAATCATTGATATGTAAGTACCAATAATTTATTTATATTTATAAATTATGAGAAAAATAAAGAAATAATGATAACATCAATTAAATCATGAACTACTAAATTACACTCATCTAACTCAATTAAGATGTATCAATTGAGATATTTTATTCGGTATGTATATTTGAAAGAACTTGTTACCGTATTTATTCTAGAAAAATAAGTAGGCATAAATTATAATTTTTTTATAGTCATTTTGATAGAATTGTCCATTCATTTTTTTAGAAAAAGTATGTTAGGTATAATATAATTAAAAAATTATTAAATGCATCAAAATTAACACTGGTTAATAAAATGTTGAGAAATCGTTTTATTTATGTTTGACGTATGTAAGGATTTAGTCATTGTTTTTATTTTGAAATCTTCCTTTATGAAAATTTTATTGAATCTACATGGGTACTATTTACAACCCAATAATAACTTAAAAGATCTTTTAGTTACAAATATTTAATTTTAATAACTATATTTAACATGTGTAACTTAAATGACTATTTTGAAACATAAACAATAAAAAAAAACAGCATGTCGTTATAAAGGTCAAACATAAAGGAATGCAAGAAGCATTTGACAAAAAATATTTTAATGATTAATCGTGACACACCTTAATATATTCATGTTTATACTAGAAGTTTATTTCAGATTGATGTTTTTTTTTTTTAAATAAACCAAAAGGTTGTCATATAGTATATCTTAATAGAATTGTATCTATTTGGATTGTTATAATTCCAATAAGCAATATTAATTTTACTTATTTTTAGAGCAAATGTAAATATTAATCAAAAGAACGGTCCATAGACAATATGTTTGATAGAGAAAATCATCAATTTAAAAGGTAAAAACAAAGAGGATTGTAAAAATCTAATGAGAAAGACTATTAGCCCCCCACCCCCACTCATTTTGATCCTTTGTTGTTTACCCTTATGTGGTAGTTTTGTTTGACACCTATTATGACTTTTTAAATTATCACAGTTATTTAATAAAATAGTTGTGCATAATTTATAACTCTCTTCGTCAATTTATGATCTTTCAATGTCTTAAGGAATAGTTGCAATTTAATAATCAAGGCATTACTACAATTTTAGTTTACAATAGCGTTTAATTTAACAACGCTTTTTCGTAAAGGGTTATTAAAATTTTCAAAAAGACACTTATGATAGCGCTTGTATATCGAGCGTTATTATGTCTCTCGTCTTGTAATAGTGCTTTTTACAAATCAGTATTAATAAGTGCTGGTAAAAGAAATATTTTTTAATGCGTTGGAATAATTACTATTATAGATGTACATTTTATATTAGCGCTTTAATAAAGCGATATTATAAGATTTTAATAGATTTTAAAAAAATATTAATTCTTTTTTTCGTAAAAAAGATCAATATCAATCTTATTCTTTTGAAATTATTCTTCTCTTAAGCTGCTTAATTTTCAAAACTTCTTCCTTTATACAATCCTTCACCAAACGTTCAGAGAATTCAGAATTGTTCCCCCATTGTTTTTACCTTCTTCTCTTGTTGAATTCATCATTTTCATTCCCAAAATTCGGAAACCCCTATTCTTCTCAAACGAAATCACTTGAACCACCCTATATTCTTTTCTATGTCCAAAACATATGTCTTCTTGTCTTTCTCAAATTCAGCCTTCATTCAAAAAATCAGAAACTCTTAACAGAAATTGATTGAGCATGAAACTCAAAAATCCCAAAATTTCATTAAAACCCTAAAATTTGTTTGAACCCAAAATTCAGAAATTGATTGATTTGATTTGATTATTGAAATCGATTGAAAATCTAAAAACCATTTCACAAAATCTATTGATTTGCATCAGCGATACCCTCCATGGTGTCTCTGACGTCCTTCCACCTTCTATGTTCATTTATGTCGGCAGTCCTCGAAGGTCCTCTTCACCGCTAACACTACAGAAAGATTCATACTTGATGAAATCAAATTTAAATT
This sequence comes from Lathyrus oleraceus, assembly GCF_024323335.1. Lineage (NCBI taxonomy): Eukaryota > Viridiplantae > Streptophyta > Magnoliopsida > Fabales > Fabaceae > Lathyrus > Lathyrus oleraceus. The sequence goes on from NC_066582.1 coordinate 466,100,292, forward strand.
CATCTAAATCATCGGACCCACACATATTTCAAAAAGTTACTTATGTTGTCATTCCAAATCATAGTGACCAGTATTTTTCGACTTGCTATGTTAAATGGCTTCTAATTTACGACGTGTTTTTCAGTATGCATTGATGTTAATTGATGATTTGTTTAGAATTGTGATTGTATCAGGAACCTACAAGTTGAATTGCAAGCTCAAGATTGAATTCATATGATTGGTCAAAAGGGGTAGGCAAGACAGAGTGAAGTTGGTCTCAATAGGTCTCTATATTTTCTATTTTTCTTCATTGTTGTAATTTTAAGTTGCTCCCACTATTTGTAAATTAGAGTTTATTTGTTCTTGATTTCCATCAATTTAGATATAATACAATTAAGTTTTTTTTCTCAGTTCTTTTGATTTCTATCACAATTTAATACCCTAGCATTAACTTTATCATTTTCTTCACATGATGATCAAGTGAGGCAGTTTAAGAGAGTGAAAAAAAATAAGGTTCTTCATTTATGCTATGGACAAGTGGGATGATGAATTTTATGCTAATGTCAGTGATGATGTCTATGTTAATCTTGGTATGTGGTCCTTAAATCATAGAAAATCGTGAAAATTCAGAAGGCATCCAATCAAATCCAGTTGAATTAATGGTCAAGAAGATTATTTGTGGCAGGGTTCATATATACTAATCCTTTTTCGGCTCTAGTTAATTCAATGGACTTCTATGGTTTTCCTTCATAAACTCAAACTTCATGATGCGGTTCTAAAAGAGCGCGACACCGTTTTTACCAACTATGACATTCCCCCGCTGGTATCATATGGAGCCCATATGGACCATAGTGGAGGATGTTGTGGAATGTTTGTGTGTTGAATTTGAAGGAGGATGGTGATTCCAAAATGTCATTCACAACCACTCACGTTAAGGAACTTATCATGGTATGTTTCTTTCATCAATGTTTCCATTTTTTTTCATCTCTCTCTTTTTTGAATTTTTTAAAAATATCGAGTTTATATGACACAAAATATAGATATTGAACTATTTTAATTCCAATATTGTGGAAATGATATTATAGTGGGAATCATTTCTGAAAAGCGCTATTAAAGATATAGGTCAAAACTAGGCTATGATAGCCTTTTTACGGAAAATGCTATTATACTTTTCATTTTTAATAGCACCTAAAAAGCGCTATCAAAGTTACCCTACCTATAATATCGGGGGATTTAATAGCGTTTAGAATCACTATTAAATCCCAAAAAAGCGCTATTAAATATTTTTTTTTGATGTCGTGAGGGTTAGTACTCAAACACAATTTGCTATCAATCTACTAATTCATCAATGAGTAAAAGCATTATGATCAAACTTTATTGAATAATAAAACAGTGGTATCGTGCAATCATGTTGCATCATTCATAATGTGCGATGTGCTTCCTGGACTTTGTTTACGTAAACTCCGTGTTATTTCTATAATGCATCGGGTTGATGTGCTTAATGTGAAACATTTTTTAGTGTCTTTCTAGGCACGTTAGTTCATAAAACTTATGGAACGTTCATTGAATTTTTTTTTGAGATGTTATTTTCATCCAACTCAACTATTGTGTCTAAATAGTGTTCCACTATTATCACCATAACTTATATAATTAAAAGACCGTAGTTTTTTTTCTCTAATTAGAGTGATTTCAACACAAATTAAGCTTTTTTACAATGCTTTGGAATCTGATTAAAAGGCTACAAAAACACAATATATTAGTAGAAAAAGTACAGAAATTTAATGTAAAGCTTATCTAAAATCATGTAATGACAGAGTGTCATCCTATAAACAAAAAAATAGAATTAATAGGAATAAATACACAATTAAATTTAGTATCTATAGACTTTTTTTTGTTGTTAAACTAGAGAGAGAAAAATCATGTTTTAATAAAGGACACTCCTACAACGTCCGTTAACAACAGTGAAGAGAGACAAAGTAACACACATCATCATCGCAAGAGATCCTCTATGATTAGAATCTAATTTAAAAATAATTTTGTAAAAGAGTTTCTTCTCAAAGTATTAGATAGATAAATATGCCTAAATCCTAAATTAGATATCTTTGAAATAGCTCCAAGATATTTGCATAATAATGAAATCTTGGTGTTTTCTTCTCCACTAACCGAACGATGTGGAGGGAGTCAGAAAAATAAATGATTTTCTTGAATTCTACAATATAAAAAAGATTGATCCTTATTAACAAAGCTTGAATTTTGACATGTAAAGTGTTTGACAAGCTCACAGTACCATAATAACTAAGCAAAAATTGGTCATTTGAGTTATGCGCCAAGGCGCCATAACTTGCTTGTTTAGGGTTCATTAATGAACTACCATCAATATTTAGGATCTAAGCATCATTGTCCCCATGTTTTGAACCTACTTCCCTTGGAAGTTGCATAGAGGAACATGAAATTGAGTTACCTAACGCTTGTTGTCATATGTGAGACTACAAAAAAATGATACAATAATAGGCATAGTTATTGATTGTGTTTCTTCAGAAACGAGTTTATTTCTTGTACACCACGGGTTCCACATAATCAAAGGATCTATGTTATAATTCACTAACTATATTTTATATAGAATGTAAGAACTTCACATTATCAACTTCAGTAAACCTTGCAAGGATATCTATAAAGTCACGTTCATGCCAAATAGACACGATTCACTAGAAAAAAATTGAAACTTGTTGTAAAAGGTAATTTTCATATCCAACTCCAATAATCGGAAGAATCATAATCCTTATGTATATATGGCAATAAATTAAACTTGTTTTCGGTGGTATATTCACCATTAAGATTTCCACTCTTCAACCAACATTCTTCGACAAAAATAATGAAAGTTTGTTGCAATCTCTAAATTTAAATAGTAACTTCTACGGACAACGCGAGATTTAAGCTTATAATGATATTTTTACCATCAATATATATTATATTGATCTTCAACCCTAAAAGTTGAGGACAGAGATATTGTATATTTAAAAAGATGATGTTTTGATAACCATGGTTGAAACAAAAAATAAGTATCTTGTTTTCTTATATTAAAAAAGAAATTGTCTTTTAATACATCAAGAGCTTTGAGAATGATATTTTATGCAGGTAAATCAACTTTATTAATATCGAATAACATATTACTTTCAAAGAGATATTTATCTTTCAGAAATAAAAATCAATTTTTTTATCTAATTCCACTAAATTCCAAACAATTTTGTCTAACAAAGTTGTGTTTTAGAAATCGGTCGGACAAATCCCTAAACCACCTAATTATTTGGGCTTAATAATCTTGTTACAATAAATTGATTCATCGTATCATGTCAAGGGATTAAAGTATGATATTATCACAAATCAATATTCAAATTTCAAGAGAGATGATATATCTAATGCAATAATTCTATGAAAAATTCAAATTCAAATTTAGACATGATATTAATGTCATTATAGTTATCAAATAAATTGTATTTACAAAATAATATTGAATTAATCTATACGAAGTGAAGTAGTCAAAAGAAAAAGAAAAAGAAAAAGAATGATGTCCGAGAAAATAAGGGTCAGTTTGTTTTATCTTTAAAAAAATGAATTTTTTCTTTTTATTTTTAAAAATGGATTTTACAAAAATGTTTTTCAAAATATTACAAGTTTTTCTAAATTTATTTTTTATAAATTAAAAAACTAATTTTGATATGCTATCACATAAACTTACATTATTGAAGATCAAATATAGTCAAAATCACAGCTTTTTTTAAAAAATCTATTTCAAAAATGATTTTTATGAAAAGCTATTTGAAATAGCTTCAAAATTAAGTGATTTTTAAAATTTTGATATCCAAATTTTTTTTCGATAAAATGATGAAATACCTAAAATAATATTTTAAGAATAATTATTCAAACCAAATTTTCATTTCAAACATTTATGAAAAGTTTCTTGATAAAAATTTTTTACATCAAAATATGTTACACTATAAAAATTATTTTAAAAAAAGGCAAAACAAACGGGCCTTAAAATGACCAATTAAACTCAATTTAATTATATATAAGAAAGTGAATTGTTTAATACACTCCATATATTTCTCACCACCGAGAAAATTGAAAAACATTCTTGAAATCTAGATTTTGGAATCCGAACGCACTAAACATAACAAACTCAATCTCAAAACTACGCCAAATACAATTAAAACATAGGTTTGGATTTGAAAAACCGGATACGCACAATACAAATGTTAAAATTCAAATGCACCTCATATTACAAAAGAGTTCAAGAGCACTTAAAAAATATCAAATGTACAATTAACTTACTTTGAATTTTGAATTTTAGTATTTAGCAGATGTTTTTTTTTCAATTTGCAGGGGTTTTAACCTCCTCAAATTGATCTCATAAAAAAATATTATACAACAAAAAACTAAAATATCATCAATGAACAACTTCATTCAATTTGACTGCAAAAAATTGATCAACTAAATTAGGAAACAAGCGAACAATTACTTCAATTGAAAATCCCAAAATATGTTTCAAGCATAAAACTAAAAAACGACAAAACAAACATGAATTCAAGAACTCATGATAAATTATTTTATGAGATAATTTAAGGTTAAAAAACTGCAAATTGAAGAAAAAAACTATTAAATATTTAGATTTCAAAATTTAGACTAAACTACTTGTTTTGCATTTCGAATGAATTTGAACGTTCTTATAATATATGAAGTGCGTCTAAATTTTAATATATGTATTGTCTGTATCCAAATTTTATAATCTAGATATTTCTTTTACTTGTATTTAATAATTTTAAGATTATGTTTGTTTTGTTTTTATGGATCTGGATTCCATTCCAAAATCCAGACAATAGAAAATGACATTTTTCAATTTTCATAAGTTAGTGAACACTACATGATTTTTTTTACCCCTTAAGTCCACTTTCTCAATATACCCTCACTTTAAATTTATATATATATATATATATATATATATATATATATATATATATATATATATATATATATATATATATATATATATATATATATATATATGAGATTGTCCTCGAGGACATTTTAAACAAATTGCATTTCCTGTTCAATTTTAGAGGACGCTTTAAAATAATTGATGTTTCGTCATTTTTATACCATTAATACAATGCAAAATTTTAAAGAAGTCGTTAATGTCATTGACGTCTCTTATTAAAATAAGATGTCTTATAAAATTAAAGAGGTAGTATAATTTGTTTTTAAATATTTTGTAAAATTAGTTAAAACCTCAACTGTTTTAAAACGTCTTCTAAAAGTGTCAATTGTTTTAAAACGTCCTCCAAAATTAAAGACAATGTGCCAATAGCATTGACTCGTTATTTTTAAATATTTTTCTAAAAAAATGGGATATATTAATATATATATTAAAAAGTGGGATATTATGGGATTTGTGTTGAGAAAATGGAAGGAGGTAAAAAATTGTACTACATGGGGTGTAGAACACGATCCTAAAAGAAATATGGAAATGGGTCGTTGGAGCCCATTCCAGAAAATTAATAAAAAGAAACGTAGGCCAGCCTGGATCAGGTCTTTGTTTCTAAAGGTTGCTGTTACTTGTTTGACAAAGTCTTGACCAAAACGATTTAAAATACTAAAAAACATAACATGTTTCACAAAGTCGCTTTTAAAATAAATAAAAAAAGACATCTTTTCATTATTTAATAGAAAAAGTTTCTTCAAAAACACTATTTCAGTCTTTTTACAAACTATTTCAACTTCTTTTATGACGACTCCATATTTTAAACTTTTAAATGCAATAAATCTATTAGAGTTAATATCACATTAAATATATGAGAATAAACTTATACATAATTGTGTGGGGTTTTGGATTTGAATTTGAATAGTAATAATTAATTTTAATAATATTGATTTCTATCCTTTTTCTTACAAGTGGTAAAAGAAGAAAAGGAAAATAAAATTTTACTAGTATCAACTAATAAACGATTGATAAATCTAAGAAGAGACTTTGCGAAGGATTAGTACACTGAATCATTATTAATTTTATATTTTTTTAATAGTTAACACAAACATTTTCCTCCCTAAAAATATGAAATAGTTGAATTGTCTAAGAGTATAAAATAGTTGAATTCATCATTTCTTAAGAAGAAACCATTTAATATTTTCGAAGAATCGCGAAATAATGATGTCAAACAACAATAGATTCTGAGATAAGTTGAATAGTAGAGCTGAAATCAGAAAACATATTATATCTTTGATGTCAAGTTCTCAGGTCATCCACAATTTATTATAGAGAGTAATCAACTCAATAAAAAAAGATGTTGAAATAATCAATATTACATGCAAAACCGTGAATCTAAATATCATCAATATTTTGAATCAATCTATCAAATATCGAGACGTCGAGATTATTGAAACTACTACCATCAACATTCAAAATAATATAAAAATCCTTTTAATTAATTAAAATTTGAATATTGGTTAGCTTATTAGATTAGTCTTTTAATCAATATATAAGGTTTTAATATATATATATATATATATATATATATATATATATATATATATATATATATATATATATATATATATATATATATATATATATATATATATATATATATATATATATATATATATATATATATATATATATATATATATATATATATATATATATATATATATATTTTATATATATATGGAGGGTTTTAGGAATACAAAATTTGATGCAATGAACCAGTGATGAAAATAATGAGTTTCTATGTTTATTGTTTTTAATTAATCATAAGCTTCTAGATATTTTTCACGCACCACACAAATCATGTTTTGCATACAATCATTTTATACTAAGAACCTTTGAAATATTCAAAGTTTTAGCCTCTATTGGCAGCGATATCCCACCAGATGCTAGGTGAGCTATTACATTTATGGTTCTCCCAAGTTCCGAGATTGCTGCATCAAAGAAACTATATAGGGGCCTATTACAATTTTCAATTATATCCACACCATGTATCATAAAAGGCAACTTTTTGGTGTTTAACTATTTATTTATTTAATTTAATTGAAATTAAGCACATGCTTTGGGGAAAAAGAACTTGCACTGTCTCGTAGGCTGTTTACAACTTTGAAGTAAAAAAAAATCATCTAATACAAAAAGTTAAACGACATGTAGTTAGATTCGGTTTGTATAAGTCTCGGTTAGCGGTGGATTTTTTGACAGACTTGGTCAAGGTATAAAATCTCTATAGTAATTAGTCTGTTTCATTTAGTCTACTGATAAAACTGGTATAGATATACTAGTTTGTGAGTTAATTAAAATCGGTTAACTTTTGTACTGTATGTGTATGTTGGTGTATGTTCCATTTAGGAACTAGAGATAGGTGATGAAGTGATGGAATGGAGTTCAGATACGATGAGTCAGTGATCTGGTGAGGTAGATTGAATTTATGGTGCAGCGATATAAGGATATATCTGCAAGATTGACACTCCAACGTTTAAGTCAGTGAATTATCAAAAATTAATTTTAAAGTGAGACTGGATTGAATATCTGAAATGATATGTGTAATGTTATATTTGTGAAAATCCCTAAATTAGGACGACACAAGGGTTCCCTCCCTATGGGGTGACACATGGGAACTACCTTTGCGTAGTAGGGGATCCATCTTCCTACTAAGAGACATGCATAATGTCATTATCCATCTACCTTTTGTACAAACAGACTAATATAATGACTCCCTTAATAATATGTGATCAATATCCTCCTCCAGTAAAAAGGGAGCGTGTTATTCCTTTTGGAATGACTGTATTATGCAAAACAACATGGAGTGTTCAAGATATCTTGGTGTAGAAAGGACGCGTGTGGAATCTGATGTTTCAACATATGTGCAAGATGTTTTGGTGTAGAAAGGACACATGTGAGACCAGATGTTCCAGCATGTGTGCAACATCTGATCCTTGTCAGTAGGTCATGATGGATGTTATTTTGAGTGTGATTTCTAATTGAATCTCAATGAGATTTATTGCTATCTTTTAGCAATGCATTAATGTAGATTTGTCTGATTAGATTTGGTGTGATCAAATCAATTTTAATGGAGATTTAAAGTTGAATCAAATCAAATCTTTTTGTAAGATATTTGAAAAAAATATTAACAGGATATCCTACAATTATTAATATCAAATGCCCATTGAAAAAACCCAAAGTCTACATTGATATTTAAGAAAACTCAAACCTAATGTTTGATGTGTGCAAGCATTGAAGATTTCTTGTGTTAGGATTTATCTTTTGAGTCTTTGTTTGTGTTATTGTTTGTGCACCATTCTAACGCTTTCATTCATATCTTAAAGCATATAGTTTGATTTGTTTAGTTAAATCGTAATTCAATAAATATTATTCTCATTTTTGTAGAAATCACTTGGGATTAGTGATTGAGATAAAGTGAGAGGGGTTCTTATATTTATGGGGAGTCCTAAATAGAAAGTCACTAGGATTAGGTAGAGGTATTGAACAACATGAGGTTGTTGTTCCTATAAGACTAATTGTATTGATTCAAAATAGTAGATTTCCTTTCTTGGGTTGGAAGCCCCCCAGACGTAGGTTAGGTTACACCAAATTGGGTTAATAATTATGTGTGTTCTTTTATTGCTTTATCATTGATCATCTTATTTTTATCAATAATCTGTCAATTTTGGTTTAAGATGTTGAACACCTTGTCTTAAGCATCTGGTCCAACATTTGTCCCATTAAGAATAGAATTTCAATTGGTATCAGAACATGCACTCTGTTCTGTTTGGGTGAGCTCCAGGGAATATATTTTCTGTTCAAATGGACAACACAAAGGATAGAGGTTTTGTTAATAGAACACTTGTTTTGGATATTACCAACTATGATTATTGGAAATCCAAGATGGTTTCTTTTTCTCAAATCCATGGGCAGCAAAACATGGAAAGTTGTTAGAAAACGTTGGAAATATCTTGTGATTACTTCTCAAGATGGAACATCAACCTTAAAGCTTGAAGTTGATTGAACAAATGCTAAAGATGATGAAGCTCTTGGAAATTCCAAGGCATTGAATGTTATTTTCAATGGTGTTGACAAGGACATGTTTAGATTGATCAACATATGTTCTTAAAACATCTCATGAAGGCACATCCAAGGTTAGAATGTCAAGGTTGCAGCTTCTCACTACAAAGTTTGAGAGTCTAAGAATGAATAAAGATGAATCCATCTCTTCTTTTAACATCAGACAGTGTGACATTGCCAACACTTCATTTGTATTAGGAGAAAAAATGTCTAAAGAAAAGATGGCAAGAAAAATCCTAAGATCTCTTCCTAAGAAGTTTCATATGAAGGTCACAACTATTGAAGAAGCCTAAGACCTAAGCAACATCAAAGTTGATGAACTCATTGGTTCTTTACAAACCTTTGAGATGGCTTTGAATGAAAGATCTAAGAAGAATAACATAAGTATAGCTTTTGTGTCCAACACTGAAGAGGATGAAGATCAAGGTGAAGAAATCCTACCAGAGGTTATAGCCCTTGTTGGGAGAAAGTTTAACAAAGCTTTGAGAAGGTTGGATAGAAATTGGAGGATAAATGTTCTAGACAAGCTGTCAGACATCAGTCCCCTAAAAAGATAACCATAATGTTATGAATGTGAAGGGTTTAGTCACATTAAATATGAACATCATACTTTTCTAATGAAAAAGAAAAGAGGATTGTCAATCACTTGGTATAATTCTGATGATAAAAGTGAAGGAGAAATAGCTAATAAGGTGATAACTTTCACGGGAAAATATGACTCTTGTAGTTAGTCTGATGAAGAAGATATCTAAGAAGAAGAAATAGTTGAAACATATAAACTTCGGCTCATTCCGTGGAATGAATCTTGCTTGAGATAAGAGAAACAAAATAAGACCGCAAGTGCTCTACTTCTGGAAAAAAGAAGAAGCTTGGCTCAACCATTGTTGGTCTGGAAGAGGAAGTCACATTGTTAAAGTCCAAACTTGACAATATGGAAATATTTGTACGTATGTTGAACAATGGTTATGATATGTTATATGAGATATTGGAAGTTGGGGAGAAGTCCAGAAATATGAAGGTTGTATAGGGTTTGACTACAATTCCATGAACAAAAAGGTCAAAATTCCCACTAAGATGTTTGTTTCTCCTAAGAAGAAAACTGAGTTCCTGATGAAGGATTGTTGTTCCTTTTGGATTGGATGTATTAGGTAAAACAACATATGAACAAGAAGTAGTTTAGGAATCACGTGGTACAAGATTTTCCAACAGTGTTCCAGCATCTAAGTTTGTTGCCAAGAAGAGTTGTTCGCTAAAGTGCTTAATAGAACTAGTTAAGTAAGAGTTGATTGGCTAAAGTGCTTGATGAAACTAGTTGCAAGAGCTATTTGGATAAAGTTCTTAACAAAACTAGTTAAGCAATAGGCTTAAGGGTTGGGTTCTGTCTAACCTCAGATGTCCTTCTAAAGAGGAATGGTGTTAACTTCTTCAAGATGCAGAAGTTTGTCGTTGGGAAGAAGTTTGTGTTGATAATCCAAGATCAAGTGAAAAATATTTGGATTTGTTTCAGTCAAATAAGATTTGATTGAATGTACCTTCAAGGAAGGTTTGATCCAGGAACTACTCTATAGAGAAGACTTATGTGAAGAAGATTCATTTTGAATGCTCTGGTGTAACATGTGGAACACGATGTTCCAACACGTTTATTACAACATTTGTTTTCCATCAACAAGATAAATGTTATTGTATGTTGCAACATCTGACAACTATTGCAGTTGTGGTACAATATTTTTCTATCCAATGTTCACTCTACATCAGAAGATCTGAAAACTTACGAAGAGTTAATTTGGATGTACTTTTGCAACATGTAGAACACGATGTTCCAACATGTGCATTGCAACATCTGACCCTAGTACAACAGGTCAATATTGTTGCATTTTTGAAGCAAAAATCTAGTTTAGATTCGATCATATTTGTTGTTGTATTTTTGTAATGCATTTGTGGGATTTGTTTGGAACTTGTTGAAGATCAAATCAATTTGAATGGAAATTGAAATTTGAATTAATAATAAATAACATCTTTTTTTGGAGACTTTATGGAGAAAATAAAATCCAACAAGATTCTGATATTATTCTAGACAAAGCTAAATCAGAAATCCAAGAAGAAAAGCCTAGAATTGCATTGTTATTTAAGGAGATTCAAACCTCACTTTTGAGGTGTGCAAGGCATGCAAGTTTTGAAGATACCTAGTGTTAGGGTTTGTCTTTTGAGTCTTCGTATGTGCATCACTCTAGCGTCTCCTTTGATGTCATAAGGCATATAATTTGGTTTTATAGAGTTGTAAACCTTTTTCCAAGATGTTAAGTCTATAAGCTTGAGAGCATAGTGTTTCTTGTATTCTACGATAATGCCCTAATAGGATTAGTGTTGAATCCTTGTGTACACCTCTATCTTTCAGTAACTTGTATAAGGTTTGTCTTATTTGTGTTCTAACATTCAACATTGGAATTGAGTTATAAACACCAATCACGGTTTTGTGATTGAGAAGAAAATGAGTAGGTGTCACGGTGCAAAAAATACTTGAGTGTACTAACGCTCGAAGTGACTACAGAGTCGTCACCGAAGTTTTATTTTTAAAGGGAAACATCGATAAAACCCTTGAAGGGTGAAAACATGGTCGTCACAACCAATTTTAGGTTCGGGAGTCAATTTTGTGATGGGAATGTATTATCACCCCTCACATTCGTTGTACTCAATGGAAATCATTTAGTTAGATTTATGAATATAATGTTAGCTTATGTTTATTTGTTTCTTATGATTATTAAAAGATAATTCCGAAAGGGGAAAAATTAGTTTTTTATTAATGCACTTGATAAAATTTAAAATTATTGTGCCTACATATTCCCAGATGTAATAGGAAAGTCAGAGCCTCGTAGTTCATGGTAAAAAGTGTTTGTGTCTTATTGTCTTTAGATAATAGTGTTAGATCACATTTAAGTGGTTAAATGTTTGTCTGTATGATCGCACGATGGAGGTAGAGGTATTTGTTATATTTCGCATCGAAATGAATCTAACCCATCTTTTATGCAAAGAAATTTAATTTTGACTTTAGAATGCACAAGGGAAAAAGGATTTGGTGAGTGAGATTGATTTTAATTATGAAAAGAAAAGTTATTTTTTATTTTTGTTCTTTTTGGTTTTTTTTATTAATAACTTAACGGAAAATAAAAGAGACAATTTTTTATGTATTTTTCATTATTATATTAATAACCAAAATTAAATAACCAAAATTAAAACCAACTTAATTATAATAAAATTTGACATTTTTTGTATTTTTATTTTTTAACAACTAAAAATAAATAAATAAAATAAATAAAACTAAAATCAGGGGGTGCAAATAAGGTTGTGGGGGTGAAGAGTAGTGGATCATGCCCATTAGCACTATAGGCCCAAGGCTATCAAGGGAAGTCAACCCATGAGAATCCATGTTGCCTCTCTACTGAAGCCATCAGATCAGTTGACAACGCAGTCAACTTGATGAGATGAGGGTGCTTGGATCTGCATACCAAGCAAAGTAATCTAAAGGAAATAATGAGATTAAAGGTTAAAGTGAGTTCATGGTAGGCACGCATGCGCGCTAGTGGTCAAAGTATGTCAATCTTTCTAATCAAATTGAGGCCACATGTCTTTGATCTATGGAGGTGCAGAACACGTATAAAGATGTGTTTTCTTCGTAAGGGGCCTAATTTTCCCTTCTCCTTTCTCTCTCTTCCATATTTCTCTCTACCTCCCTCTCTCTTTAAACCTCAAAGCCTCTCGCCTCTCTCTACTTCTCTTCCCCACACCACCACCTAAACACATACCACCACCCTCAGAATTCTAATACCACCATACAAACCACCATCCCCCTTCAAACCTTCAACCAAACCTTAAGAACCCCATGAACCCTAACCCTAGACCTGAAGATCCCTAACCTTTAGCAACCATGACCATCGTCCCACCACCCCAAAAGCCATCGTGCTACCTAGAAACCACCCACATTCTTCATCGTGTTCATTAAGAACACGATGAATCTTCATTGTCTCCCTTCACCCAAACCCTAACATTTTCCATAATCATACCTAAACCACTTAAATCAAACCAAGCTTCCTCTAATCCACAAATCATAGCATTCCAAACACAAATCCAGCCTTAAACATCAAACAAACAACCAAAAAATCCTAACTTTCCAAAACCCTAAACACACCTCTGATTCTATTGAAACAAACCTTTAACCCTCCCAAACAACCTAAAACAAACCCCAAACACAACTTAAACAGAAAAATTGAGGGACGTGGGTACCAACCTGGTGTGTAGTGCACGGTGAAACCTTTTCCTTCCTCTTCTTCTTTCTTTTGATTTTGATTTCCTCTGCTATTTCTGACTTCCTCTCTTTCTTTGTGGTTGCGAGGTACCACTGTATGGAGAAAAGTTTCTATGGATCTTTTGAGATTTAGATTATATTTGTCTTTAGTGTGAAGATAAATCTTTAGGGTTTAGGGTTTCTTTGTAAATCTTTTCTCTTTGAATTTCTCCCTCCCTTTCTGTGTAGAATTCTTAGTTTTATATAGGGAAGAATTATTTAGCATTCAATCAGAAATTTTATTTTAGGAAGTTTGTGATGGACTTTGATTCAAATTTGTAGCTTAGGGCTCAAGTTTGTATGAATATGGAAGATTCAAATGTAACAAAAAATTGTTGTTAATGAAAAATATTTTTCTTGATTTGATCCGGTTTTTGAAGTTTTAGATGCACTTTTCTTATTGTTGACCTTTGACTCATAGATTGATAAAAATAATCAAAACTATAAATAAAAAAATAACCTAAAATGATCCCTAAAAAACTAACCTAATATCCCACTGACAGGTATGTACTAGTCTTCCAAAGGTGATCCCTAAAAGGCCTCTCAGAGTCATGGAATCAAGTGAAAATACTTTGCCGTAGTGAATTCTCACAGGACAAGAGTAACCCCAAGTGAAAATAGTCTGGGTGTGGGCCTCGTGTCACCTAAACCATGAAATGTAGGTCAACACGACTATCCATGAGTCTATCCTATGTGTATACTCAAGCTTGGGTGTAGAGCTTCTCTCAAGTAACATCAACCTATCCCCCATAACAGCAAAATAAGATATCCAGAATGGGTTAGCAAAATGCAATATTTAAAGCAATAAAATGAATGCAATAAACAACATAAAATTTAAAAGGATGTAACATAAAAAACTAAACACCCATGCAAATAAAAACAAAAAAAAAAACTAGGCTTGACTCTTTCTAGCATAGGTTGTAGAATCTCCCTAACAGAGTCGTCATCGAACTTTATTTATCCCAAAATAGGGAAGGAAGAATATCGATAAAACCCAAAAGGAAACGGAGAAACGGGTACGGGAGACCCCTCACATCCATGGTATTCCATGGGAACCATTTTTAATGCTCTTGCTTGGATGGGTATTACAAATTTTCATATGTCTGCAGAAAAGAAAGGGGGTTAAGAAAAAAGGGGTGCTTGAGGAGGATCGTGGCCCTCATGCCTACATATTCTCATTGTACAATGAGAAAGTCAGAGCCTCGTAGTTTGTGGAACCGGGGAGGACGGAGAAAAGGAAGGAAGGTTCTCTCTAATGATTCGTATCCTCGTGCCTACGTATCCTTATAGTGTAATAAGGAAGTCAGATCTCCGTAGTTCAGAGGACAAAGACTGAGAAAAGATATGATTGGAGGTGGTATTTAAACTGGAAAGAAAAGGGTAAAGGTGGTTCATAACCAAGATATAAGGAATAACCAAAGTGGTGTCAACCCAAAAAGAAAGTGGTGTCATAACCAAGAACTGAAATATAAAAGTGGTGTTGATCGGTCACCATTTTCATTGTGTTTTCGTTACTTATCCGACAAGAAACCAAGGATTTTGAGACACTGTGCAAGCATTATGGTACCTTTAAAGTCAATTTTAATTCCTGTAAGATATTTTAGCATTTCTATTAATTGTCATGTTTATTTTATGTTTTCGCGATTTTATGCGTAGGTTGTCTGTGTTTTTGTCCTCCAGGTCCAAGTAGAAGAGCTGAGGGATTCGAGGCAAGACAGTGAGGAGTTCCTGCAAGCAAAGAAGGACTCAGTACAGGAGGCCTGACACGGCCACCCATGTCAGGCAAAAGACAGAACAAGGCTGAATGGACCAAAGGCAAAAGCCTGACACGGCCTGTGTCAGGTCAGCAGGAGGCTGTGTTATAGAATCTTGGGTGTGTCAGGCTAGATAGTGAGCTAACACGGGCTGTGTCATCCCATGCGCGGATTTTTCCCGTTTTTGGGCTTTTTATCGGGCTTGAGCTGCAGGGATGTTTTGGAGATTTCCACCTTTTGCCTAGAGATTTTTCACTATATTAGGAGAGTTTCTACCAAAGAAAAGATCATCTTGGAACGAGGCGAACAAAACATTGTTAGACGAGCAAGGATTACAGAGATCAAGGAATTCGGAGAACGGAAGGTTTTCATGAGCGGAAGCGATTGAAGATCCAAGTCATCCAATTACTTGTAATGTGTATTTTTTATCCTGAATTTGTTTTGAAAAATATGAGTAGCTAAATCCCTCAATGATAGGGGGTGTCTCTGATTTAGAATTGTAATGACTATGAGTTTACGATTGCATTTATAATATTGTTTTTACTGTAATCTTTTGATGTGTTTAGTGCTTTCTCTTTCGGACGAATCGAGAGTGTTGTATGGTTATCAATAAGGTTGGACCGCCATTGATAAGGTTTTCATTAGATTACTCTGCAGTAGATATCACCTAGGACTAGGGATACCCTGTATGAATCAGAGCATTCTTGATATACTAAAAGCTTAACTTCACTCTAATTGCCTATGGACATAGAAATTAGGGTAGAATGATTAAAGGTTTTCTCACCAAGGACTTGGGAGAAAATACCCTTGAGAACTGGTAGTAATTGATATTTTTTGATACAATAGTGACTCAGAGTTATTACAGGGATAAATCATACACCTTCCCTAGCATTGTTCTGCATACCTTGCAAACCCTTATTTTTATAGTATTATTTTCTTTTGCCTTTATTTTTATATCTAAATCTAAAAACCCCTAACTATAGTTTTTGTTTAATTGAACGATGAATTGAACTCAATATTAACTCGCATCCCTTGAGATCGACATTCGGGGAATTTCCCCTTTATTACTATAACAGGCAAAATAGTACAATTGTTATTTTTCAGATCAAGTTTTTGGCGCCGTTGTCGGGGACTGCCAAAATATAAAGTTTATTTTTATAGTTCAATTAAAATTTTTGTGTTCTGCAATAAAATTATTTTTCTGTCGTTTATATAATATAATTTATTAATTTGTGTATGTGAGGAGAACCCTCAGCTGAATTTCTTTTTGACGCAGAAATCGAGAGAATCCTTCACCGGAGGCACAAGAATGCAATAATGGATTCCAAAGAAGAGGTTTCCTCTGATCACTCCGATTCCGAAGAAGAACCAATGGCTGATAATCCTCCGTTTCCACCTCCGGAAAGACTCCTAGGTGACTATGGAGGTGCAAATGCGTCGGGTGGTAGACTGACCATTGTCAACCAGCCGGTAAATGTGACGAATTTCCAACTGTATCCTAGTACTATCAATTAACTTGAGAGAAAACCTTTTACCGGAAAGTTTAATGAAGATGCCAACAAGCACCTCCAAAGATTTATGACCATGAGTACCACTTTGAAAATTGATGGTCATACTGATGAAGCAAAAAAATAGAGACTGTTCTCGTTCACTTTAGCGGAAGAGGCAAAAGAATGGTTTTACTCTCTCCCAGTCGGCAGTATCACATCATGGGAGGAGATGGAAATTGTATTCTTAAATGAATATTTCCTAGCATCAGTATTCTTGAGAAAAAGGTATGAAATTCTGAACTTCAAACAAAAAGATGGTGAGTCATTGGGAGATGCCTACAAAAGATTCAAAAGGGTCTTAGTAGCTTGTCCAACTCATAATATGGATCAGACTGAACAGATGCAGATGTTTATTAACGGGCTGAAAATAAAGACAAAATAGTTGATTGATACAACAGTCGGTGGCTCAACAAATTTCTCAACAACCACCGGTATTAAAAGGATTATTGAAGCAATGAACATCTGAAGGGGTAATTGATATGAAATTCGAAGCTAATAAAATTCTTCTGGAAGACATGGTTGCTTCCGAAGTATAAAAGAAATTAAAAGCTATGAATATAGGTACTCAACAGGTAGCTTAAGTTCAACCGGCTCAGGCCATCACTTGTGAAATCTATAATGGACCTCACCACACAGTTTATTGCTTTGCTACCCCTCAACAAATTAAAGAGATAAAATTCTTGAAGCAGAATAATCCCTACTCCAACACTTACAACCCAGGTTGGAAGAATCATCCCAACTTCTCCTCGAAAGATCAGAGAGGGAATGCTCCGCAACAGAGTCAAGGACAATATCAAACTCAGTATCAACAACAACAACAAGCACCTAAAACGGCAGACTGGGAGATTGCCATTGAAAAATTAGCCGCTCACAATATTCAGTTCCAAGAAGAGAATAGAAACAATCAAAAGAACACCAATGCCTCAATAAAAATTCTTGAAGTCCAGATGGGTCAGATAGCACAACAGTTAGCTTCAAACTCTCAAGCTCCAGGTACCTTGCCAAGCGGCACAGTGACAAATCCGCGTGAGCATAACAATGTTAACAATGTAGTAACCAAAAGTGGTAAGTCAACGGAAGAACCAGAAGAAAATAGTATGGAAGAAGATGGATTGTTAGAGGTCGATTTAGAAATCAAAGAAACCTATAACCAAGATGAAGAAGTAGTGTTAATACCTGTCAAGGAGAAAGAAAAAGTTCCTAAACCAATCATCAAACTCCCTTACCCTCCGAGACAAAAGAAGAAAGTTCAACATGAAAAAAAAAATTGAGAACTTTTTGGAAATGTTCAAGAAAATTGAAATAAACATTCCATTTTCAGAAGCTTTAGAACAAATTCCAATATATGCCAAATTCATGAAAGACATCATCTCCAAAAAGCGCTCCACAAATATAGACCCGATTATCCTGACTGAAACATGTAGTGTCATTCTTCTAGGTATGAAAATTCCTGTGAAAAAGAAGGATAGGGGATCGGTCACTATTCCCTGCACTATTGATGATAAAAAATTCAAGAAAGCTCTGATTGATTTGGGAGCAAGTGTAAGTTTGATGCCACTATCCATCTGCAAAAAATTAGGCATAGGCACCGCACAAGACACTAGGATGACGCTTCAGTTTGCCGATTGTTCTGTTAGGTGAACTTATGAAATAGTGGAAGATGTTCTGGTCAAGATAGATAAGTTTGTATTTCCTATTAACTTTGTCATTCTGGAGATGCCTAAAGATGAGGAGATTCCTCTCATATTGGGAAAACCATTTTTAGAAACAGGACGGTGCATGATCGACATAGAGGAAGGAACAATGACTCTCAAAGTCTATGATGAAGAGCTAAAAATTGATGTGCGAAACACGATGCAATACAAAGATGATATTGGCACAAGCCACACTGTAGAGGTAATAGATCAGGTGATTGCTCAATAAATTGAAAAGAAAATGCCCCAATCACTGTTAGAATGTGTTTTGAGTTTACCAATTTTTGAAAGTGATGAAGACGAAGGTGAGTCAGAAGTGCTCGTTGTGATGGAGAAACAACCTTAGTGGATTAGATCAAAACCACAACGATGGGAAGATTTAAGACCACCCCCACCATTAGAAGACACTCAAGAGCCCAAAACAGGGGCAGATCTAAAACAGTTACCGACAAATCTGAAATATGTGTTTCTAGATGCTGAAAAGAAATGCCCAACTATTATCAATGCCAGTTTACAAAGTGTCCAAGAAGTAGAACGCATTAAAGTCCTAAAAAAATACAAGAGTGTGATTGGATGGGCAATTAAGGATTTGAAAGGTATAAGCCCGACAATTTTCATGCACAAGATCTTGATGGAAGACGACCACAAGCCGGTGGTTCAACCACAACGAAGACTTAACCCAACCATGAAAGAAGTGGTTCACAAAGAGGTTGTAAATTGTTGGATGCGGGGCTAATTTACCCGATATCCGACAACTCATGGGTTAGTCCCGTACACGTGGTGCCCAAAAAGGGTGGAACCACTGTGATAAAAAATGAGAAGAATGAGGTAATTCAAACCAAAACTGTTATAGGTTGGAGAGTTTGCATCGATTACAAGAGGATGAATATGGCAACAAGAAAAGACCATTTCCCTTTCCTATTCATTGATCAAATGTTGGAAAGGTTAGCCGGTGATGACTACTATTGTTTCCTTGACGGGTACTCAGGATACAATCAGATTGCGGTGGCTTCTGAAGATCAAGAGAAGACCGCCTTCACATGCCCTATGGTGTTTTCGCTTACAAGAGAATGCCATTTGGGTTGTGCAACACACCAGTCACTTTTCAGAGGTGTATGACATCCATATTCGCCGACATGCTAGAAAAGCATATGGAAGTGTTTATGGATGACTTTTCTGTGTTCGGTTCTTCTTTTGGTAATTGTCTGACCAACTTGTCCCTTGTGTTAGAAAGATGCCAGCAAAAAAATTTGATCCTAAACTAGGAAAAATGCCATTTTATGGTACGGGAAGGGATAGTGTTGGGACACAATATTTCCAGCTGAGGCATCAAAGTAGACGTAGCAAAAGTGGAGGTGGTGGCTAACTTACCACCATCGGTAAATGAAAAAGGCATCTGAAGCCTCTTGGGACATGTGGGGTTCTACCGCAGGTTCATAAGAGATTTCTCAAAAATCGTCAAACCATTAACAAGCCTACTGGTGAAGGACACATCTTTCCTTTTTGACAAGAAGTGCAACGAAGCTTTTGAGACCCTGAAGAAGGAACTTTTGTATGCTCCTATAGTTATTGCCCCTGATTGGTCTCTCCCTTTTGAGATCATGTGTGATGCAAGTGATAATGCAGTGGAGGTAGTATTAGGACAACAAAAGGTTAAGCTCTTGCATGTTATCTACTATGCAAGCCACGTGTTAAACCCCACTCAAATAATTATGCAACCACTGAGAAAGAGCTCCTTGCGGTTGTTTATGCTTTTGAAAAATTTAGATCCTATTTATTAGGATAAAAGGTAATTGTGTATACTGACCATGCAGCTTTAAAATATCTTTTTGCTAAACAGGAATCGAAACCACGGTTGCTGCGATGGATTCTACTTCTACAAGAGTTTGACCTGGAAATCAGAGACAAAAAGGGGAGTGAAAACACTGTTGTGGATCACTTGTCTCGAATGTCTCTGATCCAAGAAACAGAAGAAAAACACCCCATCAGAGATGAGTTCACCGACAAACATATCCTAGTCGTTACTAATGTCCCTTGGTTCACTGATTACCCAAAGTTTTTGGTAGGTGGACTAATACCTGATGATTTTGATTCTAACAAAAAGAAAAAGTGTTTGCATGATTGCAGGTTTTATGTGTGGGACGATCCGTTCTTGTACAAAAAGGGAATAAATGGGTTGGTTGGGAGATGTTGTCGCATCGCGCAAAAAACCGGCGGGAAAGAAAGAACAACAGAGCCGCCACCGTGCGTTATTTATCCCAAAAGAGGGAAAGGAAACGCTCAGAGTAAACCTAAGAAAGAACATGGTCTCGCGACCAAAGAGAATGGGTTCGGGAGTCGGTTATGCGAAGGGAAGGTATTAGCACCCCTACGCATCCGTAGTACTCTACGGGATCCACGCACAATAGGAAAGAAAAATGGTTGCTAAACACCGCTCACACACACACACTGGCTGAAAGAGACACAAGAAAACAGACTGAAACTGACTCGGCAGGATACCGCATCCTGGGCCTACTTAGTCTATCAGGCATAGACATCAGAGTCGAAGTAGTTCGGACTGGGGAAACGACACATGCTCGCTAGGATATCGCATCCTATGCATACGTATCTTCTCGGACGAGAGAAGAATCAGAGCATTCGTAGCTCGGCTGACACGCACACAAACAAACACTGGCAGAGGCAAACATGGAGCCTGAATGCCAATCACTGGACTTACATCAGCATCCGAACCAAAACACACACACACTGGAACCCAAATGCCACTCGATGGACTTACATCAGCTTCCAAGCACACAACAACACAACAAGTTAATAGGGAGTCGGGGACTCGGGCCTATAACTATCAAGCACACTCTCAAATAGACAGACAACAGATTGCTAAGGAGTCAGGCACTCGAGCCTAGCAACTGTCAAACAACACACACAAAAGGAGAAAAAGGGCGCCCGGAGAGATCAGCTCAATCTCCTGCCTACATACTTCATCTGGTATGAAGATCAGGGCGATGTAGTTCCCCTACAGAGGGATAGAGGATTAGCCTAACCAGATAACAGAGGGAGACACAACTAGGGAGACTACGACTCGAGCCTAGATGTTATCATACAGATCATCCCTAAGTTAAGGTTTCTAGCTAACTGGCACAGGGAGCCAGACTATCCTAAACATGACTTGCACAGGAAGCAAGCCACACACACACTTAACTTGCACAGGAAGCAAGCCAAGCAAAACCTAACTTGCACAGGAAGCAAGCCAAACAATCCTAACTTGCACAGGAAGCAAGTCAAACAATCCTAACTTTCACAGGAAGCAAGTCAAACAATCCTAACTTGCACAGGAAGCAAGTCAAACAATCCTACAAGCACGGATAGCACACACTATACACAAGCAAGTGGCTCAAACAAGGGTTAGGTTTTAGTCGAGGGGTCATATCAACCTCAACAAACAAACCTCTGGAACTGGGTAAATGTTGCTCTTAACCTTGCCATTGAGAGACTAAGGTGAAGCAGATGAAAGGTGAGTGAAGATGAGACTTCACAGCTCTTATCCCTGGCCTGGGAGAGCTCAAGACAAGAATGTGTGGGTTCAGAAAGTGGGAACCCTTCTACACATTTGATACTGACTCAACTGTGCAATTGCACAAGATCTTGGGTTTTTATCTGTAATGCATCAACACAGTGGTGTGAGCAAAACAGAAGACACACTGAATAGCAGGGGATAGGTTGCTTATCCCTTGGTTCTGCCAATTGCCTCTTCACTTAGGAGGTCTTTGACTCTATGCAAGGACAAAATTAAACAATCACAAACATTGCCTCTTAAGGAGGACTTCAGACAGTTGCCTGGCCAAGTAACAGGCCAGGTCTTCCAGACTACATGAAGATAGAAAGGTATACCTCAATGCAAATTGCTTATCAAGCAAAGCAAAGCAAAGTTCACAAGGAACTAAAAGCAACTAAAGTACCTGAAATCAGTCAAGCACGGTTAGTATACAAGTCAAAGTTAAATCAGGATGAAACAGAGGTTAACAGTCAGCACAAACAGATAAATGTGCAATGCATAAAGTTCAAGGCATGTGAGCCAAGCAACCTACAAAACAAACAAGTTAGACAATGATAATCAAGCAAGCTCAATCAAATTGTAATGATCTCTTTGAAGCATTTGTAGCTTAACCTGAAAACATAAGCTCAAAAGTGAGTAACAGGACCACTAGGGCAAGCCTAGGGTCAAAAATGAATGAGAAAGTCAAAACAGCAAGTGGCAAGTATCCAAAATCATGTTCAAACAATCAAGAAACAAAACCAATTGGTTTCATGTTTATATCATGCATCATCATCATTTCATGAACAATTTAGGTCAAGGCATGGCATTTAGAAGCTCATAGAAGTCAACAGCAAGACTTAACTCAAAAGCAATCTTAAACATTTCCAAAAATCACCAAATAAATCATGACCAATCACAACCCACAGCATGGTAAGCATGTCAAATTTCATCTCATTTGGACAAGTGGAAGGCAGTCAATGAAAATCAGAAAGTCAAAGCAATTTTGAACATGCTCAATGAAGTCAACCAAACATACATCAACTTGGAAAAATCATAAGTCAGAGATGGTGTATGATAAATGAATGGGACTAAAACCATGGCAAATATGAGGATGTCTAGTTATCTCATGTAAAATTTCATGTCCATCTAATAAAGTATGAGAATTTCACAAATGAAATGGGAACAAGTGTCACAAAAAGTCAACATTTGACTAAGCAGGGGAGAAAATCTCAAACAATTAGGAAATGCCACAAATAATTCCAAGAAAATTCACATGTAAACTAGACATACAAGAGTAGGTTCATGCAAAAAATCAAATCATTTGGAGGTCAAGAAGCATGGTAATGAAAATCATGAAGTTGGACATCAATGGTGTGACACAAATTGTCACACCCTAATTCAAAAAATCATATCTCACAAACCAGCAATGATAAATTCACAAACTCTACACCAAAATCACCATGAGTGTGTCTAGTTTAAGCACAAAAAATTTGGGAGCCATTGGATACATTCTCATCATTTCACAAACGTTTTGGGAAAGTGTACAAAATATGCATACATGTCACAAACCAATATGCCAAACAAAAACCATCCATCAAAAAATTCTGGAAAAAATGTGATAAAAAAGTAGAGATCATGATTGACATGATGCAAAAACCCCATGAAATTTGGATTAAAATTGGATGCACAATGATTTTTGGAAGATTGGTATCAAAAATGAAATAATTATTGAAATGAAAATGAATTAATATTGAAATTAAATGGTCCGAATGGCATTTGTGTAATTAAGGCAGTCACTAAATGGGACGACGTCGTTTAGGGCTAGCAAACGAAATGTTTTTATTGGTTATGGAGGCACGGGTACAGTAACAAAGCCAGCAAAACAGAGAAACAAGGCAAATGCATTCTGGGCTGTAACTTAGGGTTTTCAACAGTACTGTTCATCATCAATGATGAACAAAAATCCCAGAAATGGGAATCAAATATACCATCATGATCAGCACACAACACACGTCCAAATCCATCCATGGTTTTCATTAAATCGAGCTGGACAATAAGAAACAAGCAAAACAAGTTTGAACCATCCATCTTCATTTCAACATAACTCGACCATTACTCAACCATTTTTAAAAATACAAAGTGCAGTGTGATCAGGGAAAGGTGATCTACAAAGTGTGTATCATGGTTTTGCAAATGAAGAAGTTCGAAATTTTACCAAATTGGATGCACAGTGGTGATTCCCATGTTGTTTGGCTTCCTTTGCTCGAAACAGCTGCTCCCTAAGGTCCCAAATGATGAATGATGAAGAAGGCTTGGCTTGGAAAGGCTTGAAATGGCTTCACACCTGGACTGTCATGGAAGATGTCCTTTGTAGCAGTCAGGCAAGGGGCTCTTACAGTTGAAGAAAGGAGTTTAAAAGAGGTTCAACATGTTGCTTGGATGTAGAAAAAAACCATGGCCAGGCTCAGTTCTTTGGAGGTTTGTTGACTGGTTTTTGAAAATGCAAAAGATGAAGTTTTTAGTGAATGAGAGAACAAGGTATTTTCTGTGTTAGATGGTGGCTGCCACTTGTTCAGAATGATGGAATGGTGGTGAAACAACCAAGGCCAGGCTCAGGTTCTTTGGTGTTTTTGGACAGAGTTTGAAAAGTGCAAGAATGGAGTCTTTTAGAGAATGAATGAGCAATGGTTGGTCTGTGATATGGTGGCTGTTACTGAGGTTTTTCAGTGACAGAAAATGAAGTTTTGATTTTCTGTTTGCTGTTGCTTGGATGAAGAAAACCAACCAAGCTTGCTTAGGTTACTTGAGGTTTTTGGAAGATTTTGAGAAAATTGCCAAGAAATGAGTTTTAGCATGAATGAGAGAACCATGTTTTTTCTATGTTAGATGGATGCAATTGATGTTGCTGCTACTGGTTTCATTTTTGACAGAAAATGCTATTAAGATTTTCTGTTTTGGTGTTGTTTTTTTTTGTTTTTGGACAGAACCAAGAATCAAGTCTTTAGCCTGAGTGAAGTTGGTTGTGTTATGGCTGCAAGTAGTGTTCACCATTGACAGAAAGTGATCATCCATACCTCTGCTGTTTTTGTGGTACAAGGCATGGCTCATGGAAGTATGGAGTAGCATGGGTGAAAATGTACCTTCTTTCCAAATTTCAAGCAACTAAGTATGGATACATGTACTACATAGAATGGGCTTGCAAGCATGACCAAAACCAAATTTCTGAGCTATTTTAATTGGCCAAATGGAAAAAAAATGATTATATCAAAAAGTCAACCCTAGGTCAAACTTGCATTAAAATGAGACAAGTCAAAAAATGCCATTTTGATTGGTGAAGTTTTGGCTCATGAAATTTATATTTTTGGAAAGAGGGGATCAAATGTGACTTGTAGGAAAAACCCCCACCAAAATTGGCCAAATGGTTTGAGAGATATGGCCTTTTGAAGTTCAAGAATTTCTGAAATCGATTCGATCATATCTTGCCAACCACACATGGGAATTGAGAGTTCTTGGACTTTTTGGAAATGGGAGAACAAGATCTTCAACTTTCATGTTGGGCAAAAATTCATTTGAAGCTTGTATCATGATGTAAGTTTGAGGATCAAGACTTTCCATTTTTGGTAAGTTTCAGTTACAGGTCCAGTTTCCATTTTTGGAAATTTCTGATCTGGCTTCAAATTCTTCCATGATGGTGTTTGACATGATATATGAGGACTATTTGGACATGAATAAGATCTCTCAAACCATTTTCCATCAACAAATCACTGATTAAATGAACAGTTGACCAACAGTTGACTTTTCTAGGGTTTTGGATGACTGAACCTCTTTTGGTGAATTCCAAACCCTAATTCCTTGAGAACTTGACTTCAAATGATGTCCCAAGACATATGAACTCTTGATTAATGAGCATGGTGCCCAAATTCCACAAGAATGGCCACCATCCACTGCTTTGACTGACTGTTGACTGTCTAGGGTTCTTTGCCTGACTGTGCATGAACTGATGACTTCTGAACATCCAATCCTTGACCAAAACACTTCAAATGGATCCCCAAGTCATGTGAACATGTTAGACCAACCCTAGGGCCTTGGCTCCTTGAGAATTGTGCTTGCTTGCTTGGTTGACTGATCTCCTGATCAGTTTGACCTAATTCCTTGATTGGCTTGCACTTGAGGCAATTGGGACAATGCAATGCTATGCAGTGGACCATGATATGCTATGACCTAATATGAAAATGTATGTACAATGATAGGTGCAAATTTGAGGTGCTACAGCTGCCCCTATTCAATCAGCTGGGAACCCGAACGGATGAGAGCAACGGCTGTCAGACTTTCAGGGTAAACAGGGATTGAATACCAAGAACCGCAGAATTTGCACAATACAGGGATCCACCAATGGAAACGTCCACTGGGATTTGATACTTATTACTGGGTATATTTTGTTTTGTTTTTTTCAAAGGGTACGGCCACATCCAGACTTCGCAACGACGATGAATGGAAAAAGAAATCACAACTAGATGCCAACAGACAACTAGGAAAAACTCGACGTTTATCAAGACCAACGGAGAGGTAAACAACTGAGGACGACCAGGAAAAATTCGGCGTTTATCGAAACCAACGGAGAGGTAACCAGACATTAATGAATGACTGGGAGGACTCGACCCGACATCAACGGATGAATGGGAGAAAACTCGACGTTTACAGACATCGGAAGATGATGTTTACAGACACCAAAAGGATCGACCAGACATTTACAGATGAATGGGAACACTCGACCAAACATCGACGGATGAATGGGATAAAACTCGACGTTTACAGACATCGAAAGATGATGTTTACAGACACCAAAAAGATCGACCAGACATTTACAGATGAAAGGGAATACTCGACGTTTACAGACATCGAAAGATGATGTTTACAGACACCAAAAAGATCGACCAGACATTTACAGATGAATGGGAATACTCGACGTTTACAGACATCGAAAGATGATGTTTACAGACACCAAAAAGATCGACCAGACATTTACAGATGAATGGGAATACTCGACGTTTACAGACATCGAAAAATGATGTTTACAGACACCAAAAAGATTGACCAGACATTTACTGATGAATGGGAATACTCGACGTTTACAGACATCGAAAGATGATGTTTACAGACACCAAAAGGATCGACCAGACATTTACAGATGAATGGGAATACTCGACGTTTACAGACATCGAAAGATGATGTTTACAGACATCAAAGAAGACCAGACACTTACGCATGACTGGGGATCACCGAAAGATGGTGTTACCGACACCAGGGAAAACAAAAACACGCGTGTGCTGACGGGATACTGACATCCACAAGATGACCGGGCAAGGCTGAACACTTGCAGGGGGGGTCTCACTGGGGAGAAACAAACTTTCTGTCACCAACAGGTGAGGAAATAAACCTCTGTGGGGATATTAATCCTGAATGCTGTCAAGAGCAACTGTAGCAGACTTGCTGTGCTGATGTCGAATGAAATGATCCGCCTCTGCCGGGGATACGGTCTGATGAGGTTAACACATGAATGCATATGTTTGAATTTTTCTATGGCGTAATGCTCCATATTGGATGGAAATGCTACGCGATTTTTGAGGATGCAATGATTACTACATGCAAAATGCAAATGAACCCTGGCTAGTGAGCCGAAATGATCAGATACTCTGACTCTGTGGGGAGACTCCTCTTGGGGAAATACTCTGCGGGGAATTCTGCTTGGGGAACGGTAAAGCGCGACTTCACACTCATGTTGAAGAATAGCACTGCTGCTGGGGGAAGGGTAAACTCCGCCGGGGATATCCTTCAGTCCACAAATAGGATAAATGTTGGAGATAAATCTCAATGAACCTGCCTCACTCGGGGAGGAAATCGGCAAATACAGGCCTGCTGGGGGTAGGCGATCCTCAGATCTGCTGGGGAATAGAAGGCACTATCCACAGACGTCTTCGCAGGGAAACATAGCTCTGATAGCTTCCGAACTTGCTTGGGGAAAATATCTGCTGAGGAAACATCCTCACAGATGCCAATCTGAAAAAACAGCACAACAAAATGCCCCCAGGGGATACATGGACAAGATACGCTCAAGTGTCCTCAACATTCAAAATGATTTTCAAATGTTTTATCTTTCTGCACGTTATTGTGTAGCCTCCATGTTCTTATATGCAATGCTTATCAAAAATTCGGACATTTTTGCAAACAAAACATCAAAAGTAAAAACAAAAGAGCTATTTATCTGAATAACGACTTTTATTGATTGAAAATGTGCCTGAAGAGGCAAATACATTGGGAAGCAATTCCTAGAAAGAGGTAATTGCGCACAAAAGGAAAAATCTATCCTAATGGCAACGTGAACACGGCATCCACTATTTCCCAATTCTGTTATAACCCACAGATCATCAGTTTTCCTCCCAACTCCTTGCCTTCTGAGAAGAATGACTGGACGGATCACATCTTTCGAGATGGCAGATGACAAAGCTCGATGAAATACAGACAACTCAGACTGTAGTCTTCGCTTTAATCCCTAATTTTTGCCTGGATCGCCCTTTCGGGTTTTCAATCCACCGGGATACCCATTTTTGCCTAAGCCGCCCTTGCGGGTTTTCGACTTACCGGGTGTACAAATTCTTTTCATTTTTATCCCTAACTTTTGCCCGAACCTTTTCTTTCTGTTTTTTGGTTCGCCGGGATGCCCATTTTTTGCCTGGACTCTTTTTTCTTTTTGTCCAGCGGGTCAATTTATGCGAAGTATTTTTTGACTACATCTGAGTTGACAGGAGACGGAAAATCTTCACCATCCATAGTTGTAAGCATCAAGGCTCCACCGGAGAAGACCTTCTTCACAACATACGGACCTTCGTAGTTAGGAGTCCACTTGCCCCTGTTATCTGTACCGGGAGGAAGGATCCTCTTCAAAACTAGATCACCAGTCTGAAATGTCCGAGGACGCACTTTCTGATCAAAGGCTCGCTTCATCCTTCTCTGATACAACTGTCCATGGCATACAGCTGCTAGCCGTCTCTCTTCGATAAGGCTCAACTCGTTAAACCTCGTTCGAATCCACTCGGCTTCGTCCAGCTTGACATCCAATAAAACTCTCAGAGAAGGAATCTCCACTTCAACAGGTAGGACAACTTCCATACCATACACAAGGGAGTAAGGGGTTGCCCCGGTCGACGTACGTACTGAGGTACGGTACCCATGCAAAGCGAAAGGCAGCATCTCATGCCAATCTTTGTACGTAACGACCATCTTCTGCACAATCTTCTTGATATTCTTGTTCGCCGCTTCTACAGCACCATTCATCTTCGGTCTGTAAGGAGAAGAATTGTGATGTTCAATCTTGAAATCTTTACAAAGCTCTTTCATCATCTTGTTGTTGAGATTCGAACCATTGTCAGTGATGATTCTCTCAGGAACTCCATAACGACAGATGATTTCTTTCTTGATGAACCGGGTAACCACTTGTTTGGTAACGTTAGCATAGGAAGCTGCCTCCACCCACTTGGTGAAATAGTCAATTGCAACCAAGATGAAGCGATGTCCATTCGAAGCAGTAGGCTCAATCTTCCCAATCATATCAATGCCCCACATGGCAAACGGCCAAGGCGAATTCATGACATTCAGCGGGCTTGGTGGTACATGCACCTTATCAGCATAGATTTGACATTTATGGCACTTCCGAGCATACTTGAAACAATCGGATTCCATAGTCATCCAGTAATAACCCGCTCTCAACAATTTCTTAGCCATTGCATGTCCGCCGGCATGAGTACCGAAGGAACCTTCATGAACTTCCTGCATTAACATGTCTGCCTCGGGTCTGTCCACGCATCTGAGCAAGACCATGTCAAAGTTTCTCTTATACAACACATCATCCTGATTCAAATAGAAGCTTCCCGCTAGCCTCCTCAGGGTTTTCTTGTCATTCTTCGACGCACCTTCAGGATACTCCTGAGTCTTGAGGAAGTTCTTGATGTCGTAATACCACGGCTTCTCATCAATCACAACAGACTCGGCTGCAAACACATACGCAGGCCTCTCAAGTCGATTCACCGCCACATGTGGCACATGATTCCACCAATGAACTTTGATCATGGAAGACAAAGTCGCCAAGGCATCAGCCATCTGATTCTCATCCCGGGGGACATGATACAACTTCACCTTCTTGAAGAACGTCAGTATTCTTCTGGTGTAATCTCTATACGGAATCAAATGCGGCTGATTCGTATTCCAATCTCCATTGACTTGATTGACCACTAGAGCGGAATCTCCAAATATATCAAGAGTTTTGATCCTCAGATCAATGGCTTCTTCTATCCCCATGATACAAGCCTCATACTCAGCTTCGTTGTTGGTGACGTCAAACGTCAATCTGGCAGAAAAAGGTATATGAGCACCTTTAGGATTGATCAATACTGCCCCAACACCGTTACCATTCATATTCACAGCCCCATCAAACATCAGTGTCCATTTGTCATCCGGGTCCGGTCCTTCCTCGACAAGAGGCTCTTCGCAATCTTTCATTTTAAGATACATGATGTCTTCATCAGGGAATTCAAACATCATAGGCTGATAATCTTCAATCGGTTGCTCGGCGAGGTAGTCTGACAGAATACTACCTTTGATGGCCTTTTGTGACGTGTACTGAATATCATATTCTGTTAAAATCATCTGCCAACGGGCAACGCGTCCGGTGAGAGCTGGTTTCTCAAAGATGTACTTCACTGGATCCATCTTAGAAATCAATAAGGTAGTATGGTTCAACATATACTGCCTCAGTCGGCGAGCAGCCCAGGCCAAAGCACAGCAAGTTTTCTCGAGCAGTGAATATCGTGTTTCACAGTCGGTAAACTTTTTGCTAAGGTAGTATATGGCATGCTCTTTTCGACCAGACTCGTCATGCTGTCCCAATACACACCCCATCGAGTTCTCAGTCACTGACAGGTACATTATCAGAGGTCTCCCTGGAACTGGAGGAATCAGGATTGGAGGTTTCTGTAAATACTCTTTTATCTTGTCAAATGCTTTCTGACAATCATCATTCCACTTGATCGCCTGATTCTTTCTTAGCAATTTGAAAATTGGTTCGCACGTGGCCGTTAGATGAGATATGAACCTTGCAATGTAGTTCAATCTCCCTAAAAACCCACGGACTTGCTTCTCCGTTTTCGGTTCAGGCATCTCTTGAATAGCTTTGACTTTCGCTGGATCAACCTCAATCCCTTTCTCACTGACAATGAAGCCTAAAAGCTTCCCTGATCTCACCCCAAACGTACACTTGTTCGGATTCAACCTCAGCTTGAACTTTCTCAACCGGTCAAACAGCTTCTGCAAATTAACCAGGTGCTCCTCTTCCGTCTGCGACTTTGCAATCATATCATCTACGTACACTTCAATCTCTTTGTGCATCATGTCATGAAAGAGAGTCGTCATTGCCCTCTGATAGGTAGCACCAGCATTCTTTAGCCCAAATGGCATCACCTTATAGCAGAACGTGCCCCAAGGTGTAATGAATGTCGTCTTTTCCATATCCTCTGGCGCCATCTTGATCTGATTATATCCAGAGAAACCATCCATGAAAGAGAATACCGAGGATTGAGCCGTATTATCAACCAATACATCAATGTGAGGTAATGGGAAATCATCTTTCGGACTCGCTCTATTCAAATCCCGGTAATCAACACACATTCTGACTTTACCATCCTTCTTCGGCACAGGAACGATGTTGGCCACCCATGGGGGATAACTTGTAACAGCCAAAAAACCTGCATCCCACTGCTTCTGAACCTCTTCCTTGATCTTAGTTGCCATATCAGGACTCGTTCTGCGAAGCTTCTGCTTGACCGAAGGACATCCTTCTTTAAGAGGTAATCGATGCACCACAATGTCTGTATCCAAACCAGGCATATCTTGATATGACCAAGCGAATATCTCCACATATTCTCTCAGCATCTCAATCAACCTCCTCTTGACAGAGTCCTCTAAAACAGCCCCAATCTTGATTTCTCTTTTGCGTCCTCAGTACCCAAGTTAACAACCTCCAACTCCTCCTGATGAGGTTGGATGACCCTTTCCTCCTGCTTCAGCAATCTGACCAATTCTGCAGGGAGTTCACAGTCTTCCTCACTCTCCTCTTCAGCTTGGTAGATGGGATTGTCGAAATCATACTGAGCCATAACAGAACTGTTCATAGTGAATGCCATAAGATCGCTTCTGCATGTTTAATGCTTTGTTTTAGAAAAAAGAGTTCAATAAAGTCACAAAAAACAAAAACATTGCCATTTTTATTGTTTTTGAAAAAAAGATGAAAACAAAAAAATAGAAAGACAGGGATCACAAAGTTTGATTTCAAAAAATGTCCTTCATTAATGATAATCATTAAAACATGATGAGGCCCTACAATGAATCACTACGCCTTGGGCAGAACGTAGGATTTTCATGCAAAAATGACAAAACAACAGAAAATTACTTTGTCAGAAGAGTAACTTGAACCACTTCTTCAGCCGTCCAATTGTTGATAGACCCCCCTGGTGCAAACGGGCGAACCCAGTTGTCCAAATCACAATCACTGTCACAGTCTTCACTACCGGTTGCAGAGACGTCGCCATGATTCATCAGCCCAGCGCTGGTAAAGGTACTCGGACCCGCTTGACCATTCTGCTCTGCTTGGAGAGGCTCGTAACCAACACCAAATTTGTCTTCTTTAACCGGCAAATCCACCATCTTGCCCCAGCCTTCAGCTTTGCCAGAATCAACAACCTCCTTAGCCTGCTTGTAAGAAGTAATTGAAGCACCTGGCTTCCTCTGCTCAGCGTACGCCACTTTCTCAAGAGCCACAGTCTCAAACGCCTGGCATAAGGTTTCGTGGATCTCGCCATCCACCTCAACATATTTGAACGAGGATAGATGACTTACCAGAATCTCTTCTTCACCGCACACGGTCACAATCTGACCGTTCCAGACATACTTGAGTTTTTGATGGAGAGTCGACGAGACTGCCCCTGCTGCATGAATCCATGGACACCCCAATAAACAACTATAGGCGGGCTGGATGTCCATAACATAGAAGATGATGTCGAATACCTCAGGACCTATCTTCACAGGCAAGGTAACTTCCCCACACACAGAACGTTTGGATCCGTCGAAAGCACGAACGATCAAGTCACTGGGAGTAAGCACAAACCCTTCCACATCAATCTTCTTCAGAATCTGCCTAGGCAGCACATTCAGCGACGACCCGGTGTCTACCAATACGTGAGACAACACTGCCCCCTTGCACTCCATGGTGATGTGCAAGGCTTTGTTATGGTTTCGCCCTTCAGGCGGTAAGTCCAGGTTGGTGAATCCTACGCCATGCCTGGTGCTCACATTGGCCATCACACCCTCCAGTTGATTGACAGAAATCTCCTGAGGCACATAAGCCAGATTCAACATCTTCAGCAAGGCATTACGGTGTGCCTCAGAGCACATCAACAGTGAAAGTATAGAAATCTTGGACGGAGTTTGATTCAACTGATCTACAATCTTGTAGTCACTCTTCTTGATTATCTTCATAAACTCCTCCACGTCCTTCTCAAATGACCCCTCGGGCGCTTCCTTCTGGACAGGCTCTTCCTCAACCACAGCTTGCTTACCCTTTGCTTTGGCGAGAGCCTCAGCATTATTGTCCCTCAAAGGCTGCGGTGCGAACAGACGACCGCTTCTGGTAAAACCTCCTGGACCCCCTACATTATCCACAGCCGGACCAACAGTTGCAGGAACTCTATTCGGTAAACCAATTGTCACTGGAGCTTGATTCACTGGTCTCGTCTGACTTTCAGCCCTTCTGTTACTGCGGTAAGCATTATCATACTTCCACGGCACGGCTCTACTATTCTCAACAACCCTTCTTCCAGACGCAACGATAGTAGTCGGAGCACTGATGGTTACTGGAACGGGAATGGTAACTGGGGTACCATTCGTTGCAGGTGCACTAACGACCCTTTGTCCACGTTCTTCAGACGGTTTAAAGTAAATGGTGATAGTTGACACTGTTCCACGATCTTTTACAGCCCTACTGAATTGCAAACAACCCTCATCCATCATACCCTGGATACCGGCCCTTAACGGTCGCAGCCATTCTCAGATTCTGCACAGCCCAAACAATCCTCATCACAGCCCGGTAGACACCCCCATTCAGCAGACGGCCCTTCACAACTAACAGAGAAGTTGAACATCATCAACATTAACAACCAGATCTTCAGCTTCTTTCCCCTCAATATTGTTCACTCTATGCCCACCATGCTGAGGCATAGGGTTGTTTACGACGTTAGGCACTGGAGCGAAGTTGATTGCTTTGGCATCGATCAAATCTTGAACCTTGTGCTGGAGAGCCCGACACTTCTCAGTATGATGCCCTGGTGCCCCAGAGTGAAAGTTACAACGGACGTTGGCGTCGTACCCAGGAGGCAATACTGTAGGCGGAGCCATTGTACGCAACTCAACCATCCCCAACCTGAGTAATTCGGGCAGCAGCTCGGCGTACGACATGGGTATCGAATCAAAACGTCGATCAGGCATCCTTTGTTTGGGCTGATACGGACGTTGTGGTTGTTGTTGTTGTTGCGGTGGTTGAACTCTTTGTTGTTGTTGTTGACGAGGCTGAGGTGTCGGAATGGTCACTGCGGTAACTTGACGGTATTCACTTCTGTTCTGATCTCTGCGGTGTTGAACAGCATTAGTTTCACCCTCTCTTCGACGAGGTGCCCCAGCAAATGGCTTCTTAGAAGAAGAGGAACCAGCATCTTGGATCTTCCCAGTTTTAATCAAACTCTCAGTCCTCTCTCCACAAATGACAACATCAGAAAAACTACCGAATGGGCAGCTCCCCATCCGGTCCATAAACACACCCTGAAGAGTACCGATAAACATATCTGTCAACTCCCTCTCCAGCATAGGGGGTTGAACTCTAGCAGCCAGTTCACGCCACCTCTGGGCATACTCCTTGAAGCTCTCATTGGATTTCTGACAAAGACTCTGCAGCTGAGTCCGGCTGGGTGCCATGTCCATGTTGTGTTTGTATTGCCTCAAAAAGGCCTCACCCAGATCCCTCCAGCAGCGGATAGAATCTCTCTTCAATTCCATGTACCAGTCCAAAGAAGCCCCAGATAGACTATCTTGGAAAAAATACATCCACATCTTTTCATCATCGGTATACGCAGAGATTTTTCGATAATAAGCCTGCACATGGGTGCGAGGGCAAGAAGTACCGTTGTATTTATCGAAGGACGGTGCTTTGAACTTGTGAGGGATTCTCAAACCTTCCACCAACCCCATATTGGTAACATCAAAACCGAGAGAATTCTGACATTCCATAGCACGGATCTTCTCAGCAAGAGCCTCAACTTTGCGGTCTCTCTCATTAACCCTTCCCAGAACGTCTTCGTCTTCACTGAGCAGAGAGAACATATCCTCTTGTCTGTCAACAATCGGAACAGGATTACGGGCCGGAGCACGGACTACTCTGGCATTAGCGGCATCTGGAACAATAGGTTGACCGTTGATTCGAATACCCCCCAACTCATCACCTACAGCATAGTTGTTGATGGGTACAGCAGCAGCAACATTGTTATCATTGACTGGGCCTCCCTCTGGCGGAGCATGGTTGACCGGTGGATTTGCAGCCTCTTGTCTCTGAACCATGGCTCGAAGCTCTTCTTGACCTTGCGCAACCCCTTGCATCATATTCATAAACTGGGCCATGCTAGCCTTCATCTCAGCCAACTCTGTTTGAAATTGATCCATACTTCTCTGTTGATTCAGTCTTGTTGAGTAGCGGTGCGGACGTTGATCAGCTATCCTGCCTGAACAGGAACCAAGAGTGAGAAGTCACGACCAAGAACACCTGTTATGCAAAATGATATGAGTATGATGCTAATGATGCATATGATGCACATGATATGTTCATTCCTCAGGCATTCAAAGAGCCTGACCCATCCTGAAAAGATGGCAACTTGCAGCAACAAGAGAACAAACAGATACAAGGGAAATGAGAACAACAGGGAAATACTGACAACCTTATCCATACATAAGGGCAAAAAGGTCAATACCACCGAGTCAACAGAAAATTCGCATAAACAGAGTACAAAGAAATGAATCCCATCCAACAAGCCTGGAGGTGATTCTCAACAATGAAGATCCAAAGACGGAGTACAAACAAATGAATCCCATCCAACAAGCCTGGAGGTGATTCTCAATAAAACACAAACAAAGACACAAACTAAAACAGACGGTCTTCTGGAATGAGGGTCTTCAGGTAATGGCACTGGTCTATCAACAGCGTGCATTCTGAACATTCTGGTAGAGGGGTAATCTTCTCCTTCAACTGTCTTCTGAGCTCCAAGACTTCTCCTCCAAGATAGTCCTCTGATTTCTGTCTCAACTCCATCTCCTTCTTCAACTGAGCGTCTTTGTCTCTGAGTTGCTTCTCTAGGTCTCTGATCTTCTTCTGATAGTTGGCTTCTGCTCTCTGCAGTCTCAAGCGCTCCCTATGCTCCTCATCCAACATAGACTCTATCTCCTCATATGATCTCTTCTTGCTCCTTGCTCTGCTAGCATCTTCTCCTTGCACTTCCCTGAGTTGATGGGCCATGTGCAACCTATCAGCTTTAGCTTTGTATAACTCCATATGGGTGTCTTGCTCCTTCTCCCTCAACCGACGACTCTCCATCAGAGCTTGCTTATAGTGCTCAGCAGGCACACTATCAGCAAGAATCAAGGGTGGTTGCTCTTGCAACGGTTCCATCCTATCGTAGGGTAGCAACAAAGTTTCCACTCTCTTCTTTACCCAATCAGTGTAATCAGGCATGGCTATGGCAAACTTCTTCCCTAAGACGGATCCATCTCTGACACCAATGGACTTCCAAGCTCTTCCAATCTGCTCCAACCTAACAGGGTCATCCTTCTTCTCAAAGTACACACTCTCAGCTATCTCAGCTTCAAGTGGTCTTCTACTCATAACAAAACCTAACTGGCGAAGAGAAAGAACTGGATTATAATTTATACAACCCTTGGTCCCCACGAGTGGCACATTCCGGAATTCTCCACAGCTCATAATAACATTCTTCACATTCATCCGGTAAGATTGCCATCTGATGTCATAAGAGGTGAGCGACATGACCCTCTGAGTCCACTTGAGAGTGCTCTGAGTGTCCACAAAGGGTCCACTACCAGGCAGGAGTGACATGAACCATCTAAACAGGAGAGGTAGACAGCACCTGATGGCTCCACCCTTACCATGCCTACTGTGGATGGCATAGTAAGTATCAGCTAACAAGGTGGGGACTGGATTTCCTCTGATGAAAATGCTGATGGCAGCATGGTCAACAAAATTTGGCATACTGGGAAATAGGATGATTCCATATATCAAGGCGGCAAGCTGTGCGTGAAAAGCTTCCCAATTTCCCTTCTCTGCTTCATCTCTGGCTATTCTCAGAAGAAACTTCAACGGCAGACCCACAACTCCCCCACTGGGCTTCCAATTATCACAAACTTCCTTAACACTCAACCGGAGAGCTCTGGCAACAACCTTAAAGTCAACCTCCTTTGGTACGTCCAAGAAAGGAACCTGATGCTGAATCGGGATGCTCAACAGTATAGAATACTCCTCGAGAGTAGGTGCTAACTGGTAATCTTGGAACGTGAAACATCTAAGC
Organism: Lathyrus oleraceus; assembly: GCF_024323335.1. Classification (NCBI taxonomy): domain Eukaryota; kingdom Viridiplantae; phylum Streptophyta; class Magnoliopsida; order Fabales; family Fabaceae; genus Lathyrus; species Lathyrus oleraceus. Next base: position 466,137,962 of record NC_066582.1, read on the forward strand.
TCCGGGTCATAGAACTGAAGAAGTGTCTGCAACGGCACCGGGTCAACTACTGTCTTCAATACTGTCAGGATATCCCCATACTGATTCACGAACCCCCCCAGACGATCACTGGTCACAAGACTGCCCAACTCAATCAGAGGCGTCAAAGGCTCCCGGTGAAAAACGTAGATACAAGTCTTCCGCTTCGGCTCTGGGACTGTTGCCATCTCTATCGGCGAATCAAACTCTGGAATGTACCTGAGAAATGATATGCATGCGGAGGTTAGTTTTTTTTTCTTTCTCTTTTTTTTTTCTTTTTTTTTTTCCTTTTTTTTTTTTTGCGTATCTTTTTGAAAATAAATATGCTATGATGCACATGATGCAGACACAACTGGCCGGCGGTGCATCTCTGATCACAAAGTCGAAGCTTCGGTCTAAACTCAGAACCCAAATCCAACTTGAAAACCCAAGGTCAACTGAATATACTGTTGTCTGAACCCAAAGTCACCAACAGAACCATAAGTCACCAACAGTACCTGTAATGATGAACCCTTCCCCACTCACGGGTGTAGTCTAGGCCAGGGTAAGGTCAAGAGAAACGCAGGATAAACAACCCTTTCAAGAATATCATCCTGTGCACACCCGATGTATGCACCGATAATACCCCATCAGAGTCTGAACTGCTCGTGATATCAATGTTCCGCTAAGTGGCGTACACCACCCGCTTCCCATGAATCACTCTATTCCTAGGTTTCCTAGATTTCACTCATGGTCTGGGTATTGGACCTTTTACCTCAACTGACTCCCACCCCACAAAGAAAAACAGACAACCAGCCAGGAAGAATCAATAATGAATATGAATGCAAACATTAATGCACACAATAAATGCAAACAATAAATGAAATGAACAAATAATGAATGCAATAAATAAACACAGCACAAAGCAACCAAAACCCTAACCTAGAGAGCGCTAGGAGAGACTCGCTCAGGGAAGATGGACCAGCACAGGTCAACTTCTCTACATCCCCAACAGAGTCGCCAGCTGTCGCATCGCGCGAAAAACCGGCGGGAAAGAAAGAACAACAGAGCCGCCACCGTGCGTTATTTATCCCAAAAGAGGGAAAGGAAACGCTCAGAGTAAACCTAAGAAAGAACATGGTCTCGCAACCAAAGAGAATGGGTTCGGGAGTCGGTTATGCGAAGGGAAGGTATTAGCACCCCTACGCATCCGTAGTACTCTACGGGATCCACGCACAATAGGAAAGAAAAATGGTTGCTAAACACCGCTCACACACACACACTGGCTGAAAGAGACACAAGAAAACAGACTGAAACTGACTCGGCAGGATACCGCATCCTGGGCCTACTTAGTCTATCAGGCATAGACATCAGAGTCGAAGTAGTTCGGACTGGGGAAACGACACATGCTCGCTAGGATATCGCATCCTATGCATACGTATCTTCTCGGACGAGAGAAGAATCAGAGCATTCGTAGCTCGGCTGACACGCACACAAACAAACACTGGCAGAGGCAAACATGGAGCCTGAATGCCAATCACTGGACTTACATCAGCATCCGAACCAAAACACACACACACTGGAACCCAAATGCCACTCGATGGACTTACATCAGCTTCCAAGCACACAACAACACAACAAGTTAATAGGGAGTCGGGGACTCGGGCCTATAACTATCAAGCACACTCTCAAACAGACAGACAACAGATTGCTAAGGAGTCAGGCACTCGAGCCTAGCAACTGTCAAACAACACACACAAAAGAAGAAAAAGGGCGCCCGGAGAGATCAGCTCAATCTCCTGCCTACATACTTCATCTGGTATGAAGATCAGGGCGATGTAGTTCCCCTACAGAGGGATAGAGGACTAGCCTAACCAGATAACAGAGGGAGACACAACTAGGGAGACTACGACTCGAGCCTAGATGTTATCATGCAGATCATCCCTAAGTTAAGGTTTCTAGCTAACTGGCACAGGGAGCCAGACTATCCTAAACATGACTTGCACAGGAAGCAAGCCACACACACGCTTAACTTGCACAGGAAGCAAGCCAAGCAAAACCTAACTTGCACAGGAAGCAAGCCAAACAATCCTAACTTGCACAGGAAGCAAGTCAAACAATCCTAACTTGCACAGGAAGCAAGTCAAACAATCCTAACTTGCACAGGAAGCAAGTCAAACAATCCTACAAGCACGGATAGCACACACTATACACAAGCAAGTGGCTCAAACAAGGGTTAGGTTTTAGTCGAGGGGTCATATCAACCTCAACAAACAAACCTCTGGAACTGGGTAAATGTTGCTCTTAACCTTGCCATTGAGAGACTAAGGTGAAGCAGATGAAAGGTGAGTGAAGATGAGACTTCACAGCTCTTATCCCTGGCCTGGGAGAGCTCAAGACAAGAATGTGTGGGTTCAGAAAGTGGGAACCCTTCTACACATTTGATACTGACTCAACTGTGCAATTGCACAAGATCTTGGGTTTTTATCTGTAATGCATCAACACAGTGGTGTGAGCAAAACAGAAGACACACTGAATAGCAGGGGATAGGTTGCTTATCCCTTGGTTCTGCCAATTGCCTCTTCACTTAGGAGGTCTTTGACTCTATGCAAGGACAAAATTAAACAATCACAAACATTGCCTCTTAAGGAGGACTTCAGACAGTTGCCTGGCCAAGTAACAGGCCAGGTCTTCCAGACTACATGAAGATAGAAAGGTATACCTCAATGCAAATTGCTTATCAAGCAAAGCAAAGCAAAGTTCACAAGGAACTAAAAGCAACTAAAGTACCTGAAATCAGTCAAGCACGGTTAGTATACAAGTCAAAGTTAAATCAGGATGAAACAGAGGTTAACAGTCAGCACAAACAGATAAATGTGCAATGCATAAAGTTCAAGGCATGTGAGCCAAGCAACCTACAAAACAAACAAGTTAGACAATGATAATCAAGCAAGCTCAATCAAATTGTAATGATCTCTTTGAAGCATTTGTAGCTTAACCTGAAAACATAAGCTCAAAAGTGAGTAACAGGACCACTAGGGCAAGCCTAGGGTCAAAAATGAATGAGAAAGTCAAAACAGCAAGTGGCAAGTATCCAAAATCATGTTCAAACAATCAAGAAACAAAACCAATTGGTTTCATGTTTATATCATGCATCATCATCATTTCATGAACAATTTAGGTCAAGGCATGGCATTTAGAAGCTCATAGAAGTCAACAGCAAGACTTAACTCAAAAGCAATCTTAAACATTTCCAAAAATCACCAAATAAATCATGACCAATCACAACCCACAGCATGGTAAGCATGTCAAATTTCATCTCATTTGGACAAGTGGAGGGCAGTCAATGAAAATCAGAAAGTCAAAGCAATTTTGAACATGCTCAATGAAGTCAACCAAACATACATCAACTTGGAAAAATCATAAGTCAGAGATGGTGTATGATAAATGAATGGGACTAAAACCATGGCAAAGATGAGGATGTCTAGTTATCTCATGTAAAATTTCATGTCCATCTAATAAAGTATGAGAATTTCACAAATGAAATGGGAACAAGTGTCACAAAAAGTCAACATTTGACTAAGCAGGGGAGAAAATCTCAAACAATTAGGAAATGCCACAAATAATTCCAAGAAAATTCACATGTAAACTAGACATACAAGAGTAGGTTCATGCAAAAAATAAAATCATTTGGAGGTCAAGAAGCATGGTAATGAAAATCATGAAGTTGGACATCAATGGTGTGACACAAATTGTCACACCCTAATTCAAAAAATCATATCTCACAAACCAGCAATGATAAATTCACAAACTCTACACCAAAATCACCATGAGTGTGTCTAGTTTAAGCACAAAAAATTTGGGAGCCATTGGATACATTCTCATCATTTCACAAACGTTTTGGCAAAGTGTACAAAATATGCATACATGTCACAAACCAATATGCCAAACAAAAACAATCCATCAAAAAATTCTGGAAAAAATGTGATAAAAAAGTAGAGATCATGATTGACATGATGCAAAAAACCCCATGAAATTTGGATTAAAATTGGATGCACAATGATTTTTGGAAGATTGGTATCAAAAATGAAATAATTATTGAAATGAAAATGAATTAATATTGAAATTAAATGGTCCGAATGGCATTTGTGTAATTAAGGCAGTCACTAAATGGGACGACGTCGTTTAGGGCTAGCAAACGAAATGTTTTTATTGGTTATGGAGGCACGGGTACAGTAACAAAGCCAGCAAAACAGAGAAACAAGGCAAATGCATTCTGGGCTGTAACTTAGGGTTTTCAACAGTACTGTTCATCATCAATGATGAACAAAAATCCCAGAAATGGGAATCAAATATACCATCATGATCAGCACACAACACACAGTCCAAATCCATCCATGGTTTTCATTAAATCGAGCTGGACAATAAGAAACAAGCAAAACAAGTTTGAACCATCCATCTTCATTTCAACATAACTCGACCATTACTCAACCATTTTTAAAAATACAAAGTGCAGTGTGATCAGGGAAAGGTGATCTACAAAGTGTGTATCATGGTTTTGCAAATGAAGAAGTTCGAAATTTTACCAAATTGGATGCACAGTGGTGATTCCCATGTTGTTTGGCTTCCTTTGCTCGAAACAGCTGCTCCCTAAGGTCCCAAATGATGAATGATGAAGAAGGCTTGGCTTGGAAAGGCTTGAAATGGCTTCACACCTGGACTGTCATGGAAGATGTCCTTTGTAGCAGTCAGGCAAGGGGCTCTTACAGTTGAAGAAAGGAGTTTAAAAGAGGTTCAACATGTTGCTTGGATGTAGAAAAAAACCATGGCCAGGCTCAGTTCTTTGGAGGTTTGTTGACTGGTTTTTGAAAATGCAAAAGATGAAGTTTTTAGTGAATGAGAGAACAAGGTATTTTCTGTGTTAGATGGTGGCTGCCACTTGTTCAGAATGATGGAATGGTGGTGAAACAACCAAGGCCAGGCTCAGGTTCTTTGGTGTTTTTGGACAGAGTTTGAAAAGTGCAAGAATGGAGTCTTTTAGAGAATGAATGAGCAATGGTTGGTCTGTGATATGGTGGCTGTTACTGAGGTTTTTCAGTGACAGAAAATGAAGTTTTGATTTTCTGTTTGCTGTTGCTTGGATGAAGAAAACCAACCAAGCTTGCTTAGGTTACTTGAGGTTTTTGGAAGATTTTGAGAAAATGGCCAAGAAATGAGTTTTAGCATGAATGAGAGAACCATGTTTTTTCTATGTTAGATGGATGCAATTGATGCTGCTGCTACTGGTTTCATTTTTGACAGAAAATGCTATTAAGATTTTCTGTTTTGGTGTTGTTTTTTTTTTGTTTTTGGACAGAACCAAGAATCAAGTCTTTAGCCTGAGTGAAGTTGGTTGTGTTATGGCTGCAAGTAGTGTTCACCATTGACAGAAAGTGATCATCCATACCTCTGTTGTTTTTGTGGTACAAGGCATGGCTCATGGAAGTATGGAGTAGCATGGGTGAAAATGTACCTTCTTTCCAAATTTCAAGCAACTAAGTATGGATACATGTACTACATAGAATGGGCTTGCAAGCATGACCAAAACCAAATTTCTGAGCTATTTTAATTGGCCAAATGGAAAAAAAATGATTATATCAAAAAGTCAACCCTAGGTCAAACTTGCATTAAAATGAGACAAGTCAAAAAATGCCATTTTGATTGGTGAAGTTTTGGCTCATGAAATTTATATTTTTGGAAAGAGGGGATCAAATGTGACTTGTAGGAAAAAACCCCACCAAAATTGGCCAAATGGTTTGAGAGATATGGCCTTTTGAAGTTCAAGAATTTCTGAAATCGATTCGATCATATCTTGCCAACCACACATGGGAATTGAGAGTTCTTGGACTTTTTGGAAATGGGAGAACAAGATCTTCAACTTTCATGTTGGGCAAAAATTCATTTGAAGCTTGTATCATGATGTAAGTTTGAGGATCAAGACTTTCCATTTTTGGTAAGTTTCAGTTACAGGTCCAGTTTCCATTTTTGGAAATTTCTGATCTGGCTTCAAATTCTTCCATGATGGTGTTTGACATGATATATGAGGACTATTTGGACATGAATAAGATCTCTCAAACCATTTTCCATCAACAAATCACTGATTAAATGAACAGTTGACCAACAGTTGACTTTTCTAGGGTTTTGGATGACTGAACCTCTTCTGGTGAATTCCAAACCCTAATTCCTTGAGAACTTGACTTCAAATGATGTCCCAAGACATATGAACTCTTGATTAATGAGCATGGTGCCCAAATTCCACAAGAATGGCCACCATCCACTGCTTTGACTGACTGTTGATTGTCTAGGGTTCTTTGCCTGACTGTGCATGAACTGATGACTTCTGAACATCCAATCCTTGACCAAAACACTTCAAATGGATCCCCAAGTCATGTGAACATGTTAGACCAACCCTAGGGCCTTGGCTCCTTGAGAATTGTGCTTGCTTGCTTGGTTGACTGATCTCCTGATCAGTTTGACCTAATTCCTTGATTGGCTTGCACTTGAGGCAATTGGGACAATGCAATGCTATGCAGTGGACCATGATATGCTATGACCTAATATGAAAATGTATGTACAATGATAGGTGCAAATTTGAGGTGCTACAGATGTGTCCCAGAGGAAGAACAAAGGGACATCCTTAGAGCTTGTCATAACTCAGAATATGGAGGACAATTTAGCAGAGATAAAACATCAACAAAAGTCCTCCAGTATGGGTTATACTAGCCTACGCTATTCAAAGATGCCCAAGGGATAGTGAAAGAATGTGATAGATGTCAGAGAACAGGTAACATATCAAAGAGAACTCAGATGCCTCAGAATGCCATGTTAGAGGTAGAACTGTTCGATGTATGGGGAATAGACTTTATGGGACCCTTTCCACCGTCCTTTAGAAAGCATTATATTATGGTCCCTGTTGACTATGTGTCAAAATGGGTGGAAGTCGTGGCATTACCCACGAATGATGCTAAAGTGGTGGTCGGTTTCCTAAAAAATTACATCTTCACTCGGTTTGGGGTGCCAATGGCACTAATCAGTGAAGAAGGTACCCATTTTCTGAACAAGTTGATGGAGAATCTGTTAAGGAAATACAGTGTAAAGCATAAAATTGCCACACCGTATCATCCGCAAACAAGTGGATAAGTTGAAGTATCGAATTGGCAGATAAAGAAGATTCTGGAAAAGTCAGTCAGCACATCGCCAAAGAATTGGTCGATCAAGTTAGAGGATGCACTATAGGCATACAGAAAAATGTTCGAAACCCCCATAGGTATGTCCTCTTACCAACTGGTCTATGGTAAAGCATGTCCTTTGCCGCTCGAACTCGAGCACAGGGCATTCTGGGCTACCAAATTCCTAAACTATGAGCTTTCCAAAGCGGGGAAATCCCGGATTCTTCAACTACATGAGCTAGAAGAATTTAGGAATCGAGCATATGAAAATTCAAAGATATACAAAAGAATAAACAAAAACATGGCATGATCGACACATTTAGAAGAAAGAACTTCAAGAAGGATAACTGGTGTTATTATTTAATTCCAGGTTGAAGTTGTTCCCTGGAAAACTAAGGTCGAGATGGTCAGGACCTTTTGTGATACACAAGTTATTCCCACATGGAGCCATTGAGCTTAGAAACCCATCAAATGGAGACACGTTTAAAGAAAATGGGTAGAGAGTTAAGCCGTACCTACAAGGGCTGCAGGGTGGTCTAATAGAGAAACACCGTCTTACCTGAGAAGAGGGACGACCGTCGAGCCATGCGACGTTAAACGAAGCGCTTCGTGGGAGGAAACCCACACAATTTTAAGTCTAATCAGTTTGCGTGTTTTGTGTTTTTTCTTTTTTTTTTGTAGGTTTACATAGTGCTCTGCACAAGAAGGGAAAGGCACTCCAATAAATATATAAGTCATATTGAACGGAAGGACGATACCTGAGGAAAAAATGAATGAAAAGTCTGAAAATTGGGAAAAATAGCAGTCTGACACGGGCGCCCGTGTCAGCTAACACAGCCCGTGTCAGGGCCATGGAAAAAGACTGGAATGTGAGAAAAATCGTGGTCTGACACGGCCACCAGTGTTAGCTGACATGGCCCGTGTCAATAGCACTAAAGGGTGACATTTTTTTTACTTGTGGCAGTGGCCTGGCACGGCCACCCGTGTCAACTGACACGACCTGTGTTAAGAAGCCTATAACGGTCACCTTTGGATAGTGGCCTGACACGGGCGACCATGTTAGCTGACACGGCTCGTGTCAGGCAGACGAAATTCAATTTTTTTTGAAAATTTTGAAAATTTTTGTGGGCCTCCTAACCTTAATTACCCACTAACCACTCATTACCCACCCATATCCATTCCCCAAAATCAGATTTTCACCACTCATCACTCATTCTCTCCCATATTTTCATTTTCCTCACTTTTCCTCTCAAATATTCTTCAACCTCAATTAAAACCCTTCAACTAAAGCTTCCATCTTTACCACCTCCACTACTCTATAGCCAAAACCCCCTTCCCGACTCTTGCTCCATTTTCCGCCCTCGTCCTAACCACGATTTCATATTTTTCTAATTCCAAATCCAAAATTTTGATTTTTTTGCAGGTCCAAAATGCCCCCGAGAAGGATTTTGAAAGGAAAGCAACAACTGGCCGAGACATCGAGGCCACGAAAGAGACTCATCCGGAACCCGAATTCACACAACATTCTCTTTGACAATCCAGAGCAAGAGAAGTGGTATAAAGTTCATCGGAAATGAAAGCTCACACCTACCAGGTATATGTTCGAGCAAACCTTGAATGCTTTAGGTCTGAAAATTGAAGTGGACAGGATGTTCCACGTATTAGGGATGCTGGAATTTATAAGTCTTGAACCGCCGACTTATGAGCGCATCACGCTAGGATTTTTAAGCACACTGGAATTCCAACTCGAAAAGAGGTGGATTAACACAACCAGGTATTATTTTGGTACTTTACGTTTTCGTATGTTCAATAATTATCATGAATTGTCTGTGGAAGAATTGGCAAGGATCCTCCGACTCCCGCTGTACGGACCGAGGGAGGTCCCAAAGGGGTTTTCTCCAAAATATTTCTAGATTGCCATCACTGGGAGGACGGATTACACCTCAAAGGGTGTTAAAGCCTCCTACATCTAGAACACGTTTTTTCGCTATGCCTAGAAAGACTTGGCATACACTCTGTTCGGACGGGGTGATAGCACGGGTGTGACAACTCAGTGGGAGTTGTTTTTCATGTACTCAATGGCGTAAAAACAGGCCATCAATGTTGCTGCCTTTGTAGCTGATTATCTGGGAAGAGTTGGCCGGGCGGACTCTGGGGGTATCTTTGTTAGAGGCATGATTACCCAGATCACAAAGCATTTCAAGTATCATGCAGTTTTACTTGAAGACACCCCAGTGGCAGGTAAGACCAAAATTGATATGGCAACTTTGATACAGCAAAGTATGATTTTCGTTACACCCACTTACTATTTTGTTCTAATTCATAGAAGGTTTACTATGGCTCTTCCTGATTCGGACAGAGTAAGTATTACTGACTATGCAAATTGGTTATATGTGAGTGCTAACCCCGATATTGAGGAAGACTACGATGCTGAGAACTTTGTTGCAGATGAGTAGTTTGCAGATGAACAGGTTACGGATGCAGCAGAAGCCGAAAAGGAGGAGCCTCAGGAGCAGTTTGTACCCCCACCTCAAGAACCTTTCCATCAGGAAGCAGGGTCATCTTCCCTGCCTCCCGGCCAATGGGCCTGGGTACAAATCGAGCTCGGCGACCTGAGAACCGAGAAAACACGGCAAGGCATCGAGCAGGCTCGACAAGGGGTAATGTTGGATGAAATGATCCTTATGATGTGACAATTGATGTTGCATTTTCCACCCCCACCTGCTTAGTAGTGTGCTGTGAGTTGCCTCCTTCGTCCTTATTCGCAAACATTGGGACCAATGTTTAGTTCAAGTGTGGGGGTAGGTTTTATTTTATTTTGCTAGTTGTTTTGTTATTTTACCATTACTACTGTTTTGCATTTTGTTTGTTTTGATTTTAGGGTACGATATGTGCAGGTATTTCAGGTTCGTGGTATTATTGTTGAATTAGGTGATGACCACTAGTGGGAGTGGATGAAATGATCACTCCACTTACCATTGCTTGTTGTGAAGGATCTTCCCAGGAAGTCGATATTGTCGAAGAAAAGATCGGACACAACGTGTAGAGCTTAACTAGCATAAGTTCCTTGTGAATTCCGAAGTAAGCTAGAAGTCACACCATGCTCGAAGTACCGTGGATGCTGTCACACTTTACCAAACAGGGTGAGTCATAAAAGCCAAACACATTTATCATCATGAGTGATATTCAGGTATGTCTTTATCACTCTGAATTTGCATAGATTCTTTGGGATTGTCACTACACATATACACACACTGAGGCACATTGTTTGAATATAAACCCTGAGCCTTTCTAGCCATCCTGTGAATTTTATCTTTTGTTAACCCCATTTGAGCCTGTATCCATTGATTGTTTAACCGCGTAAATTTAACCCGCGGCCCAAACACTTCCTAACCCTGTTCGGAGTCAATATGATATTATCAAGCTGTGTGAAATTCTAAGCTTGGGGTAAACCCCATAAGTATCAAAAACACAGGTGAGTGCGAGAAAAAAATTAAGAAATAACGATCGTCGAAAAAAGAAAGAGAAAACAAAATATACTCGATGGTTCGAAAAGAAGCACTCACCGAAGGAAGAACACTCGGTTGGAAAAAAAAGAGAATTTCAAAGAAAAAAAATTGAGCGATTGAAAAAAAAGAAAAGAAGTAAAATGAATGAACACAGTGAAGAAAATATTGACATTGGCTTTGAACCCAAAACAACTTGTTTTCCCTTTTTTTTACCACACCATAACCCAAGCCCCGTTACAACCCGAAATACCTCAAAAAAGTGTGTGTTGTGTGTAGGTTATATGAAAGGAGAAACTATTCAAACTTATAAGTTGGAATTGCATATTTTGAATTGTGAGTGAAAACACGTTAACCCCGAGAGATTTGGTGAGAATGTGATATAAGCTAACAGGTGAAGCGGTACCTCGATGTGGAAGTGCGATGAAAAACTCACGAGGAAAAGTAGGAACTGTAAAAGGGAGAGTGAAGGCGTTAGTGAAAGGTCTCAGCAGTATTAGGATAAGAATGAAAATTTTGGGAAGCGACACGCTGAGTCGTCTAAGACATTACTTGAATACAAACAATGAGCTAAGTTTGGGGTTGTAATCGGTCACCATTTTCATTGTGTTTTCAATACTTATCCGATAAGAAACCAAGGATTTTGAGACACTGTGCAAGCATTATGGCACTTTCAAAGTCAATTTTAATTCCCGTAAGATATTTTAGCATTTCTATTAATTATCATTTTTACTTTATGTTTTCGCGATTTTATGTGTAGGTTGTCTGCATTTTTGTCCTCCAGGTCCAGGTAGAAGAGTCGAGGGATTCGAGGCAAGACAATGAGGAGTTCTGGCAAGCAAAGAAAGGAAAGGACTCAGTACATGAGACATAACATGGTCACCCGTGTCACCTGACACGACCACCCATGTCACCTGACACGGGTCATGTCAGGCAGAAGACATAACAAGGTTGAATGGACCAAAGGTAGAAGCCTGACACGGCTTGTGTCAGGTCAGCAGGAGGCCGTGTTGCAGTATCTTGGGCATGTCAGGCTGGACAGTGAGCTGACAGGGCCACACGTGTCAGCCCAAGCGTATATTTTGCCCGTTTTTGGGCTTTTTATCGGGCTTGAGCTGCAAGGATGTTTTGGAGATTTCCACCTTTTGCCTAGGGATTTTTCACTATATTATGAGAGTTTCTGCCAAAGAAAAGAATATCTTGGAACAAGGCGAACACAACATTGTCAGACGAGCAAGGATTACAGAGATCAAGGAATTCAGAGAGCGGAAGGTTTTCATGAGCGGAAGCGATTGAAGATCCAAGTCATCCAATTACTTGTAATGTGTATTTTTTATTCTGAATTTGTTTTGAACAATATGAGTAGCTAAACCCCCCAATGCTAGGGGATGTCCCTAATTTAGAATTGTAATGACTATGAGTTTACGATTGCATTTATAATATTGTTTTTACGGTAATCTTTTGATGTGTTTAATGCTTTCTCTTTCGGACTAATCGAGATTGTTGTATGGTTATCAATAAGGCTGGACCGCCATTGATAAGGTTTTCATTAGATTACGCTACAGTAGATATCACCTAGGATTAGGGATACCCTGTATGAATCAGAGCATTCTTGATATACTAAAAGCTTAACTTCACCCGAATTGCCTATGGACATAGAAATTAGGGTAGAATGATTAAAGGTTTTCTCACCAAGGACTTGGGATAAAATACCTTTGAGAACTGGTAGTAGTTGATATTTGTTGATGCAATAGTGACTCAGAGTTTTTACAGGGATACATCATACACTTCCCTAGCATTGTTCCTCATACCTTGCAAACCCTTATTTTTAAAGTATTATTTTCTTTTGCCTTTATTTTTATATTTGAATCTAAAAACCCCCTACTATAGTTTTTGTTTAATTGAACGATGAATTGAACTCAATATTAACTTGCAGTCCTTGAGATCGACATTCGGGGAATTTCCCCTTTATTACTATAACAGGCAAAATAGTAGACTTGTTATTTCTCCGATCAGGTGTCAAAACCAAGAGATGGGGAATGTCTATGAAGGTGTATCTATAAATTATGGTGTCATAACCAAGAACATAAATAAAAGTGGTGTTAAAACCAAGAGATGGGGAATGACCATGAAGATGTATCCCTGAATTGGGTTGTCATAACCAAGAACAAAAATAAAAATGGTGTCAAAACCAAGAGATGGGGAATGACCATGAAGGTGTATCCATGAATTGAGGTGTCATAACCAAGAATAGAAATAAAAGTGGTGTCAAAACCAAGAGATGGGGAATAACTATGAAGGTGTATCCCTGAATTGTGGTGTCATAACTAAGAACATAAATAAAAATGGTGTCAAAACCAAGAGATGAGGGATGAACATGAAGGTGCATCCCTGGATTGTGGTGTCATAACCAAGAACAGAAATAAAATTGGTGTCAAAACCAAGAGATGGGGAATGACCATGAAGGTGTATCCCCGAATTGTGGTTTCATAACCAAGAACATAAATAAAAGTGGTGTCAAAACCAAGAGATGGGGAATGACCATGAAAGTATATCCCTAAATTATGATTACAATGGTGTTTAAACCAAAATGAGAGATAAAAGGAGTCACAGAGCTAGTTGCAGACTTGACAGTGAATTGACTAGAATTGAACTAAAGTCTATGAACAAAGGCAAATACTCTTAGCATCTGGGTGATTCGTCTCGTACTCAGAGATACTCTAGACAAGTGTAGGGAAGATTCCCTCTCATCATTCTCTATTGCTTAAGGCTCATGGCATGCAAGCCTGATCAATGACTGGCAAGTTGTTGAAGCAGTTTCCCAAAGATGCTTGTGGGGATGAGTCAGATGACTGATTTGCTGATGAGATTTGTAGTCCATTGATAGTCTTGTACTTGTTGAGGGACTGATGCTCCAAAGAAACAAAGATAAGTCCCATCAAATGATCAAGGGACTTATGGTCACTTGACAAAGATAAAGGGATAATGTATCAGATGAAATGATCTAGATGATCAAATGAATTTGAACAAGCCAAATCAAAGGAGTGGGATTGATGAACAAAAAAATATGCCTGATCATACAAAACTAGCATAAGGTCTCATTGTTAGGTAGCCCAAGAGAAAGTCATGCGGGTGCAAAGTGTATTATCCTATGTCTCATTGTTAGGTAGCACAAGATAAATCCATGTGTGTGGAATGTGTGTTAAGCCTAAGCAGATGAATGTAAGAGGTAGATGAATAAGACCACAAACTCAAAAGTTCACAAGAGCGAAGCAAGTCCAAGTGTCCATAAGGTCCATGAGTTCAAGGTCACTCCATGTCAAGCAAAGGGTATAAACCTAAGTCAAATTCCATTATTCAAAAGGTCTCCAAGTCAAGCATAGGTTTAAGATTAAGTCCAAGTTAATTTATCATGGTTTGATTCATTAAGACTTAACAAACAGATCAACCAACAAGATAAGAAGCAACAAATGAATAAGGAAAAATGAATAGAGTATGAAATGAGATGATGATTGATGAGGCATAAAATTAAAGTGCATTAAGTAAATGACATAAAGGTAAATGACATAAACTAAATGACTTTAATTAAATAGCAAGAATTAAATGACAATAATGTAAAGAGCACAAAGTAATGTTAGGAGTTAATGGTCAATTGATTGTGTCGGGATAATTTAGGGCTATGTTAAGCAATCGTAAGTAGGATTATATAGAAGCCATACCTATTTGAGGTCGATCAATAATAAAGTATGTATCATACAAGTTAGAGAATTAACACAAAGTCAATCTCCTAAAACATGTCATACAATGATTAAAAGAAGAGACGAGATGAGGATGGAAAGAAGTGAATGGGGAGAGTCAAGGCAATCACATAGGGATCATTCTATCCACAAATCAAAAGACTAAAAATATGGCACATAGAGGTTTAGCTTATTACTTATACAAAGTATTAAAGATGATTCTCAATCATCTATCAACAGTTTTGGATCAGAGAAGGTTGAATCAACCTCAAGTTCATCTATCAATGATTTAAGATGTGGAAAAAATCATCAACCAAATGATCAACTCAAATCAAAACATCAAGTGATCAAATAAATAAATAAAAATATGATTAAAATGATTTAATAATGATTAAATAAATATAATAAAAGAGAAAATGTCAAAGACGCGTCAAAACACAAAATACAATTCCAAGAAAAATGAAGAAGGTCAACAAAAATAATGACCTCAAAAGTTGGGATGGAAAATGTTTAAACATGAATAAAATAAAAATGTAAAAATGAAATTAAATGAAAAATAAGAGAAAATATGAATTAAATGCAAAATGAGTTTTAAAAAATATGGAAAAATTATATGTGATAGAAAACATTTTTATGAAATTATGGAAAAAAGTTGGACTAAAAAATAATATAAAAGTTATTTAAAATTAATTTTGAAAGAAAAAGGAATTAAATGGAATAAAAGAAAATGAAAATAATTTGAACACAATGGCTAGGACACGCGTTGTCTTCTGATTGGAGGGAGGATTTGAATTTGGCATGGAAGCGCGTGCGAAGCAACTTCATCTTCAACCTCCAGATTTTGATTTTGCAACTTCATGAACTCTTATTTTTAACATGAACCAAACATGGATTCATTTGTAACACATATCATCGTTCATGTCTCCCTGCATTAGAGAAATTAATTTTCTCTGAGTAGGGAGAATTTACTCAAGAACTCAAAGAACCCTAGTTCTTCAAAGTAAAATTAAATGACAAATAATGAAAATAAATCCCAAGTAAGTGAGGGATTTTGATCAGTGGAACAAGGCGAAGAGTGTGGTAACTTGTTTGCTTGAAATGGTAACTCATATCTATCTTTTTTATTGGAGCTTCAGAATTCAATAATATTGGATCTGGAAGCAAGGTTGTAGGAGGATTCAGACCACGACAATGCTTCAGAGAACTTCAGAGGATGCCGATGAAGGATTCTAGGAAAATAAATGGAAGCAAAAGGGCTCGAATCGAAAAAGAGAGTGATTGGTTATTTGAGGTATCGGGCTTCAATGGTTTCAGATTTTCTTTGGCTTCCAAAGCTTGGAAATGAAGGCAAATCACTCCATAATTTATAGGGAATGAAATGGGATTCAAATACGTGTGGAATGGATCTTAATTCGTGTGAATCTACTTCGAAAATTTTAGATCTAAACCGTGTGAAATTTTTGTGCCAAACTCTTGATTTTGGCGTATTACAAGTCATTTCATGTTGTCATCAAATGCGTTTTGTCATGGGAAATAAGTTTGCACATGTGATAAGTGGTCCCAAGTTGATTTGGGCTTGATTTCACATTATAGGTTACGGTGCAAAACATAGTTTAGGTCACCATGTTCAAGCTTAGGCTAAATCCAATCCCCTCACGCGTTTTCTAATTTTCTTTGAGCCAAATGTTCACTTCATGGAGTATAACATGATGCAAAAAGAATTAAGTCCAAAGGTTCTTTGAGGTGAAAGTTACATGCTTGTGAAGTTGAGGTCGTGGCCTGGTTTTGTGGGTTGGGAAATTGATCAAGCACTTTGAGCATGTTGGTCATTTTGAGGTCCTAAGTTGATGCTACCATAACTTTTGATTCCCTCGTGCATTTTGAGCCAAACTTGGGCCAAATAATATTTTCCATAACCTTAACAATATGGAAAAAGAATGGGATCAAAAGAGTGCTTGAGTTGGAAATGGAAAGGGTGGAAATTAGGGGTCATGGCAAGGTTTTGGCCCATTTTGACAACTTGGTTCTTTGCACAAATGATGTCCTTAATGAATGAATTGATGTTTGACCCTTGAATCAAAGTTGTAGAGGATCCTAAAAGGCACATTTGGTTCAAATAAGCTTGGCAATTGGGAAAACTTTGAAGGAGTTATGAAGTTTGGACTAAAGGCATGTCATACTTGCAAATTAGGTCAAACCAACTTGTACCCCTTTGTGCAAACTTAATGTTTTCTTGCACTTTAAGCCACAATGATGATGGAACAATCATATCTTGATGAAAAATTTATTAGGGCTTGAATAATTTTTAGAGTAGCATGGGGATTGAGTGAGGTATCATGGAAACAAGCACATGGACCAAATTTGAATCATCATTAACAATCTTGCATTTCCATTGATCAAAAGGCCTTTTTCTTGCCTTGATTTGAAGCATGATGTAAGACCCCAACTTTGACCCTAAGATACCTCATGCCATCTCATCATATGCATTTGCATTGGGATCACACCTTGGCATCCTCCTTACCCTTAATTCATTGGGTTTGCATTAGGAGAGATCACCAAGCACTTTTGATTGTATCATAATTTGTTTTTCATTATTTACTAACCAAAATACCAAAAATATGTCAATGTATAGTTTAACTCTTTTGTAGGTAGTGTGTATGCTTACCTATGCCCCATCAAGCTCATATCTAGGGTTTAAGACCCTCAATGCAAGGAGCACAATCAAGAATTGGTTCACAATGGCTCTAGACATCATATATGGATCCCCATGGTCTTCACATTCCATTTTTATCAAGAATTCATCAAGAGTTTGGAGATTGTTTGCCTTGGAAACCCTAATTCACTTGGGTATCTTGTGTGACTTCTTCAGCAAGTTTCTTCAATATTTGATCAAATATTTCAAGGGATACTTCATATTACATCATCCTACACATATATGATCCTCCATGAGTCCCAAAAGTCAAGAGAATATCAAGCTAGCAAGATGGTTCGTGGTGGTTGACCAGAGAAAGTCAACTGGTCAAAACTGGGGTTCCCTATACCCTATCTCCTACAATTTTTGTCATATTAATATTATTCCAATAGAAAATTTACTCAAAATTACATTTAAAACAACTTTCATGTTAAGTTCAAAATCTAGTTTAGCTTGGAAAGTCATTTTTTTATGGTGAAAGATTATAGGTCCTTTTGTCTGAACCCTAGTTTGGAGGTCAACTTCCCAAGACCATAACTTTCTCAATTCTCATGAGATTAAAGCCATTAAAATTCCATGATCGAATTAAAGATGTTTACTTCAACTTTTATGTTTGGAGGAAGTTCAAATTCAACTTGCAAATGCATGTGCCAAGAGGAAACATTATAGGTCATTTTGGACCAATACCAATGAACAAGTGATTTTCCTCAACTTATAAAATGCATAACTCCTTCATTACAAATCCAAATAAGGTCAAATTTGTGACCAAATTGAAAAGGTTTGAAAGAGCTACAACTTTTATGAAGTAAATTTTCTCATTTGAAGTCCATAGAAAAAGTTATTCAAGGTGGAAGAAGTGAACATATGGCTTGATACTTAGAAAATTTTCAAATATGTTTGATTTCCCAAACTTCCACCTCAAAATTCATCATGATCCAAGCTTCAAATGAAAAAAAGTTTTCAACATAAAAGTTGTTCCCTTTTATCTCACCTTTCCAAAAAGTCCAAGATCATCTCATTTGGCCAAAGAATGAAGGACTTGCGCATGAGTGCAATATGAAGAACTATTTGGATGATTTCCACTTCCACTTTTCATACATGAATGCATGGCCTTACAACATGATTTCAACATGATTCACACTCATTTTTGGACCTGAATACATCACTTGATGGGCCTATCACACACCCATGCAAGCATGCAAAGGGAATTTCTAATTTTTGCCAAATTTAGAAGTATATGGAAATGAATCTCCTTGGCTATAAATAAGACCCTCATTGCTCTAAATTAAGGACCTCATGCCCAAGCTTTGAATCTGTAATCCCAAACCCTCACCATTGAAGGATAATCTTGAAGGGTTTCTTTGAAAATCTTGTTTCAAATCTCCATCTGTTTTGAGATTGAAACTCCAAGAGTACATACCTTTTCTTGATCCTAATCACTTCCAACAAGCATCTGAAGCAAGGCCAAACACAATTGGAATCAAGATCAAGCAAGTTTGAAGCTCCCTCGAAGGTAAATTTTCAGAAACTTTATCTCTTTGATTCTCCCTCAATTATTCTCCATTCTTTATGATTTTTGGTTGTCTGAAGTCCTATCAATGTAGGCAAGAAGATTGAGTTTCTTTGAGTCCAAATCGAAGCAACTCAATTAATATTCTCAAAATTCAAATCCATGTATCTTTTTATATACTTGGAATTGGAGAAATTTGAGGTCAGATTCGTGCTCCTGAGCATTTTTCCTTCAAATTAGTGTATTCACTTTTCATCTTCCATGAATTTGAGCCTGAACTATCAATTGGAATCGGAGCTAGGGCTCTGGTGGTGCGCTGGATCAATCCAGGCCATCTGATCTGATTCTTATGTTTTAATCTCACGTGTCGAAATTGATTACCAAGCCCGCAGCTCGTTTGACTCAGGTCCTTGTGGAATGCGTGCTCCTGGCCATCTGATCTGCCACCTCAATTAATGAGGGAGATCAGATGGGCCTCGTTTTTTTTATTTTCTTTTTATTTTCTGATTTTTCATTTAATCCTTTTATTTTGATAATTCATATAAACTTCATTTTTAATCCAAAAAATATGGGACTTTCACCAAAAATATTTAAATATTTTACTCTTTCATTTTCTGAATTAAAATTATTTTTTGGATTAATTTTGATATTTTTCATGAATTAATTGTTTTTGTGCATATTTTAAATTGTTTAAAAATACTTCTGACTTTTCAAAAATCATGAATTTTTTTGTCTAAGGTCCTTTGACCTTCATTGACCTAGGATAAATCTCTTGGCCATTTATTTGGTGTTTTGAATAGGTTTTAGGTTTTGGCCAATTTAAATTGAAATTTAATTCATTTTAAATTTGATTTTTAATTGATTAATTGCATATAAATTATGTTGAGCCATTCTTATTGACTTGTGATGCTTGACTATGTGTTTGGGCCTTGGTCAAGGTTAATTTGACTTTTGTTAAGTTAAAATCATTGGATTTAGGGGATTGATGAAATGTACATTTCATCTCCCAAAATGAATGGATGATTTTAATTTGATAAAATTCCTCCCATGAGCAATTTGTGTTTATCTCATCTCCCCTCCCTCTTCATCTTCAATCCCATTTTTTCCCATCCCTTTCGTTGACCAATGACATCTCAACATCCTAAGGCAAATTGGTTCATCAATAACATTATGTTAGATGAACCAATACAAGTATGGAGAAGATAGGTCCATCCCTTTGATCTTTTCTTTTAGTGTGTGGTATGTTTTAGGAGTTTGGTTCATTATACCAAATCTCTAACATGCATTAACACCTAAATTTCTATTACCCGGCCTCAGATAGTTGTGACTTCTGCATAAGTCCAATTACGATTGCTTAACATAGAGCTAAATTTTGACCTTAAAGGCATAACATTCTAGTAAGTGGGATTGTAAGTCTCTCCCCTTTCATGGTATTGTATGGAAACTTGGCCTTTTTTCCTTCCTTTGGAAGATGTCTTGGTTCAAGGATCCATGGTTGTGGATAGAGGGTTGAGTGTTCTCCAAAGAATGACTTCAATTGAAAAGGAAAACACCACTAACATCTAATCAACTAACATTTGACTAACTTGTATTAATATTGCTCTTATCTTTCAAGTCATTTACTTTATGCAATTTGATTTCAAGTCATTTACCATTCCATTTGTCATTTACATATCATTTAATTGGTTTCTGTTTATGTCATTTTTACTTTGCTCATTTGAGTCATATATTGTGATTGTACATATTTGTTTGTATATTTTGTTTATTTTATGGTCTTAGGACCTCAAAATACTTAATAAACAACAAAAAAACCCAAAAAAAAATGTTTGTGTGGACTGTTGGATTTGATATGAGCTTTTGGACTTAGAATTAGGCAACATTCCATATGCAAAAGGACTTGGCCAATGCCAGCATTTCTGAAACCAAGTTATTGAGATTTGAGCTTTCGTCTGATGCAAGTTTTGGGATTCGATTGATTTCATCTATTACATGGTCTTGACGTAACTCTTACTTTAAACCTGTGTCTAATGTCTTATTCTGGGCAAAATCAAGGATTATATCATCAGATACATGAGGAAGTAAAGAAGACTGTTAGTTGTGCAACTGCTTGCTTGGATGTGGCCATCTTTATTTGATGCCTTGCTCTTGATATTGCTATTTGCTTGCTGATTATTGCTTGATTCAAAGTCCAAAGGGAAAATGGGTTTTCTATATGACATTCTTGTCTGTTGGATTGCATCCCATTGGTCATAACTTTTCAACTCTTTACTTTTAATTTTATGCTTAGGATTAGTCTCTTCATCTCCTCCCACTTCTTAAATTTCAAATCTCTCCCTCCTTTTTTAAAAACCTTATTTGCTTGTTATTTCTAACTTAGACTTTATTGCAAATTAGAAACTTTGGCCTTATGCCAATGATTTTTTTTTACTCTTTTCTTAAGTCAAACTTGTAAATAAATCTAATCATATTGACTTAAAATTTCAAAAGACAAAAAGAACTAACACTCATTAAAATTATTTTAGGACCCTTTGTGCCTCTTTTAAAATTAACTTTTGATTAAAAAGAACCCATTTATTTTGAAATTGTTACCACGAACTACGAGGTTTTGATCCCTCATTTTTATGTTGGTACGTAGGAACAAGTCCGAAGGTCTTGTCAAACACAAAAATATAATCAATAAACTCTTTTCTCATCCCTACACTCTATTTGTTGCAAACATCTTTTATACCAAAACACATACACACATAAGAAAGGGATCCCTAGGAGTACCTAGGACACTTTGGTTGCTAACACCTTCCCTCTGTGTAACCAACCCCCTTACCTGTAATCTCTGGAATTTTATTAGTTTTGATTTGAAAACTTCTTATCTTTGGGTTTTGTTCGTACTTTTCCCTTTTCCTTTGGAAACAATAAAAGCGCGGTGGCGACTCTGGTTTTATTGATGTTAAGTTTATCCATAGCTTAATGGTCATGAATTTATCGCTACAGAAGTTAAGTGGCGACTCTGCTGGGGTGTAGTCCTCAGTGGGTTTAGCCTACTTTTTTATGTGTATATATTTGTATATTTGATGTTTGTATATTTTTTTTGTGATATAATTTGTTTGTTGTGCTTGGTGATCTCTGAGTGGTGAGATAAGTTCTAACCCGAACTTGAGTGCAATTAAGATATGAGGATGGTATAGTCATGTTCGACTTGTGTGGAGTAGTCCTTAACAAGTTGGCTTGAGATCCATCTACCCAGTGGAAACCCATCTACCCAGTGGAGACCCTTTTCGAGATATTGATGTCACACAAGTTATTTGTTGATAGGAATTACTTTCTCTGATTTGGGGTCCGAGAAGCTGAAGACCGTAGAACATTTAACCCAACTTAGCCTATTTAGGACATAGTGCAGAGACTGTTCAGGTGTAGACTTGATAACAGTTGTTATCCGATACTACACTCGGACGAGTTTCTCTTGAGAATATTATGGGTTGATGAGTCAATCATCCTAACCTCGATAGATGGAATTAAGACTCTCAGAAATTTTAGAACATGATCTACAGGTTGATATCCTTAGTACACTCCTTGGGGTGGTTCTGAACCTGACTCCCTGCTCGTGACTCACAACAAACCATTTGATTATTGGTTGGTCCAATCAAGTCTTGTCAATATCAATGGAACTTGGGTATTGATAAGGTGAAAACCATAATCCACCAAAATGGATGATTGATCTTGACAATGACTTGATTCATCCCTTGACCTTTGTTTGTTTGCCTTGTGTGTGATCCCTTGTTTGTGATTGTTGCATTCATGCATACATGCGCATCATGACATTCAACACAGAAAATAAATTTCAAGGAACTAAGGTCTTACTTGGAAATATTTTTAGACCATGGATTATGGACGAAGGAACACTAAGAAGTACAGTTTCAGATGTCCGGATCTAAAAGAGCTAAGGAAGTTATCATCCTTTGTATTAGATCCCTTGGACTTCAAGCAACATCATGGGAAGCTTTTATCTATGTTGTCTACTGATATGGTTGAAGGACTTCTGAGTGTGTTGGTTCAGTTTTATGACCCTCTCTACCGTTGCTTCCCTTTTCTTGACTATCAGCTTATGCCTACATTAGAGGAGTATGCCCATCTCTTGGGAATACCTGTTTCTGACAAAGTGCCATTTAGTGGATTGGAAGAGATTCCCAGATCTTATATCATAGCTGAAGCTCTTCACTTGAAGAAGTATGAGATTGAGGCTCATTGGGTGAAGAAAGGAAGAATGTTTGAGGTGACTTCTGAGTTCCTCGTTGGAAAAGCTATTGTATTTGCTCAAGCCGATAGTGTGGATGCTTTCAAAGCCATCTTTGTGTTGTTCATTTATGGTTTGGCTTTGTTCCCTAACATTGACGGTTTTATTGATGTTAACGCCATTAGAATCTTCTTGATTGGGAGTCATATTCCTACTTTGTTGGGTGATGTGTATTTCTATGTGCATCTAAGGAATTCTAAAGGTGATGGAACTATTGTGTGTTGTGTTCCTCTTCTGTACAAGTGGTTTATTTTGCACTTGCCTCAGACGCCTGCTTTTGTGGAGAACAAACAATGTCTACGGTGGTCTCAGAGACTTATGTCCCTCACTAGTGATAATATTGTTTGGTACGATGTTGCACTGAGTAGCTTGGATATTATTTATGGTGAATTCTCTAATGTACCCCTTATTGGTACACAAGGAGGAATCAACTACAACCCTGCTTTGGCTCGCCCTCAACTTGGGTTCCCCTTGAGAGACATGTTGGTGTAAGTGTTAGATACCCAAAAGTGCTTATTTGAGCTATCAAATATGGGCATCTTTCACTCCATTTCCTTGCTAAAGTGTTCGAAACCACCTTTGTTTTTGATGAATTGCAATACAATGATAAACGATCTTGGTACCTTTGATTTGTGTGTTATTGTGAAGGAATAGGGCATGAAATAATAGAAAATGAAGCCACAAGAAAGTTGGCAAAGGGACCAAAAAAGGGATGCATTCATCAGCTTGCTCGCTAGGCGAGGGCTGTGGCGAAGAGCTCGCTAGGCGAGCACCTAGCGAGAACCCAGCGAAGAGCTCCAGTATTTTACAGTAGCAAACATCAGCAAACTCGCTAGGCGAGCAGCCAGCGAAGGGTGTAGAGAACACGTCCAGACTTGGTCAAAAGTGCAGCCAGCACTCACTCGCTAGGCGAGCCATTAGCGAGCTCCCAGCGAGCAATTACAGTAGCAAAACCTCCTAAGCTCGCTGGAGCGAAGGGTGAAGCGTTTGCTTCGCCTAACGAAGGTTTTGTTCGCCTAGCGAACATGCCAATCTGGCAAAGGTTATTTCTTTGGGCGCAGGTGCCTCAGGTGCCTCATTTTGGGGCTCGCTAGGCGAGCCATTCTGCTCGCCTAGCGAGCATGACAGCTCAGTAGCAGCACTATAAGTAGCAAGGGCTACTTTTTGGAGCCATACTTTTACACCTCCATACTTTTGTACTTTTTAGATATTTTTCCAGCATTGCTCTAGAGATCTTTTGTGACCTAGAAATCATTTCTCTTCATCTCTTAACAATCTTTCACAAAAAGAAGGTGGATTCCCATCCAATCTCGATTATTCGACTCGGATGTTAATCAACCTTCTTCCGAAACTTGTTGACCAAGCTACATGAAAATGAGTAGCTAAGTTCTTCATTTTGTCAAGGTTAGATGTAGATGATCATTAGCTTTGTGTGTAAATGGGATGATCTTCATTTTTAAACTCTTTAATGGTGAATATATGGTGAAAACTTTGTTTTATTGAAAACTCTTTGTGTTGGTTTATGATCGAGAGATGTTTACCAACTCTTTACCTAGGTTTTCATCCAATCTTGTTTGTTAGCTAGAGATAGTAATGAATGATTTTGTTCACCATAAGGTTGAACCAAAAAGTTGTCATTTTGATAGATTGTGTTAGAAATAAACAATGGATCAAAATGGGAAAACTCACAATGTGTGTTAGAGATAAACACATTGGGAGGACTTTGTGAAATAGTTTATCATCTAAAGGAGTTTATAAGTTTTGTTGATCGAACATATACATGCAAAGTGATCGTCGAACCCTAACTTTGGCAATATTTCTCAAATATTAAAACCAAATCTTTTACCGCATTTTATCACACTTTTATGCAAGATACAGTGACTAAAACCAAAAACCCCCTTGTTACTACGAGTTAAGAATTGAAACAACTGTCGAAAGGCGGCGATATCTCACAATCCCTGTGGAGACGATAACAAAAACCCGACACTAAAAATACAATCAACAGTAAGCCATAGAGGCCAATACTTTTGGTACTTGTATCGAATTATTTATTAATAATAAAAGGCATTTTCTTTATTATGGTTGATTAATAAAGTCCCTAAAATAGATAGTCCGTTTAATGTATTAAGTGTGACTTAATCATGAGAACACATTAAACATAAGGGCACTGTTCTTAAAGTATCCGTAGTCGAGCTTTAATGTGAAGTGGGATAACATTAAAGCATTGAGACTATTATGTTTGTAGACTGATGATCACATCTCATGGATCATGGATAAAGAGTTATCAAGTCTTAAACATAGGTATGAATATTAGGAGTAATATTTATACCGGATTGACCCGCTATGAGAATACTATATAGAAAGTTATGCAAAGTGTCATAAGTTATTCTCATGGTGATAATAGTGTATACCACTCTTCGACCTGAAACCATTATGGATCCTAGATGTAGAGTCAAGTGCTTTATTGCTGATCCAACGTTGTCCGTAACTGGATAACCATAAAGACAGTTGATGGGTACTCCACGAAGCATGCTGAGGGACATGAGTGTCCTAGATGGAATTTGCCAATCCTGCGTGACAGGATAAATGTCTATGGGCCCAATATTGAACTGGACAAGGGTGACACGGTCTATACCTTGTGTTCAATATAGACATAAGGGCAAAGGGGTAATTATACACATAATTATTATCACAGGAGGTTTTGTCAGATCACATGACATTTTCGTGACTTGGGTAGCAGTGATGTGTTGCTAGATACCGCTTACTGTTTATTATGTTAAATGCGTGATTTAATATAATTGCCAACACCGCGAAAACCTATAGGGTCACACACAAAGGACGGATTGATGAGAGATAGAGTAACTAAGGAACACCGTAAGGTACGGTTCACTTAAGTGGGAGACGAAATATGGTAAGGTACCAAATACTTAAGTGATTTTGGGCATATTATAAGATATGGGCCAAAATACACTTAAGTGGGCTTTTTAGCTTGAAGCCCACACAGGTGGTTCTATAAATAGAACCCCTTGGGTAGAAGCATTGCCTCTCCACTCCTCTCTACTCCACTCCACTCAGACAGAAATTCAAGTAGAGACTTGGAATTTTATTTCCCTCTTTCTCTCACTCAAAGCCTTCATTCATAACAGCTAGCACTAGGATTGAAGGAATCCGTTCATGTGGACTGAGTAGAGACGTTGTCATCGTTCAACGTTCGTGATCGCCCCGTGGATTTGTATCCAAGGTTTTGATCGTTTCAAGAGATCTGCACCAAAGGTTTGAATCGCCACAAGAGGTAACGATTCTATCACTGATCATGCCCATTCGTAAGGATCACTAAATGGAGAAATTTTTAAATTCCGCTGCGCCTTGGATGGCAATTCTCCAAAAAGACAAACCTAATAGCACTCAGTTAGAAGGTCTTTTCTATCAAGAGGGTAAAGATCCCCAACATTTGAAGTAGAAGATGCTACATGTTTGGCATAATATGCATAGGAAAGGAAGATCTGAGCTTGGTCTGTGCAACTGTGTAGCTTTGGAAGCTTACACTACTTGGGTGAAGAAAAGAGCTTTGGAATTGAAGATGTCGTATGCTTGTGAGAGACCTACGTCTTTGGTTGTGGCTGAGCCATCAACTCTCCCTAACCAAGATGTAGAGGAGTTGGAAGACGCACTCGCTAAGATGAAGCAAGAGACAGATATGTGGGAAGAACGGTTCCATGCTTTAAGCCGAAAGCATGAGGAATTGCAGCTTGAGTCAAAGGATAAAGACGCACTTATCAAACTTCTTGAAGACCGAGCAGTGAAAAGACAGATAGAGCCAGAGGGTTCATCTTCCTCTAGTATGCCCCAGCCTTCCGGTGCTTGGAAGAAGGTTGTTGATCATCTTGTCCTTGAGAAGGCTTAGATGAAGACATCTTTTGAGTCTGAGATCTGACGCATCCAAAGGAAGTACACGTCAGCAACCAAATCATCTGACACCATTGTTAGGGGATCCTTAGGATGATTAGTTCCTTTCTTCTTGTATTTGTACTTTGGTCTCTGAAGTTGTACTCAGTGTAATCGTTCCAAAATTTTATGAATAAAAAGAGATTTTTATGGTCAATCAAATTGTTACTATTGTTATTATTTAAAATTTTCAAATAGAACTTAGTATGTTCCTTGAAATTAAAAACAATAAAAAACATTGCACTTCATGCATCATTTGCATAGCAGGTTTTATTCTGCCATATGTCTTATCAGTTATTCTTATATGCTTCAGCCAAGCTGACTCACCGATACAACACTCGCGCCAATCAACCCAGCATCATGGATCATTTGGAACAAGAGAACAGAGAGTTGAAGGATGAGATTTCACAGTTGACTGCCATGATGGAGTCTGTTCTTGCTGCGCAAAGCCAGTCTTCACCAACTCCCACAACTCCTCCCCAAATGACTGTTATCTCCGAGGTTGCTACTTTAACCATTCCTGTTGCTGCTACTCAATCTGGCCCGTCTATGCCTGTTGAATTTCCATCGAGGATGCCACCAAATTTCATGCCTGAAGGGTTTACACCCACCTTTGGTTCCATGTCGGCATTTAGCTCGGTCATGTCTGTGCCGCCTCTAGTTGTTCATATTTTACCTCGCGTTGAGGACATTATCTACCATTCTGAGCCATCTGAGGGCCCAGATGTTCATGAGAAGATGGAAGAAATGAAGGATCAGTTCCTTGAGCTGAGAAAGGAATTGAAGACATTGAGAGGAAATGACCTGTTTGGGAAGAGTGCTGCTGAACTCTGCTTGGTACCAAATGTGAAGATCCTGATGAAGTTCAAAGTCCCTGACTTTGAAAAGTATAAGGGAAACACTTGTCCGTTAAGTCACCTTGTGATGTACGCCAGAAAGATGTCAACTCAAAATGATAATGATCAGTTGCTGATTACTACTTTCAAGAAAGTTTGACTGGTGTTGCTCTAAAATGGTATATGGGGCAAGACAATGCAAGTGTTCGCACCTTCAATGATTTGGGTGAGGCTTTCATGAAACAGTACAAGTATAATATGGACATGGTGCCCGATAGAGACCAGCTGAGGTCTATGTCTCAAAAGGACAAAGAGACATTCAAAGAGTATGCCCAGAGGTGAGAGAACTTGCCGCTCAGATTAATCCTGCATTGGAAGAGAAGGAGATGACGAAGATTTTCCTGAAGACCCTGAGTTCGTTCTATTACGAACGCATGATTGCCAGTACCCCCAACGACTTTAGCGAAATGGTAAACATGGGGATGAGGTTAGAGGAAGGAGTCCGTGAGGGACGTTTGTCTAAGGAAGAGGTGTCATCAAGTAGGAAATATGGAAGCGGTTTTGCCAAGAAAAAGGAAGGGGAAGCCAATGTAGTGTCTGTGGAGAGGAAGAGGAGGCCTCATGTCAGAAGAAATCCTCAACCACGTCAGCATCAACATCAAGTTTCATCAGTAATTCCAGTGTTTTCAAATAATTCCAACAACCAATCAGTGTCAATTCAACAACAACGTCAACAACAACCACAACAAAGAACCAACTACAACAACAACAATAATCAACAATAAAACTTCGAGAGGAAGAAGGTCTCTTTTGACCTTATTCCTATGTCATACGCCGAACTCTACCCATCTTTGGTTCTCAAGAACCTACTTCAACTAAGAAATCCACCTCAAATTCCTGAACCACTTTCATGGTGGTATGAACCTGAACTCCGATGTGCCTTTCATCAAGGAGCTCCCGACCATGATATTCAGGACTGTTAACCGTTGAAGTACGAGGTACAAAAACTTATGAAGAGTGGGATGGTGTCCTTTGAGGATCGTGCGTCGAATGTGAAAGCAAATTTGTTGCTTGCTCATGGTAACTCCTCTGTCAATGTGGTGGACGGTTGTCCAGGGAATTTTTAAGTGTTTGATGTACGACATGTCCGTAGGTCATTGATGGAAATGCATAAGACCTTGGGTACAATAAGTGACTGTAAGCACGACCATGAGGGTTGTGAAATTTGTAGTGTGAACCCCTTGGGCTGTCTGCTGGTCAAGAGAGATATCTAGAGGTTGATGGATGAGAATGTAATCCAGATTCAATAGTCAAAGGATATAGATGATGTCAATGTAATTGTGCCAGTGATTCAATTTGATAGTAGCAGCAACAATAAATCGGTATCTCCGTTAGTTATATGGTTAGCGGGTTCCATCATGTATGCATCCGATAGAGCTGTACCATCTTCGTATAATGCCACGATGGTGGAGAATGGTCAAGAGGTTCTATTGCCTATGACAAATGTTGTTGTGTATATAGCTGATATTGCGAAGGTAACCCGTAGTGGTCGTGTTTTTGGTCCCATTTTTCCAAAAGAGGTGGTAGAGGATGTTTCAATCAGCAAGAAAGTGGATGTGCCTACAGTAAACCCAGTTAGTGCTCCCATGTGTCAGTCTGGTGAATCCAGCAAGCTAAAGCCTAATGATGATGATGAGGTACTACGATTAATTAAAAGAAGTGAGTTCAATGTGGTGGAGCAACTTCTCCAAACTATGTCAAAGATTTCAGTGTTGTCTCTGTTGATTAATTCCTAAGCGCACAGAGAAGCATTGCAGAAGGTGTTAGAGCAAGCCTACGTGGAGCATGACGTGACTGTGGATCAATTTGACCATATTGTGGCTAACATCACTGCTTGTAATAGTTTGAGTTTTTATGATGAAGAGCTTCCCGAGGAAGGTATAAATCATAATTTGGCACTACATATATCAATGAATTGCAAGGAGGATGCGCTGTCAAATGTGCTAGTTGATATCGGTTCTTCTTTGAATGTACTCCCGAAATCAACTCTGTCCAGATTATCTTATCAAGGCGCCCCGATGAGGTATAGTGGCGTGATCGTTAAGGTGTTTGATGGTTGTCACAAAATTGTTATTGGTGAAGTGGACCTTCTAGTGAAGATAGTTCCGAGTGATTTCCAAATTACTTTCTAGGTAATGGATATCCACCCAGCCTATAGATGTTTGTTGGATAGGCCATGGATTCACGAGGCGGGAGCTGTAACGTCTACTCTGCACCAGAAGTTGAAATTTATGAAGAACGACAAGCTTGTCATTGTTGGTGGGGAAAAGGCACTTCTGGTGAGCCATCTGTCATCTTTTACATATGTTGAAGATGAAGAGGAGCTTGGAACTCCGTTCCAAGATTTGTCTATTGTTGAAGTAAAGAAAATTGGGGCACCCATGTCTTCTTTCAAAGATGCTCAGAAAGCTATTGAGGCAGGCAGTACAGACCAGTGGGGTCGTATGGTAGAAGTTACAGAGAATAAGAACAGAGTTGGATTGGGATTTCAACAAGGGCCATCCAACGTCAAAACTGAAGAAGTACAACCGAGTTTCTGTAGCGGAGGGTTCATCCATGGTAATGAACAACACTCAGCTTATGTGATTGAGGGTGATGAAGACGAAGACCGCACAAACTTTGTGACGCATGACAAGACTTGCAATAATTGGGTTGCTGTTGATATTCCTGTTATTATCCATCGCTCTAAGTAATTTCTTTTTCATGTTTTAAGAAAAAAATCCTTCTCCTATGCATAAGGGAAAAGTGAATATTGTTAGGCATTTCTCAATTATCATCAATGAAATACAATTTTATTCATCCACATCTCTGATGTTTTATTTTTACTTTTTTCTTTTCTAAAAATGGTAATCACAAAGAACATAAATAAATAATAATTGTCCATCTGCATAATATTTGGTCACAATTCAATTCTCTAAAATAAAGATATCAAATCATTATGCAGGTTGGTTCCCAAACCCATTGAACACAATGATCCTACTCCCTTTCCAAACTTTGAGTTTCCTGTGTTTGAGGCCGAGGAAGAGATTGATGATGAAGTATCTGATGAATTATCTCGTCTACTTGAGCATGAGGAAAAAGCCATTCAACAATTCGAATAGAAGATCGAGTTGGTCAACTTGGGTTTCGAAGATGATGTGAAAGAAGTCAAGATTGGGTCTTAACCGTGTCCAAAAGCTAAGAAGGGGTTGATTGATCTTCTCCGAGAGTATTCAGATGTGTTTGCTTGATCCTATCAAGACATGACTGGTTTGGATTCTGAGATTGTGGAGCATAGATTGTCATTGAAGCCAAAATGCCCGGTTATAATCAGATCGAAATGGCACCCGAAGATATGGAAAAGACCATATTCATTACACCCTGGGGAACATTCTGTTATAGAGTGATGCCTTTCGGTTTAAAGAATGCTGGTGCAACTTACCAGAGAGCTATGACCACTCTTTTTCATGATATGATGCATAAAGAGATCGATGTCTATGTTGATGATATGATTGCTAAATCAAGTGATGAAGAAGAACATGTTGAGCATTTGTTGAAGTTATTCCAGCATTTGTAGAAGTACAAACTTCGCTTGAATCCCAATAAGTGTACGTTTGGTGTTCGTCCTGGTAAGTTTTTGGGTTTTATTGTCAGTGAGAAGGGTATTGAAGTTGATCCTACCAAGGTCAAAGCAAGTCAGAGGTTTTCTTGGCCGTTTGAAATATATTTCAAGATTCATATCGCATATGACTGCCACGTGTACGCATATATTCAAGCTTCTTCAAAAAGATCAGTCTTATGATTGGACCGAAGATTGCTAGAAAGCTTTTGATAGTATCAAAGAGTATCTGCTTGAGCCTCCGATTCTATCTGCGCATGTTGAAGGAAGACCATTGATCATGTATTTGACTGTGCTTGAAAAAAGTATGGGTTGTGTTCTTGGTCAGCAAGATGAAACTGGAAAGAAAGAATATGTTATTTACTACCTCAGTAAGAAATTCACCGACTGTGAGACTCGGTATTCTATGCTTGAAAAGACTTGTTGCGCATTGGCTTGGGCTGCTATGCGTCTGCGTCAGTATATGTTGAATCATACTACTTGGTTGATATCCAAAATGGATCCAATCAAATACATTTTTGAGAAGCCTGCTTTAACTGGGAGGATTGCTCGTTGACAAATGTTGTTATCTGAGTATGATATTGAATACCGATCTCAAAAAGCAATTAAAGGTAGTGTCTTGGCTGACCATTTGGCTCACTAACTAATTGAAGACTATCAGTCAGTGCAGTATCATTTTCCTGACGAAGAGATTTTGTACTTGAAGATGAAAGATTGCGATGAACCATTGCTTGAAGAAGGGCCAGAACTTGGTTCCCATTGGGACATGGTATTTGATGGAGCTGTTAATCAGTATGGTAATGGCATTGGGGCAGTAGTTCTTACTCCTCAAGACACTCATTTTCCATTTACAGCTAGATTAACTTTCAAGTGTACAAACAATATGGCTGAGTATGAAGCTTGCATTATGGGGCTTCAAGAGGCCATTGATTTTAGAATCAAGTATCTTGACGTCTATGGAGATTCAACTTTGGTTGTGAATCAGATCAAAGGTGAATCAAAGACAAATCAACCTAGTTTGATACCATACAGAGATTATGCGAGGAGAATTTCAACTTTCTTTACAAAGGTTGAGTTTCATCATATCCCTCGAGATGAAAACCGGATGGCGGATGCTCTTGCAATGTTGGCTTCAATGATTGTGGTGAATTTTTGGAATGAGGTTCCTAATTTGACCGTGATGCGCCTTGATAGGCCAGCTCATGTGTTTGTTGTAGAAGAGGTCAAAGATGAAAAGCCATGGTATTTTGATATCAAGAGTTTTCTCCAAAGTCAGGTTTACCCGCCCGGGGCATCTTTGAAAGATAAGAAGACTTTGAGGAGATTAGCTGACAACTACTACCTAAATAGTGATGTGATTTACAAGAGGAACTTCGACATGGTTCTACTCAGATGCGTGCGTAGACACGAAGCAGACTTATTGATGACTGAAGTCCATGAAGGTTCCTTTGGTACTCATTCCAATGGACATGCTATGGCAGGTTACTATTGGCTGACAACGGAATCTGACTGTTGCGTGTTTGTGAAGAAATGCCACAAGTGTCAAATTTATGCATATAAGATTCATGTTCCTCCGACACTGTTGAATGTCATTTCCTCTCCATGGCCCTTCTCCATGTGGTGAATTAATATGATTGGTATGATTGAGCCTAAAGCTTTGAACGAACATCCTTTTATTCTGGTGGCTATTGACTACTTCACAAAGTGGGTTGAAGCAACATCATATGCAAATGTAACAAAGCAAGTTATTGTGAGGTTTATCAAGAATCAGATTATATGCCGTTATGGTGTGCCAAGTAAGATCATTACTGATAATGGATCTAACTTGAATAATAATATGGTGGAAGCTCTTTGCACGACTTCAAGATTGCACACCATAATTCTTCTCCCTACATACCTAAGATGAATGGGGTTGTTGAAGCTGCGAACAAGAACATCAAGAAGATCATTCAGAAGATGGTTGTAACATACAAAGATTGGCATAAGATGCTCCCATTTGCTTTGCATGGGTACCGTACATCCATCTGCACTTCAACAGGGGTAACCCCTTTCTCTCTTGTTTATGGCATGGAAGTTTTCCTCCCAGTAGAGGTTGAGATCCCATCATTGCGTGTCTTGATGGAAGCCAAGTTGATAGAAGCTGAATAGTGTCAAACCAGGTATGATCAGCTGAATTTTATTGAAGAGAAGAGGTTGACTGCCATGTGTCATGGTCAATTGTACCAGCAGAGAATGAAGAAAGCTTTTGATAAGAAGGTCGGGCCTTATGTGTTCAGAGAAGGTGACCTTGTGCTCAAGAAGATTCTATCTTTCAAACCTGATGCTAGGGGCAAATGGACTCCTAATCATGAAGGCCCATATGTTGTTAAGACAGCCTTTTCAGACGATGCTTTGATTCTTACAACTATGGATGGTTAAGAGTTCACATGTTCTGTGAATGTCGATGCGGTCAAGAAATACTTCGCCTAAAAATAAAAGAACAACTCGCTAAGTCGAAAACCCGAAAGGGCGGCTTAGGCAAAAATGAGCGTCTCGGTGGATTGAAAACCCGAAAGGGAGATCCAGGCAAAAATTCGGGACATAAAACAGAAAATTTATCCCGATAGGTTGAGTACCCCACCTTGGGGAAATCTATACAAAAATTAGGGATTATGACAAGTATGCATTCGGTTGATCTCCAATCTTGGAACAATTTTGAGCAAGTCAGTCAAGTCGGATTCATCATTTTCAACCAAAGCCAAAAACACAGTGGATTGAAGTTGGTAGAAGGATTAGTGATCATTGTATTCAATGTAGCCCTTTTCCATGTAAATTACCATTTTTCAACTTTTGTAAAGATCTATGGAGTCTTGTTGTAACACCCCGATAATAATAAAATAATTATTTAAATTGAGTTAATAATTTATTTATTAATTTAATTAAATAATTGGAAATTTTATTATTATTATTTTTGGATTATTATTATTATTCGGAAAATATATATAAGTTGGAATTTAGAAAAAATCCCATTTTTGGTAAAAAGGTTAATTTCACGTGAAAAGGGAAAAGAGGCAGAAAGGGCAAAAAGCAAAAGAACGAAGGTTGAAGGAAGGGAAAACTTGGAGCTCAGAGACTGCCGGATTAACTCAGGTAAGGGGGGTTTATCACCGATTAATGGGTATTATGGGATAATATGTGATGGGTAGTGATAAACCATGGATTTTGACTCTGATTTGAATGATGCATGCTGAAATTGTGAAATATTTGATGAACGAAATTGGATGATAATTGACGAAAACTCGTAGGAATTAGAGGTAGTAAGGTTAGCGAATTGGGAAGCCGAATGTGTATGATCTGTAATTGATAAAACGAACGAACATGTATGAAAATTGGACTGTAGAAGGTTGGAATTGGATAGATCTCGTAGCAGAGAAAGCCATTGCAGATCTGGAATTTCTGGCTCTGGTCATACGCGTATGGCACTAGGCAATACGCGTATGAGATGGCTGGTACGCGTATGGATGAGGCCTTACGCGTATGAGTGAAAAAGATGATATTTTGAACGTAGATTCGTCTCTGTTGGTACGCGTATGAGGATGTGGTACGCGTAGCATACGCGTATGGGCGTGGGCGATACGCGTATGGGTTGGGCGAGGAAATGCGCCATACGCGTATGGACATAGGCGATACGCGTATGGGCAGACTTGTGGTTTTCTGAACTGCTGTTGTGCAGTTTTTTGGTTGTTTAGGCTGAGTGCTGTAACTTAGCTGATGTATGACGTAGTGGGGATTATTTCCCGTTGTTTTGAGTAGTATAGGTATTAGTAGAGTGTGCTAATACTGTGTTTGATTATGCGGCATGATATGATATGCTTTTGTGATAAAATGTGTCGATGATGTGTGATGGTATGCATGATGCTGTAAATGTATCAGTTATGTATGCATTTGTGAATAGACTGTTTTATGGCTTAGAGTGTGAGCATATGTCTATTCTTGAGTTGTTGTTGTTGTTGCATTGCTAGGTGATTAGCATGCATATTGTGGCCCATTTGGGGTGGTAGCTAATTCCCATGGTGAGGAATTAGTGAGTAAATCATTTTGATTGTTGTTGATGTTTGCATGCTAGGTGATTAGCGTGCATAGCATGGCCCATTTGGGGTGG
Organism: Lathyrus oleraceus; assembly: GCF_024323335.1. Taxonomy (NCBI): domain Eukaryota; kingdom Viridiplantae; phylum Streptophyta; class Magnoliopsida; order Fabales; family Fabaceae; genus Lathyrus; species Lathyrus oleraceus. The sequence continues at coordinate 466,173,480 of NC_066582.1, forward strand.
TAGCTAATTCCCATGGTGAGGAATTAGTGAGTGAGTCACTATGTCTCAATTGAGTGGGACTAGTGAGCTTGGTAGCCGTGCCTGGAGTTGGACGGTGAGGTTGAACTATATGTTCACAAATAGTCGGTACCGCATGCATGGAGTCTCATTGCATAATATATGTATGGCGTATAATATGAATGGATGTATTCCAATATTATACGTGTAATTGTGTTGGTGTTGAGTATTATGTTGAATTGATGTGCTGTTACTGAATGTATGTTTGGATTAGGGTGATGAAGTGTGTTGAAATTACTTAGCATTACATAATGTTTTATAATGCTTATTATATTGATTGAGGAACTCACCCTTACAACTGTTTTTCAGGTAACGAGCAGTGAGTTGAGTAGAAGTGAATGCTTGGAGTCTAGTGTAGTCTCATTAGTGGGTCGTGCTCTGATAGATGTAACATCGGGATGGGTTGTTTAACTTGTTTCGAATGTTTAGTGTTGGTTGAGAACCATTTTACATGTAATGTTTTACATGATTGATGAAACTTACATCCGCTGTGTTTTATGCAACTGTTTTGATTTAATAAAAGAGCATGACCGTTATATTGTTGAATGGTGTGAATATTATGTGTGACACCCTTGAAGGGCATAATTACTCTGAATTGTTATATGTTTATTATTTTAATTGAATAATTGGGGTTTTTAGAAGGGTGTTACATTAGTGGTATCAGAGCATAGTCGGTCGAGTCGAGTCGTAGTTATTCTGTTCCCCTATACGGTATAGGTGTTGTGTAACCTATCAGTACTCATTGTTGTAGTTGTTTGGGTTTCAGAATAGAGATGGCTGGAAGAGGTAGAGATGATGCTGCGATTGCTGAGGCTCTGGGTATGCTAGCTGGAGTCCTTGGAGGAAATCCGAATGTTGTGGGAATGGGAGCTGCTCGTCAACTGAGTGAGTTCCAGAAGAACAATCCTCCAATGTTCAAGGGAGCATACGATCCAGATGGCGCTCAGAAGTGGTTGAAGGAAATAGAGAGAATCTTCCGAGTGACTGAGTGTGCCGAGAACCAGAAGGTCAGGTTCGGTACGCATATGCTGTCAGAGGAAGCAGATGATTGGTGGGTTGCTACCCGCACTGAGTTGGAAACTGCTGGGAATGCTGAAATCACTTGGGTTGTGTTCAGAGAGAGATTCCTGAGGAAGTATTTTCCAGAGGATGTTAGAGGGAAGAAAGAGATAGAGTTCTTGGAATTGAAGCAGGGTAACAAGTCTGTTACAGAGTATGCTGCTAAGTTCACAGAGCTGTCGAAGTATTACACTCCCTATAGTGAGGCTGCTGGAGAATTTTCGAAGTGTGTGAAGTTTGAGAACGGGCTGCGTCCCGAGATCAAACAGGCTATTGGATATCAGCGGATCAGAGTGTTTTCTGACTTGGTTGACTGTTGCAGGATTTTTGAGCAGGATTCCAAAGCCAGAGCAGAGAGTTATCAGCAAAGGGTTGATAGGAAAGGCAAGAGTCAGAATGACCGTGGAAAACCGTATGCAGCTGGCAAAGGTTTTCAGAGACAGAGTGGGATGAAGAGGCCTAGTGGGGGAGACTCTAGTGCCCCTGTTAAGTGTTATAGATGTGGTCGGGCTGGACATCGTGTTCATGAGTGTACCAGTGCTGAGATGAAGTGTTTCAAGTGTGGAAAAGGTGGTCATTTGGCTGCAGAGTGTCGGTTGAAGACTGTGACTTGTTTCAACTGTGGAGAAGTGGGTCATATCAGTCCACAGTGTCCTAAGCCGAAGAAAGAGAATCAGTCAGGAGGCAAGGTCTTTGCTTTATCGGGTTCTGAGACTTCTGCAGATGATCGTTTGATCCGAGGTACGTGTTATATTAATGGCTTTCCTCTTGTAGCTATTATTGACACAGGTGCTACTCATTCCTTTATATCTTTGGATTGTGCTGTGAAACTTAAGTTAGAGATATCTAAGATGCTTGGAAGTATGGTGATTGATACTCCTGCGAAGGGTTCAGTGACTACTACTTCAGTTTGTTTGAGTTGTCCTTTGAGTATTTTTGGTAGAGACTTTGGGATAGACCTTGTGTGTCTTCCACTAGTGCAGATTGATGTTATCTTGGGAATGAACTGGTTGGTGTTTAACCGAGTTTCTATTAACTGTTTTGATAAGACTGTGATATTCCCTGAGATTGAAGAAGGAAAGGATTTGTTTCTATCAGCGAGGCAGGTGAATGAGGAAGTAGCAGATGGGGCAGAGTTGTTTATGCTGTTAGCGACTTTGGAAGCTAAAGATAAACTGGTGATTTGTGATCTGGCTGTGGTGTGTGATTTTCCTGATGTGTTTCCTGAAGAAGTGAATGAATTGCCGCCAGAGCGTGAAGTTGAGTTCTCGATTGATTTGGTACCTGGTACTAGACCGATATCGATGGCTCCGTACCGTATGTCTGCTGTTGAGTTAGCTGAATTGAAGAGTCAGCTGGAAGATCTGTTGGATAAGAAGTTTATTCGTCCGAGTGTGTCACCGTGGGGTGCACCAGCGCTATTGGTTAAGAAGAAAGAAGGTACTATGAGGTTGTGCGTGGACTACAGGCAACTGAATAAAGTGACGATCAAGAATCGGTATCCTTTGCCGAGGATTGATGATTTGATGGATCAATTGGTTGGTGCGAGTGTGTTCAGCAAGATAGATTTGAGATCGGAGTATCATCAGATACGTGTGAAAACTGAGGATATTCAGAAGACTGCTTTCAGAACAAGGTATGGACATTATGAGTATTCTGTGATGCCTTTTGGTGTGACTAATGCGCCTGGTGTATTTATGGAGTATATGAATAGGATTTTCCATCCGTACCTAGATCAGTTTGTTGTGGTGTTTATTGATGATATTTTGGTGTATTCGAAATCTGAAGAAGAACATGCTGAGCATTTGAGAGTGGTTTTAGAAGTTCTCCGAGAAAAGAAGTTATTTGCTAAACTGTCTAAGTGTGAATTTTGGTTAGAAGAGGTTAGTTTTCTTGGTCATGTGATTTCAAGAGGTGGTGTTGCTGTTGATCCTTCTAAGATAGAAGCGGTATCTAAGTGGGAAGCTCCGAAGTCTGTTGCTGAGATTCGAAGTTTTCTTGGTTTGGCTGGTTATTATAGGAAGTTCATTGAGGGATTCTCTAAGTTGGCGTTACCGTTGACGATGCTGACTAGAAAGGGGCAAGCGTTTGTTTGGGACTCGAAATGTGAAGAAGGTTTCCAAGAGTTAAAGAGAAGGTTGACTACTGCTCCTATTCTGATATTACCGAGTTCGTCGGAATCATTTGAGGTTTACTGTGATGCTTCATTGTTGGGCTTGGGTGGTGTGTTGATGCAGAATAAGCAGGTTATAGCTTATGCTTCGAGACAGCTGAGAGTTCATGAAAGGAACTATCCGACACATGATTTAGAGTTGGCAGCTGTGGTTTTTGTTCTGAAGTTGTGGAGGCATTATTTGTACGGATCAAGATTTGAGGTTTTCAGTGATCATAAAAGTTTGAAGTATTTGTTTGATCAGAAAGAGCTAAATATGAGACAGAGGAGATGGTTAGAATTTCTGAAGGATTATGATTTTGGTTTGAATTACCATCCGGGTAAAGCAAATGTAGTGGCTGATGCATTGAGTAGGAAATCATTGCATATGTCTATGTTAATGGTTAGGGAATTGGATTTAATTGAACAGTTTAGAGATTTGAGTTTGGTGTGTGAGAGTACTCACAATAGTGTTAAATTGGGAATGTTGAAATTAACGAGTGGTATTCTGGATGAGATCAGAGAGGGTCAGAAATCCGATATGCTTTTGGTTGATAAGTTGACTCTAGTGAATCAAGGTCAAGGTGGTGAATTCAGAGTTGATGAGAATGGTGTTTTGAGATTTGGTAATCGGGTGTGTATTCCGGATGTTACTGAGCTTAAGAAGAGCATTCTTGAAGAAGGACATCGTAGTGGTTTGAGTATTCATCCTGGAGCTACGAAGATGTATCATGATTTGAAAAAGTTATTTTGGTGGCCGGGAATGAAGAAAGAAATTGCGAGTTTTGTTTATTCCTGTTTGACTTGTCAGAAGTCAAAGATTGAGCATCAGAAGCCGTCTGGGCTAATGCAACCGTTGGCTATTCCAGAGTGGAAGTGGGATAGTATCAGTATGGATTTTGTTTATGGTTTGCCGAGGACAAGTAAGAATTTTGAGGCTATATGGGTAATTGTTGATAGATTGACGAAGTCGGCTCATTTCATTCCGATCAGAATGGATTATCCGTTAGAGAGATTAGCCGAGTTGTATATTGAGAAGATTGTAAGTTTGCATGAGGTTTTTCATGTGTCTCAGTTGAGGAGGTACATTCATGATCCGTCGCATGTAGTCCAAATAGATGATGTACAGGTGAGAGATAACCTGACTGTTGAAACATCACCTATGAGGATTGAGGATCGAGAGTTGAAGCAGTTGCGGGGTAAAGAGATTGCCTTGGTGAAGGTAGCTTGGGGAGGACCAGCAGGTGGCAATGTGACTTGGGAACTGGAGAGTAAGATGAAGGAGTCTTACCCAGAGTTGTTCGTTGAGGTATGTTTTCGAGGACGAAAACTCTTTTAGTGGGGGAGAGTTGTAACACCCCGATAATAATAAAATAATTATTTAAATTGAGTTAATAATTTATTTATTAATTTAATTAAATAATTGGAAATTTTATTATTATTATTTTTGGATTATTATTATTATTCGGAAAATATATATAAGTTGGAATTTAGAAAAAATCCCATTTTTGGTAAAAAGGTTAATTTCACGTGAAAAGGGAAAAGAGGCAGAAAGGGCAAAAAGCAAAAGAACGAAGGTTGAAGGAAGGGAAAACTTGGAGCTCAGAGACTGCCGGATTAACTCAGGTAAGGGGGGTTTATCACCGATTAATGGGTATTATGGGATAATATGTGATGGGTAGTGATAAACCATGGATTTTGACTCTGATTTGAATGATGCATGCTGAAATTGTGAAATATTTGATGAACGAAATTGGATGATAATTGACGAAAACTCGTAGGAATTAGAGGTAGTAAGGTTAGCGAATTGGGAAGCCGAATGTGTATGATCTGTAATTGATAAAACGAACGAACATGTATGCAAATTGGACTGTAGAAGGTTGGAATTGGATAGATCTCGTAGCAGAGAAAGCCATTGCAGATCTGGAATTTCTGGCTCTGGTCATACGCGTATGGCACTAGGCAATACGCGTATGAGATGGCTGGTACGCGTATGGATGAGGCCTTACGCGTATGAGTGAAAAAGATGATATTTTGAACGTAGATTCGTCTCTGTTGGTACGCGTATGAGGATGTGGTACGCGTAGCATACGCGTATGGGCGTGGGCGATACGCGTATGGGTTGGGCGAGGAAATGCGCCATACGCGTATGGACATAGGCGATACGCGTATGGGCAGACTTGTGGTTTTCTGAACTGCTGTTGTGCAGTTTTTGGTTGTTTAGGCTGAGTGCTGTAACTTAGCTGATGTATGACGTAGTGGGGATTATTTCCCGTTGTTTTGAGTAGTATAGGTATTAGTAGAGTGTGCTAATACTGTGTTTGATTATGCGGCATGATATGATATGCTTTTGTGATAAAATGTGTCGATGATGTGTGATGGTATGCATGATGCTGTAAATGTATCAGTTATGTATGCATTTGTGAATAGACTGTTTTATGGCTTAGAGTGTGAGCATATGTCTATTCTTGAGTTGTTGTTGTTGTTGCATTGCTAGGTGATTAGCATGCATATTGTGGCCCATTTGGGGTGGTAGCTAATTCCCATGGTGAGGAATTAGTGAGTAAATCATTTTGATTGTTGTTGATGTTTGCATGCTAGGTGATTAGCGTGCATAGCATGGCCCATTTGGGGTGGTAGCTAATTCCCATGGTGAGGAATTAGTGAGTGAGTCACTATGTCTCAATTGAGTGGGACTAGTGAGCTTGGTAGCCGTGCCTGGAGTTGGACGGTGAGGTTGAACTATATGTTGACAAATAGTCGGTACCGCATGCATGGAGTCTCATTGCATAATATATGTATGGCGTATAATATGAATGGATGTATTCCAATATTATACGTGTAATTGTGTTGGTGTTGAGTATTATGTTGAATTGATGTGCTGTTACTGAATGTATGTTTGGATTAGGGTGATGAAGTGTGTTGAAATTACTTAGCATTACATAATGTTTTATAATGCTTATTATATTGATTGAGGAACTCACCCTTACAACTGTTTTTCAGGTAACGAGCAGTGAGTTGAGTAGAAGTGAATGCTTGGAGTCTAGTGTAGTCTCATTAGTGGGTCGTGCTCTGATAGATGTAACATCGGGATGGGTTGTTTAACTTGTTTCGAATGTTTAGTGTTGGTTGAGAACCATTTTACATGTAATGTTTTACATGATTGATGAAACTTACATCCGCTGTGTTTTATGCAACTGTTTTGATTTAATAAAAGAGCATGACCGTTATATTGTTGAATGGTGTGAATATTATGTGTGACACCCTTGAAGGGCATAATTACTCTGAATTGTTATATGTTTATTATTTTAATTGAATAATTGGGGTTTTTAGAAGGGTGTTACACTTGTCATTTATAGGCTACCATTCAATTAAATAAAGTTGAGCCTTTTATCCAATTGCTTCTACTCTAATTTATTTTTCAGCTAAATAGAATTGAATTTTTATGATGATAATGTTGAAATATTTAAATCAGTAAAATTGAAAATCATTTTTCTTAAAATAATAAATGTAATTACTTTTAAAAGCAATCGGTTTCATTTAAGAAATGTCAACAGCAGTCTGAGAACAGGTAAGCCTTAAAAATATGAACCATTATTGGTCTTCCCCAAGCGGTTGGTTTAATCACTTTTTCCTCCCAACGACAATTTTGTTTCTCTAGCCGAGTTTTGTGATCGCCTCCCCAACTGAGCTGTAGGCGCATATTCTCAACAGTTTGCATAAGTCCAGCATAAGTTTTATTCCCCTCAAGTTGCCAGCAGAACTCATTCCTGACCCCTGCCAGCACTGATTCTTGAGCAACATTTTGGTCCTCTCTCCCATTTGATATGGTGTTGACCTAAAATTCCCCGCAGAGTTGACAATTCAGCATATCTTTTTTATCTCCCCAGTCAGGGTCGATTCGGTTGTGGTGGATGATTTATGTTCATCCCTAGCTTTTTCTCCAGTTGATACCTCCATCCTGTCGAGATTAGCCGAGTGTTGTAGTGGTGATTCAGATTAGTGACATCTGTATCCTTTGTGATAAGTTTGTCAGCAAGATCATCAAACATATACATATTCATGCATAAATTACAGCATCAGATATTCCATTATGCATTTATTATTGCATTTGATTTTATTATTCTGATTCCCTATTACGGTGATATTATTTCCCCCATACAGGTTTGGTGTGTCCGTCCTCCTTCAATTGTAGAGTATCAACCCCCTAGGCAGAAAGAATTTAACTTTTCTCATTCCCCACTGAGTTATTTCCTCGTGGATGGTTATTATTTTAGCTCCCTCCCCAGATTGATTATCTAGATAGAACCATTCCCCCTGATTTATATCCTCACCGGGTCGAGTCTTCGTTTGACCATTTCTTTCTAGCTCTTACCTAGATAGATGCTCTGGCCCCTCGAGAGTTTGTTACCCAGTAACTGGTAATATCCTTTTCGATTTGCGAGTACCTTACCTCTACCCAATACCCGGTAAAAGTAATATACTTCCTCTCGTTTCCCTAGCAGATTCATTTTACGTTTCCCCAGATAGTTTATCCTTGATATGTTCATCCTAATCGATGACAGATATTATTTCCTTTGAGTCTATCCTTGATATGTCCATCCTAACCGATGACGGATATTCTTTCCTTTGAGTCTATCCTTGATATGTTCACCTTAAACAGTGACGAATATTCTCCTCTTCGGTTTTCTACCCAGTAAAAAGGTAGTTGTAATCCCTACTTGCTTTCCCAGAGAGTTAATCCTTAATATGTTCATTCTAGCCGATGACGAGTTTCTTACTCTTTGCGGTCTTCTGCCCAGTAACTAGTAGTTGTAAATCCTGTTTTCCCCTGTTGATGCTATCCTTGATATGTTCACTTTAACCAGTGACGGATATTCTCTTTTCGGTATTATATCCAGTAACTGATAGATATAATTCCTACTTTTCCCCGGCAGTTTATCCTTGATATGTTCATCCTAACAGATGACGAATATTCTTCCTAGGTATCTTGTGTGACTTCTTCAGCAAGTTTCTTCAACATTTGATCAAATATTTCAAGGGATACTTCATATTACATCATCCTACATATATATGATCCTCCATGAGTCCCAAAAGTCAAGAGAATATCAAGCTAGCAAGATGGTTCATGGTGGTTGAATAGAGAAAGTCAATTGGTCAAAACTGGGTTTCCCTAGACCATATCTCCTACATTTTTTGTCATAATAAAGTTATTCCAAGAGCAAAGTTACTCAAATCACATTTCAAACAACTTTCATGTTGAGGTCAAAAGCTAGTTTTTCTTGGAAAGTCATTTTTTATGGTGAAAGATTATAGGTCATTTTGTCTGAACCCTACTTTGGAGGTCAACTTCCCAAGACCATAAATTGCTTAATTCTTATGAGATGAAAGTCATTCCATGATCAAATTCAATATGTCTACTTCAACTTTGATGTTTGGAGGAAGTTCAAATTCAACTTGCAAATGCATGTACCAAGAGGAAACATTATAGGTCATTTTGGACCAATACCAATGAACAAGTGATTTTCCTCAACTTCTAAAATGCATAACTCCTTCATGCCAAATCCAAATGAGGTCAAATTTATGACCAAATTGAAGAGGTTTGAAAGATCTACAGCTTTAGTGAAGGAACTTTTCTCTTTTTAAGTTCATAGAAAAGGTTATTCAAGATGGAAAAAGTGAACATATGGCTTGGTACTTAGAAAATTTTCAAATATGTTTGATTTCCCAAACTTCCACCACAAAATTCATCATGATCCAAGCTTCAAATGAAAAAAGTGTTCAACATGAAAATTGTTCCCCTTGATCTCACCTTCCCAAAACGTCCAAGATCATATAATTTGGCCAAATAATGAAGGACTTCCGCATGAGTGCAATATGAAGAACCATTTGGATGATTTCCACTTCCACTTTTCATACACGAATGCATGGCCTTACAACATGATTTCAGCATGATTCACACTCATTTTGGACATGAATACATCACTTGATGGGCCTATCACACGCCCATGCAAGCATGCAAAGGGAATTTCTCATTTTTGCCAAATTTGGAAGTGTGTGGAAATGAATCTCCTTGGCAATAAATAAGACCCTTATTGCTCAGAATTAAGGACCTCATGCCCAAGCTTTGAATCTGTAATCCCAAACCCTCACCATTGAAGGATAATCTTGAAGGTTTTCTTTGAAAATTGAGTTTCAAATCTCCATCTATTTTGAGATTGAAACTCCAAGAGTCCAGACCTTTTCTTGATCCTAATCACTTCCAACAAGCATCTGAAGCAAGGCCAAACACAATTGGAATCAAGATCAAGCAAGTTTGAAGCTCCCTCGAAGGTAAATTTTCAGAAACTTCATCTCTTCAATTCTCCCTCAATTCTTCATCATTCTTTGTGATTTTTGGTTGTCTGAAGTCCTATCAATGTAGGCAAGAAGATTGAGTTGCTTTGAGGCCAAATCGAAGAAACTCAGTTCATGATCCTCAAAGATCAAAACCATGTATCTTTTTATATACTTTGAATTGGAGAAAATTGAGGCTAGATTCGTGCTCCTGAGCATTTTTCCTTCAAATTAGTGTATTCACTTTTCATTTTCCATGGAGTTGAGCCTGAACCAGACTGGTGGTGATCACCGAAGAAGATGACCGGAGCTAGGGCTCCGGTGGTGCGCTGGATCAATCCAAGTCATCTGATTTGGTTCTTATGTTTTAATCCCAAGCGTCCAAACTTTTTACCAAGCCTGCAGCGCGTTTGACTCATGTCCTTGTGGAATGCGCGCTCCTGGCCATCTGATCTGCCACCTCAATTAATGAGGGAGATCAGATGGCCTTTTTTTTATTTTCTTTTTATTTTCGGATTTTTTATTTAATTCTTTTATTTTGATTAATTTATATAAATTTCATTTTTAATCCAAAAAATACGGGACTTTCACCAAAAATCTTTAAATATTTTCCTCTTTCATTTTCTGAATTGAAATTATTTTTTGGATTAATTCTGATATTTTTCATGAATTAATTGTTTTTGTGTATATTTTTAATTATTTAAAAATACTTCTGACTTTTCAAAAATCATGAATTTTTTTGTCCAAGGTCCTTTGACCTTTATTGACCTAGGATAAATCTCTTGGCTATTTATTTGGTGTTTTGAAGAGGTTTTAGGTTTTGGATAATTGAAATTGAAATTTAATTCATTTTAAATTTGGTTTTTAATTGATTAATTGCATAGAAATTATGTTGATCTATTCTTATAGACGTATGATATTTGACTATGTGTTTGGGTCTTGGTCTAGATTGATTTGACTTTTGTTAAGTTAAAATCATTGGATTTAGGGGATTGATGAAATGTACATTTCATCTCCCAAAATGAATGAATGATTTTAATTTGATAAAATTCCTCCCATGAGCAATTTGTGTTTATCTCATCTCCCCTCTCTCTTCATCTTCAATACCATTTTTTCCCATCCCTTTCATTGACCAATGACATATTAACATCCTAAGGCTAATTGGTTCATCGATAATTTTATGTTAGATGAATCAATACAAGTATGGATGAGATAGGTCCATCCCTTTGATTTTTTCTTTTAGTGTGTGGTATGTTTTAGGAGTTTGGTTCATTATACCAAATCTCTAACATGCATTAACACTTAAATGTCTATTGTCCGGTCTCAGATAGTTGTGACTTCTACATTAGTCCAATTATGATTGCTTAACATAGAGCTAAATTTTGACCCTAAAGGCATAGAATTCTAGTAAGTGGGATTGTAAGTATCCCCCTTTCATGGTATTGTGTGGAAACTTGGCCTTTTTTCCTTCCTTTAGAAGATGTCTTGGTTCAAGGATCCATCCTTGTGAATAGAGGGTTGAGTGTTCTCCAAAGAATGACTTAATCAATTGAAAAGCAAAACACCACTAACATCTAAACAACTAACATTTGACTAACTTGTATTAATATTTCTCTTATCTTTCAAGTCATTTATTTTATGCAATTTAATTTCATGTCATTTACCATTCCATTTGTCATTTACATATCATTTAATTGGTTTCTTTTTATGTCATTTTTACTTTGCTCATTTGAGCCATATATTGTGATTGTACATATTTGTTTGTATATTTTGTTTGTGTTTATGGTCTTAGGACCTTAAAATACTAAATAAACAACAAAAAAACCCTAAAAAATGTTTGTGTGGACTGTTGGATTTGATATGAGCTTTTGGACTTCGAATTAAGGAACATTCCATATGCAAAAGGACTTCGCTAATGTCAACATTTCTGAGACCAAGTTATTGAGATTTGAGCTTTCATCTGATGCAAGTTTTGGGATTCATTTGATTTCATCTATTACATGGTCTTGACGCAACTGTTACTTTGAACTTGTGTCTAATGTCTTATTCTGGGCAAAGTCAAGGATTATATCATCAGATACATGAGGAAGTAAAGAAGACTGTTAGTTGTGCAACTGCTTGGTTGAATGTGGCCATCTTTATTTGATGCCTTGCTCTTGATATTGCTATTTGCTTGCTGATTATTGCTTGATTCAAAGTCCAAAGGGAAAGTGGGTTTTCTATATGACATTCTTGTCTATTGGATTGCATCCCATTAGTCAGAACTTTTCAACTCTTAACTTTTAATTTTATGCTTAGGATTAGTCTCTTCATCTCTTTCCACTTCTTAAATTTCAAATCTCTCCCTCCTTTTTAAAAAAACCTTCTTTGCTTGTTATTTCTAACTTAGACTTTATTGCAAATTAGAAACTTTGGCCTTATGCCAATGATTTTTTTTTACTCTTTTCTTAAATCAAACTTGTAAATGAATCTAATCATATTGACTTAAAATTTAAAAAGACAAAAAGAACTAATACTCATTCAAAATCTTTTAGGCCCCTTTGTGCCTCTTTTAAACTTAACTTTTGATTAAAAACAACCCACTCATTTTGAAATTGTTACCACGAACTACGAGGTTTTGATCCCTCATTTTAATGTTGGTACATAGGCACAAGTCCGAAGGTCTTGTCAAACACAAAAATATAATCAATGAATTCTTTTCTCATCCTCACACTCTATTTGTTGCAAACATCTTTTATTCCAAAACACATACACACATAAGAAAGGGCTTCCTAGGAGTACCTAGGACAATTTGGGTGCTAACACCTTCCCTTTGTGTAACCAACCCCCTTACCTTTAATCTCTAGCATTTTATTAGTTTGATTTGAAAACTTCTTATCTTTGGGTTTTGTTTGTACTTTTCCCTTTTCCTTTGGAAACAATAAAAGCGCGATGACGACTCTGGTTTTATTAACGGTAAGTTTATCCATAGCTTAATGGTCATGAATTTACCACTACATATGATCACCTACATAAGCAATAAGAGAAAACAAGTACCATCTCTTGTGGAAGTTAGGATTAGTTGACAAGCAAAACAAGATGAAACCCTAGTGTTAATATACAAGATACAATGTGGCCATGCTTGTGATCCCATGACCAAATGCAATGGTCATACATGATATGATTTGATGTATGCAAATGAATTATGCAAAATGGAGGGTAAATTTTGGGGTATGACACACATCAGTGGAATGGAGTGGTTGAGAGGAAAAATAAGACCTTGCAAGAGTCAGCCAGTGTTATATTGCATGCTAAAAATGGACCTTATTATTTTTGGGATGAAGCATGAACACAACTTGTCACATTCACAATCATGTGACAATAAGATCTAGAACCAAGGGTACTTAGTATGAAATGTGGAAAGGGAGAAAGCCATATGGCAATTACTTCCATGCATTTAGTAGCATGTGATACATCTTGTTAGATCGTGAGCAAATAAGGAAGATGGATCCAAAGAGTGATGGGAGAATTCTACTTGGATATTCCATCAATATCAGAGCTTTTAGGGTATATAGAAAACGTACCAAGACACTGAGGGAATAAATAAATGTTGTCATTGATAGTACTCATGAGGATAATAAAGAAGATGAAGAAGAAGATGATTTATCTCCTCAAAATACAATTATCCCAACATATGTCCCAGAAACGGGTCTGGCATTGACTCTGTAACCCCAAATTCTGAAGATACTCCTATCAACAAGGGACCATCTATCAGAAATCATAAGGATCATCCCATTGAAAATATTATAGGAAGTCTAAATGAAGAAGTTATCACAAGATCAAGAGAGATGATTGCTAACACACGTTTCATTTCCAAGATTAAACCTAAGAACATCAAGGAAGCACTGACTGATGAATTTTGGATAAACTCCATTCAAGAGGAGTTGTATCAATTCAAAAGAAATAATGTATAGGAATTATTCTTAATACCTAAAGATGTGAATATCATTGGTACCAAATGGATATACAAGAACACATCTGATGAACATGGTAATATTACTAGGAACAAGGCAAGTTTAGTTGCTCAAGGGTACACTCAAATAGAAGGAGTTGATTTTGATGAAACCTTTGCTCTAGTTGCTAGACTTGAGTCCATTAGATTTCTACTTGGAATTTCCTACATGTTTAAATTCAAGTTGTTTCAAATGGATGTTAAAAGTGCCTTCTTGAATGGCTATATGAATGAGGAAGTTTATGTTGAGCAACCAAAGGGATGTGTTGATCCTAGTTTTTCAGGTCATGTGTACAAGTTAAAGAAAGCTCTTTATGGTTTAAAGCAAGCTCTAAGAGCTTTGTATGAAAGATTAACTGAGTTTCTGGTCATCAATGGATACAAAAGAATTGGAATGGATAAAACACTCTTTGAAAAGAATGATGGAAGATAACTCATGATAGAAAAAAATTATGTTGATGACATAGTATTTGGTGGGATGTTAGGTCAGATGGTGGAACATTTTGTCCAAAATTTGAAGTCTGGATTTAAGATGAGTCTTGTAGGAGAACTCACTTGCTTTTTTGGTCTTCAGGTTAAGCAGATGGAAGACAACATTTTTGTATCTCAAAGAAAGTATGCTAATGAAGCTAGTAGAATATATACCTGAGAACATCGCACGCTCGAAGATAAAACAGAGTCACCATCGAACTTTATTTATTCTCGAAGGAAAGGGAAAATATTGATAAAACTTGGGGGAAGAGAAATGGGTAAGGAAGTCGGTTATGCAAGGGAAATGTGTTAGTGTCCCTCACATCAATTGTACTCAACGAGAAACATTTTGATTGTTCTATGAACGAATGGGTGTTAATCTCTAAAGATTACTCGTGAAAGAGTAAAGGGAAAAAAGAATGGAATAAATAAGGTGCTCGGTGAGGATTAGGGCCATCATGCCTATGTATCCTTATAGTGCAATAAGGAATTCAGAGCTCCATAGTTCATAGAACTAAAGGTGGGAGATGAAAGAAGAATGAGAATGAAATATGAAGATGAAGGAAGGTGCTCTCTAAGGATTCTCATTCGCGTGCCTATGTACTCTCACCGTGCAATGAGAAAGTCAGAGCTCCGTAGTTCATGGAAATAATGTAAAAAGAGCTGAAAGATTTGATTAGGTTGCCAAACGGAAAAGCAAAGTTCTTAAATAAAAAGAGCATAAAATTAACTGATGTTGGTACATATCCAAAGTGAATTTGTGAAGGCATGGCCTAAATCAATGATGCTACCAAAGTTTGAGACTCTACAAGGTAGGGAGAGACGTTTGCCAAGGTTTGCAACCCCACAAGGCAGAATGAGAGATAGCCAAAGTTTGTAACCCTACAGGGTGAAATGGATGAATGCCATAGTCCATACTCTATAGGGAAAAGGAAAGTATCCAGAGTCTGCAACTCTAAAAGGTTGAGTGCAAGAATGCTTACTAGAGTCTGCAACTCTCGAAAGGCAAGAAATGGATTGCCAGAGTCTATAACTCTACAAGGAAAGGAACAAGGATGTGCTATAGTCTATAACTATACAAGGCAGAAAGAAATGATTTCCAGAGTCTGCAACTCTATAGGGCAAGGAAAAAGATTGTCAGAGTTTGTAACTCTACAAGGCAAGAGCGCAAAGATGTGACATAGTTTGGAACTACACAAGGCAGAAGGAATTGAATGCCAGAGTCTGAAGCTCCATAAGGCATAATGAATGATAACTAATGTCTGTAAATGTGTAGGCAGGATGAAAAGAGGTAAGAGTTTGTAATTCTACAATGAAATGCATGTTTGCCAAAGTCTGAACTTCGTAGGGCAAAGTGCAATGACATGTGTCATAGTCTGTACTATACAAGGCAATAGGAAATGAATGCCAGAGTCTGAAACTCCATAAAGGCAAAGAGAAACGATGTCACAGCCTATAACTGTATAGACGCTAAAAGAGGTAGCCAGAGTCTGTAACCCTATAGGCATAAAAAAGGAATGCCAAAGTTTATAACTTTATAGGCAAAAAGGAATGAAGCTTTGCTAAAGTCTATAATTGTATAGGCAAGAACAAAGGGTTTTCAGAGTCTGTAACTCCATGGGGGAAAAGAGAGTGTGCCAAAATTTGAAACTCTATAGGGAAAAGAAAAGAATGCCAAAGTCTGTCACTTTATGGGCAATAAAGGATGCCAAAGTCAGTAATTGTAGGAAGTGCATGAAGTAATGAAGAGCGTATGCCAAAGTCTGTAACTATAGGCAAATCATGAAGCAATGATTAGGAAATAGGTGTGTCACCCTAAGACAATGCTCTCAAAATATGTATAAGGAGGGAAGTATGATCAGTGATCCAAAAAGGAGAGTGATTGAGGTGCTTGAAGAAGACCTTGTCAATCACTTGATTCGAATTGCACTAAAATCTATGAATGAAGGCGAATAATTTGAATAGCTAGATCTTACGCCCCGTAAGAAAAGGTACTCTAGACAAGGATAGGAGAAACTTTATCTCATCATTCTTCATTTCTTAAGGCTCATCGCACACTACTTGAGTCAAGATTGACAAGTGTGATAGAAGATTCTGATTATTGATTATGATAATATAGTGTTGCTTGTTGTTGGAGAAGACTTGACAATCATTTGATTCAAATTATACTAAAGTCTATGAACAAAGAAGAATAATTTGAATAGCTAGGACCTACTCCTGGTACGCCAAGGTACCCTAGACAATGGTAGGATAAACTCCATCTCATCATTCGTCATTGCTTAAGGCTTATGGCACACAACTTAAGTCAAGATTGGTAAGTGTTGATGCTCATTTGCTAACTGATCTTGTTGAATGCAATGTTGTTTATAAAGAAAATACTTGGCAATCATTTGATCCGAATTGTACTAAAGTCTATGAACAAAGACAAGCACTTTGAATAGCTAGGGTCTACGCCCCATACGCAAAGGTACTCTAGACAAGGGTATGAAGACTTCATCTTATCATTCTTCATTGCTTAAGGCTCATGTAACACAACTTGAATTAAGATATACAAGTGTTAATACACCTTTGTTGTGCTTGAAGTGAAGTCCATCATGTCTGCAATGTGAATGCATTGTGCTGACTTGAAGTCTTGAATTTGAATTTAAATCTTAAGGTCTTGAGCTACTGAGATCTAGTACAGCTTGAACACAACGGATTTACCCTATCAAGTGATCAAGGATCTTTTGATCACTTGAACAGGCTTGGGGAATTATGCACAGTGTAAAGGATTTGGTTGATCAAAGTAAACTTTGATAAACACAATCAGTGGGAAAGGATCAGTTGAATTATATACAACCTAATGAATGAATCTTTCAAATTAAATCAGATGATTCTACATAGCCCTAAACTAGGGGAACATACAAATCTTGACGTCCTAAACTCTAGGGGCAATGTTGTCATTGAACTAGGTACACAATAAACCTAATAAATGATCATATTAAACTAGTTGCATTTTACAAACCCTAAGCTAAAGGAGCATGTAAATCAGGAATGTCCTAAACCCTAGGGGCAAAATGGTCAATATGCACAAATTTGATTAAATTAGGGAATTAGTTCAAAAATCTAAAAAAAAAAAATTAACCTAATTATCTAATTATCCTAATCACAATTAACCTAATCATCGCAATTAACTTATTAATCACAATTAGCCTATTAATCACAATTAACCATAATTAATCACATGAAAAAAGCTAACAAATATTTATGGTTATATAAAAACAGAAAGTGAAAATCAAATTAAGAAATTAATTAAGATTGATTAGGTTAATTAAATTAAGCTACATCAAATTAATTAGCATGAAAAGATAGGGTGCAGGGAGTGGTGAATGGAAAATTTCATTTTGGGCCTTAGACCCAAAATCAGTCCAAAGCACACGCGGGTCCAAACCACAAACAACCAAAAGAAGTGCTCACAAGCTGAAGCAAGGATTAAGCGCTTATTCAACAAGTTCAGCAAAACTCAGCAGCACAAAACATCCAAGTCCAAACGCGAGAAAACACCATAAGCTAGAGAAAAGCAACCAAAAACACGCTTACAATCTGAAGTAAACGGAAAAAAAAGCACTTATCCCACAAGTCAACATCATGTTTCATCGTCAAGCTCATGGATTTGCGTTAGCCATTACCATCTCAAATTCATCGATTCAAAGCTTCATCAACCACAAACCCAGTCAACAACCTTCCTAATTGCGTCTAACCTCAACGAAATTGATCGGAATCGAAACGAAATCGCAAAGCAAAAATGAGATAAAAAGCAGATTGAAGCAAGAAAACTTACTAGATTCGACACGGTGGCAAAAAACAGGTATCAATCTTCTTCGTCTCTGAATTCTTCACTTTCTACTCTTCAATTCGTGCTTCTTCTATTGTGAATCGTTGCATTCTCTGTGAGTTTCGTTTGTATGCTTTGAATGCGTTATCTGTGAGTTTGATTGCATGTGTATGATCGTGATAAAGAATGATTTTGATGCGTGTGTATGAATGAATATCCAGAAGATTTTCTTTTCTGTATGAATGAGGAATACTTTGGATGCGTTTCTGATTTGTGAATTTCTAATTTTTGGATCCTTTTGTATGAATGAAGAAGAATTGAAGAGTGATTTTGGGTTTTTCTGTATGAATGAATGAAGAAGATTTGAAGAATGATTTTCCCTCCTTGACGAATGAGTGAAAAATGATATTTATAGCATTTCAAAATCAGTTACGAAATTCACATGAAATCACAGTTAAATTTGCATGAAATGCAAAGGTTAGTTGTAAATGAGTAAAACGGTTAGAGTTAGTTATTGACTCAAATTCAGTTAGTTAGTTAGGTATGAAATTCAAATTTAGTTTGGTGAGTGAATTTGGTTTTAATTTGATTTTGTATGTCGCGTTTGTGCTTGAGTTGTTCACAGTGGGAATCGAAATCAACTTGTTTTAAGGTTGAAACTTGTTAATTGTTAGTTAGAGTTCGTTTGAATGAAAATACTGATGAGTTAGTTTGTAAATCGTGTGTTAATTGGTTTGAAACTCGTTTGCTTTGGCTTGAAGTAATGAATGGAATGTGTTCATTGTGGTGTTAATTTTCTTGCTTGAATGTGAATGGTTTTGAAGTGGATCAATTGAAAGTGATTTTTGTTAATTGACTTTGTACAGGGTATATGACAGAAATATTGTGAACTCATGTGCTTGGAATTGCCTTGAAGAATTAGTGCTTGCTTGCACATTAGACATGGTTTGAAGAGAGGAATTACTTGCTTGCGTTTTGGAAATGGATTGTGGAGTTTGTGTAGAAATTGTAGGTTTTTTTTTTTGTAATTTGTGAATTGGAATGTAAATGTGAAAATGTTGTAACTTGAAAAATATGAATGGAACTCATGAATGATTGAATGAAATAATGATTTATGGTTTAAATATTGTAAGTTGAATTGTAATGGAAATTGCATGGTTTTAATGGTTGGAAATTGAATGTTGAAATTGTCTTAAGAAGTGTGGTTGGGCCTAACTCAACCCTACAAAACCGGTTAAAACCGGTTGGTAGAGTGAGGACTGCCCCCACTTATAAACATATGTTCATGCCATATATTGTCCGATGTGAGACTCTTAACACACCCCCTCACGCCCAGGACTAGACATCTGGAGCGTGGAAATAAATTGTGGGTGGTCCGATAGCGGAAACCATAGTAGGTGGCCTACCGGATCTTAAACAAGGCTCTGATACCATGTTAAGAAGTGTGGTTGGGCCTAACTCAACCCTACAAAACCGGTTAAAACCGGTTGGTAGAGTGAGGACTGTCCCCACTTATAAACACATGTTCATGTCATATATTGTCCGATGTGAGACTCTTAACACACCCCCTCACGCCCAGGACTAGACATCTGGAGCGTGGAAATAAATTGTGGGTGGCCCGATAGCGGAAACCATAGTAGGTGGCCCACCGGATCTTAAACGAGGCTCTGATACCATGTTAAGAAGTGTGGTTGGGCCTAACTCAACCCTACAAAACCGGTTAAAACCGGTTGGTAGAGTGAGGACTGCCCCCACTTATAAACACATGTTCATGCCATATATTGTCCGATGTGGGACTCATAACAAATTGTTTGGTTTAAAACGCAATATGGTTTAAAAATGAAATGAAAGTAGGTTTAAACGTGAAATGAAGTTAAAAAGTAATGAGGTTCAGAAATAGAATGAGGTTCAAAAATGGTCCAGTTGGTCCGTTTGGTGGTCTGTGACCTAGTCATGGACATGTTTTCTCTTAGTCATGGAAAAACCAATGAAACAAGGACTTTAGTGATAACCTATGGTAGAATGAATTGAAATAGGTTTTAGGGGGTCAAGGGAGAGTCAGTTGACTTTGGTCAAATAGTTGACCAAAAAGTCAAATGTTGACCAAAAGTCAATTATAACATATTTGGCCAACTTGTGGTTTTTGTATGTATATGGATAATCCGTAAGAAAATGAATAAAAATGTGAATGAAAATGACATTTAGATGGATTTTTATGAATTTGTAATGAATAAAAAAAAGATTGTGGATTGACGATCTTGACAACACCATATGAATGGATGCAATGACCATGAATCAAAACTTAAGAGCTTGAAAACACCATATGAATGGACATGTAGGTTAGGTGGCATGATGTACGACACTATGGTCAAGAATCTCTTCCTAATGGGCTAGTGTTTTAGACAATCCCAAGGTCAAAAGGTCAAAACAAGAGCACATAAGTAGCAAGCATCCTTGATTATGGTTTAGCTGGTCAAGGCAATGCTCAAGAGTTAACCACAAGATCTCAGAGCCAATAGTTAGGGTTTTGATGTCATGGTGAATGTTATGATGCGGTCTCTTTGAATCCATGTCCCCAAGATCAAGAAAATAGGGTTTTGCCCCAATGATGAGCAAAATGTCACAAACCTCAAGCAAAACCAAGTTTTTGTTATCCACAAGCATTGAATCTATGATGCTTATGAGAAGGTGTTAATATGAATGAATGATGCACATGAATGAGGAATGAATGAATGCATATGAATCTCAAGTAATAGGTTAGATGAAAAATGAAAAGGGGAGGGAAAATTTTAGGGTATGAGACCTAAGAGTATAGTGAAGAAGTTTGGGCTTGAAAATGCAATCACAAGAGAACTCTTGCTACAACACATGTGAAAGTAACCAAAGATGAAAAGGGTGTTGATATAGACCAAAGTTTATACGAAAGCATGATTGGCAGTCTGCTCTACCTCAATCTAAGCAGACCTGACATCACTTTTATGTTTGTGCAATATATCAAGATAAACTCAAGGCTACGTATCTCACTCAAGTGAAGAGAATTTTGAAGTATATAAATGGGACTTATGACTATGGTATTCTCTATTCATATAGTACCAGTTCAATACTAGTAGGGCATTGTGATGCTGATTGGGATGAAAGTATATATAGGGGTGGCAAAATGGGCCGCCCGCTCCGTCCCTCCTTAAGCCTGCCAAAAAAAGGGAAATTGGGGGGGGGGGGGGGGGGGGGGGTAAGCCCTCCAAGTGAAATTGGGCTTTAAAATCTAGTCTGCCCCGCCAAGGTGGCGAACTTGCCCGCCTATTTTATTTATTATTTTTTTAATTGATTAATAGACTTCTTTTTACATTTCAAATACATTTTTCACTTATTTTTTAGAACAATTTTTTATAAAGCATCTTTTTAACAATTTTACTTAAAAAATATTGCATATATTCACAAATAAATGTATAAAATAGAATCATCAACAAGTATTTCAAAACTATAGTTCAAGTATTAACCTTCAACCAACCAAAATAAATATTTTGAATGCTTGATAACTAGGTTGACAGGATGGCGGACCAACCCGCCCTTTTTTTTGACAAGCTTAAGGCGGGGCAGGCTTAAAGCGGGCGTGCTGAGCGGGTAGGAAGACACAAAATCTCAATCCAACCTGCCACTTTTGGCGGGTGCGTGGGTCGGCCTGGCAGGTCATGTCCTATTTTGCCACCCCTAAGTGCAGATGATAGAAATAACACATATGGTGGATGTTTCTTTCTTGGAAATAATTTAATCCCATGGTTCAACAAGAAGAATAATTGTGTCTCTTTATCTACTATTGATGCAGAGTATATTGTTGCACGGAGCAGTTGCACTCAATTTTTGTGGATGAAGTTGGTGTTTAAGAAGTAAAATGTCGAACAAGATGTCATGACATTATTTTGTGACAAGTTGAGTGCGATCAATATTTCAAAGAATCATGTTTAACATAGTAGAACCAAGAACATTGACATTCGTCATCACTTTATAAGAGAACTTGTGGAAGATAAAATTGTAAATCCTGAACATATAGAAACTGAAAAACAATTAGCTGACATATTCACTAAGGCTTTGGATGCATCTCAGTTTGAAAAGCTAAGGAGTGCACTTGGTATTACCATTTGTTAGACTTTTTAGCAATCAATTCATGAGAGGCATGCATGAATATGTTTTTTTATCTCCTGAGACTAAGGTTGAACGTGAAAAAGACAGATTGCAAAGTTGCTTTATAACCGGTCCATCGTTACACGTAAGAATACTCTTCTTATCTTTATCTATTGTACCTAGAAAATTGTTCACTCTCCCTTCTATCAATTTTTCCATTCTTTTAAAAAATGAGTCAATATGCAGAAATACAAGTCTGGGAAGAAGAATATGGCTTCAGAGTTAAAGATGAAGGATCTGGAAAAAAATGAATCCATGGTGGGGACACATGTTGGAGCATCTGTGAGTGGAAAGAACTATGTCACGAAGATGAAGTCCTTGAAGAAGATACTTGTTCAAACACATGATTCTTACTCATATGCTGATGAGACTGGGTTACCTTCATCAAGTCAGGTGGTTGGTCTGGAGATTAATGACTTCTTGGAAAGTGTGTCAATAATGTCGTAGTAATAATAAGATATGAAATCCAAAATGACTGCTATTTAACAAAACAATAGTTGTGCAAGTAGTAGAAAATAATAATTGGGGTAGTTTTCGAGTTTGAATGCGAAAGATAAAAGTTGTTCTGAAAAAATGCGAAAGTAGACAGGTTTTGTATAGAATCCCCTATTTATCCCCGGTTGATGTTTAATGCATTACACGAATGATAACTTTGTTATATTTCCACGGTGAGTTAACAAAACCACTATACATAATCCATTGGTGTATAGCTCACTAATTCCTCCTCGGGGGTCTCCTATCCCTATTCAACCAGCGTAAGTGAAATTAGGCAATGCAACAGTGTGTTAACTCAAAAGCCATTACTTAGGGTTTACTACCTCTATTCAACCAGCGTAAGCACAATAACTTCCCTAGTTCCAACGCATAAACTAATGGTCAGTATTCCTTATGCGCCCATGATCAGATTAAAAGAGTATCTCACATAAAAAGCATTACGTATAAGAAGCAATGAACTATAAATATAACTTCAATTATTCATGCAATGAAAAATTAAACATATGTCCCAATAGGTTCAAAATAAGTTCATCAAACAAAACCTATTTTAGAGATGTTTAGTTACACATAACGATACAATCAAATACCAAGCAATAAGATGAAGATTGCATTTGAAAATCCTTGAAGATATGACCTCCAATGGTTTCTAATGCTCTCAAAGTCTTGCTCTTGGCGCTCTTTACCGTCACTTTCAGTCAAAATTCGTAGACCCCTTGAAAAGATGCCAAAAAATCCCTTTTATAACTGTCAAATTAGTCCAGAACGCGTCAGAATAGACCCAAAACAGGCCTATCGCGTGCGTGATTCTATTTATCACACACGTGATGATGAAAAACAAACATATCATGCATGTGATGTTGCGCGTGATTATTCCAGTAGCTGCACGTTTTTTCCTCCTTTTTCCATCAGATTTTCACTAAGTCTTTTTTCTTCATACTTGGTCATTTTTGCATATTTCTTTTATCTTTAATGTTCAGTTTTTCTCTTCTTTGACTTGTTTTGATTTGTTTCTTCGACCGAAAACATGCAATGACAGTGTGTCATCACAACCCCAAACTTGAACTGTTGTTTTTCCTTAAGTAACTTGCCTGTATTCCAAATTCCAAACAGAAAACAAGTTGTAACATAACTATTGAACATCAACATATGCAATTTTCTTACTTGACCATCATTCTAGCTTCCAACTGCAAACCGGAAAATTTAGAAAACCTTTTCAATCTTTGACAAGTACCCAACCTATCTCTCATCTCACCATGACTCACTCAATTGATAGTTTATACTGAGTTTGATCATGTTCTAATAGAATTCGTCAAAGTAATCAAAAAACACACATTTTAGGACTTTATCGGTTGTATCTTGGCTTATGTCTAGGTAAGACATTTTTGGGAAAGTAGGTTTAAACCTTTGGAGTTAGGTGCATAGTTCTTCTTTTGTTATCATACCACTTTTTTTCCTTATTAATGGTACTGGAGATATTGCTATTGTAGTCCTAAATATTCATTTTGCATTCTTTTTCTCTTTTTTTTTGAAGAAGTTATTTTTAACTCCTTATTTTCTCAAAATTTTGTCTTTTTTTACTGTTTTTTCTCTAGTACCCCAACCCCAAACTTAAACCTCGCTCACTTCCAAGAGCAACTCCAAACTTATTTTTTTTCATACAACTTTAGAACTAAAAATTTCTACCTAAAGAGAGGGTGAAAAAATGAAACCTTTCAAGTCATATGGCTGATAAATAAAGCTAAGTCACCGAAAGAAGGGTTAAGCTCAAAGTGGTTAGCAACGGAAGTAACCTATTACTACAGGGTGGTTATAGAGGCTCAGATTTCAAAACAAACAACTGTCTTAGTGTGTGTAAATCAAACCAGAAAAAATGGATTGAAAATAGTTCAAACCTGATAAAGAAATAATACATGGATACACTCAATGAATAGAATAATAAACAATGGAATTTCTTTGGCTCAAAACCTTACTAGTTGAGGTATCTAAAGGTTGAGTACAAGTCTCTTGATTCCTTTTTCATCCGTTTCTTTCAATTCGCAAGTCACATTCCTGATGATCAAGTTTCAATGCTAAAGTTGATATTTTTTGTAAATCTGAAAGAAACAGCAGTAGAAAACGCATTCATTAAAGACAACATAAATAGTGTTTGAGACTCGTGCGAGAATGGTTAATTCCTCTTATTGAATCTAACTACCAACATAAATTAAATTTAGCAAAAACAAAATAAAACTTGTTAGAAAAGATGGGTTTCCTCCTATGAAGCGCTTCTTTAAGGTCATAAGCTTGACCATTTGGATTTTTATTAGGGCGACATATACGACACAAAAAACACATCATCTTTCTTCTCCCTATTGTTTGGTAAGAATTCTATTATTTTGAGGAATTGAAGGTTTTTCTTCCATATTCTCTTCAGCTTGATAGAATCAAACAAGGCATAAATCTCATTTAATATTTCATCTATTTTTCCTCTTACATCAGTCTGTTTGTTGGAATTAGGAATATTGTTTTGTTGAAGATTTTATTGTTTGACATCTACGTTTAAGCGAATTTTTGAATTTGAAGCTTCATCTAGAAGTATATAATCTTTATATTGCATTCTTGTTCTTTTTCCACATATATTTTTTACCTCTACCTCTTCTATTCTTGCTTCTATTTCTTTATCAGATGGTGTGCACTTTTC
This sequence comes from Lathyrus oleraceus, assembly GCF_024323335.1. Lineage (NCBI taxonomy): Eukaryota > Viridiplantae > Streptophyta > Magnoliopsida > Fabales > Fabaceae > Lathyrus > Lathyrus oleraceus. The sequence goes on from NC_066582.1 coordinate 466,198,714, forward strand.
TCCTTCTTTCTCATTTTCAACTCCTCCTTCATCGACTACCTCACATTCATGTTTGACTTCTCTTTCAACTTCCACATCTCTAGGACTACCTAACATGTTTTCATAGAAATCCCCACTAGATCTCAGTTTAAAATCTAATTGGTTACATACTTGACCAAGTTGTATCTCTAAATTCTTGAAGGATGTTTCCATTTTACTTCGCATGGTTTCTTAATGCCTGTTGATTTTCTCGAAATTGAGTTAAGTCATCTTTATAAAATGAGTCAAGGTTTCTTCAAGTTGAGATGATGAATCCTCCTACAATGAATGCTCAATGTTGATATAAGGTCCTAGCTCTAAATAATTTCTCGCATTTTTTTGAATTAGAGTTTTTTCTACAAGTTCTTTTGAATAAGCTTCAAACTTTGCCAAACTAGCATAGATTTTATCTTTCATGTTTGTCTTCACCTCACCTACAACATAAAAAAGAGTACCTTAGTAGCTGATTGATAAATTAACAAGTGTACTAATCTTCCAATGGAGTAATAAGGGAAAATCCCAAGTATCGATCTCAAGGACTGCTTAACGATACCGAGTTCTAGTTCTACTTAGTTAAACAAAAGCTTTAGGGGTTTTGGATTGTTTGTTTGAATAATTGAAAATAAAACGCAATAGAAGGTAAAGAAAGAAGTTGAACAGTTTAAAAGATATTATGAGTGAACATGTTAGGGAAGGTGTATGATTGGATTCATCAACAACAATAAATTAACCTTGCAACAACTTAATTCAATAATATTGATTATTGGTCCTTAAGGGTGTTTACTCCTAAGTCCTTAGTGAGAAAACCTTTAATCATTTAAACTAATCCTTATGTCATTAGTGAATTATAGATGAAATTAAGCATTATTTAATCAAGAATATTTTGGTATCCACAAGGTATCCACGAGCCTAGGTAGTATCTACTATGAACTATTCACAATTACATGTTAACACTGGCGGTCCAACCTAAATATTAACCACATATCAGTCTCAATTTGTCCGAAAGAGAAAGCATAAAGAACAAGTTGCGAATAAATCAAATATCACCAAATTAAAGTTATTACAAGGTTCAAATTTATAATTGTATCATAAATCTGAATCAGGGATACCCCATATCAATGGGGGTTTAGCTACTCACAACAGTAAAGAAAACATGATAGAAAGTGTAGACATTACAAAATAATGGAAGAAAAGAGGTCTTCAATCACTAAAGTTCCTGAAAACCTTGATCCACCATGAATTCTTCAATGCTCCAGCCTTCAAAACGCGTTTAGTGTACTAAAAAATCGCCCAACACTTGGAAATTCGGTTTTTTCAGCTAAATAAACAAATTATGGACCTTTTTAGATTTGGGATGTGCCATACGCGTATGACCCCCACCTATACGTGTATGGGTAATTTTTCCACTGCCTCATACGTGTATGGCCTAGGGTAAGGCGTATGGGCCATTTGGAGTCATACATGTGAGGCTCTAATTGTGCAGGTAGGTTACTGGCTGAGTGGCCTCATACGTGTATGGTTAGAAGCTTGGGAAAGCCCATTGTCTTGGTGATACGCGTATCCTGGGGGGTTTGGCTGAGTGGCCATATGCGTATGAGAGCCCTCATACACATATGGGCAGGAGATGTTCAATTTTCTCTCTTTTTCTCCTGCTCATTCATTTTTGTACGATTTCTTCTCTGATCAAACTCCTCTCAATCTTTTGATCCTGTAAACACATGAAACATTACCTCAAGCGCATAAAATAGCTCTAAATTATTAAAGCCTTAGCAGATCAAGACATGATAAAAATCTATAGAAATAAGCTTAAACTACTATCCAAACTCACAATAATTCACCTATTTTTTGCATTCAAACGACAATAAAATTAACACAAATGGTGACTGATCAGTAATACTGCACTAGATAAAAAAAATTAAACCAGAATAAAAATAAAAAAATAAAAAAAAATAAAAACAAAAACAAAAACAAAATAAGAAAAACGTCGCATAAGCGTTGCCTTGTTGAAATTATCAATAGTCTCCAGCAACGACGCTAAAAACTTGATAATTTCTCGGCAAGTATACCGATAGTGTCTCAATAATAATAAGATATTGAATCCACATGGGTTGATATTTAAAAAAATAATAGTTGTGCAAGTAGTCGAAAGTAACAATTGGGAAGGGGGGGGGGGGGGGAGTTTCGAGTTTGAATGTGAAAGATAAAAGTTGTTCTAAAATAAAGTGAAAACAATTAGGTTTTGTATAGAATCCCTTATTTATCCATTGTTGATGTTTAATGCATCACACAAATGATAACATCATTATATTTCCATAGTGAGCTAACAAAACCACTATACCTAATCCATTGGTGTATAGCTTCATACTCGGGGTCTCATATACCTATTCAACCAGCGTAAGTGAAATTCAAAAATGCTATAGTACGTTAACTCAAAAGCCACTAATCAGGGTCTCCTATCCCTATTTAACCAGCATAAGCACAATAATTTCCCTAGCTCCAACGCATAGACTAATGGTCAGTATTCCTTATGCACCCATGATCAGATTAAAAGAGTATCTCACATAAAAAACATTACGCATAAGAAACTATTAAATAGAAATATAACTTTGATTATTCATGCAATGACAAATTAAACATATGCCCCAACATGTTTAAAATAAGTTCATCAAACAAAACATAACTTAGAGATGTTTAGCTACTCATAACGATACAATCAAATACCAAGCAATAAGATGAAGATTGCATCTGAAAATCCTTGAAGAATTGACCTCCAATGACTTTCAATGCTTTCAAAGTCTCCCTCTTGGTGCTCTTTGCCGTTACTTTCAGTCAAAATTTGCAGACCCCTTGAAAAGATGCCAAAAACTCCCTTTTATAGATGTCAAATCAATCCTGAACGTGTCAGAATAAGCCCAAAAAAGGACCTATCACGCGTATGATACTTTCATCTTGCCCATGATACTGACAAAACAACCCTATCATGTGCGTGATTATTCTAGTAGCTGCACGTTTTTTTTCTCCTTTGAGTAACCTGGCTACTGATTGTGTTTTGTGGAACTACTAATCATATGTAATTTGTGTGCTCACATGTTGGAGCATCTCACCTGACATCTGGCCTTTGAGGATGTGTGAGCTGATCTACCGACTATGTGTGAACTCTGGTATTCTGATGTGTAGTAGTAGTGGTATGTGCTGATTGACCTGACTGACTACCGGCTCTAATTGTGTGCCTGCATGACTGATTGTGTGTCTGGTTGTATGCAACATTGCGTTTGATTTTTTGTTGTTGTAGCAAGCACATTTTTATTTCTATTTGTGTTACTTCTACTATTGTTGTTATTTTCTCCATGTGTTTGTTTCTGGTGTGCTTATGATGTTTAGTTTGTGGATTTACTCATGCATATCTTGTAAGTTGTGAAAGAGTTATTTTTCCAAAATTTGCCAAAAGGGAAGATTCTTATTCCTTTTGGATTAGGTGCATTATGCAAAATAACGTGGAGTGTTCAAGATATCTTGGTGAAGAAAGGACACATGTCGAACCTAATGTTCCAGCATATGTGCAAGGTGTTTTGGTGAAGAAAAGACACATGTGAGACCTAAAGTTCCAGCATGTGTGCAACATCTGGCCCTTGTTAGCAGGTCATGATGAATGTTATTCTAAGAGTGATTTATGATTGGATCTCAATCATATTTGTTGTTATCTTTTAGAAATGCATTTATGTATATGTTTTTTATTAGATTGGACGTGATCAAATCAATTCAAATGGAGATTTAAATTTGAATCAAATTAAATTTTTCGGAGGATATTTGAAAAACAAATCTTAACACAATATCATATAATTCTTGACGTGATCGAATTCCCATTGGAAAATCCCAGAGTCTGCATTGCTATTTAAGAAAACTCAAGCCTAACATTTGATGTGTATAATATTGAAGATTCCTTGTGTTAGAGTTTATTTTTTGAGTCTTTGTTTGTGCACCACTATAGCGTTTTCATTCACATCCCAAAACATAGAGTTTGGTTTGTTTAGTTGAGTTGTAACTCAACAATCACGATTTTGATTTTTGTAGAAATCACTTGGGATTAGTGATTAAGAGAAAGTGTTCCTAGATTGTTGTTCATTCAGCTATGGGAGAGACAAGATGAGGAACAAATGAGAAAAAATCCATTTAAAGTTCCACGTCGTTTAATTTAGTAAACATTTTAATATTTATAAAACTTATTCATGCAATGGATTTTGAATTGAAAAGATATCGTATGAAATCGAAAAGACTAGGCCTAAAATGTTAATTAGAATTTTGATTAATTAATTTAAAAAAATACGTAATTAAAATTCTTAATTTAATACATTAATTAAAAAAACATAATTAAAATTCTTAATCAAATAAATGAATTTGTTAATTAAAAAATATTAATAAATAAATGATCCTAGACAATATTGGCAATTCATTAAAAATAATTTTTTTTGTCATAATCATCATTGTAAAGTTGCAAAATTGGAGGGGGACCAACTAAATCTCAAAATGTAAAGTTGAGGGATAAAAAAACTGATTTTTAAAATGGGAGGATTAAAAATTAAAAACTATTAACGTAGAAAGATCAAAAGTGTATTTAAGCCTAAGTTTTTTGTCCTAATCATTATTGACACGTCTGAAAAATTGGAGAGATCAACTAAATTCTAAGTGATGTAAAGTTCAGAGACCAAAAGGTATATTTTTAAAATGGGGAACTAAAAATTAAAATCATCAAAGTAGGGGGATCAAAAGTGAATTTAAACAAAAAATATTTTAAAGTTTAAAAATTCATTATTTTATTTTCTTATAATACTTTAATAATTAAATGTTTTTAATAATTTTAATTTTTTTAATATAAAATTTTATTTAAAAATTAATTATCACAAATTTCAAAAGATAATACTTAAGCCTAAAGCCCATGTTGTTTACATGCTGCAGCCCAACACTTACAACTTCACTATTTGTAGTGTGAAAAACCTTTATAAATAGTAATCATTGTTGTTGCAAATTCAAGTGGGACATGAATTGTAAAGAAAAATGCATCAACCCAAGAACACTATCATCTGATTCCATAACTAAGCTACAACGTTATGAAGTCCCACTTTTGAAGCCATAGCCACAGCCAACCCAAGAACTCCATGACTATCATCTGATGCTATAGCCAAGCTAAGACATTAAAACGTTGTAACTTTGCAAATTTGCCCTTAGAAATAAATTAAGACGATAGAATCACAACACATCACACATGGTTCTAGTCAACAACCAATAATCTCAATTCCGAAACTTCTTCTAAGTTAGTCTACACCTACACACATGTTATGAATGATTTTAGTGCTAATTTATCACCAAAAGAACATGAAATATGGTGTACTTTTATCTCCATGTATGAAAGAACTGTTTCTTGTTTTTTTCACTAAAATTGCTCATGCACTGTAAAGGCTTTATTTAAGGACTGCTTCTTGGTAGTGAATCATATGATCAATTGTTGAGTTGTTCATCAAAGTAGTCATTAGTGTTTGAGAACGGAAAGAAATTTGGAGCTAGAACAATGGATTTGTGTGAGTCTTGAAGGTAGAAGAATGGATTTCATATTATTTAGTACCACTTAATTTTCTGTAAAAATAAAATTAATGTTTATAATACTCATTCACATATGACATTATTCAGTAGGTGTATTTGAGTGCTCATGCATGACATTGGACTTTAAGACCAACTGATTCCTTTTAAAATTTGAATTAGTTTCTTAATAAATTTTATATCTAAAAAAACCTAATTAAAATTACTAAATAATAATTTATTCTAGAAAAAAATATTTAAAAAATATAAGAATTAATTCATATAAAATTATTTAAAATTTTGATTAATTTTTTGAATTTTTTTTATCACAATCAATAATATCACTTCATTAAAAATAAATTATTTTTCATAATCGTCACGGTAAGGGGTTAAAAAATTTCAAAAAAAAATAAAGTTGAAGGATAAAAAAAGTAATTTTTAAAAAAATAATGAAAGATAAAATATATGTAAATAGAAAGATCAAAAATGCATTTAAATTTAAGATTGTTTATATTGAGAGGACAAAATTGTTCTCGAAACTGAATAATGATGGGTATGAACTTATTTTTAAACAATTGAGGTATTTAAGTTAGACTAAAAATTTATCTTAATTAAACTTTTATTTTAAATATTGTTTAATTGCTTTTAGCCTTTACACTTTTATTTTATTATCCAGTATTATCATTATTATATATGTACACTTATTGTGAGAATTAAAAAAATATCAATAAATAAAAATGTTATATCAATTCTTATATGATTTTACATTGTTTTTCCTCTTTGATTATAAAAACCTTAATTTTTAAATTTTGATAGGAAATCGTCCTATTAAAAACCATTGTCGCTTTTTTCTTAAAAGAATGTTAAAAAAACTAAGGCCTGTTTGAATTGATTTCTAAAAACTGTATTTTAATTCTCAAAAATCATAAAACTAAAAATTTGTTTGATAATACTTTTCTGTCATAGAGTTTTCAAAATTAATTTTAGTATTCTGATTTTAAAAACTAAAAAGTGAAAACATCTTTTAGATGTTTTTCTTTTCTATTTGGTATTTTAAAAATATTCAAAAAATAGTGATTTTTCATTAATGACATTACCGTAAATATGTTAAACTTTTTGTTTTTTATTTGTTTTTGCAAGTTTGTGAATTTTTTTAATACAGCATATAACAATGTTCTGTGTTTTTCTAATTTTGTTTTAACATATTTGTGAGTTTTTTTTACTGTATCATACGTTTTATCCATTTTTAATCTTAGAAAAAAATCCACTTTAATATAGAACTCTCTCAATTGATTATTTTTAATCAAAAGTAAAATTTATAAAAATATATTTAAATTGGTAAAGTTTATCTTTTTTAATATAGTTCATATTTGATGACTCATGAAAATTATTATATCTTTTATTTGGTATTATTTATTTAAAGTCTTAATTATATTTAAATCTTATTTTAGATCCCTTAAATTTTATTGGTTCTATGTTACTCCGTTATATTACAATACCAAATACTTTAATTTTTATTTTGATATTTTATTTATTTTAAAAATTACTGTAGATTCTAAAATAAATTAAATAACATTGATTTGAATGTTATAAAAAAATTAAATTAATTATAAATAAATATATTATATATGAGTTTTGCTAAGATAGAGCCATTTAATTTTTAACGAATATATATATATATATATATATATATATATATATATATATATATATATATATATATATAAATATATATTCAAATGATTAATAAAATATTAAAATAGAAAATCTTAAATATTCAGATTGTTTATTAACTTATCTTATCCGATTGATAAAATTATATATAACTTTGATTTGTATTAGAGTTATTTTAATATAAAACTTAAAAGATTAAATTTTAGGATATTTAAGATATTTATTTTTAAAAAAAATTAAAAACCAAAAACAATTTCTCCAAACAAGTTTTTAAATTTTAAATTTTAAAAACGATTCTTAAAAACAAAGCTACCAAACAGATTTTATTCCATTAGTTTTTTTAAAAACAATTTTTTAAAACTGATTTATAAAATCATTTTTTAAAATAGAAAATCAAAACTCAATCAAACGAGCCCTAAATATCTTGTTTTTTGTCAAAATTTTCTCTTTATTCATCATTTCTCCCGAATATGAAGTATTAGTTTAGGCTTTGCGTATTTTTCTTTTTTGAAAAAACAAATGTTCTCACCGACTCCTTTTATAAAGTTGTAATAAAATCGTATGATATCGTTTAAACAAGTGAGAGAGACATTACATGTTCATCTAAAATTTTAAGAAGTATAAGTCTTCTTTCTTATATAATATTCAATCTCCACTCTTTTAAACAATATGAGATTTAAAACTCACATTTATTTCTCAACATAACTCATAATTATATTTCAACAGCAATAATTTTTTTTTATAACTATCGAGGATAAGATTGTTCTTCAAAAGATAAGTAATAATAGAATCCTAAAATTATTTTAAACCCTTGAAGTATTTAAGTGGATATATCAAAATAAGTATTTAAGTGGATATATCAAAATAAATTGAATAAAATGGAACGGAGTGAAAGGAAAAAGAATGAATATCTCATTTTATTATTATTGGATATTTTATGTCGGAATATAATAAAAATGTTATTCTATCCAAACCGAATGAATAAAAATGAGATAAATAATAGAATTAGAAATAATACCTTCTATCATGTACCACTTTATTTCATCCTCTTTTACCAATATAATCGATGAAATATAATATTATTCCTTTTCATTCCACTCATTGAGCTTTTAACCAATTTTCTAAAAAGATAATAAAATATTAAATAATTAAAATTGCACTATAACCGTTGTTGTTATTCAATGAGAACAAAATCTTAATGATTGTGCATTTTCTCTAGTTCCGTCTGAATTAGACACAGAAAATGTTGATGTTTATGCTTTTGAAAGAAATATAAGAGAGTTTTGGTGAAAAACTATGGAAAATAGGTATAATTCTTCACTTTAATTAATTAATATAAGTGGTACTACCTGCAGTGAGTCATACTACTCGCAGTATTTTTTAATTTCGAATTAATTAATTTTTAAGTCTTTTTTTAAATTATTAATTGGATGAATTTTTGCTGATACGTTTTTTTTTTCATTAGAAAAGTAAAATTAAAGAATAAAAATTATTTTTTTTTCAAAAAAGAAAACTTGTAAAATTGAAAGAGATGGAAGAGATGAAAATATTAAAATTTCAAAATTCAAATCTAGAAATATTATAATTTCAAAATTCAAAGCTGAAACAATTCTTAGTCATTCAATAGACTAAAATTCAAAAAATGTCACGACTTTGAAAATAGTTTAGATTTCCTCGTGCACATATAACATGGTTGGGATGTCCTAATTTTTGTCTAAGTTTCATTTTTTAGTGTTCGACATAGCGAATTTTTTTTATTTTAATTTTGTCGAAAGGTTGTGATTGCCTCATTATTGATTATTGAGGAGCAACCATTATAATTTTTTTACTTTTCACTATTTCTTTGGTACTTCATGATTTGTTTGAAGAAAAGCATGTGATTGAACCTTTTATTAGAAGGTACATAGATGGAACAATCCTCTTGCAAATGGAATGCATAGTCAAACTATCTAAACACAATTACGCTGCCACTGGTTAAGATTAATGATTTTTAATTCTGAAAGAAACACCAATTTATAGGTTCGAAGGGGTTGACTAGGGATTAACTCCTTATCTCTTCGGTGTTTGAGTATTTGAAACAATGCCTTACATCATCAGCAAAGTTTTATTCGAAAGAATACCGTAGCAACTTCGGGTACTTCATTTTCATCACTCTCCCTCCAATATTTTTCTAGATCAAAAGTTTGATAAAGAAAAGCGAATGGTAGAAGCACTGATATTTTTTTTGTGCATAAATAAAAGAAATATACCAAGAGTGAACACGAATGAATTAAATCAAAAGATGCATGCTCATTTCATTAATATTATTGTTTACAAAACAACAGTTTAAGGCAAACAACACTTTACAAACAATGAAATTGCAAATGATAAAAGGTGTCCTAATGATTATCAGCATCAAGGATGAGCTTTCCTGTCTGATCTACAACCTTTAGGAGGTTACTTGTTTCATGCTTTAATCATCGTGTCCTGGCAAAGAGTTATTTCTGACATTTGGTCATGATTTCTTTGAAAGACAAGATCTTGTTGTTTATTAGGCCTTTGACCTTGGCTTTCAGTGCATGGCAACCTTATAGTGAATTCCCTGGCGCACCTGTCATACCCTAATTTTTAACCCTAAGATCCCACATACCATTGACATCCCTGCACACAATCAAGGTCACCTTTTGGTCCCTCTCCCTCTCACCTTTGGGGGTTATCTTTTTCAAAGATCATCAAGCACTTCTTTGTTGGTGTTATTACCTTTGTGTTTACATGTTCATTACTTATCTAACCACTAATCAAAATGGCAAAAATATATTTTGTTTTCTTAAATTTATTCTGCAAGGTAAGGCTTTTCATCGAGAGCATCAAGCATGGTTCCTCAGTTAGGGTTTGTATTGATTCCTCAAGTCAAAGTGTGGTCAAGCATTAATTCTCAAGGGGGATATCTTCTAATGCATGATCTTAAAGGTTCTAAATCACCTTTCAATCTCATTTTGATCAAAAAACATCAAAGTTTTGTTGCTTACTTCTCAAGGAAAATCAAAGGTTCATGTGTTTATATCCATGCCTTCTTCAACAAGTTACTTTAGACTTTGACAAATATAATCAAGAGAAATTCAAGTACACCTTATTTTTAGTAACTATGATCATCCATGTGCTTTAAAATGCAAGGAAAGTCCAAGTACATAAGCTTGTTTCAAGTGGTTTGACCAAAAAGTCAACATTTGAAGTCAAAGTTTCAAGGATCACAACTCCTTCAATTATCAATATTTTTGAATGCTTCTTTTTGAATATGACTCTTCTCAACATCCTCTACAACTTCTCTTTACATGACAAGATCCAATTATGCTTGGAGGATCATCAAAAGCTTGAAGACATTATAGGTCATTTGTGGACTTAGTGAAATTTGACCTATTTTCAAGTGACTTTTTCTCAACTTTCAAGGATTGTAACTTCTTCAATTTTCAACATTTGAGGCTTATTCTTTTTGCACAATGTCATTTATGATGCCCTCTACAAGTTTTATTCAATAATCAAGGTCAAATTGTGCTTGGAAGGCCATGGAATTCATTGAGACATTATAAGTCATTTTCAACCATTGTATACTTAAATTTTTCTAAGTTATGTGACCAATTTTTCATGCCAACTTCAACATGCCATAACTTTATGCTCAAGCATCCAAATTTAACCTTTCTTGGCACATTGTAATCCATGTTTTGATGTCAACATATTACAAAAAGATGGGTTTAAAAAGCCTCATAAGTAGGATGCCCCATTGAGTTGAACATGGTGACTTGGAACTGAAGAAATCACCATTGCCCGAAATTTAAACTACACTAATCTCAATTCCAAGCCAAATCAGCACGTGTTTTGGACCTAAACATGTTTAACCAAGTCTCTAGAAGTTAATTGACCATTGGAACACATCATTTGGCTGAGTTTTGAAGAGTTGCAAGTCACACTTTTTTCACATTGAGATCAAATTCGTTTTGCACGAATTAAGCTTGATTCCACACATATTTGGATCTAAACACATTCCCTATAAATAGAGGAAGCTATGACATTCAATTCTAAGCTTTTGAGAGTTAAAAAATCCCTGTTGCAATCTGAAGTTTTCCAGAAAAATTCAACTATGGTGTTTTGAATTCCAACTTATTTCAACCCAATTTCTTAATTCCATTAGCATCTTCGGCATCCTCTGAAACGTTTGCAACAATTCCCAAGCTGTGAGACCCTCTGAAGTGCTCTAACCAGATCAAGCTTCATCAACTCCCGATCACCATTTGGACAAGGTAGTTCTTAGCACCATTTAAACTCAAACAAGTTACCACAATGTAGTCATTCACTCTCTAATGCTTTCCATTAACTTATCTAGTGTTGATTGATCATGTTCATCATTTAATTTTATTTTTTGTGGCTTGCTTGCTTATGAAACTTCTCTGAAATTCTCTGTGCTTGATTTATATAAATGAATTTAGAGCATAAGGTTGAATTCAGGATGAGAAGAGGATCGCAATGATGGTGGTCTCATGTTCTGAATGTACCAAATGATGAAACTTCAGTGAGAGACCACCGAAGAAGATGACTAGAGTGTTCCAGGTCGTCTGAGCTTGGTCATACTCGTTTTGAATTAGATCTCGTGTGTTGTTTGTGTTGCATTCCATCGTGCGCCATAACCTGAGGAGTGATGGATCTGCCACGTCAATTAATGAGGCGTGATCCAACGCTCCATATTTTTTCTGATTTTAATTCTTTTTCTTTTATTATTTTTAATTGCTTTTTTCTTTTAAAATTCATAGTAATTTCGTTTTCATCCAAAAAATCCCTAAATAATTTTTAAAATTCTCTTTTATTTTTCTTCATCTGATTTTTATTTTTTCATATTTTATTTCACTGATTTTCTATTTTTCATGGAATTTCTATTTTCTCCTTTGTTTTAATTAGTTTAAAAATACTTTTCTGCATTTTTTAATCCTGAAAAAATTATTACATAATTCTTATTTTATTTCCAATCTTCCATAATTTTCTTGGTCATTTATTTGGTGTTTTGAAGGACCTTATGGATTTTTCATTTTATGTCTATTTTAAAATTCATTTAAAAATACTTTTGGTGCATTTTTATTTTATCTAATTTCATTTTATATTTGTGTGACCTTTGTGAACTTCTGTTGGCTTTGGATCATGATGGTTTTGACTATAAGTCTCATCAAACTCAATGGATCCTAGGTGTTTATGGGGTGAAAACCCTAGTCCACCAAAATGGATGATTGATTTTGATGATGACTTGATCAAACCTTTGATTTAGTTTGTGTGTGATCTTTCTTGTCCCATTCTTCTTCATCTCTTTCTTTTCCCTTTGATTAATGTGATGGCTTGTGTCCATCTTGTTCATGATGTGTAGATTGGTGCTTGATGAACTTTCACCATTTTAAATCTGCCTCTTAATTGATCATGAATCATTTAAGGTACTTTGGATTGATGCATAAGTTTGTCCTAAGTGTCATGAAGCATGGATTGAGGTAATGGACCATCCTCATAGCCTTTGTTCTTGATCCTTTATTTTCTTTCTTTTTTTGTGTGACATGGCTTTAGGAGAATGATTTACATATCATTTCTCTAGAATGTATTAACACTAACATTGTTATTGACCGATCTCAGATAGTTGTGACTTCTACATAAGTCCAATTACGATTGCTTAACATAGCGCTAAATTTATCCTGAAAGTAAGGCATTTTCATAAGTGAGATTGTAAGTCTCGTACTCCTCATGGTATTGTGTGAAAATATTGTCCTCTTTCCATTCGTGAGAACTAGTGGCATACTTGTTGATTTTATCCAAGTTGGAGTCATTCTCATAAGTAATGTAGAGGTTCATATTTCCATACTTGTGGGTGAATAGTTGAGTGTTCTTCAAAAAATGACCAAAACTCTTTCATTTTTTATTACTAACACAACTTACTAGCATTCTATTGTATTAACTTTACTTTAATGTCATTTATCTCATGCTCTTTATTTCTTTTTTCATTTACTTTATACCTTTATTTTAGCATCTCATATCATATTGTTTATGTTTATGCTTTTTTTCCTTTGTCCATTTGGACTTCTTTTTCTTTTAAAGACATTAATGAAGGAAAAACCTTAAAAGTTTGGTCTCCCTTTGATTCATGGACTTGAGATTACTATCCTTAGCAATGTTATGGAGTTATGGACTTAGAGCTAGGACCTTGACCTTTGCTTTGGGAGATTATGATTTTAGACCTTGGGATTCATTTGATACCTTTTACTTTGGGTTTCTCTATGAAGACTTGGCTTGTTTATTTTGATTTCATCTGATACATGAATTATTCTTTGCTTATTTGCGCTTACTTAAGGCTTAATGTAAAGGAGAAAATTCTTGCTTGACTTAGGTCGTAAAGCTTGTTATCTCTTGGTTAGATCTTTCCTCCCTAGCTTTTACTTTATGCTCTAGGATAGTCTCTTTTCCTCCTCTCTTTCTATAATTTTCAAATCTTCTCCCTCTATTAAAAAATCTTCTTGATTTCAAACTTGAACCACTTTCTCAACAAACCTTGACTTTTGTCAAGTAATTTTCAAAACCTTTTCCCAATAAATGCTAATTCATCTTTAGCATATTCAGGCCAATTTCAAAAGACTTAAAAAAAAGCATAACTCATTCAAATTATTTGTGTGCCCTTTGTTCACTTTTCCTTTTAAAACTTTTCTCAAAGTTTAGACATGAGTCATTTCCATAGTTGAGATATAATTCTCCTATCTCCATAGTGTTGATGATAATTCTTTTCCATCTAAGAGAGCTAGTGGCATACTTATAGATTTTTATCTAAGTTAGAGCCCTTCTCATGATGATGCAAAGTTCTCATACTTGTGGACAACTAGTTGAGTATTCTCCTAAAAATGACAAAATGTCTTTTCATTTAAAATAAATCCCAAAAAACATCTTTGTTATTTTTATCAAGTACTACGAGATTTTGATCTTTCATTGCACTTTATTGGTACGTAGGCATGAGGCTTCATAAGTCTTGGCAAACATAAATTAAGAAAAATATTTCTTTTCCCATCTCTCTAATCTTTTTCAAACAACACATTTTTTCAAACTAAAATGTACACATTTTTAAAGTGGTTCCCATGGATTACCATGGATGTTTAGAATACTAACACCTTCACTTTGCATAATTAACCCCACGCCGTATCTCTTTTTATTAGTTTTGTTTTAAAACTTCTCTGGGTTTTGTTTGTACTTTTTCCTCTTTCCTTTGGAAATAATAAAAGCGCGGTGGCGACTCTTTCTTTATGAGTTAAGTTAATCAATGACTTAATTTCAAATTTTTTACTGCTACAACACCCTCATGGAATTCACAATGCGCGTTTTGGTCATACTAGTGGGGGTGTGACTCTGGCATCAGAAGAAGAGGCCCAGTGACATCGAATCCTTTATGGACCAAAAACAGGAACAATTGGCTATAACTTATAGGAAGAGGATCAAAGTGAGTCATATTCCTTCTATTACGATTTTGGTTCCCCTGAGCATTGTGACTTTGCAGATCCTGGGGCCTGGGTTATTGATAAGCATCATTGTAACACCCTACTTCTTGATTCAATAATTAATAAATGAAATATAATTTTATCCAAGTAGGATGTCACTTCACAATCCAATAAGTCTGAATGTTACTTCATTTAATAAAAAATATAGTCCAAACAACGGAATTAAACAAAAGTATAACATCCATAGCCTCAAAAAATTATCTACACCAAAAATGATTCAATAATTACTTTAAATTAGAAGATACATAACCGAATAACATAAAGGAAACAGCTTGTTCCACGATGTTACGTGTCAGAGCAACTCCACTAATAGACTCGACCCATAGCAACATGAGATGCATCTCCAACTACTCAGGTACCTGATTGTCTATACTCTGAGGAAGCATAGACACAACAAACAAAAAAGGGGTGAAAAATTTATTCATATAATAAACAATGTATAATAATTAATAGAGTAGTATTTATACACACAAATCACATTCGTTCATAGTCACATTCTAACCACAACAAATGCACAAGCACAACATAATTACAATGCAATGAGATCCGACAACATTACATGATGCGTGTGGTATCAATTCTCATCAATGGTTCATCATACGAACCCGATTCCCCATTCGAAATCCCAAACTCCCCCTTCTGAGTTCCAAATAAGTCTTTCGTCTCTTTCGGACGTATGGCTTATCTCCTTCAACATATCAACAATGAATGCATGACATGGTAATAATGCAATTAACACAACAATTATAATAATATTTAGTGATCCAGAATCGATCACACAATTTCAACCATGCATAACACAATCTACCATTCTGGACTACCACCAATATAATCAAACACACACTTCCAATCATTCACAACACATCAAATAATTTGTCAATTCGGACCTCGTCCATATTCTTCACATCATACGCTTCTTTCCCACATGCTACCGATCTCTAATATAATCGTTAAAAATATTTTATTCCTGAAACAAAGTTATAGTCCTCTATTTGTCTCTTTGAATTGATGGAGAAGTCATTTTTAGATTTTTAGGAGCATTTTCTAATACAACTTGCCTCACTTTCTTTTTTTGTCAGCATACCATCGAAGCATTTCAATGAAGTTTCCTTTATTAGAATATTCAATGGATTCATCATGACCACTAAAATCCAATCCTTAGTTCAATAAATAGCGAAAACAATCAAGTGAAGTTGTGAACAACCTTCGATACATGTTACGAGTTTTTTCATATTGTTTATATATCACCACTTCAATATGTTACTTTTGATTCATAAAATCTTCACATTTCTTCCAAGCAATGTTATGAGCACAATTAAGGTCTCTAACATGTGATGCGAGTTTAGCTTTTTTATTCCAACTTGTGAATCCCTTTGTTACAAATGTATCACCACCTGATTGCTTTCTAAAATTAGGACTAAAAAGATAACAACATAAACAAAAATGCGACATCTTTTTCTATACTATACTCTAACCAATTTCCATATTCATTAAACCACGATGAACAAAATCTTCTCATTAAATTTCCAATTCTTCTTTGGGGGAAAATTATGCTGAGTAGATTGGCATGATCCTCTTTTGTAAATATGTTATGTGTATTATCTCTTGATCATTCGGATGATATGTTGATATTTTAGACTACTTTCTAGGATTTGATGACAACTCTTTCAAATTACGCACAATATGTTGTTGAAAAATACAGTCTTATTCTACTACCAAAAATAAAACAACCAACATAGTTAAAAAAGACTAATTAAATTTAATTAAAAGATATAGACTTAATATAAACAAATTTTAGCACATATTGTAGTCAAAGAAACAAAACCATAATTGACAAAAGCAAATATTATAATCAAAGAAACAAAGCCAATGTTAGAGTCAAAGAGACAAAACACTCACAGAATACAAAAGCCAATAGAAGTTTTGGGTGTTGAAATATTAAACTTGATTTGGGCCTAATTTTATTATTTGATTTTAGGCTTAGTTATTTGGGCTTAGTTTATTTTGGATAATGTTTCTAGAAAAATCTTGTAGTATTTGGAGTGTCTAGATATTTCTTAAGATTGTAATATTTTCTAGAATACTCTTTGAATGTCTAGAGTTGAGAACTCTCTAGAATTAGTGTATCTAGAGTTCTCCTTAGAGTACTATAAATAGAGATGTAATCCTACACTTTTGTATCAAGCAAAAATACAAAGTTTTCTCTTCCATAAATAATTCTCCTACCTACCAAGTTTTTATTCAAGCCTCTAATATTCCCACACACTTTTTCTAAACACAAAAGGGTTTATTTCCAACAAAGTGGAATCAGAGCTTCAAGGTCCTAAAAAAATGGCGAATGGAGGTTTCCCTTTTCAAATGCCGATGCTCACAAAGAACAACAATGACAATTGGAGTATCAAGATGAAGGTGCTACTAGGAGCTCAAGATGTGTGGGATATCATTGAGAAAGGCTTCAATGAGCAAGGTGAAGTCTCACTAAGTCAAGGTGTAAAGGAGACATTGAGGGAGTCAAGAAAGAGAGACAAGAAAGCTCTCTTCCTCATTTATCAATCGGTGGATGAAGATACATTTGAGAAGATCTCCAACGCAACGACGACCAAAGAAGCATGGGACAAACTTCAAACTTGCAACAAATGAGTGGAACAGGTGAAAAAGATTCGTCTTCAAACTCTTAGAGGTGATTTTGAACATTTATTTATGGAAGAGTCCGAGTCAGTTTCTGATTATTTTTCTCAAGTATTAGCCGTAGTCAATCAACTTAAAAGAAATGGAGAAGATGTTAATGAGGTGAAAGTCATGGAGAAAATACTTCGCACTTTAAATCCAAGTTTTGACTTCATTTTTACCAACATTGAAGAAAACAGGGATTTAAATACCATGACTATTGAGCAACTCATGGGTTCCTTACAGTCATACGAAGAAAAACAAAAGAGAAAAATTAAACAAAAGGAGGTTATGGAGCAACTACTACAACTCAACATAAAGGAAGCAAATTATACGAATTACAAGAGCCAAAGAGGACGAGGTCGTGGCCAAGATCGTGGGCGTGGACGAGGACATGGAGGAGAAGGAAGAGGCAGTTACAACAACTACTCTAACAATGGAGAAAGAAGTTGGAATCCACAAGCAACAAGAGGTCGTGGAAGAGGAAATTCATGGTCGAGGTGTGATAAATCACAAATCAAGTGCTTCAACTGCAACAAGATCGGTCACTATGCATCTGAGTGTAGATTCTCGAAGAAAGTTGTGGAGAAAGCTAACTTTGTAGAAGAAAAAGGCGGAGAAGAAGAAACTTTGTTGCTCGCATGCCAAAACCAAGTTGAAGAGAAAATAAACAAATGGTACCTTGACACCGGTGCAAGCAATCACATGTGCGGCGATCGAAGCATGTTCGTAGAGATCAATGAAGCGACAACTGGCAATGTCTCATTTGGAGATGACTCAAAGATAACGGTCAAAGGCAAAGGTAAAATTCTTATACGCTTAAAGAATGGGAGTCATCAATTCATATCCAATGTCTATTATGTTCCTAACATGAAGAATAATATTTTGAGCTTGGGACAATTATTAGAGAAAGGCTATGACATCCACTTGAAAGAACATAGTCTTTTCTTAAGAGATTATAGACATAACTTGATTGCTAAGGTGCCTATGTCAAATAATAGAATGTTCCTCTTGAACATTCAAAATGATGTTGCAAAGTGTCTCAAGACTTGCTATACCGACTCTTCGTGGCTATGGCATCTACGATTCAGACATCTCAACTTCGACAGTCTAAAATGTTTGTCAAAGAAGGAAATGGTGAGAGGCTTGCCTAGTATAAACCACCCAGACCAACTGTAACACCCCGATAATAATATGGTAATTATTTAAATTAAGTTAATAATATATTTATTAATTTAATTAGATAATTGGATTATTATTATTATTATTTTGGAATTATTGAATTATTATTATTATTGGGATAATAAAATAAAGTGGAAAATATATAAGTGTGAAATAAAGAAAAAGAGCCCATTTGGTAAAGAAAAGGTTTTCGCGTGAAACAGAGAAGCGATTGAGAAAGTGGAGAAAGGGCAAAGAGGAAGAGCTAGAGAGCAAGGGTTGGGGAACGGAAAAGCTTGAAGCTAAAAGGTTCGCCGGATTAACTCAGGTAAGGGGGGTTTATCGTCGTTTAATGGGTATTATGGGTTAGCATGTAATGGGTAGTGATAAACCGTTGAATTGACCCTAATGGGGATTGTCGAATGCTGAAAAATTGTGATGGATATGTTGTGTAAAAACTGAAATTGAACCTGTAATTGAGTGTGTTGTAATTTCCCTAACGTATAGCTTTTTACGGAATTGGAATCGGAGGTCCGGAAGTCCTCTAACGGCGGAAAATGCAGAGAATTTTGCATTCTGCTTTGTGTTAGCGCAGGAACTGCTGTTTTGTCTGCGTTAACCGGTTAACCCAGGGTGTTAACCGGTTAACACAGTTACGAATTGAGAATTTGTGCTGTTTTGCCTGCGTTAACCGGTTAACCCAGGGCGTTAACCGGTTAACACTGTTAAGTTTTGGGCAGGAAGCGTGTTTGTGCTGCGTTAACCGGTTAACCCAGGGCGTTAACCGGTTAACGCTGTTGCAGAGTGGAAAAGTTGTTAGTTTAAATGTTGTGTGCCTAATTGGTGGTTGCTTATATCAGTGTGTGATATGGTAGGGATTATTTCCCGCTGTTCTGAGCAGTATAGGTATTAGTAGAGTGTGTTAATACTGTGTCATTTATTTGAGATGATATGATGTTTTGACAAATGTGTTGAGGATGTATGATGATATGCATAATGTTGTGAATGTATATATTATGCATGTATTTGTGAATGGGCTGTTGTATGGCTTGGAGTGTGAGCACGTGTCCATTGTGAATTGTTGTTGATGTTGCATTGCTAGATGATTAACATGTATAGCATAGCCTTGGGGCTGTAGCTAATTCCCATGGTGAGGAATTAGTGAGTGAATTATTGTAGATTTGTTGTTGATGTCTGCATGCTAGATGATTAGTGTGCATAGCATAGCCTTCGGGGCTGTAGCTAATTCCCATGGTGAGGAATTAGTGAGTGAGTCATTAGATCTCAAATGAGTGGGACTAGTGAGCTTAGTAGCCGTATCTGGATTTGATCGGTGAGCTTGAACTATATGTTCAAGAATAGTCGGTACCGCATGTGTGGAGTCTCATTGCATAATGTATGTATGGCGTATAATATGAATGGATGTATTCCAATATTATATGTGTGGTTGTGTTGACATTGAGTATGAGTATGATTGAGTTGATATTGCCGTTGCTAAATGTGTGATCTGTTTTGGGTGATGAAATGTGTTATTTACTTAACATGACATGATAATTTATAATGCTTATTATATCGATTGAGGAACTCACCCTTACAACTATTTTTCAGGTAACGAGCAATGAGTTGAGTAGAAGTTAATGCTTGGAGTCTAGTGTAGTCTCCTTAGTGGGTCGTGCTCTGATAGATGTAACATCGGGACGGGATGTTTTTATTTTTTTGAATAATTTCACATGTAATATGTTACATGTTTTACATGATTGATGAGATTTCTATCCGCTGCGTTTTATGCAAATGCTTATGTTTTGAATTAATAAAAGAGCATGACCGTTATACTGTTGAATGGTGTGCAGTGTTTGTGTGTGACACCCTTAACTGCATATTTACTCTGAGTTTTATATGTCGTTTTAATTAAATATTTGGGGTATTTTAGAAGGGTGTTACATTAGTGGTATCAGAGCATAGTCGGTCGAGTCGAGTCGTAATTATTCTGTTTCCCCTGTACGAGATATGTGTTTTGTAACCCTATCAGTACTTATTGTTTTAGTTTGTTTGGGTTTTCAGAATAGAGATGGCTGGAAGAGGTAGGGATGATGCTGCGATTGCTGAGGCTCTGGGTATGCTAGCTGGAGTACTTGGAGGAAATCCGAATATGGTGGGAATGGGAGCTGCTCGTCAACTGAGTGAGTTCCAGAAGAACAATCCTCCAATGTTCAAGGGAGCATACGATCCAGATGGTGCTCAGAAGTGGTTGAAGGAGATCGAGAGGATCTTCCGAGTGACTGAGTGTGCCGATAACCAGAAGGTCAGGTTCGGTACGCATATGCTATCAGAAGAAGCAGATGATTGGTGGGTTGCTACCCGCACTGAGTTGGAAGCTGCTGGAAGTACTGAGATCACTTGGGCTGTGTTCAGAGAGAGATTTCTGAGGAAGTATTTTCCAGAGGATGTCAGAGGAAAGAAAGAGATAGAGTTCTTGGAATTGAAGCAGGGTAACAAGTCTGTTACTGAGTATGCTGCTAAGTTCACAGAGCTGTCGAAGTATTACACTCCCTATAATGAGGCTGCTGGAGAATTTTCGAAATGTGTGAAGTTTGAGAACGGGCTGCGTCCCGAGATCAAACAGGCTATTGGATATCAGCGGATCAGAGTGTTTTCTGACTTGGTTGACTGTTGCAGGATTTTTGAACAGGATTCCAAAGCCAGAGCAGAGAGCTATCAACAGAGAATTGATAGGAAAGGCAAGAATCAGAATGATCGTGGAAAACCGTATGCAGCTGGCAAAGGTTTCCAGAAGCAGAGTGGAATGAAGAGACCTAGTGGAGGAGACTCTAGTGCCCCTGCTAAGTGTTATAGATGTGGTCGGGCTGGACATCGTGTCCATGAGTGTACCAGTGCTGAGATGAAGTGTTTCAAGTGTGGAAAAGGTGGTCATTTGGCTGCAGAGTGTCGGTTGAAGACTGTAACTTGTTTCAACTGTGGAGAGTTGGGTCATATCAGTCCACAGTGTCCTAAGCCGAAGAAAGAGAATCAGTCAGGAGGCAAGGTCTTTGCTTTATCGGGTTCTGAGACTTCTGCAGATGATCGTTTGATCCGAGGTACGTGTTATATTAATGGCTTTCCTCTTGTAGCTATTATTGACACCGGTGCTACTCATTCCTTTATATCTTTGGATTGTGCTGTGAAACTTAAGTTAGAGATATCTGAGATGTATGGTAGTATGGTGATTGATACTCCTGCAAAGGGTTCAGTGACTACTACTTCAGTTTGTTTGAATTGTCCTTTGAGTATTTTTGGTAGAGACTTTGGGATAGACCTTGTGTGTCTTCCACTAGTGCAGATTGATGTTATCTTGGGAATGAACTGGTTGGTGTTTAACCGAGTTTATATCAACTGTTTTGATAAGACTGTGATTTTTCCTGAGAATGAGGAAGGAAAGAGTTTGTTTCTATCTGCAAGGCAGGTGAATGAAGCAGTAGCAGATGGGGCAGAGTTGTTTATGCTGTTAGCGACTTTGGAGGCTAAGGATAAACTGGTGATTTGCGATCTAGCTGTGGTGTGTGATTTTCCTGACGTGTTTCCTGAAGAAGTGAATGAATTGCCGCCAGAGCGTGAAGTTGAGTTCTCGATTGATTTGGTACCTGGTACTAGACCGATATCGATGGCTCCGTACCGTATGTCTGCTGTTGAGTTAGCTGAATTGAAGAGTCAGTTGGAAGATCTGTTGGATAAGAAATTTATTCGTCCGAGTGTGTCACCGTGGGGTGCACCAGTGTTATTGGTTAAGAAGAAAGAAGGTACTATGAGGCTGTGTGTGGACTACAGGCAACTGAATAAAGTGACGATCAAGAATCGGTATCCTTTGCCGAGGATTGATGATTTGATGGATCAGTTGGTTGGTGCGAGTGTGTTCAGCAAGATAGATTTGAGATCTGGGTATCATCAGATACGTGTGAAAACTGAGGATATTCAGAAGACTGCTTTCAGAACAAGGTATGGACATTATGAGTATTCTGTGATGCCTTTTGGTGTGACTAATGCGCCTGGAGTATTTATGGAGTATATGAATAGGATTTTCCATCCGTACCTAGACAAGTTTGTTGTGGTGTTTATTGATGACATTTTGATGTATTCGAAATCTGAAGAAGAGCATGCTGAGCAGTTGAGAGTGGTTTTGGAAGTTCTACGAGAAAAGAAGTTATTTGCTAAACTATCCAAGTGTGAATTTTGGTTAGAGGAGGTTAATTTTCTTGGTCATGTGATTTCAAGGGGTGGTGTTGTTGTTGATCCTTCTAAGATAGAAGCGGTATCTAAGTGGGAAGCTCCGAAGTCTGTTGCTGAGATTCGAAGTTTTCTTGGTTTGGCTGGTTATTATAGGAAGTTCATTGAGGGATTTTCTAAGTTGGCGTTACCGTTGACGATGTTGACTAGAAAGGGGCAAGCGTTTGTTTGGGATTCAAAATGTGAAGAAGGTTTCCAAGAGTTAAAGAGAAGGTTGACTACTGCTCCTATTCTGATATTACCGAGTTCGTCGGAATCATTTGAGGTTTACTGTGATGCTTCATTGTTGGGTTTGGGTGGTGTGTTGATGCAGAATAAGCAGGTTATAGCTTATGCTTCGAGACAACTGAGGATTCATGAAAGGAACTATCCGACACATGATTTAGAGTTGGCAGCTGTGGTATTTGTTCTGAAGTTATGGAGGCATTACTTGTATGGGTCAAGATTTGAGGTTTTCAGTGACCATAAAAGTTTAAAGTATTTGTTTGATCAGAAAGAGCTGAATATGAGACAGAGGAGATGGTTAGAGTTTCTGAAGGATTATGACTTTGGTTTGAATTACCATCCGGGTAAAGCAAACGTAGTGGCTGATGCATTGAGTCGGAAATCATTGCATATGTCTATGTTAATGGTTAAGGAATTGGATTTAATTGAGCAGTTTAGAGACTTGAGTTTGGTGTGTGAGAGTACTCACAATAGTGTTAAATTGGGAATGTTGAAGTTAACGAGTGGTATTCTGGATGAGATCAGAGAGGGTCAGAAATCCGATGTGCTTTTGGTTGATAAGTTGACTCTAGTGAATCAAGGTCAAGGTGGTGAATTCAGAGTTGATGAGAATGGCATTTTGGAATTTGGTAATCGGGTGTGTATTCCGGATGTTACCGAACTTAAGAAGAGTATTCTGGAAGAAGGACATCGTAGTGGCCTGAGTATTCATCCTGGAGCTACGAAGATGTATCATGATTTGAAAAAGTTATTTTGGTGGCCGGGAATGAAGAAAGAAATTGCGAGTTTTGTTTATTCCTGTTTGACTTGTCAGAAGTCAAAGATTGAGCATCAGAAGCCGTCTGGGCTAATGCAACCGTTGGCTATTCCAGAGTGGAAGTGGGATAGTATCAGTATGGATTTTGTTTCTGGTTTACCGAGGACAAGTAAGAATTGTGAAGCTATTTGGGTGATTGTTGACAGATTGACAAAATCGGCTCATTTCATTCCGATCAGAATGGATTATCCGTTAGAGAGATTAGCTGAGTTGTATATTGAGAAGATTGTAAGTTTGCATGGTATTCCGTCTAGTATTGTTTCGGACAGAGACCCTAGATTTACATCGAAGTTCTGGGAAGGTTTGCAGAGGGCTTTGGGAACTAAGCTGAGATTGAGTTCTGCATATCATCCGCAGACTGATGGTCAGACTGAGAGGACGATCCAGTCATTAGAGGATCTTTTGAGAGCTTGTGTTTTGGAAAAGGGAGGTGCTTGGGATTGTTATTTGCCTTTGATTGAGTTTACCTACAACAATAGTTTTCATTCGAGCATTGGTATGGCACCGTTTGAAGCTTTGTATGGTAGGAGATGTCGGACACCTTTATGTTGGTATGAGTCCGGTGAGAGTGCTGTGGTTGGACCGGAGATTGTTCAACAGACTACAGAAAAGATTAAGATGATTCAGGAGAAGATGAGAATTGCTCAGAGTCGTCAGAAGAGTTATCATGATAAGAGGAGGAAGTCACTTGAGTTACAAGAGGGAGATCATGTGTTTCTTCGTGTTACTCCGATAACTGGAGTTGGTCGAGCTTTGAAGTCGAAGAAGTTGACACCTCGATTTATTGGTCCTTATCAGATTTTGGAGAGGATAGGGGAAGTAGCCTATCGTATCGCTTTACCGCCGTCGCTTGCGAATTTGCATGAGGTTTTTCATGTGTCTCAGTTGAGGAGGTACATTCATGATCCGTCGCATGTAGTCCAAGTAGATGATGTACAGGTGAGAGATAACCTGACTGTTGAAACATCACATATGAGGATTGAGGATCGAGAGTTGAAACAGTTGCGGGGTAAAGAGATTGCCTTGGTGAAGGTAGCTTGGGGAGGACCAGCAGGTGGCAATGTGACTTGGGAACTGGAGAGTAAGATGAAGGAGTCTTACCCAGAGTTGTTCGCTTGAGGTATGTTTTCGAGGACGAAAACTCTTTTAGTGGGGGAGAGTTGTAACACCCCGATAATAATATGGTAATTATTTAAATTAAGTTAATAATATATTTATTAATTTAATTAGATAATTGGATTATTATTATTATTATTTTGGAATTATTGAATTATTATTATTATTGGGATAATAAAATAAAGTGGAAAATATATAAGTGTGAAATAAAGAAAAAGAGCCCATTTGGTAAAGAAAAGGTTTTCACGTGAAACAGAGAAGCGATTGAGAAAGTGGAGAAAGGGCAAAGAGGAAGAGCTAGAGAGCAAGGGTTGGGGAACGGAAAAGCTTGAAGCTAAAAGGTTCGCCGGATTAACTCAGGTAAGGGGGGTTTATCGTCGTTTAATGGGTATTATGGGTTAGCATGTAATGGGTAGTGATAAACCGTTGAATTGACCCTAATGGGGATTGTCGAATGCTGAAAAATTGTGATGGATATGTTGTGTAAAAACTGAAATTGAACCTGTAATTGAGTGTGTTGTAATTTCCCTAACGTATAGCTTTTTACGGAATTGGAATCGGAGGTCCGGAAGTCCTCTAACGGCGGAAAATGCGGAGAATTTTGCATTCTGCTTTGTGTTAGCGCAGGAACTGCTGTTTTGTCTGCGTTAACCGGTTAACCCAGGGTGTTAACCGGTTAACACAGTTACGAATTGAGAATTTGTGCTGTTTTGCCTGCGTTAACCGGTTAACCCAGGGCGTTAACCGGTTAACACTGTTAAGTTTTGGGCAGGAAGCGTGTTTGTGCTGCGTTAACCGGTTAACCCAGGGCGTTAACCGGTTAACGCTGTTGCAGAGTGGAAAAATTGTTAGTTTAAATGTTGTGTGCCTAATTGGTGGTTGCCTATATCAGTGTGTGATATGGTAGGGATTATTTCCCGCTGTTCTGAGCAGTATAGGTATTAGTAGAGTGTGCTAATACTGTGTCATTTATTTGAGATGATATGATGTTTTGACAAATGTGTTGAGGATGTATGATGATATGCATAATGTTGTGAATGTATATATTATGCATGTATTTGTGAATGGGCTGTTGTATGGCTTGGAGTGTGAGCACGTGTCCATTGTGAATTGTTGTTGATGTTGCATTGCTAGATGATTAGCATGTATAGCATAGCCTTGGGGCTGTAGCTAATTCCCATGGTGAGGAATTAGTGAGTGAATTATTGTAGATTTGTTGTTGATGTCTGCATGCTAGATGATTAGTGTGCATAGCATAGCCTTCGGGGCTGTAGCTAATTCCCATGGCGAGGAATTAGTGAGTGAGTCATTAGATCTCAAATGAGTGGGACTAGTGAGCTTAGTAGCCGTATCTGGATTTGATCGGTGAGCTTGAACTATATGTTCAAGAATAGTCGGTACCGCATGTGTGGAGTCTCATTGCATAATGTATGTATGGCGTATAATATGAATGGATGTATTCCAATATTATATGTGTGGTTGTGTTGACATTGAGTATGAGTATGATTGAGTTGATATTGCCGTTGCTGAATGTGTGATCTGTTTTGGGTGATGAAATGTGTTATTTACTTAACATGACATGATAATTTATAATGCTTATTATATCGATTGAGGAACTCACCCTTACAACTATTTTTCAGGTAACGAGCAATGAGTTGAGTAGAAGTTAATGCTTGGAGTCTAGTGTAGTCTCCTTAGTGGGTCGTGCTCTGATAGATGTAACATCGGGACGGGATGTTTTTATTTTTTTGAATAATTTCACATGTAATATGTTACATGTTTTACATGATTGATGAGATTTCTATCCGCTGCGTTTTATGCAAATGCTTATGTTTTGAATTAATAAAAGAGCATGACCGTTATACTATTGAATGGTGTGCAGTGTTTGTGTGTGACACCCTTAACTGCATATTTACTCTGAGTTTTATATGTCGTTTTAATTAAATATTTGGGGTATTTTAGAAGGGTGTTACACCAACTATGTGAAGGATGTCTAGTTGGGAAGCAATTCCGGAAAAGCTTTCCAAAGGAATTAACGTCAAGAGCGACAAAACCGCTAGAGCTCATACACACTGATGTCTGTGGACCAATCAATCCAAACTCTTTTGGTAAGAGTAAGTACTTTCTCCTATTTATTGATGATTATTCTAGAAAAATATGGGTTTATTTCTTGAAGGAGAAGTCAGAAGTGTTTGAAAACTTTAAGAAGTTCAAAGCCCTTGTGGAGAAAGAAAGTGGTCTTTCCATTAAGGCCATGAGATCTAACCGAGGAAGAGAGTTCATTTCAAATGAGTTCCAAGAATATTGTGAAGACCATGGAATCCTCCGCCCACTAACAGTGCCAAGATCACCATAATAAAATGGAGTAGCAGAGAGAAAGAATCGAACCATACTTAACATGGTGTGAAGCATGCTTAATAGCAAGAAGATGCCGAGAGAGTTTTGGGCCGACGTAGTGGCATGTGCGGTTTATCTGACAAACCGTTCCCCAACAAGAAGCGTGCATGAGAAGACACCACAAGAAGCATGAAGTGGAAGGAAGCCTGGGATCTCTCACCTCAAAGTGTTTGGAAGCATTGCCTATACTCACGTTCCTGATGAAAGGAGAACAAAGCTCGATGATAAAATTGAGAAGTATGTATTTGTCGATTATGACTCAAGCTCCAAAGGGTACAAGCTCTATAATCCAAATAGTGGAAAGATCGTCATAAGTCGTGACGTGGAGTTCGAAGAAGAAGATTGTTGGGATTGGAGTGTTCAAGAAGACATGTACGATTTTCTTCCTTACTTTGAAGAAGAAGACGAAATGGAACAACCAATGATAGAGGAAAATATTACACCACCGGCCTCACCGACACCAAGGTTGGATGAAACAAGCTCAAGTGAGAGGACACCATGACTAAGGAGTATTGAAGAGCTTTATGAGGTAACCGAAAATATAAATGACATTAACCTTTTTTGCCTTTTGGGTAATTACGAGCCTTTAAGCTATCAAGAAGCAGTTGAAAACGTAAAGTGGAGAGAGGCCATGGAAGAAGAAATCAAGTCAATCACGAAGAATGATACATGGGAACTTACTACACTTCCACAAGGACACAAAGCAATTGGAGTAAGATGGGTGTACAAGGCGAAGAAGAATGCAAAAGGAGATGTGGAGAGATACAAAGCAAGATTGGTGGCGAAAGGATATAGTCAAAGACAAGGAATTGACTATGATGAGGTATTTGCCCCCGTTGCTCGTCTTGAAACTATTAGACTGGTCATTTCTTTGGCAACCCAAAATGAATGGAAGATCTATCAAATGGATGTGAAGTCGGCCTTCTTGAATGGTTTTCTCGAAGAAGAATTTTATATCGAGCAACCACAGGGTTATGAAGTAAAAGGGCAAGAAGAAAAAGTCTTGAAGTTGAAGAAGGCATTGTACGGACTCAAGCAAGCACCGAGAGCTTGGAATGTTCGAATCGACAAGTACTTTGAAGACAAGAACTTCATCAAGTGTCCATATGAGCATGCACTCTATATTAAAGCGCAAAGTGGAGATATTTTGATTGTGTGCTTATATGTTGATGACTTGATCTTCACAGGGAACAATTTAAGCATGTTCGAAGAGTTCAAAAAAGATATGTCAAATGAATTTGAGATGACAGATATGGGGCTCATGGCATATTATCTCGACATCAAAGTAAAGCAAGAAGACAAAGGAATTTTTATCACCCAAGAAGGTTATATAAAAAAAGTCCTTAAGAAGTTCAAGATGGATGATGCTAATCCAGTTGGCACCCCGATGGGATGTGGCAGCAAGTTGAGTAAGCATGAAAATGGAGAGTTTGTTGATCCAACTCTTTACAAAAGTTTGGTTGAAAGTCTGCATTACTTGACAAGTACAAGGCCGAATATTCTCTATGCTGTAGGAGTCATAAGTCGCTACATGGAAGCTCCAACAACAACTCACTTCAAGGCGGCAAAAAGAATCCTTCGATACATCAAAGGTACAACAAACTTTGGCTTGCACTATTACTCTTCTAACAATTATGAGATTATTGGCTATAGTGATAGTGATTGGAGTGGAGACTTGGATGATAGAAAGAGCACTATTGGTTTTGTGTTCTTTATGGGAGATACTGCTTTCACTTGGATGTCAAAGAAGCAACCTATCGTCACACTGTCAACTTGTGAAGCTGAGTATGTTGCCGCCACATCATGTGTTTGTCATGCAGTTTGGCTAAGAAATTTGTTAAAAGAATTAAAAATGCCACAAGAAGATCCTGTCGAAATATGTGTTGACAATAAATCAGCATTTGCTTTGGCAAAGAATCCTGTATT
Organism: Lathyrus oleraceus; assembly: GCF_024323335.1. Taxonomy (NCBI): domain Eukaryota; kingdom Viridiplantae; phylum Streptophyta; class Magnoliopsida; order Fabales; family Fabaceae; genus Lathyrus; species Lathyrus oleraceus. The sequence continues at coordinate 466,228,105 of NC_066582.1, forward strand.
TCATGAAAGAAGTAAGCACATCGACACTCGCTACCACTTCATAAGAGAATGCATCGAGAAGAAGAAGGTAAAGTTGAAGTATGTGATGTCTAGAGATCAAGCTGCCGACATTTTCACCAAGCTACTTGAATTGGAAATTTTCGTGAAGCTAAGGAATATGCTTGGAGTCACAAATCAAGTTTATGGGGGGATGTTGAAATATTAAACTTGATTTGGGCCTAATTTTATTATTTGATTTTAGGCTTAGTTATTTGGGCTTAGTTTATTTTGGATAATGTTTCTAGAAAAATCTTGTAATATTTGGAGTGTCTAGATATTTCTTAAGATTGTAATATTTTCTAGAATACTCTTTGAATGTCTAGAGTTGAGAATTCTCTAGAATTAGTGTATGTAGAGTTCTCCTTAGAGTACTATAAATAGAGATGTAATCCTACACTTTTGTATCAAGCAAAAATACAAAGTTCTCTCTTCCATAAATAATTCTCCTACCTACCAAGTTTTTATTCAAGCCTCTAATATTCCCACACACTTTTCCTAAACACAAAAGGGTCTATTTCCAACAAAAGTCTGGGAAGACAATTGGTTCAATATTAAGTGAAGATCTTTTAAATTCATAAATTTTTAGTGTTATGCTACAACTGAAGATAAATTTAAATTCAGAACTGTGTTGGCTTAAGCATTGTTGACTTAAAGGGTTAAGTGTTGTCTTGACTATTATATAAATCTCTCTTTCTCTGTCTCTTTTAAAAGTCTAATATAGATTTGCATGATTTAGACTTTTTCGCTTTCTAGAATTACATATTGTTAGACTTTATCTGCATAGAATGATTTATTATGTGAGTGTAGGTCTATAATATATTTAGTCATTTAATTCGTTATGATAATTATGATTGTATAAACACTTAATATTAGATCGACAATTTAAATTAGTTTAATTTATGCATTATTTGTTTAAGCATCCTCATTTCCCACACTCATTGTATGTTCTTCTGATAATCCGAGTAAAATGTGAAATCTATTCAAATACATTCTTTATAGAATAACTCTCTAGCTGCAGTATAGAAAGTTGTTTTTTTTCTCATATAGGGTTTATCTTGATGCAGTATAGAAATTTTGAGAACACATACACATTATTAATGTAATACCAACTGTAATAATAACTGCTAATTTTTTATTGATATATGATGATCTACAAATCGAATTCGGGGGTAGATACAACTATAGGGCTCCTCACCACATGTTTCTCATCCTTCCAGGTGAGATATCCGAAAGATACTTCATTCTTTTTTGTCACTTTTTCTCCTTCAATCTTCAACTTGAAGCTTAACTTCATGTTCTTCTGATTGAATACCAACTTATTTGGTACAACACTGATATTGAACCCTTTAATCGGAGTAATGCTAGCAAAATAAATTGATTTTCCTTCACCAACATTGGTAACTGTTCTGCCAAATTCATGAGTTGTCCTTACAGAAGTATTTCCAGCTTTTATGAAAGCAATAAAAGAAGGGTAGTTAAGATCTAAGGAAGGTTTAGAGCAATTGTTGGAAGAGGATCTTGTAATGGCAGTGATGTTTTGTTGAGTGAAGTTAAGTGCACAAAGAAGATTAACGTAATCTTGTACACCAGCATCATAAACAAGACCAGGATCAAGTGCTCTATTAGGGTTAACATGACCAGCTCCCAATGCTAAAGGGGTTGCGTCTTTGTTATCATTTCCAATGTCTTTGATGGGTTCCTTTGTGTTATCAAGTATGTCTGATGTTGTCATCATTGCTGACCTAATAGCCGCGGGGCTCCAATCTGGATGCGCGCCTTTTAAAAGTGCGGCCACGCCAGCAACATGAGGACATGACATAGATGTTCCTGATAAAAAGTTGAAGTTGTTGAAGACATCGCTATTAAAACCCAACACAGGAATTTTTGCTGGCCATGCAGCTAAGATTGATGTACCAGGAGCTGTAATGTCTGGTTTCAAAACATATGGACAACTATTCGACGGCCCTCTTGAACTATAAGAATCAACCTTAGGCGATGGTTTAGTACCGAAATGTGTTATCTTGAAAGACATTTTTTGTATTTTACTAGAGTTAGAGTTCTTCTTTATGTAATCTTTGATGATTTCTCCGTCTTTCTGATTAATGAAGATGGATGGAAGCAATTTCCATAAGAGATGTCTTTGACTTAGATCTTTTTCTGATGCGTTTGAAATGAAAACACCTCCAACAACTTCTGCAGAAGCTACCTTAGAAAACTGACTAGCAACATCAGATCCATTCTTTTCTTCACAAACTACAATCTTGTTCTTAAATGCGACTAGTTCTTGAAAATTGTCACACATATCCGTGAAAACAACTGGGATATTGGTAGCAGAGAAATTTCCTCGATAAGAAGAAAGGCCTGTGAGTGAAACTCCATTTCCAAGTGTAAGATTTCCATGAAATTCACGATCCGAAGTACCGGCAGCAACGTTTATCACCCAAGGTGCTTCACTGTGTACAGTTTTATAGGAAGATCCAGCATTACCTGCTGAAGTAGCCACAAAAACACCTTTTTCCATAGCTGCAAATGTGGTTATTGCAACTGGATCTTCATATAAAGCTAAATTGTCAAAGCCTAGTGACATCGAAAGAACGTCGACACCATCTGATAATGCGGCATCAACTGCTGCTATTATATCAGATGAAAGTGCAATTGGCTCTTTTTCATCCCCCCATATAGCCTTGTACATGGCTACTCTAGACATTGAAGCTATTCCTCTTGCAGTTCCATTTGCATAACCAAAGAAAGATACACCATCGACTTTGCTTCCAGCTGCTGTTGTTGAAGTATGCGTTCCATGACCGTCCACAACGTCACGCGTGGTGTTTGTATTTGGTGAAGGAATGTCGGGATATTCCGCCAAGAAGCCTTTGTTGAAATATCTAGCACCAATGAGTTTCTTGTTGCACAAAGATGAATGGTCGGAGTCATCAAATTGACATAATTTCCCTTTCCATTTTGAAGGTATTTCTGTCATTCCATCATCTTTGAAACTTTCACTTTCTGGCCAAACACCACTGTCAATTAACCCAACAATGATATCTTTGCCATACTCAGAAGCTGGCCATGCTCCTTTGTAAGGATTAAGGCCAAGGAATTGAGGTGTATGTGTTGTGTCAGGTTTCAAGTGTAAATCAGGTATAGAAGAAACATAACCAGGAGAGCTTTTAAGAGATTCATGATCTTGAGGTGATAGATTAGCACTAAAACCATTCATAACATTACTGTATGTATAAATCATTTTAGAAGAATCAGAATTGAGATTATTGTTGGTAGTAGTAACTTGAGAAAGAATGGAATGATACCAACTATGTTGATTTGAGAATACTTTAGGCATAGCTGATAAATCCATGTGAATGATGAAATTATCAGAATGAGCCAATGTGATAAAATGAAGGATTGTTGTAATATAAGAGAACAACAAATAGAGGCAAATATTGGAAGCCATGATTCAAATGTTTTGTGAATGTGGATGACTAGTTATCAAAACAATGTGTATATATATCTTACATGAGCACAGAAAAGTGAAGTTACTTTGTTGCATATGATCCAATATAAAACTTTATTTATCTTTACTTAATTATTCTACCAACTATTATTAATAAAGAGTAATTAAAAAATTAAAATTCATTGTATTCTATAAAAGTGGTCTAATCATTTTTTAAAAAGTTTGTATTACATTAAGAAAAATATCCGAAACATAATCAGTTATAAATACTCCCTATTAATTATATTTAAAATGATAAGTGTGTTTGAGTGACTATTATTTATATCTAAAAAAGGAGAAAATATTTATTTAAATAATTACAAGATTGAGTTGACTTTTATAATTATTCCTTAATAATGAAAAGTTATGATTATTTTTAATATTAATAATGAGAATTATTTACAATTAAAGCACAGATATTCAGCCGAAACTTTATGGTAAGGAAATATTTATCTACGGTAAAACTAAGTACTCTTTCTTCTTTATTATAGGTTGATAATTACTTTTCACATACTAAAAAATATAATAATTATAGTATGAAAAAGATGAATAATGGAAGATTTTACAAAATTGTACTTAATTAATGGTATTAGAAAGACAAATTGACATAATTGAAAATAGAGAATAATAAATATTTAAGAATATAATAGGAAAAATAACATTAATGATTCATTGATATTATAAAATAATTTATATTATGATACAAAATATTTTTCAAAAACGACTTATAATATAAATACATTATTCATCAAATATGTATACATTACATTGTTCATCGGATTAATATAATAGTACTTTTTAATTTTTAAAATAAAAAATATTATTTAGGAAATGTTTTTTTAAAATATTATTTATGAAATATTTTTTTTTCAAAATATTTAAGAATATAAATATAAAGTTAAGTCATTAACCAATGTCATTATTTAATTAATCATAAAAATGTATATTATTAATCATTTATTTTATTTTAATTTATTAACCATTTTTATTATTTTATTAATAAACAAGATATATAGTATTAATCATTTTCCAAAATTAAATTATAAATGGTATTAACCATTCTTACACTAAGTTAACCAATGTTAGATTACTTAAGATTAATTTTTTAATCTCTTAACACTCATTTAACTTATGATTATGTTTGGATTGATGGAACATAACGGAGTGAAGCGAAATGAAACATGACGGAGCAGAGCGGAACGGAATACAGATCACACTTCATTGTTTGGTTATTTTATTTAAAATGTCTCATTCCATCTGATACACCTAAATTGGATGAAACAAAAAATAGAGATTTGGATGGAATTGGATGAAATCAGTGGCGGAACTGAGGGGGACGTGGGAAGGCCACAATCACCCCTCAACTTTTTATTTTTTTAAATTCATATATATTAAATTACTAAAACATCCTTATTTTAAATTAAAATTAATTTTTATTTTTTATTTTTCATTCAAAGTTAGGTTAAAATACAGATAAGGTAAAAAATTCATACCTTTCCTTTCTTTCTCATATGGGTTTGCTACTGACACCGAAATTGGAACAGATTAAAGTGATCGGCATCTAACATGTAAAAAACTTTATTCATTCTTCTTTTATAAAAAGTAACAAATTAAAGTGATTGCTTGATTTGTGTTTTTGAGATTTTTAGGGTTCTTCTTTCTTGATGTGTTAAAATAATCTATATGAGGTTTATTATGCCAATTCATAACACTGTAATTTACAAATATAGTTATACACTGTAATAAGGTTTATTTAATCATTGTTGATGCTAATGTCTAATAGTGAAGTTACAGGTATTTGAAATCGGATTAATGTTTATTAATTAAGTTTATTAATTTTTTTCTCTTTTAATTTTTATGTTCTCTAAATTGATTTTTGGATCTGATATGATATTATAGGAAGAGTAAAGATGAATAATAGGAAAATTGATTCTTTTTTCAAAAGGAAAGCATGTGAAATTGAAAGAGAAGAGAGAGATGAAGAAATTATAATCCCGACATCCGAATCTGAAACAGTTCTTGAGAATCCAACAATTGAAGAGCATCATGGTTTTGAAAATTCTTTGGAACGCGATCCTGGAAAGCGTCCTCCGATTTGGCAATATCCACCAAATCAAGTGGATGCAATACGAAGAGCTTATCTAAAATGGGGTCCATATCAAATTTATTTAGAAAACTATCCTTTGTCCGGTAACGAGGATCATCCGAGAAGGTTTCAACATACTTGGTTTAGCATATTTCCATCATGGTTAGAATATTCACCATCTGAAGATGCCGCATATTGCTTACCATGTTACCTTTTAAGCAAAAAACTAAGTGGACATCCCAGATCAATTGTCTTTATTTCTATGGGTTTTAGAAATTGGAAGAAAGTTAGGAATGAAAAATATTGTTCCTTTCTTAAACACATAAGGAAGGATCCTTGCTCACCACACAACAATGCAATGAAAGCTTGTCAAGACTTGTTGAATCAAGATGGTCATATTAGAAATGTTATTCAAGTGCAAAGTTCAAGTCAAAGAATGAATAATCGGTTACGACTCAAGACTTCAATTGACATTGTTCGTTGGTTAACACTACAAGCTTGTGCTTTTAGGGGTCACGACGAAAGTAGCAAATCAAGAAATCAAGGTAACTTTCTTGAGTTATTGAAACTTTTAGCATCCTACATTGATGAAGTTGCAAAAGTTGTGTTGGAAAATGCTCCACAAAATTGCAAGTATACTTCACATCAAATTCAAAAAGAGCTCTTGCAAATTCTTTCTAGTAGGGTGAAAAAGAGTATTCGTGAGGAAATTGGTGATTCCAAATTTTACGTCGTTGTTGATGAAGCTCGTGATGAGTCAAAAAAGGAACAAATGGCTCTTGTATTAAGATTTGTTGATAAAGTTGGTTTAATACAAGATAGATTTTTTGATGTGGCACATGTTAAAGACACCACATCTTTAACTCTTAAGGAAGCAATATGTGATATACTTTCTCGACATAACCTTGATGTTTCTAACATTCATGACCAAGGGTATGATGGTGCTAGCAATATGAGAGGAGAATGGAATGGTTTACAAGCCCTCTTTATGAAGGATTGTCCTTATGCATACTATGTTCATTGGTTTGCTCATCGATTGTAACTTGCATTAGTTACATCATCAAGAGAAGTCAAACCTATTCATAAATTTTTTGAGAAACTGATCTTTGTTGTGAATGTTGTTTGTTCTTCTACAAAGCGTCATGATGAGTTACAAGCTGCCCAATTATAAGAAATTTCTTATTTGTTAGAGATTGATGAGATTGTAACTAGTAAAGGTGCAAATCAAGTTGGTACATTGAAACGAGCTGGAGATACTCGTTGGGGATCACATTACGATTCAATTTCTAGCTTGATAAACACGTATGAAGCAACTTGTTTAGTTTTAAAAAAAATTGCAAAAGATAGAGGGAGTTATGCTACACGTGTGGATGCAGATAGTTGTTACAATTACTTGAAGGCATTTGATTTTATATTTATTTTGCACTTGATGAAAGAAATCATGGGAATAACATATATGCTTTGTCAAGCCTTACAAAAAAAATCAAGATGTAGTTAATGCTATGAACTTGGTTCGTTCAACAAAACATCTTATTCAAGGTTTGAGAGAAAATGGTTGGGATATATTGTTTACTAAAGTGGTATATTTTTGTGAAAAGCATGGTATTGAGATTCCTGATCTTAATGATGTTCATTCAACAACAAGATTTGGACGCTCCCGTCTTGAAGAGAATCAAGTCACAATTCAACATTACTTTAAAGTTGAAATCTTTTTCACTACCATTGACAAACAGTTACAAGAGTTGAATAGCAGATTCAGTGAGCAGGCAATGGATTTGTTAACTCTTTCTTGTTCTTTATCTCCTAAGGATGGATATAAAGCTTTTAGCATTGATACTATTTGTTCTTTAGTTGAAAAATATTATCCTATGGATTTTAGTGATCAAGAGAAGAATAATTTGCAATTTCAACTTCAACATTTTCTATTTGTTGCTCGTCAAGCATCAAACTTGAATAATTTATCAACTATTCAAGAACTATGTTCATGTTTGGTTGCATCTGGACAGGCTGAAACTTACTTCTTGATTGATAGACTACTTCGTCTTATCATGACTCTTCCCGTTTCTACGGCCACAACTGAGAGGTCTTTTTCAACAATGAAAATTATTAAGACTAAGTTGAGAAACAAGATGGATGATGAGTTTCTTGGAGATAGCATGACAGTATACATTGAAAGGGAGATTAGTGCAAGCATTAATTCAAAGTCAATTATTGACGATTTCAAGTCACTCGGAACGCGTAAAGCATTACTTTAAGATAGTTTTATAATCTTTATTTTACGCCACTGGATGAAATGGATTTCATTCTGTTCCATTTCATCCATTATTTGCAAATCCAAACAATAAAATCTCATTAGTTACGACTTCATTCCATCCTATATCATCCATTAAAACATACCCTTAAATCAGCTAGTTGCGAAAGGATATCGGTGGTGCATGGACATAGGTTCCAACTCGTTATTTGAAAGAAAAGAAAAAAGTTTAAAGGTTGTATTACCCAACTTTTATATAGTATTTTTCAAAGTTTCTTTATTAGATTAGATTTTTACTTTTTTTTAGTAAGAAACATGCGAGTTAGTAGTCATTTAATAACTATTAAATTAAAATAAAATTGTTAAAAAATATAACATTACAGATATCCAATCAAAACTCACATGTGCCAAATTTTTTTTACATATTATAAAACTTTAACTAATAAATTACCAAGTATGCTATATTGACACAACATTTTCATAAGGTGAATAATATTTTTTAAATAAAAAATATTATTTATAATAGAAATATCTTTTAAAAAATGTAAAATATTATTTTGTAATACAAATATAAGATTAAACATTAATCAATGTCATTACTCGATTAATTATAAAAATATATATAATTAATCACTTATTTTACTTATAATTTATTAATCACTTTCACTTCTCCATTAATCAAGTTTAGGTCAAATTAATCAAGTTTAGGTCAAATCGGCCTCAATTTTGATAGTAAAAACTTTCCAACTTACAAATCATAATTTTTTTAAAGTCGTAACTTAAAAACAAATGACATAGTTGTTTACTCTTAATATCATACATGTATTTCTTTATATTATATTTAGAGAAAACAATAGGTGTGTGGACAATTCTTTTTAGTATAGGCCATCTAATACTTTGACTTTATTTGAGTCTTTACTTTTGAATAAAAATCAATCTTTTGTACTCAAGTAATCAATTTTATTTTAACACTTAAAATTACTTTTAGATGTTAAGACAAATATTAATCAAATTATAAATTATATTTATCAATTTTTTATATTTCATTATTCAAAGTTTATTTTAGAGATATATAAAGAAAAATTTTAAAAAATCAAAATTAAAAGTGTATTTGTGAACAATAAAATCGGTTCGAGAATAAATTTTTTTATTATTAAGAATCATAGTTTTTTTAATGAAATATTAAGAATCACTTTTTTTATTAAATATGAAAAATTAGATGAGTTGTTTGAAAAAGAGAAAGCTATTTTATTTTATAAGAGGATAAGATTATGATTTGATAAAATAAATTTAATTATTACAAAAAAATGAGAGGTTATTATTTTATTTTTTAAGTAACAATCATGCAAGTAAGTACTCATTTAATAACGATTAAATTTGAATAAAACCGTTAAATAAATATAACTATTGAGGTACTGCTATCTAACAAAAACACACTGCACTAAAGAATTTACTTATTATAAAACTCTCACTATTAAATTAAGTATGCTTTATTGATATAATATTTTTCATTAAATAGTTACAAAATATACTGTTGATCATATTTATGCAATGAAAAATATTATTTATAAAAAAAATATATTTTTAAAAAAATATAAAAATTATTTTGTAATACAAATATAAGATTAAATCACTAATCAATATTATTATTTAATTAATTATACAGATTTATATTATTAACCACTTATTTTATTTATAATTTATTAATCACTTTCACTATTTCGATAACTAATAAAATACATAATATTTATTATTTTAAAACATTAAATTTTAGGTTATACTAAAGATTTTTACACTCAATTAACCAACTTTATTTTTTACTGAATATTTTTTAATGTATGAACACCATTAACCAAATTACGAATTATATAAACAAATATTTTATACATCATTAATCAAAGTTGATATATCGATACAATTTTATTTCTTTTATATTAGAACACTCAATAATCAAACTCTGAATTATGATTAATTTTATTTTAGATTTCAAGCCACATATCAACCAAATTATAAATTGTATAAATCAAATATTTTTACACCATTAACTAAAGTTGATTTTAGAGAAAGATAAAGAAAGATTTAAAAATTCCAAATTAAAAGTGTTAATGTTCGCTGCATTTGTGAATAATAAAATTTGTTCACAAATAAGATTTTTTTTTTATTATTAAGAATAGTAAATTTTTCAAAAAATATTTAAAATCACTAAATGGGAGGATATTTTATTTTTGGTATAAAACAAATATCAGAGACTAATCCCTTGAATAATGTAGAATATAATTGAAAACAAACTCTCCTTCAAGGAAAGAGATTTAACATTACCATTTGTCTAAATATTCTTGGAGGTAAAGATACTATTTTGTTTTTAGTAAGAATCATGCCAGTAAACAATCATTTAATAGCCATTAAATTAAAATAAAATCGATAAAAAATAAAACTAGTATCCAATCAAAATTCATAGGTACCATATAGTTTACCAATTATATAACTCTAACTATTAAATTATCTACTATGCAATAGTGACACAATATTTTACACTAAATACTTATACAATACACTATTTATCATATTTATATATTGAATAGTATTTTTAAAATTGTTAAAATAAAAAATATTATTTATAATAGAAATATTTTTAAAATATATATATAAAAAATATTTTGTAATACAAATACAAGATTAAGTCATTAATCAATTTCATTATATAATTAATCACAAAAATATATATTATTAATCACTTATTTTATTTATCAATTATTAACAAACAAAACACATAGTATTAATCATTTGCAAACATTAAATTATGAAGGATATTAAACATTCTTACACTCAATTACACACATTGTTATCAAGTAATTAACTAACTTTATTTTATTACATAAGACAATTTTTAATGTCTTAACACTTGTTAACTAAATTATGAAGTGTATTAACCAAATTTCTATACACCATTAACTAAAATTGATTTATCATATAAGATTTTTTTTACATTATACTACTCAATAATCAAACTATAAACTATATTAATCAATCATTTCAATTCAATTTATCAATTATGTTTTAACATTTAAGCCTACTTTTAGATCTCAAGACACATATTAACCAAATTATAAATTATATTAGCCAAAAAAATTTACACCATTAAACAAAGTTAGTTTTAGAGAAAGATAAAATAAAAAATATTTTTAAAAGTGTTATTGTTCACGGAATTTGTGAACAATAAAATTTGTTCAAGAATAAGAAAAAACATTATTATTTAGAATAATTTTTTTTTAAAAGAAATATTGAGACATTTGCTATTATCATTAAATATACTTAAAATAATTTTATCTTTTTCTTTAACAAATATAGAATATTTTTTATAAAATTTAATTGATATTTTTTTAATAAATTATTTTAAAATAATTATTTCAATTTGGGAAAAGAATGAGATGATAGTGTTAACTATTAAGGATACAATTTCTATTTTAAAACATTGTAAATACTTTTTTTTTATATTTACTTTTAATGTGTCCTTTAAAATCCAAATCAAATATATATATATATATATATATATATATATATATATATATATATATATATATATATATATATATATATATATATATATATATATATATATATATATATATATATATATATATATAAGGTTGCCTTGTATTTGTAGGATTGTTTTATGTGTTTAAGATATGTGGACAACACTTAAGAATTGCTCACACAAAGTGGTAAAAAGTTTAGTGTGTGTTTTTGTGACAAATTAGAGATACTCCCTCAGACCTAAGACCGAGGTATTTATACAAAACTCTCTTGTTTCTGTGTTACATAGTTAGTAGAGTATGTAAGAATAAGATTTGGTTCTGCATCTAATCTTATATTTTAATGATAACAATATATAGACTCTTAGAGAATAAATTTGTATCCTAATCAGTTTGTTTTGTGTGCAAATTTCTTATATAAGTTTTGACTCTGATTAAATGATGTGTGACGTTATCAGATTCTGAATCTAATGCATGTTGACTCTGAAATATGTGTTTACAAGATAATCAAGCTCTGGATTCTATACTACACGCTTCTGATTTCTGATCATCCAAAGTCTTGCAACTCTTAAGCTTCTAAAGCTGATACACTTTAAAGCTCTACGCTCAAAACAACTCGGAATTGTGCCACCAGACTCTGAAGACCAGGTTCTTATGAAATGGATCAAGACTCTCAAGACCAAGTTTCTGAAGACTCTCAAGACCATATTCTTACTATTCTCTTATGCATGCTTCTTCACCCATCTATCAGAAGCCTCTGAATATTAAAGATAAGATCAAAAGGTTTTTACGTGAGAAAAATAGTACACAGTACAAGATCAAATATTTCTTCCACTACATTTATTTTATGGGTTAAGGAATGTACTATTGTATCATTTTGTCTCCCCACTTTCACAAGCCGTTATGCAAGGATACAATTGCATTTTGATATTCGAATTTTACCCTCCAACAGATCTTTTCATTACCTAATAAAGAAGATTTGGAAGAATGGAAAAGTGTTGCTACAATCTAAGGAATTATCATATATGTGAACAATGCTCTTTGTGAAATATTTGAGAGAAAAGAAAACACATATAAGAAATTTTGTTCATACTCTTCATAGAATATATTTTGTGTATATACTTGTTATTCATTTGTGTATTTTGCTTTCTTAGAAGCATTTTGTAAACACACTTTATTTTTTAATATGTTTGATTGTATTTTCCTTGAGTGACTAGGGTTTAGTCAGTATACTCAAGAAGACAATGACAATTGGTCTTTGAATTGTAATCAAGTTTGATTATAGTGGATTAAGTCCTTGTTGATAAGGCGAAATCACCGTGACGGGTGGACTGGAGGTAGCTTAGTTAACAACGAATAAAAATAAAAATAATTGTTTCACTATTTTTGTTCTTTGTTTTCAGCTTGTTGTGTTGAGTAGAAAAAAAATATTTTTAGAAACCCAACACCCCTTTCTTGTATTTCTCGCCACCTTCAATTGGCATCAGTGCTCCTGTTCTGGTATTGATTGCGTATCAAACACTTCACAGTGTTAGATAAAGATCCAGCTTGTGAAACACAATGACTGTTATCTCTCCACCAGCTACACCTGCTGATATATATATATATATATATATATATATATATATATATATATATATATATATATATATATATATATATATATATATATATATATATATATATATATATATATATATATATATATATATATATATATATTGTAGCGGGGTATTCGTTACCTTTAGATTTATTGATTAAAGCAAAAGTAAATCATACAATTCAAGTCGCCACCACACTTCTATTTATCCAAAGGAAAGGTTAGAAAGCGAACAAAAACCGAGAAGTTTTATCAAATAAAAAACTAATAAAAATGTCAGAGATCTGGGTAAGGGGGTTGGTTATGCAATGAGAAGGTTTTAAGCACCCAAAACATCCTTAGTACTCTAAGGGAGCCCTTTTCACTAATGTTGTAAGGTAGGTTGGTATTTGTGAAAAATATTTGTGCAAACATGATTGTGGAGATGAGAAGAGAATGTACAAATTATTTACAATTTTGTGTTTGAATGGATAAACCCATTGCCTACGTACCATCTTAAAAAGGTAGGATCAAAACCTCGTAGTTCGGGGTAAAAATCTCAAAACAAGTTGGTGAGTTGATTGGTCAAAAGCCTTAAGATCTTTTGTTATCAAAGGGAGAAAACTCAACCTAAAACCACAAATCCACCATGTGAAGAGAGCTTCAACATGCTAGTGAGGGGTTAACCCTATAATAAAAATGGAAGACTTATAGTCCATCACTAAGGATATAAGTGAGTATTATATCAACCTCTAGGATAACTCAAACCTAATAGCTAATGTTTATGAAAAGCTTTGGCAAGAAGTGGCCATTTAAACCACAAAAACAATTGAGTGAGTTGTATTTACCAATCAAAAGTATTCACAAAGTAAGGTCAAAGTTGACTTAAGGATTCAATTCAAAATAAGTGTTATGAGAAGAGTTTTGGAAAATCAAAAGCATAGTGCTTAGGTTTCTAATTTTGAAAATAATGTTAATGTTTGCACAAAAGTTTGGCTTGGGTTAGAGTGGAGGGAAGAAGAAGAATGGCTAGATCCTAGACATGCAAAGATGAAGGAAGAGAAATAAAACCACATGGAGTCCCCTTCTTGAGATCATAGTAATGATCCAAATTGCTCCCATCCTTTGGAATTAGCAAGCAAATAGCAAATAACTCAAGCAATCAATCAAACAATCAAGCCCCTAGGAATCTTCCAATGGCTTTTGTATCTCTCTCTTGGATGCTCATGACAATGATTCTTCTAATTGGCAAGTTTGGGATCCCTAGCACATAAGAACACACACATCAAAAAGTTCCATAATGCAATAGAAAGAATGGACAAGAGTGAGTTTAGAATTAAGTCTTTTCCAAGCCTTCTTCAAGATTAAGCATTCTAAAGGAATGAAGCCTAGTTGCTCTTTGACATTTTTCTTCTTTTATAGCATTCTAAATGCATGAGGCCTAGTTTCTCTTTGACTCCATTTAGCATAGGTAAGGTCCTAAAATCTAAGTCCTTTTGTCCATTTGCATTAGGTTCACACAAACACAACAAAACAAGCACAATAGTATATACACAATAATGTGCTCAAGTGAGCAAAAGGCAAATTGCATTAACATAAACATGAGCTCAAGTGAGCAAAGGGGAAAAGCAAATGAATTAATGTGCAAGAAATTAAATTGCATTAAAGTAAATTGCAAGAATTAAAGACTTGAATTAAAAGTTAGTGTTAATAGTTAATGTTAGTGTGCCATAAGGCAATTTAGCGCTATGTTAAGCAATCGTAAATGGACTAACGTAGTAGTCATACCTATCTGAGGCCGGTCAATAAAACTATAGGCAACAAACACAAGTTAGAGACCAGGACTAGTAAGCCAAGATCCTACAACTTGCCATGCCAAAAGAAAAGAAGGATGATCTTGTATTAATTTAGGTTTTTTTGCTTGACCAAGAAGCAACCTATCCTTAATGCAAAGTCATTCACTTGATCTTTGATCAAGATGAATTAGATTTGAATCAAGGAAGGTTAAGCCTCTCATATGTCAAGGCTAACCACCAACCTTTAACTCATTGATCAAAAAAGAAAAAGAAGAAGAAGAAAAAGAAATGGAAATGTACATGAATTGAAATTCAAATGAAATATCCAACACACATTGATCAAACATGAATAGAATCAAATTCAATCAATGGTAAACAGAAACAAGATGAAGTTTAGAGGTCAAGAAACAAATAAAATATTTTTTGGTATTTTTGAGAATTAAAGTAATACTTGAATTAAAATAAACAATCAAAGGTTAAACTTCAAATCCATTTCAAATTAACTTGAAAAAGTCCAAATGGATCATCCTAAGTTCAACAAGGTCAAAAAAAGTTTGACAAAATTTTTCAGCATTTTTGGAAACCAGAAACTATTTTTAAACAATTAAAAATGAATAAAAAATAACATAATTGAACTAAAATTTCAAATAAATCTCAAATCAATTTGGAAATTGATGAGAATATTTTTCATAGATTCATCATCATTCAAAGATGTTAAGAAAATATTTTTGTATTTTTTGAATATTGGAAACTATTTAAAATGAATTAAAAATAACCAGAATAGAGAAAATTCACAAAAAAATATCAAATGACAAAATAAAAAATATTAATAATCATTTTCAGAAACTAGAATTAAAAAGGGAAATAATGTAATTGGTCCCATATTTTTTGGATTTAAAATGAAAGAGTTGTGAATTTTTGAAATAAAATGAAATAAAGAAAATAAAATGAAATAAATCAGAAAATGCAAAAAGTCTGGCGCGTTGGATCTCATTTCATTAAATGAGGTGGCACATCCAAAGGCCCTCATGCGCGCACTTACCATGATCTAGAGTCAACTGAGAAACACAATGTATTTAAAATAGTCATAACAACCAAGCGCTGGGATTCAATCTGGAAATGCAATCACATGGTCCAAATTCAATCTAGCAAGTGGGACGGTGGTGTACACTGTTAGATGCCCAAGTTTGCTTATTTGAGCTATCAAATGTGGGCATCTTTCACTCCTTTTTGTCGAAAAAGTGTTCGAAATCGCCCTTGTTTTTGTTGATTTGCAATACTATGTGAAATGATCTTGGTACCTTTAATTTGTGTGTTATTGTGCAGGAATTAGGCATGAAAGAGTAGAAAACTAAGGCACAAGAAAGATGGCAAAGGAACCAAGAAATAAAGCAAACATAAGCAAGCTCGCTAGGCGAGTGAGGTAGCGAAGTATTCGCTAGGCGAGCACGCAGCGAGATGCCAGCGAACACTCCCAGACTTGGACAGAACCAAAAAGATCAAAACTCGTTGTGGCGAGGGAAGTAGCGAAGTATTCGCTAGGCGAGCATCCAGCGAGCAAGTAGCGAACACTTCCAGTAGCAGAAACATCAAGACTCGCTGGAGCGAATGAGAGAAGCGAGGGCTTCGCCTAGCGAAGGATTGTTCGCCTAGCGAACAGATGCAAACTTGTCTGGGATGATTCCTCTGGACGCAGGCTCTTCTGGTGACTTATTTTGAGGCTCGCTAGGCGAACCATTCTGCTCGCCTAGCGAGCATGACAACTCAGCAACCATTTCTATAAGTAGTATGGGCTACTTTTTGGAACACATCTTTTTGGATCATCTTTTTACTTGTTTTTTGCTGAGAGGTGATTTTTGTGCCCTAGAAATCCCATTTCTCATTCTTCTTCTTCGCTTGACAATATTTTACAAAAAGAAGGTGGATTCCCATCCAATCTCGATTCTTCGACTCGGATGTTGATCAACCTTCTTCCGAAACTTGTTGTTCAAGCTACCATGAAAATGAGGAGCTAAGTCTTTCATTTTGTCAAGGTTAGATGTAGATGATCATAAGCTTTGTATGTATATGGGTTGATCTTAATTTGTAAACTCTTTGATGATGAATGTATGGTGAAAACCTTGTTTTATTGATAACTCTTTGTGTTGGTTTATTATTGAAAGGTCTTTTCCAACTCTTGACCTAGGTTTTCATCCATCCTTGTTCTTTAGCTAGAGATAGTTTTGAATGAGTTTGTTCACTAAAAAGTTAAACCTAAAAGTTGTCATTTTGATAGATTGTGTGAGAAATCAACAATGGATCAAAATGGGAAAAACCCACAATGTGTGTTAGAAATAAACACATTGGGAGGATTTTGTGAATGTGTTTATCATCTAATGGAGTTTATGAGTTTTGTTTGATCGAACATATGCATACAAAGTGATCGTCGAACCCTAATTTTGACAATCTTTCTCAAATCGTAAAACCAAAACTTTTACCACAATTTCTTACTTTTTATGCAAGCTACCGTAACCGAAAACTAAAACCCCCTTGTTACTATAAGTTAAAAACTTAACAACTGTCGAACGGCGGCAATATCACATAATCCCTGTGGAGACGATAACAAATCCCGATACTCTATCCCTGTTCTAACAAAATGGCGTCGTTGCCGGGGATTGTGAATTGATAGTGCGAGCATCGCAATAGTTGCTGAATTTTTAACTTCTGAATTTTTGACTTGTGATTGTTAATTTGTTTGGTTTAGTGTGCAACTTTCATTTTTTGCGAGGGCAGGTTCCTGAGGACCAACTTCTTTTTGATCCCGAGATCGAAAGAACCGCAAGGAGACTGAATAGCAGAACGAGACGAAGGAGGCAACAAGCTAGACAACTACAAGAACAAGGAGAAGGTTCTTCTACAACACACCCACCACCTTTCACACCTATCATGGATCCACCACCACCACCGCCCGTTTCCACACCATGTGTCAACAGTCCGAGGAATACAGCTAAGTTTGCCAACCACACGGGAAGGCAAGCCGAGATGAAGACGGGAACTCTTAACTTGCTATACGGAAGTCCATTCACCGGAATGGATCATGAAGACCCCTTTGCTTTTCTCACCAAATTTTACGAGATAGCATTGGCAGCCGGAGTTGATCAAACTCAAGAGCTACCGTTGTTCAAAAGACTATTTCCTCATGCTTTGCTCGGCAAAGCCAAAGATTGGTACTTGAATCAAACACCCGCAGTCATGACGGATTGGAGCGTGTTGGAAGAGAAGTTCATTGAAAGATTTTTCTCCCACAACCGCTTCATGGAATCCAAAACGGCTATCTCCATGTTTTCGCAAGGAGCCAACGAATCATTGAATGAGGCATGGGAAAGATTTAAATCCATGCTTCGAAAGTGCAAAGGGCATGGTTTTGACGAATTGATGCAAATCCACATTTTCAAGAATGGCCTTCAACCTAATTGCAAGACTTTATTGGATGCTACCTCGGGTGGTTCTTTGTTGCCTAAAAGCGTCGCCGAAGCTACTGATATCATTAACCGTATGGCTCTAAATGACCTCCAAAGTCAAAGTAGAGGCAACACTTTGAAGAAACCGGGAGCGCTTGAACTTGGGACAAACGATGCGATTCTTGCCCAAAATAAACTCATTTCACAACAAGTTGAACTCTTAACTCAACAAATAAAAGAGTTGAAAGAGCCTTCAAAAGCTAAACAAATAGCTTATTGTGAGCTTTGCAAGGGTGATCATGACACCGGGTTTTGTCCACCTCCCGGGTTCGAAGAGGTGAATTACATGGCGAACCAACGAGACTACCAACTGAGGCAACAACAACAACAACCGTATCAACAACATCCTCAAAATCAACAACAACACTTTCAAGGGAATCAAAGGTTCCAACTAAGGGCTAACTATCACCATAACCAAGGTTATGGGGGTGGTACTTCTAGCCGTCAAAATCCTTACCAACCTCAACAATCGCCGGTCGTGACTTCAAAGTTAGAAGAGACATTGACACAATTTATGCAATTGTCGATGGCTAATCAAAAGAGCAACGATGCGGCAATCAAAAATCTCGAAACTCAAGTCGGTCAACTTGCTAAACAACTAGCGGAAAACACAACCCGGACCATCTTTTTCGGCGAACACGCAAACGAATCCAAAAGAGCATTGTAAAGCGATAACAACGAGAAGTGGAAGGGAGTTGATTAGTGAGAGTGAAAAAGAGATGAGAGTGAAAAAAGAGAGGATGAGAAAAAAGATGAGGAGAAAAAAATAGAGGATAGCATTGATGTTGAAGTTGGGGAGTGGAGTGAGGAAGAAGTTGAAAAGAATGAAAAAAATGGTGAAGTAGAAAATAAAGAAAGTGTGGAAGTTGAAAAAAATAAGAGTGATGAAGTGAAGGTGGAGGGAGTAAAAAAGAAAAGAGAGAGGAATTCTAGAGTTTCTAAAGGAAAGGAGGTAGTGGGCGCTACTCCAATCCAAAACCTTCTGTATCCACATGCTCCATCTAAGAGGGAGAATGAACGACATTACGCCCGGTTCATGGATATATTCAAACAACTTCAAGTGAACATTCCGTTTGCCGAAGCATTAGAGCAAATGCCTAAGTATTCGAAATTCATGAAAGACATACTTACTAAAAAACGGAGGTACACGGAACCGGAGACAATTGTCCTAGATGCTAGTTGTAGTGCAATCATTCAACGGACGCTTCCGAGAAAAGAGGTTGACCCGGGACGAGTTACTTTGCCGGTTACAATTGGTGATGTCTATGTCGGAAAAGGGCTAATTGATTTAGGGTCAAGCATTAATCTAATACCATTGTCTGTAGTGAAGAGGCTTGGCAACATTGGAATGAAGGCCATCCGGATGACTTTGCAATTGGCCGATAAGTCGACTACCCATCCTCATGGGTTAGCCCAAGATGTATTGGTCAAAGTTGACAAATTCTTCTTCCCGGTTGATTTCATTGTGATTGATATGGAAGATGATGATGATGCTCCGCTTATTCTTGGCCGACCGTTCATGAAAACCGCACGCATGATAATTGACGTTGACGACGATTTGATGAAAGTAAGGGTCCAAAATGAAGAAGTTACTTTTGATCTATTCGAAGCCATGAAGCATTCAAAGGATAGTCGTGATAGCTTTCGCATTGATGTGATCGAAGAGGCAACTTTTGAAGTTTCTAAACATATTCATGAGATATCTCCTATGGAGTTAGCTCTTGATGACTCCTTTGAAGTTTTCACAATTGAAGAAGAGAAAGCTCTTGATGAATGCCTAAGGGAACTTGATAGTCTAAAAGAGTTACATCTGTGGGAAGTTGAGGAGGAAGTATTGAAGAAGGAGGTTAATGAAGAAAAATCGCCGATTGAATTGAAAATGTTACCTTCTAATTTGAAGTATGCATTCCTCGACGAGACCGAAGCAAAGCCGGTTATCATAAGCAATCTTTTGTCAAAGAATGAAGAAGCCCGTTTGATCAATGTTTTGAAAAAGAATCAAGAAGCCATGGGTTGGACTCTTTCCGATCTCAAAGGAATTAGTCCTTCCTATTGCATGCACAAGATCTTAATGGAAGAGGACTTTAAGCCGGTAGCTCAACCGCAACGCCGCTTAAATCCTACTATGAAGGAAGTTTTTAGAAAGGAGGTTGTTAAGTTGTTGGATGCGGGAATGATTTACCCGATTTCGGATAGCCCATGGGTTAGTCCTGTACATGTGGTTTCGAAGAAAGGTGGCATTACCGTGATTCGAAATGAAAAGGATGAGTTGATCCCGACAAAAGTGGCAACGGGGTGGCGTATGTGCATTGATTATAGGCGGTTGAATACCGCAACTTGAAAAGATCACTTTCCACTCCTGTTCATGGATCAAATGCTAGAAAGACTTTCTGGACAACAATACTATTGTTTCTTAGATGGCTATTCCGGGTATAACCAAATTGCGGTTGACCCGGCCGATCATGAAAAGAAGGCTTTCACATGTCTTTTTGGAATTTTCGCATACCGTAAAATGCCCTTTGGGTTGTGCAATGCACCAGCGACTTTCCAAAGATGTGTGCAAGCTATTTTTGCCGACCTTATCGAGAAAACAATGGAAGTCTTTATGGACGACTTCTCCGTATTTGGTGGTTCCTTTGGTCTATGCTTGGACAACTTGGAAACAGTTCTTGAAAGATGTGTGAAGACAAATCTTGTTCTTAATTGGGAAAAGTGCCACTTCATGGTGACCGAGGGGATAGTGCTTGGCCATAAAGTCTCTTCAAGAGGGCTTGAAGTTGATCGTGCTAAAGTTGAAGTGATTGAAAAGTTGCCTCCTCCGGTGAATTTGAAGGGAGTCCGAAGCTTTCTGGGGCACGCCGGTTTCTATCGGCGCTTTATCAAAGACTTCTCAAAGGTAGCCAGGCCTTTGAGTAACTTGCTAGCTAAGGATCAGGTATTTCTTTTAACTGATGAGTGTTTACAAGCTTTTGAAATTTTAAAGGAAAAATTGGTTACCGCTCCAATTATAGTCGCTCCAAATTGGAATTTAAATTTTGAGCTCATGTGTGATGCCAGCGACTATGCAATCGGAGCGGTATTAGGCCAAAGAAAAGAGAAAAAATTTCATGCGATACACTACGCAAGTAAAGTTCTTAATGAGGCTCAAGTTAACTATGCCACCACTGAAAAAGAATTACTTGCGATAGTGTATGCGTTTGAAAAGTTTAGGTCCTATCTTATTGGTTCCAAGGTCATAGTGTATACCGACCACTCGACGATTAAATATTTGCTCACCAAACCGGACTCGAAGCAAAGGATCATCCGTTGGATCCTCTTGTTGCAAGAATTTGATGTTGAAATCAAAGACAAGAAAGGATCGGAAAATTTGGTGGCGGATCATTTATCTCGCTTAGTCAATGTGGAGGTTACCGCTTCCGAGAAGGAAATCCGGGAAGAGTTTCCTGATGAAAAACTTTTCAAAGTTCAAGTTAGGTCGTGGTTTGTGGACTTTGCGAACCATAAGGCTAGTGGTTTGGTTCCTCCCGACCTAACTTCGAACCAAAAAAGGAAATTTCTCTCGGATGCTAAGTACTACGTGTGGGATGACCCATACTTGTTTAAATTGGGTGGTGATAACCTTTTGAGGAGGTGTGTTACTGGCGATGAAGCGCAAAGCATTCTTTGGCATTGTCACAACTCGTCTTACGGCGGACACTACAATGGGGCAAGAACAGCCACTAAAGTCCTTCAGTCAGGATTTTATTGGCCTACTATTTTCAAAGACGCAAATGCCCATGCGCAAAGTTGTGATAGTTGCCAAAGAAGTGGTGGGATTGGTAAGAGAGACGAGATGCCTCTCCAAAACATCCAAGAGGTTGAAGTATTCGATTGTTGGGGTATCGACTTTGTTGGAACATTCCCACCCTCATATGGTAATGAATATATGCTTGTGGCGGTTGACTATGTTTCTAAGTGGGTTGAGGCGATTGCCTCACCTCGGGCGGATGCTAAAACGGTAATAAATTTTTTGAAGAAAAACATCTTTTCCCGTTTTGGAACCCCCCGTGTGTTGATTAGTGATGGAGTGTCGCATTTTTGTAATGCATCGTTAGAAAGAATTTTGAAACATTACGGTGTATCACATAGAGTGGCGACTCCGTATCACCCACAAGCAAACGGTCAAGCCGAAGTCTCTAATCGTGAGATTAAGAGAATTCTTGAGAAAACCGTGTCGAATTCTAAAAAAGAATGGTCGCAAAAGTTGGATGAAGCTTTATGGGCATATCGTACCGCTTTTAAAGCTCCAATTGGGCTAACTCCTTTTCAATTGGTATTTGGTAAGACTTGCCATTTTCCGGTCGAATTAGAGCACAAAGCTTTGTGGGCTCTGAAATTATTGAACTTTGATAAGGATTTGGCCGGTGAAAAAAGAAAAGTGCAATTGCTTGAGTTGGAAGAAATGTGCAATGCCGCATATCACTCGAGTTGGTTGTACAAAGAAAAGGTGAAAGAGTATCATGACAAAAAGCTTAGGAAGAAGGAATTTGTGCCCGGACAGTTGGTCCTTTTGTTCAATTCTAGGTTGAGGCTATTCCCCGGAAAATTGAAATTTAAATGGTCCGGGCCATTTCGTGTCAAAGAAGTCAAAGAGTATGGAGCTGTTGTCATTGAGGACTTGGAGAAGAAAGATAGTTGGACGGTTAACGACCAACGTTTGAAGATTTTCCTTGGCGGTCTTGTGGATCGCGAGAGCTGTGCAATCTGCTTGGATGCTCCTCTGTGAGCATCTCGAACCGTCGAGCTTATCCAACGTTAAACAAACGCTTGTTGGGAGGCACCCCAACATTGTAAGTATTTACAGCTTTGTGTTGTGTGGTATTGGTATTCAAATTGGTGGAACCTTGCTGAATTATGCTGTGCAGTGCTGTTTTGAAAAAAACAAGATCCTGTCATGTTCACTAGTTGCTCGCTAGGCGAAGACAGTAGCGAGACGTTCGCTAGCTCTTCGCTAGGCGAACGTTGCGTGACAAAACTTTATTTTATTTTTTAGAGGGCCACTCATTTGGGCCCAAAACCCATTTATTTTGTTTTAGTCTGAACATAGGGTCACGAACTCACTCTCACTTTCACACTTTTCACTTCTATCTCACACAAAAACTTTGAGAATCATCCTTGTGCAAACCTTAACTATTGCATTTCAGAATCAATCATCCTCTTCAATCAGGTTTGTTCTGTCTCCATTCCTTTGTGCTTTCAATGTTGTAAATTTTGAAGAATGAGTCATTAGGGTTGAATTTGGGAGATTGGGAGATTTAGGTTTGCATGTATGTTTAGAACGATTCCTAGCATGTTAAATTACTTTGTTTCTGGAATGGGTATCATTAGACTTTGGGTTTTCTGAAATTGGATTGTTAACAGCGGAGAACTCAGAATCCCGTAACATTCGCTAGCATCTTCGCTAGGCGAATCTGTGGCGAGCATTCGCTGTCACTTCGCTAAGCGAACCCGTAGCAAATCTTTGCTGGGTCCTCGCTAAGCGAAGCTGTAGCGACCATGACAGTATCTGGTTTTTCTGTTTTGATCTCTAATCTGTTTTGTGGTTGTGTGCTGTTTCTTTTCTATGATTTTACAGATGGCATCCAGGTCAAGTACTGCAAAAAAGAGAAAGGTCGGGAGCACTTCCCGCACTGTGCCAATTCAATTTGACACCGATAAATTCGTTGGGGCGAAGCAAGCCGCACGTTATGTGGCGTTGGAGAAAAAGAAAATCTTACCTGAGAAGAGGTTTTTGATCAACGCACAAGGCGATTATCAGACATTTGCAGGGTTGATAAAATAGCAAGAAATGGGACAAGTTGATCTCTCCACCCGAAAGCTATGATATTGATATAGTGCGCGAGTTCTATGCGAACGCGCTGCCAAATGACGACGAGCCTTTCACTTGGACTACAAGAGTGTCAGGACGTCAGGTCGCTTTTGATAGGGGTGCTATTAACCGAGTGCTTGGTGAACTGTTCCATTTGGGAGTTAATGAGAGGGATGCATACCACAGAGATCTGAGGCTCCACGGGAACACTGATACTATTTCTACGGCCCTGTTGTTTGAGGGAAAGTCAGTTGAGGTGAACCCATCTGGGGTTCCTGTGAGGTACCATCGGTAGGATATGATACCCTTAGCTCAGCTGATCTTGATGCTGGTTCTAACTAACATTAAGCCCAAGTCACACACGTCGACCGTGCCGATTCCAGTGGCACACTTGGTCCACTGTATTCTAACTAATGTACAGATCGATGTGGCGCGAATCATTGCGATTGAGATGAAGTCCGTGGTTGAGAGCGGACTGAAGTCGGGGGCGTGAGTTAACTGCCCCCTTGCTTTTCCTTGTCTCATCGTGGCTTTGTGCCTACAGTCAAGGGTGAAGCTACCCTCCCGCAGTCAGGTAGAGATTTCGTCCGCAATCGACGATCGATATGTGGACAAGTACTGTAAGCCGAAGAACTTCCGAGGTAGTACAACTGCTGATGATACCGGGGATGCTGATGGTCCTGGTGCTTTTTCTCAGGGGTTTGATCCTTTCCAGCAGGCTGTTTGCAATTACAATTGGGATTGGATGGCGGCGACTCAATGCGCCACGATTGATATACATGACTCTATGCACGTATTACAGTTGCAGGTATGTGACCCTTCTAGAGAGCATCCTATGATGACGCGTGAGCAGTTCCTGCAATATGCTAGCTGGCCTGAGGACAGGCCTATTTTCGGAGAGGGGCGGGTGCTGGTGCTTTTGGTGCTGATGGTTCTGGTGGCGCTGATGATGCTGCTGATGATGATGCTGATGATGATGATGGTGATGATGATGGTTCCGGTTCTGAGGCCGGTAGTGAAGAGGGTTCTGAGTCCTATGAGGACTAAGTTTTTTTTATGTTATGTTTTATTTTCTTGTATTTTCAGATATTTGGTATTTTGGTTATGTACTTTTTGGGGTTTTTGTCCCCCACGCACATTTTAACATTTTGAAGTGATGGTTGCTGTTTATGTTTTAAATTATTGTGTTTGGTTTGAATTTCTTTTGCTTAATAAATTTTTGGTTGTTGAGGGTCAAACCTTCTAGATTGGTTGCTCCTCAAAGAAGTATCCAATGAAGGTGCATCCGAGCTTGGATGGCGATGATAAAAATAAACAAGCGAATAATGCTAAGGTACATGGTTACCTCCGGTTAGAATTTTAGAATGCATTAAGAACTTTACTCTTTTCGTAATTGAATATTGTTCTTTTTGCAACATAATTGAATGAATGATTCACCTAGGGCTTAGAACCACAAATTGTGAGGAAACCTCCATTGTACACTAAAATGCTGGATTCTAATAAACTGTGTTGATTCATTTGATTCATGCTTTGTCTTTTATTATTGTGAATTTGTGGAAGCAATTAGAAATGATCAAGGCAACTTGTTTTCTTTCGAGCACAACCAGTTCCAAATACAAGTTACCCGTGAGCAGAGAGTATTCGTGAACCCCTTTGAGCTTAAATAGTTGAATCTCAGCTTGAAATAAGGCGAGACGTCAAAATCTTTTTTCTTGAAACCCTGAAATTTTTGATAATTGTTCTTTTGCCGTAAAAAGTCAAGAACATTCACTTGGGGTGAGTAAAAGATAAGTTGGGGAGAACGAAAATGAGAATCGGTAGGTGCCACAACTCTTGAATAACCGAGCAAGCATTGAAAAAAAATTAGAAAAGAGAAACATTTGTTTTGTGAATACGATGTGAAAAAAAAATGAAAATGAATGCTTGTTTGGAAGAAAAATAGTGAAAAAAAAATTGAGTTGTGAAATAAGAGTTATGAAGGTTTCAAATGAGAAACAAGTGGAACGAAGTTGAGATGTGTGAATAGCTTGTACAGTGAATGTCTCTTTTGCGTCGGCAAGTTCGTTTTCAATGGCCTTAGATATGACCCTTATTTGTAAACCTGACCAAGCTACAACCGAAAAAGACCTTAGTGATCTTCGTGCTTCCGCATTTTCATTTATAATTGTTAGACATTGTATGAATTGAACTGACTTTTGCATTGTTTGTTGGAGAGTGAAATTGTCCCCGCGGTTGTAAATGCGTAATTTCTTCAATCCTTATTTGAAGAGGAGAGATAGGGTGATTCATTCAGGATAACATTGTTGTGGATTGATACATGTTTTGCATTGCTATAAGGCTTTAGTTCTTGTGTATTGTGTTATTATAACCATTGGGAACTTGTGTCTGGTTGATTCTCTTGTGTTTGAGCCATTTTATCCGATTTCGGAGAAATCTTTTTCTTTAAGCAAATCCTCTTGTCCTTTAAGAGGCATACTTTGCTTGAGGGCAAGCAAGAATCTAGTTGGGGAGAGTTGTTAGATGCCCAAGTTTGCTTATTTGAGCTATCAAATGTGGGCATCTTTCACTCCTTTTTGTCGAAAAAGTGTTCGAAATCGCCCTTGCTTTTGTTGATTTGCAATACTATGTGAAATGATCTTGGTACCTTTAATTTATGTGTTATTGTGCAGGAATTAGGCATGAAAGAGTAGAAAACTAAGGCACAAGAAAGATGGCAAAGGAACCAAGAAAGAAAGCAAACATAAGCAAGCTCGCTAGGCGAGTGAGGTAGCGAAGTATTCGCTAGGCGAGCACGCAACGAGATGCCAGCGAACACTCCCAGACTTGGACAGAACCAAAAAGATCAAAACTCGTTGTGGCGAGGGAAGTAGCGAAGTATTCGCTAGGCGAGCATCCAGCGAGCAAGTAGCGAACACTTCCAGTAGCAAAAACATCAAGACTCGCTGGAGCGAATGAGAGAAGCGAGGGCTTCGCCTAGCGAAGGATTGTTCGCCTAGCAAACAGATGCAAACTTGTCTCGGATGATTCCTCTGGACGCAGGCTCTTCTGGTGACTTATTTTGGGGCTCGCTAGGCGAACCATTCTGCTCGCCTAGCGAGCATGACAACTCAACAACCATTTCTATAAGTAGTATGGGCTACTTTTTGGAACACATCTTTTTGGATCATCTTTTTACTTGTTTTTTGCTGAGAGGTGATTTTTGTGCCCTAGAAACCCCATTTCTCATTCTTCTTCTTCTCTTGACAATATTTTACAAAAAGAAGGTGGATTCCCATCCAATCTCGATTCTTCGACTCAGATGTTGATCAACCTTCTTCCGAAACTTGTTGTTCAAGCTACCATGAAAATGAGTAGCTAAGTCTTTCATTTTGTCAAGGTTAGATGTAGATGATCATAAGCTTTGTATGTATATGGGTTGATCTTAATTTGTAAACTCTTTGATGATGAATGTATGGTGAAAACCTTGTTTTATTGATAACTCTTTGTGTTGGTTTATTATTGAAAGGTCTTTTCCAACTCTTGACCTAGGTTTTCATCCATCCTTGTTCTTTAGCTAGAGATAGTTTTGAATGAGTTTGTTCACTAAAAAGTTAAACCTAAAAGTTGTCATTTTGATAGATTGTGTGAGAAATCAACAATGGATCAAAATGGGAAAAACCCACAATGTGTGTTAGAAATAAACACATTGGGAGGATTTTGTGAATGTGTTTATCATCTAATGGAGTTTATGAGTTTTGTTTGATCGAACATATGCATACAAAGTGATCGTCGAACCCTAATTTTGACAATCTTTCTCAAATCGTAAAACCAAAACTTTTACCACAATTTCTTACTTTTTATGCAAGCTACCGTAACCGAAAACTAAAACCCCCTTGTTACTATAAGTTAAGAAGTTAACCATTGTCGAACGGCGGCAATATCACATAATCCCTGTGGAGACGATAACAAATCCCGATACTCTATCCCTGTTCTAACATACACCACCGTTTTTTCCGGCGAGCATATTAGCTCCGGTGGAAGTTGCAGGTTATGAAAACTTGATGAAAACACACGATCCTCATATCATTGGAAAGCTAGGGTGATGTAAATCACCCCTTTGCCATTGGTTTCTCCTCTAGACTCTCATAGAAGGAGAAATCTGAGAGAGAAAATTATGGTGTTCAATCTGAACTTGATGAATTCGTGAAATTAAATACACCAATCAATTGCCTCTTATGAGAGGATTTCAGAGGAACCAACAAACACAAGAAATGAGCAATATATTTGGAGTTTCGAATCAAAACAGTTTGAGGGAAAACCTTTGAAGAGCAACTTTCAAACACTTGATCCACTCCAATTCTCTTATGCAACTTGTTCTTGAGATGGAAAGGAAGTGAGGCTAAGGAATTAGAGCTCAATAATCAACCAAGGAAGTTGAGAATTGAGACTGAAAAATTGAAAGAGAAATGCAAAAATTCCTTTGAGTGAGGTGGGGATTCAGTTCTGCAGCATGTAAGGCGCCTTAAGGTTGATTGTAAATGAAGCTGAGCACATGTATTTATAGTGAAGCATGATGCAAGCAAGGTGAAATTCAGGTGTGCATGAAATGAGGGCCTCCATGCATGGGCCTGTACATGCGCATGGGAGGCCCAAATGCTTTTGATTTGGCATGCTGAAGTATAATTGAGGTGTTTTGGACGTGCAAGTTGAAGTGTGCAAGCTTGTGCCATGAGTTTTGATGTGTTATGCATAAATGAACCAAAATCTTTACCTCTTCGAAAATGCACTTTGCCAAATTGAAACATGGTCATGTAGGCAATGGTTGGAAAGGTCTTAACATGAGGAACAATTGTTATGTTGAACAAAAATCCATTTGGGATTGGTAAATTAATGAAAACTGGTCATAAAGTTCAAGGTGCAAAACATGTGCATGTGAATTTTTCCAAAATGGACCAACTTCAAACCCTTCTGTTTCAATGCTACAAGCCTCAAATGACTAAACCTTCAACATAAAAGTTGTATATATTTTCAAGACAATCAATTTGGACTTAAATTTTGCATCATTTGGATTTTTGATGAGAAAGTTATGGGCACTTGAATTTGGACTTTTTCACATTTCAATGACTTTGGTCCAAAGTGACCTATAATATTTTGCATTATCACATGTGTTTATTTTAGGATTATGAAAATTTGTTCAACTTAACAAATGAAGTAGACATATTAAACTTTATAATTCATTTGATCCCACCTCAAAATCATGAAAAATGAGTGAATTAGGTCCTTGGGAAGTTGACCCAAAATTAGGGTTTCAGTCAAAATGACCTATAATATTTTGAAATGGATGATGACCTTCCAAGCTTCAAATAAATTTTTGATGAACATGAAAGTTGTTCATATGGTTCTGAATAACATTGTTTAGCTTGGGGTCATCTTCATTTGACAAACACATCAAAAGTTAGGTCTCAGTGGATTTCAAAATAGTCAGATGAATTGACTGATCAACTTCTCAAGTCCAAACTTCAAATCTTGATGAATTGATGATTGAGGACACTCAAATAAGCTCAAATATACATGAAATGATGAATGAAAGAACTTCCCTTGATTATATTTGATCATGGGTTGAGGTTGTTTCATGGGCAAGGCACAATTAATGCACAATTGAATTAGGGTTTCCTTGGGAAACAAGTCTCAAGCCCTTTGGTTTATCTTGATCAAATTGACAAATTTAGATACTTGGGAGGCATATATGATGAATGAGAGCTTTGTGGACCATTGTCATGCTTGCTTTCACCTTCACCTGGCCATTCTTTGAGCATAGGGCCTCCTAGGAGCTTTAGATCTTATGATTGCTCAAGCTACAAAACAAAAGATGTTAGTGACATATTTTTGTGCTTTTGGTTAGTAGAAAAAATAAGAAAAGCAATAATATAAAATTCAAGCATGCTTGGTGGTCTCAAACCAACTCACACAAGTCCCAACCCAAGGGTTAAGGAGTCAAGATGCTATGATCCTTGAGGCAAATGCAATGTGCAATGAATATGATGCCATGAGGGATCTTAGGATCAAAATTAGGATCTTATATATATATATATATATATATATATATATATATATATATATATATATATATATATAATTTTGTATGGAGAAAAAATTCATTACTGGAAAGATAGAATATAAATTTTTTTTCTTGTACACGACTGAGGGGGTAGATATTGTCTCTTTGTTCATGAGAAAAGAATATGACAAAAAGAAATCACCACCATCGTCGCAATCGTCAACGTGGGCAACTAATACCCTCAAAGTCTATAACCTTACACTTAACTTAAGCCTTATTTTAAATATTTATTCATAAAGCATAATCACCATAGAAAGTGAGAGAAAGGGGAATTCATACCTGAAAAAAGGTTGTGAGTGAGGAAATAAGAAAGATGAGGAGTTGGGAAGTTCATATGAGCTTTCAGAAGTAGGGAGAAAAATGGATCAAGTGAGATAAAAGAAGAAAGATTTTATAAGGGAGTTGGAACCATGAGGGATCCTTTAGGCTCCCCCATAATTTTGAAAAGACGAAGCACGTTTCTGACACGTGCCACTAGCGTTCAATATCTAGAAAAAACAAACCATCATTAACTATGTTAAATGAAAGTAAGCGTGACCATCTAAATGATTGATTGACATTCCCAACTAACACTTTTAGCTAATCAAGAGACATCTAGCAGATGACTCATCCCTTAATTAAGGGTTTACACAATTAAAAGATCACGAAAATAAAAAGACAACCTTCAATTAAGGGACTCATCTCTTAATAAAAAGTCGTCTTTAGATGAGGGATTCGTCCCAAGACGAGGGATTCGCCTCTTAGTAAAAATTCGGCTTCAACTGAGGGACTCGTCCCAAGATGAGGGACGTACCTCGCAAATGAAAGATTCCTTGAAAACACTTCTCACTTACCAAAGCCCTTATGCTTGACGGACTATGTAGTGTTATATTTGTGATATTTCTAAACAAGGGCAGCTCGTGCGTCCTCACCTAAGAGTAGTATCACCTAGGCGACATCCTCATAGATTATGGGGCTCTCCTTTGAGGCTGATGACATGTATAATATCGTTGTCTCTTGTTATCCAAAAGAGAAAAAGTCCACCACGATTCCCTTGAGAATATGGGGCTAACAATCTCCCCTAGTCATGAGGGAGCGGTTGCCGCCCATATGGGTTTCCTAAACCCTTGGTCCAAAAGTCTTAATAAATACCTCTCCCACAAAGGAGAAGGACATATATTAACTAAGACATATCTTAAGTCATACACATCATACCACTATATTATTACCCAACAAAAGTATCATGCTACATACAGAGGTTGTTCATGGTTTGAATCCTTTCAAATGTCCCTCTTCGAGGAGTCTTCATTGACTCCCTTCGACCGATCTAAAACCCAATGGCCCTTCCTTTCATTGGACTTCTTGCTCCGAGCATCGAAAGAAGCTTTGTTTTGACCCATCGTTCCCTCATGTCCGGGATACAGTTGTTCAAGATGTGAGGTATTATTTTCACGTTGGTTCATTTCTTTTGCTAATCCATCCATATCTGAGGCCAGAATCGGAGGATGGGGTGTAGGGGTATTCTTCATTAATGCCTTCTTCTTCTTGAATATTTCATGAATGACACCCATGTTGTCTACAAAATAGAGTAAGGAGGATGGATCTAACAAGTAATAAAGGATCAATGAACACATATATTAAAAATTAGTTCCCTCCCCTCACCAAAGATTTCCCTCATTTCTTGTTCTTCATCGACCTCCACTAGCAATTGTGTTTCAATATACCACCATTTTTGTCGAGACAGAGGTACATCAGAAGGAGTGGCCACCTCCTCGAAGCTTAAACTATCCCAAAATACAACAAGGTCAACCTTAAAGTCTTCTTCTGATGACAAATCCTCCCAAGAGAGGAAAAATATATATTTGTTCGAAATTTTCAAACCTTCTTTTTTTTCGTAACAAATTCTAAAAAAAATCCTATTTGTTCGGAGTTTCCAATTTTTTTTTTATTGTTATTACTATTTTCTTCCCACGCTAATGATGTTCATTTTATTAGTTTGATAAAAAGTGATTTAATTTTGAATCTCTCACCAAACATGGGTCGACACATAGATCAGAAAAAAAATACTAGTTGACAACTCAATAAACAAGCACATTTACAATTAAATCTTTCACCCATGAGATGCCGCACATGTGAATTTTTTGTTTAAAAAGTTTTATTTTTCCTTTTTCCTTTCTTCATCTTCTATTTCCCCTCATCACCACTAAACAAGTTATTGGCAAAATAACACGATACTTTCAAGTTTCAATCTCACACTCGTTCAAGTTTCAATCTTACAAAAAAAAATGAAAAATTGAAACTGAAACTAAAGAATTATTGTTGATTCTTTGGTTGTAGCTAATTGTGGATAACTTTCTTGATTAAATTTGAAGTGTTCAGTTAAATTAGTTCTTCAACTAACTCTCAAATAATATTTAATTCAAGCATAAACTATTAATCTTGATGCCCAAATATTATAGATTGTAGTATAAAGGACAGATTAAGTGGTGGTGGCATTTTAAGAACATAAATATCAATTATATAATATCAAACTGTAATAGGTGCTGATTTTTTATTCAATTTGCACTAATCTATTAATTTTTATTTCTAGAAATTGGGGGTTGTTACCACAATAGGGCTCCTTACCACATGTTTCCCATCATTCCAAGTGAGATATCCATAAGATACTTCATTTTTCTTTGTCACTTTTTCGCCCTCAATCTTTAACTTGAAGCTTAATTTCATGTTCTTCTCCTTGAATACCAACTTGTTTGGTACAACACTGATGTTAAACCCTTTA
This sequence comes from Lathyrus oleraceus, assembly GCF_024323335.1. Classification (NCBI taxonomy): domain Eukaryota; kingdom Viridiplantae; phylum Streptophyta; class Magnoliopsida; order Fabales; family Fabaceae; genus Lathyrus; species Lathyrus oleraceus. The sequence goes on from NC_066582.1 coordinate 466,261,082, forward strand.
ATAGGACTAATGCTAGCAAAATAAGTTGATTGTGCTTCATCAACGTTGGTAACTGTTCTGCGAAAGTTATGAGTTGTCCTTACAGAAGTATTTCCAGCTTTTATGAAAGCAATAAAAGAAGGGTAGTTAAGATCTAAGGAAGGTTTAGAGCAATCGTTGGAAGAGGATCTTGTAATGGCAGTGATGTTTTGTTGAGTGAAGTTAAGTGCACAAAGAAGATTAACGTAATCTTGTACACCAGCATCATAAACAAGACCAGGATCAAGTGCTCTATTAGGGTTAACATGACCAGCTCCCAATGCTAAAGGGGTTGCATCTTTGTTATCATTTCCAATGTCTTTGATGGGTTTCTTAGTATTATCAAATATGTCTGATGTTGTCATCATTGCTGATCTAATAGCTGCGGGGCTCCAATCCGGACGCGCGCCTTTTAAAAGTGCGGCCACGCCAGCAACATGAGGACATGACATAGATGTTCCTGATAAAAACTTGAAGTTGTTGTAGACTTTGGTTCCAAAATCCAACACAGGAATATTTGCAGGCCATGCAGCTAAGATTGATGTACCAGGAGCTGTAATGTCGGGTTTCAACACATATGGACAACTATTGGATGGCCCTCTTGAACTATAAGAATCAACACTAGGTGATGGTTTAGCACCAAAACCTGTTTTCTTGAAAGACATGTTTTGTATTTTACTAGAGTTAGAGTTTCTCAGTATGTAATCTTTGACAATTTCTCCGTCTTTCTGATTAATGACGATGGACGGAAGCGGATACCATAAGAATTGTGATAGATCTTGTTGTGATGCGTTTGAAATGAAAACACCTCCAACAACTTTGGCGGAAAACGCATTATAAAATTGTGTAGAAAGAAATCCTGTTTTGTCTTCACAAACTACAATCTTGTTCTTAAATTTGATTAGTTCTTCAGGATTTTCACACATATCCACGAACACAACCGGGATATTGGTAGCAGAGAAATTTCCTACATAAGAAGATAAGCCAGTGAGTGAAACTCCATTACCGAGTGTAAGATTTCCACGGAATTCGCGATCCGAAGTACCGGCAGCAACGTTTATCACCCAAGGTACTCCATTGTGAAGGGTGTGAGAGTAAGGTCCACTATTACCAGCTGAAGTAGACGCAAAGACACCTTTTTCCATAGCTGCAAATGTGGCTATTGCAACTGGATCTTCGTACAATGATACATTGTTATAGCCTATTGACATGGAAAGAACATCGACACCGTCTGATAATGCGGCGTCAATTGCAGCTATTATATCAGATGAAAGTGCATCTCCCTCTGTTCCCCACACAGTCTTGTATATGGCTACTCTAGACAATGAAGCTATTCCTCTTGCAGTTCCATTCGCATAACCAAAGAAAGATGCACCATCCACTTTGCTTCCAGCTGCCGTTGTTGAAGTATGCGTTCCATGACCTATTGTGTCGCGTGAGTCGTTCGCAATGGTTTTACTAAGGTCGGGATATTTTGCTAAGAACCCTTTGTTGAAGAATCTAGCTCCAATGAGTTTCTTGTTGCAAAAAGATGAATGGTTGGAGTTTTCAAATTGACATAATTTCCCTTTCCATTTTGAGGGTATTTCAGTCATTCCATCGTCTTTGAAACTTTCACTTTCTGGCCAAACACCAGTGTCTATTACACCAACAATGATATCTTTGCCATACTCAGAAGCTGGCCATGCTCCTTTGTAAGGATTAAGGCCAAGGAACTGAGATGTGTGTGTTGTGTCTAGTTTCAAAGGTAAATCGGGTATCGAAGAAACGTAACCATGAGAGTTTTTGAGAGATTCATGATCTTGAGGTGATAGATTAGCACTAAAACCATTCATAACATTAGTGTATGTATAGATCATTCTAGAAGAAGGAGAATTGAGATAATTGTTAGTGGTAGTAACTTGAGAAAGAGTAGAATGATACCAACTATGTTGATCTGAGAATGCTTTAGGCATAGCTGATGAATCCATGTGAATGATATAATTATCAGACTGAGCCAATGTAAAAATAACAAAGTGAATGCTTGTAATATAGAAGAATTGTAAATAGAGACAAATTTTCGAAGCCATGATTGAAAGGTGTTTTGAATTTGGATAGCTATGAAAACAATATATATATATATATATATATATATATATATATATATATATATATATATATAATATATATATATATATATATATATATATATAAAATCTTACAAGAGCACAGAAAAGTGCAGTCACTTTGTTGTCTGATTCAATATAAAAATAAAAATTATACATTCAATTGGATGGTATATTTGGAAATTATAGATTTTTGCAAAAGTTAAAAAAAATATATATCCATCATCGAACTAATTTTAATACATTCAAATAAGTGCTAAAAACTGAAAAGGCAACACCATAATGGTGAGTTGTTTCATAATTATAAAAATAAACCGTCAAATATAATTAATAAGTAATTAATTAAAAGAGATTAATTATTATGCATCGTAAAAAGTTTCTAAAAGATATGAAATTTCTTTATATGAAATAAGAATAAAATATTGATTTCATTTTAAAGGTTTTTTATGTTAAAGATTTTCTAAAAAATATGATTTTTTATAATAATGGTAATACAAATAAAAAATGATTACATCATTGTAAATTAGAATATTTAATTAAATATTAGGTAATGATAACTTTTGTATTTAGGGTGGAGGTTAAGAAATCCACAAATAAGAATTTTTAATTTATATTAAATAATAAAAGAATTAATTATAAATTTTAATAAAACCAATATATAAAAAAAATTATAAATTTAGTTTTTAATTTGTGCCTGCACATATTAGCATTACCCATTGATATTTTATTTTATGATTCTCAGCAAGGCATTTGTTATTATCATTAATGTATTTTTTTCCTTAACAAATTATAATACGTCTCAGAAAATTTTTAAAAATAACATAACATGAACTTATAAAAAAATGTTTAATTTCAATTTTGGTTCTTCTATATTTAGTTTTTTTTTTAATTTTAATTTTGATTCATTTCAATTTAAAATTTAATTTTTTATCATTTTATTTCAATTTTTTATGAATTTAGTCCCGTGTCTCATTTTCTGATAATGTGATAATTGAATTGACGAGGTGATAGATTATGCGGAAGAATGAAATTATTTATGATTATTTTTTTATTTTAATAATAATATAAATTATTATATTTATTAAAATATAAATATAAAAACTTAATAATAAATCTTAATAAAATTGTAAAATAATTTATTTTTTAGAGAATAAATTATTTGAATTATTATATATAATTTGCAAAATAAAAGTTTTATACTATAGGGGTCTTGATTAGGAATGCACGGAGTAGGATCATAGTTCAATACTTCTTATAACTATCTTTTATAGAGAATAAGTTACAACATTTTTAATAACATTGAAATATTAATCACATATTATCCAATAATTACTCAATTGAAACACACACATGCAACAACTTTAGAATATCAAGCATTCACTATTAGCTATACTTCTTTAGATTTTGACTGTACAATAAAATTTCAATTTGAATGAACTTAATGCAAAATATTTTGGATTCACTATAAAGTATAAACAATGTTAAAGCTCAAGACATAATGCAGAAATTTGTGAGAGCCAAGTGCATTTGAAGGAAGCCACTCAAATCACACAACCATATGTTAACAATTCTTCTTAAACATTTCATGTTTCAGTTACTTATTCTTCTTTTTTTATTATCCATATGTTCTCCATGTTTGTGTTTTATTTGATGTTATATTTTACCATTCTTCTTACTCATTCTACCATAAGATAATCTAGTTTATTGGCCCTTTTTGTCCTACAATCCCATGTTCTATATTTCTTTATAAAACAACATGCAGCAAATCAAAGAAATAGAAAATAGAAGAAGTGGAAGTCGCAACAAACTGAATAAATGTAGAAAATAGCACAGGTGGTAGTCGCAGCAAACTAAAGAAATACTCACTCCATTTTTTTTGAAGTGTCATTTTTTTTACTTTTTACATATACCAAGAAAACTAATAATTATTGTTACTTTTCAAACTATAATTCTTCTTTTACCTATAATACCCTTAACTATTTATTAATTTCATTTTATTTTTTCTCTCTCTATAATAATTATCTAGAGGTAATTTTGACAAAAGTGCATTTAATACTACCTTAAAATTTGTAATTGACAATTAAAAAGAAACAATTTTTTTTTTAAGAAAGAGACACTTAAAAAGGAACGGAGGGAGTATATAAATTAGAAGAAACGGAAGTGGAAGATAATGATTCAAGAGAATCCATTAGTAAATGTTAATAAATTAACAACTTAAATAGAGATTTGGTCTCTCTTTTTTAATTTTTATAAATTTTTAGTCCCTTAAAAAAATCAGATTTTAGATCCTTGTTTTAAATATTTTTGAATTTTTTTATCCCCTCTCAAAATTGGATATGTGACCATTTCATTTATGACGTGACAAAAGATATGTTGAGCAAATATGAAAAAATTTGTTGTCACGCCATTTAAAAATATTTTAAATTAAACGATAATTTAATTTAATTCATTTTATTTATAAAACCATTGGTGAAGAACCCTAGTCATCGTCTTCTACCTCCTTTCATTCTCATCGCATCTTTCTGCTTCACCTTCCCTAGAAAACCCTAAAAATCGTACAAATGATCACGATCCAATGCTTATCACCAGGTCTCAATATTCAACATCAAGTAATTATTATGTTTCTCGCTTAAATAATGACGAATGCAAATGTGGATTTCCATCTTCCTTGGTGACTGCATGGACGGATTTGAACCTAAGTCATAGTTTTTTTTTTTGCTGTGGGATGTACAAGGTATTAATTTGTAAACGTAATATCTATGAACTAATTTATTTTGTAATTTCAAAAAAATCCCTCTTTCATTGCCCTTCTTTAATTTCCTCTTTCATTGTTCTTCTCTAATTCTAGATGCAGGGATATAAGAGGTGTACTCACTTTGTCTGGTATGATGAAGAAATATCTCAAGGAGGCATATTCACTGCATCAAAAATTAAACAAAGAAAAGGTCAAGTTGAATGATGCCATAATCAGAAAGGATTAGTTGAAGTTAAAGATAAAGTTCATGAAGATGATGAATAAGTTTACCATAGGAATGACATTTGTGTTGTTAATAGGATTATTTATATCAAATGTAATCAATTAGTACAAATTTGTTTGATTAGGTTAAAATGATTAGTAACAAATTCATGGATCTGTTTAGGCTAACTTGATTAGGTATGTTATGTTGACCTGGTGTGTGCAATGTTATGTCCAATGTAATGTTATGTTCAACATTATGTGCAAAGAAATTGATTATGTTAAGGTGAATGAAATGAAATTGATTATGTATTGTTCATAAGTTTAACAGACTTAATGTACACTATGGAAATGAAAAAATAGCAGCATGTAATTTTCACAAGTTTGAACACAATTAGTAACGTTTATGAAAGACCGGTAATGTTTATGACATTTGAAAAAAAGAACAAGCCTTGTGACTTTGACACAATTTGCCCATAAGCTCATGAAAGTTGAACCTACCTGTAACATTAGTTGGTAACAATGTAATACAATTTGTAACAGACCTTAAACAAAGTTTCTAACCTTATAATGTTTATGACAAACCTGTAATGTTTTTAATAGTTGAATTATTTACATATAACCTTGTTTATTAGTTGACAATTGAATTATAAATATTGAAATTTCATAACACAAATCAACATTGAAATTTCATAACAAAAGTTATCATTGAAATTTCATAACAAAAGTTATCATTGAAATTTCATAAACTTATTCATGACAATTACAACTTTGTTCATGACATGCCAAAATACAACTTTGTTCATACATACCAAAATACGACTTTGTTCATACTTGTTCATGCATACCAACACATTACAACTTTGTTCATGACACGAAAATACAAATACAAAGATAAAACATAAATCTTATTCTTGAGTAGGTTGTGGTCCTTGTGAGCAACATCCAATTTTTTGGGTAGGTTGTGTTGCACTCTTTGATTTCTTTTTCTTTACCTTTGTAGTTTTTAACTTTTTGGTCTTATTGCCATCCTTTGGCATGTCCCTATCTGTTGCACTCTTTCCTTTACGTGTTCTCATGTTATGCCCCATAGATCCACATTTGTGACATGTAATAGTTACAAGCTTCCTCGGCATAACATGTGGGCTTTTGGGTTCATCATTGGTTTTTTTCCTCATCTTCTTGGGACGTCCAAATGCCCTTTTTCTCAATGCTGGATTGACCATTAATTCACCATCTACAAGCCATAGTTAAGGACCATTTGTGGGATAGATAATATGTGAGTATATATTTTGAAAAGTTGATTTCCTGCATACAATACCAATACTTAATATAAGAGTCATATCCTGCACACAATAGCATGGCATAATATAATATTTAGTTCATACAAACCTGTGATACTCAGAAACAAATTTTTCAGGTTGTTTCTTGTTATGCCATATGCATGTTACATCATAGTTTCAAGGGTACCAAATAAGTCTCATTTTCTATAAGCACAATTTTCTTCTTTGACATTGACGTAGTAGGTTTCAATACCATTTGTTACATCAAATATAGCCATGTCATCATCACCATGCCATGTTGGAGTCCAATCTTCTATAAATTTCTTATTCTTTTCAAGCACTAATTGGATATTAGGGCACACATTTCCTCCATATTTAATCATAAGCCTTTCCGGATTAGCAATCATATTAATCAAGTAATGTTTAATCTATTTTGAAATGGTGATAATTGGTTTATCCCTATATTCTTGGATTTCCATATTAAACGCTTCACAAATATTGTTTACCTGAATGTCACATTTAGAGTAAGTCTTAAAGTGTGACCTACTCCAATATTGTGTTGGCACCTCATTCATTTCCTTCTAAGCAACTTCATTCAAATCTTTGATCCTTAAGATTGCCCTCTCCCATCCTGGAATAATTGTGGCCCTTGCATCACTCCATAAACCTTGATTCAATTCCATCCCAGGGTACTTATTTTTCCATTTATCATAGAAATACTTCAAACATAGATGTTATTCCACATTCTCACTCAAACCTTGAACAACTGGGACAAGACCCTGTAAAATATAAAATATAAGTAACAAAATCTAAGTCACATTTATACAAGAAATAAAATACAAGTAAGAAAACTATAATACATTAATGTTTGACCATAATAATGGTGAGGATTATGAGCAACTTCATACACCACTTGAAAGTGAAGATGACAAAGAGAATGAGAGATTTCTAACCTCTCTCACACTTTTCTTCTCCATTCATATTTACTTTTACCACTTTCCCTTAATTTTCTAATAATTACTATTTCTACCCTAATATTACTATTCCTCCTATTTTTATTATTATTTTATTATTTCAATCATTTAAAATTAACTAAAATTCTAATTAATTTATACTACTCTCTATCATTCCCATAAAATCACTCACAATTTTCCAAATGATCACATATTCTCACTGAAATAAATATTTAAAACCATTTTAAATCACTTAAACAATTAAATAAAAGCAACAAAATTCAATTAAGTAAATTAATTGAATTCAGGGTGTTACAACCAACCATTTTACCAATTCTCATGTAAAACTTGCATTCATCCATACACCTAACAATCATCTTCTTTCCATCATTCATCTTTAGGTATACATTTTTTCTTCTGCATGGCATATTCCTTTATAGCATCCCTTACCAACTCCTTTTTGATAAATTCTTCACAACTGAAACTTGGTTGCCCCACCAACCTTATAGGTTAGAAATATCTCATACTCTTCATCATCTTCACTTTCAGGTGGTCTATGAAGTTGGTTATAATCCTCACCGTTATCATGGTCAAACATTAATGTATTATATTTTTCTTACTTAGGTTTTTATTTCATGTATAAATGTGAATTATATTTTGTTACTTATATTTTACAGGGTCTTCTCCCATCTGTTCAAGGTTTGAGTGATCATGTGGAACAACGTCTATGTGTGAAGCATTTGTATGGTAATTGAAAAAAGAAGCACCCTGGGATGGAATTGAAGGAAAGTTTGTGGAGTGCTGCAAGGGATACAACTATTCAAGGATGAGAGAGGGTAATGTTAAGGATTAAAGGTTTGAATGAAGCTGCTTAGAAGAAAATGAAGGAGTTTCCAACACAATATTGAAGCAGGTCACACTTTAAGACCTTCTCTAAATGTGACCTTCAGGTAAACAATATGTGTGAAACATTTAATAGGGAAATCCTATACTATAGGTACAAACCAATTATAACCCTTTTAGAAGGGATTAAACATTAGTTAACTAATAAGATTACTAAACGTAAATGATGTATGATTAAATATGCTGGAAATGTGTGTCCTAGAATCCGATTAGTGTTTGAAAAGAATAAGAAATTTGCAGAAGGCTGGACTCTAACATGGCACGATGATGATGGTATGGGTATATTTATTGTAACAAATGGTATTGAAACCTACTATATGAACATCAAAGAAGAAACTTATGTTTGTAGGAAATGTGACTTATCTGGGATCCCTTGCAGCCATGCCATAACATGCATATGGCATAATAAGAAACAACATGAAAAATTTGTTTATGAATATTAGATGCTTGTATGAACTGAGTATCATATTATGTCATGTTATTATGTGTAGGATATGACTCTAATATTAAGTATTGGTATTGTGTGCAGGAACTCAACTTTTCAACAAAAAATACTCACACATCAGCTACCCCACAAATGGTCCCAATAATGTCATGTAGATGGTGAATTAATGGCCAGTCCACCATTGATGAGAAGGGCAATTAAACATCCCAAGAATATGACGAACAAAATCAATGATGAACTCAAACACCCAAATGTTCTGCCAATGAAGCTTGCAACTGTTACATGTTACAAATGTGGGTCCATGGAACATAACATAAGAACATGTAAAGGAAAGATGACAGCGGATAAGGCAATGCCAAAAGGTGGTAATAAGACAAAGAAGTCAAAAACTATAAAGTGAGAATAAAAAGAAGTCAAAGAGTACAACACAACCTACTCAAGAAATTGGATCTTTCTCACAAGGACCACAACCTACTCAAGAATAAGATTTATGTTTTGTATTTGTATTTGTATTTTGGTGTCATGAGCAAAGTTACAAACTATCATGAACAAAGTTGTAATGTTTTGGTATGTATAAACAAGTATGAACAAAGTCGTATTTTGGTATGTATGAACAAAGTTGTATTTTGGTATGTCATGAACAAAGTTGTAACTTTGATGGACAAGTTTATGAAATTTCAATCTTAGTTTGTGTTATGAAATTTCATTGTTAATTTGTGCTATGAAATTTCACTATTAATTTGTGTTATGAAATTTCAATGTTTATAATTCAACTATCAACTAATGAGCAAGGTTATATGTCAATAATTAACCTATCATAAACATTACAAGTCTGTCATAATCATTACAAGGTTACAAACTATGTTTAGGGTCTGTTACAATTTATATTACATTGTTACAAACTAATGTTATAGGTTTATTCAACTGTCCTGAACTTGTGATCAAACTGTGTTCAAACTTACAAGGCTTGTTCTTTGTTCACTTGTCATAAACATTACAAGGTTTCTAACTCTGTTCAAACTTGTGAAAATTACATGCCTGTTATTTATTCATTTCCATTTTGTACATTAAGTCTATTAAACTTTTGAACAATACATAATCAATTTCATTTCATTCAACTTAACATAATCAATTTCATTTGACATAACATTGAACATAACATTACATTGCACATAATGTAACACCAAGAATTCAATTACTTTAATTAATTGAATTTAGTTGCATTTTATTTGAATTATTTAGTGAATTATATGTTTTTGGTTGATAATTGGTGAATATACGTGTCTTGGAGGGTATTGGAGAGAGTTAAGGGAATGGTAGAAATTAATTATATTAATTTTAATTAATTTAATTTGAGAGGAAAAATTAAAAATAATGTTATTGGAAGGAAATTTAGATTTAAAATTAAAATAAAAGAAGTTCGAGTTAGTATGAGGAGTAAGGGTAATATAGAGAATATGTGAGTAAGTTAGGGGTAAAGGAGGATCAGGAATAACTAAAGAGAATTAAATTTTGGTTTAAATAGAAAATGTGAGAGTTGAAACGTTTTACAGTAAGTGAAAATACTTTGGAAATTGAGAGGCAAAGTCAGAAAGAGCAAGAGCATGGGTTTTGGAAGGAAAATCACCATAGCCGAAGCTTAGAGATTACTAAAAATTCAGGTATATGTGTGTGTGTGTTGGGGGGGGGGGGGGGGCTACTTCATATATTGTTATAATGTATGAAGGATAGAGAGGGTATCTTACCCTCCTCCTTTGGGATTTTCCCTTTTCACCATTGATGAATGGTTTAGGGCTTCAGATGAGTTTCGTAGAACTCTTTCACGATCTATATGTTTTTATAGTAATTTTTGTGTACTAATTTTATGTCAATTTTGTGTGAATCTATTTGATTGAATTCTGAAATTCGGTGTTCTTATGATATGTGTTGTAATTGTTGAAGGTGATGATGATGATGTTGAATCAAATCAATGCAATATATGTTAATCTGTGCCTATTTGAGTGTTTTAATACTGTATTAGCGTGTATGACTAAATTTCATGCGCTTGGGATCGATTAGGGTCGAAATTGAAACTTTGATAGGGCTCAAATGATGGAAAATCATGTTTTCTAAGTTTTGGTTTGAGCAATCTCGCCAAGCGAGGGTGAACTTTGCCCAACGAGAGCTCGCCTAGTGAGCAATGTCTATCCCGACGAGATATGAAGAATGAGGGGTTCTAGGTTTTGTGATGTGCGCCCAGCGATAGAAGAGCTCGCCTAGCGAGGGCTCACCCAACAAGCTGTAGGTCGCCCGACAAGGGTGACAATGCAGAACTGAGTCGTTTCAAGTTAATTTTGTGGCAGTGTGTTGTTATGGCGATTAATGGATATTATCATGTACTGTTTGGGACTATGTGTTTCTGTTTGCTGAGAATTGGTGCATTTTATTAAATTGATAATGATTATGCATGAATTCGTTGAGTTATGTTAAGTGGTGTTCAACTCATTGATAACGAGAATTGTTATGTTGATTGATGATTAATTATATGGATAATACATAATCATTGTTTATTGTGGTGATAGTTTTAAAGGGGGGGGGGGACTACATTGTTGCTATGTTGAATGTTGTTTATGGTTCAAATGGGGGGTGATAAACATGTGGTTGTTATTATTGTATAAATTGTATGTCATACATCATTTGTGTCCTTGTTGTGAAATAAGCGAGTTACAAGTCTAAAAGGGTGGACAAGTAACTTGTTTGAGTCTAGAAGGGTGTACTCGGGGTTTAAAAAGGTGAACCCAATTCGTATGAAGAACTATCCTTGATTGGTACTACATGCATAGTGTTGATGTTGTGAGTCACATTGCATGCATATGTATATATTATGATGGAAAATATGTGGGATTATAATGGGTGGTTTGTGTATTGAATATGTGATGTGTTGTGTGTTTATCGACCCTCACATTATTTACGCCATTTTATATCGAAGTTTATTCTCACCCATTTTGCTCTATGTTGTCCATCATGGACATCTTGTAGATAAGCAGGAGTAGAGTTTTGTTGTTGTGAATGGAAGATATCCTCTCGAAGCTTACCTTCATTTATCTATCGTTCTATTATATTATAGTGGTTTAATGCTCTGATCTTGTAACATCGGGGACGAAACATTCTTGTTATGTTTTGTGTTGGTGTCGAATTGTGATGTTAAAGTTTAATACTTTATTTGAGAAGTTCAATTTGAAGTTGTTATTATGTTAATTTCTACTGTATGTTGTTAAATGTTTTTGAAAGTTTTGTTGGTTGGTTGTCGAAGTGACACCTTAAATTGTCGAATAATTCTTTTAATATAAGTTTAGGGGTTTAGGGTGTTACACATAAAATTGCACACAACAATTGAACATAACATACCTAATCATCTTAATCTGAACAAATCCATGAATTTATTATTAATCAATTTAAGCTAATCAAATAAATTGGTACTAATTAATTATATTAGATATAACTAATCCTATTAACAATACAAATGTCATTCCCATGGTAAACTTATTCATCATATTCAAGAACTTTATCTTCAACTTCAATTCATCCTCTTTGATTATGGCATAATTAAGATCGACCTTTCCTTGATTTAATTTTTGGTGGAGTGAAGACATTACTTCCTTGACTCTTTGAGACATCTCTTCATCATACCACACAAAGTGACTACACCTCTTATATCTCTGCATCTAAAATTAGAGAAGAACAATAAAAGAGGGAATTAGAGAAGAACAACGAAAGAGAGATTTTCTGAAAATCACAAAATAAAATAGCTCATGGATATTACGTTTATAAAGTAATACCTTATACATCCCACATCCAAAAAACGAGGACCTATGTTTAAATTCGTCCAAGCAGTCATCAATGGAGATGGAAGACCACATTTGTATTCACCATTATTTGAGCGAGAAACATAACGATTACTTGATGTTGAATATTAGGACATGATGATGAGCCCTTGATCGTGATTATTTGTATGACTTTTAGGGTTGTATGAAGAAGTTTAATTTAATTTGGTTTAAATAAAAGATTTGGTTTGTTGAATATTAGATTAAATTCAGTTGATTATTGGTTGTACCTTAATTGGCTTTTGGTTGGATCGTAATCTCTATATAAAGAGATTTTTCTCCTTATTTGAAGATATACTTGAAGAGAGAGTTCCTAGGCAGTATAAGATTTTAAAGTTAAGTCTTTTATATTGTGTTTCTTAAAACTATATATTTGTTAGTCTTTTCTGAGAGAGAGAGAGAGAGAGAGAGAGAGAGAGAGAGAGAGAGAGAGAGAGAGAGAGAGAGAGAGAGAGAGAGAGAGAGAGAGAGAGAGAGAGAGAGAGAGAGAGAGAGAGAGAGAGAGAGAGAGAGAGAGAGAGAGAGAGAGAGAGAGAGAGAGAGAGAGAGTTTGGTATTAAATTGTGAAATGTTCACATCCTAAATAGTTGGTTTTTACAAACACTTGAGAGAATATTTGAGTGAAAATGAGTAAAATTCAGATTCTGGGAAAGTCTAAGTTGAATTTCATATGTAATAATATGAAAAAAATATTTAACTATGAGATTTCATATCAGATTGTCATGTAATATTAACTATTTATAATTAGTTAATTTCCTTTCTTGTGGGCTATAATCCTATAGACATATGTGACGATTGCATCGAACAAAGTTATTAATTATTTATGTCTCTTATTTTTATTCTTTTATTTGTTCATCAATTATTTACATATCATTTTACCTCACACATTGTTTCAACTTTGTATCAGACATCTTGTGACTAATCAAACGTAATTTCACCATACACATGTAAAACACATTCCAATCACGACTTCCACATTTTTTTGGCATTTGGATAATATAAACCAAATGCTTTTAGTTGTCCTTTTTATGAATATATACATTTATGGGTGTGTTGCGGATAATGAAATTTTTTTCTTCAAAATAACTATGTTTTCCAACAAAATTCTCCAAATAATCATCTATCCCCATTAATTTTCAAAATACATATGTTTCAAACAAAAATAATTTGCAACGCAGAGCACAAGCTAATTTAATTGATGACTCTATTGAACAAATAACAGGCCTAGCCATTTGAGCTAGCGACAATGTACAAGACATGTGAATAATCGCCAATTCATCTGACTCATATGTGTTGAATACATTTTGTAAATACAATTAATTAATAAAAATAAAAATTAAATAAAAACTATTAATATTTAATTTAAATAGGATTACATATGAGAATAATTTTTACACTAACGACGCCGACCCGCTTGATCATACATGCCACCAATTCCACACCCTTGCGTGCCCTTTCTCGTACCAGTATATTGATTCATCCAATATGTTTGATACGAGTCACTAGGCCAAATAAGGGAAAAGAGGGCACTTTTTTTGGCCTATAACAGCGCTTTAAAGCGCCCTCTAATCTGGCGCTGGCATAGGTAAAGACAACGTTTTTTATCCTGGTGAAAGCGCTCTCTAAAGTGGCTCTTTAAGCCCTTTAAGGGCCACTTTAGAGGGCGCTTTTTAAAGAAAGCGCCCTCTAAAGTGGAAACTTTTAAGGGTTTAGAGGGCGCTTTTACTGGAAAGCGCCCTCTAAAGTGGAAACTTTTAAGGGTTTAGAGGGCGCTTTTACTGGAAAGCGCCCTCTAAAGTGGAAATTTAAAGGGTTTAGAGGGCGCTTATTTTGGAAAGCGCCCTCTAAAGTGGGTGGTTATTTAATTTTTTTTTTAAAAAAGCGCTATATTTTTTTATTTATTTTAGACAACCTGTATATTGAAGCAGTACACCTAAAACTGTATAATTTGAAGCCCTTTTTCACACATTGCATTCAACAAGTCTTATATACAACAATCCATACATATACAACAATCCACTGATATATAATCGTTTAACTTCTAAAGATTCTAAATATACAACCAATTCATAACTTAAAAAGAAATAAAACTAAGTAGCAAAAGCATCTCTGAGATGTATGTTTTTTTTGCTAGCCGCAGTCTTCTTAGCAACAACCTCTTTTTGTTCAATATCAATAGCATGAACCTAAAATATCATAAAATTAGTTAGGTGAAGTATAAGATCAAGAATTAACATTTTCTATGCATAAATATCATATAATTGTGTTTATACCTTTTTTTTTATGCAACCGACTCGATTTGCTGTAATAAAAGCCATTTTACCTGTAATAAAGAAAACAATTAAAATCATTTGACCTGTACCTTTTTCACTAAGTTCTCTTTCTTTTCTTGGTTGGAATATGTTCTACATGTCTCTTAACAACACGGACGGTTGGATTGATCCAAATACCCTCATTATGATCATTTCTAATATATGAATCATTTGATATAATATTCTCATCTTGATCATTTCTGGTAAACGATTCAATTCAACATCAATATCCCATTGATCTCCAGTGTTTTCATCAATTACTTTGTTGGAAAAAAGAACTATAGACCATTTCGTACTTTTCGGATCATTGACATAGAACACTTGTCTAGCTTGAGAGGCTAGAATAAAAGACTCATCTTTGTATCCCACCCTATTAAGATCCACTTGCAAAAATCCTGACTTATCCATTCGAATGCCGTTATTATTTTCAACCCACTTGCAACCAAATATAGGAATTTGAAACTTCTCATAATCAAACACCCAAATGCGCTCGATAACACCAAAATACGACAGATTTGCAAATTTGGGGTTTAAGTCCTTCACACTTGATATGTGCATTGCTTCAGCTACCACGGTGACACCACTATTCTGCATAGTACTTTTATCATCTCGTTCTTTGGTATAAAATGTGTATCCATTAATCGCGTATGCGCTATAAGAAAAAACATGGAAACTTGGACCATATGCTAAGCATCTCAACCTTTCTGTTATTGAAGCGGGATCTGAATAATACTTTGAATAAATATGATCCTTAAACCAAGGTATAAAACATCGATTGTGCTCTCGTACTATCCAATTTTCATTTCTATTGGGATTTAAACCTCGGAGAACATCCTTGTGAATTTCAACATACGGCTCAACCTCATTCTCATTGTGCAGAACATACAAATGCACTTGATCCCGTTCGACCCTTGATACTGCCACGATTTTATTTCCAATTAGATTTTTTCCTTCTTTCTTTTCGACAAGCTGAGACTTGAGGAGTCCGATTGACTGAACATTAGACAAATATTCAGTACAAAACTCAATCGCTTCTTCAACAATGTATCTTTCAACCATACAACCTTCTGGTCGACTTCGGTTCTTCACATACCCTTTTAATATTTTCATATAACGTTCAACAGGGTACATCCATCTCATATAAGCTGGTCCACACAATTGTGTCTCTTTCACAAGATGAACAACTAGATGTACCATTATGTCAAAAAATGATGGAGGAAAAAACATTTCAAGCTCACACAAAGTAATAACGATTTCTTTTTGCAACATTGGTAAGATCGCAGGATCGATCACCTTACTGCAAATTGACTTGAAGAAAGAACACAACTTAGTTATAGAGCTTCTTACTTTTTCTGGAAGAATAGAACGTATACCTATTGGGAGAAAATGTTCCATTATAACATGGCAATCATGGGTCTTTAAACTCTTTAACTTGAGGTCTTTCATAGACACAAGTCTTCTAATATCTGAAGAGTACCCTTCTGGAACTTTAACTTCACTTAGAAACTTACACAATGTTTTTTTCTCCTTTCTAGATAGAGTATAAGCAGCAAACGGTAGATATGTTCGTTTTCCTTTCTTCAAGGGTCCTAATTCAGTTCTTATTCCCATCGCTATCAAGTCCTTTCTTGCCTTAAGGCCATCCTTAGACTTTCCTTGTATATTGAGTAACGTGTCAATAACACTTTCAAATACATTTTTTTCAATATGCATAACATCAAGAAAATGTCTCACATACAAGGACTTCCAATACGACAATTAAAAAAAACTGACCTCTTCTTCCACCCACTTTTGACAAGTGTGTGGGCAAAAGGCTTGCCAAACTGAGTATCCAAATCTTTCACCTTTTCAAAAATTTGATCACCCGTCAATATAGGTGGAGCTCTGCCTTGTTCTGTCTCTCCATTGAACGCCTTTCTCCATCCACGGTAGTGATGATTTGAATTTAAGAATCTCCGATGACCGAGAAAGACATTCTTCTGACCAAACTCCAAGCGCTTCCAATCTGTTTTATCTTCACAAATAGGACACGCACATTGACCTTTTATGCTATACCCTGATAGATTTCCGTATGCTGGAAAATCATTAATTGTGCCAAACAACATCGCCCTCAAGTTGAAACTTTCTTTCCTATATCCATCATAAACCTCCACACCGGTCTCCCACAAAATCTTTAAATCTTCGATTAAGGGCTTCAAGTACACGTCTATGTCATTCCCTGGTTGTTTAGGTCCAGAAATCAACATAGACAACATCATGTACTTACGCTTCATACATAGCCATGGAGGTAGGTTATAAATCATAATAATCACAGGCCATGTACTGTGTGAGATACTCTGGATACCGTGTGGGTTCATTCCATCAGTAGATAATGCCAAGCGAGGGTTTCTTGATTCTTCTCCAAATTCAGGATAATCATTATCAATTTTCAACCACTGTGGTGAATCTGCCGGATGTCGATACTTTCCATCTATAATTCTTTCATCTGCATGCCAGGTCAAGTGTCTTGAATCGGTTTCACTACGAAACATGCGTCTAAATCTCGGAATAACAGGAAAATACCACAAGACTTTTGCTGGAGACAACTTGTTCTTATATCGCGAGACACCGCATTTAGGACACTCATTTAACGATGCATACTCATTTCGAAACAAAATGCAATCGTTTGGACATGCATGTATCTTATCATAGCTCATGCCAATAGAGCACAACATCTTTTTGGTCTCATATGTTCGATTGGGAAGAACATTATCCTCAGGAAGCATATCTTTCAAAAGGGCTAATAACTCTGTGAAACTTTTATCCGACCATCCATTGCCCGCCTTTAAGTTGTACAACTTTAATACCGCAGACAATCTTGTGAATTTAGTGCAACCATCATACAAAGGTTTCTCTGCATCACTTACCAACCTCTCAAACATTTCGGGACAATCCTTAAGATCTCCTTCAAGTGCTTCTGCAATCTCTTCAACTCGATCACAATCGTATGTATCTGCGCCACTATAGTTTGAGGCATAGGTCGTACTATCCCCCGGTTCAACATTCTCGTTACTTTTCTCACCATGCAAATTCCAACATGTATAACTTCGATCAATTCCATGCCTCATTAGATGCGATGTCAACTGAACTGCGTCAACCCATTTCCCATAACAACAACCCAAGCAAGGACATATCATTCTACTGGGGTCTTCGGCGTGCGCAACGGCAAACTTAACGAATTCTGATACCCCATTCTCGTACTCTCTCGACAATCGATTGGAAGACATCCATGTATTATCCATTACTAATTAGAATAAACAAAAAACAATTTCAGAAGAGAAACCAAAAATGGGATGAGACAAAACAATTTCGCTTTATTGAGTTAGTCTCTGTGCAGGGCATTCATGTCTCCAACAACAATCCAAAACCAAAACAATTTCGGTTTATTGAGTTAGTTTCTCAAAATTTTCAGATATCTCTGACTTCAATAGCATGAGAATGTATGAATCATGCATTAAGCATTAGTGGTATGCACTAATTTGTAGCATAGTTATATATCATCATATAGTTTTTACAAAAGATAAACATTGACTAGAAAATATATATGTAGAATTGTATAATGGTCTAACTGAAAGCTAACAGAAGAATAGTCGACTCTAATTTACTCTATCAAATAACATCCATACCTAAACTTCTTAAGTTACTAGCTACGCTATGTATGCTAGAATAAATACACTCATAAGCTGCATAGTGTACCTTTGATTGGTAGAAGGTGTTTTAGATATTGCTGCCTCCTTTTTCTACATCGAGAAACAAATGGAACAGTTGGTGAAATTTAACCCATAATGCCTAGTCTCCATTGCTAGCATTGCAACACAATAATTATTGTTGAGAATACTCAATAAATGTATGAACCAAGAAAAATGAAACAAAAAATGAACAATAGCAAACGTCAGAAGAGAAACCAAGTAATATGAAGATTAGAAAAATACCTATGGTGTCAAAATCGAACAGCTAACAACGAATTAATAGAAGGAGGAAACGTCGTAGATCTAACAGAGGTGGAAGGAGAACGCCTTAGAAGTAGCGAAAATCGTAGCAGTGAGAACCCTAACATGAAAAAGAACGAAAATAACAGAGAGTGAAATAACAAAACGCGCAGTATGTTATAATTTTAATGTTTACTAAAGGGGGCCTTAGAGGGCGCTTGTGGAAAAAAAGCGCCCTCTAAAGGGGGCCTAAGAGGGCGCTTATGAAAGCGCTCTCTAAGGCTTTCCAAAAGCGCTTTATAAACTGGAAATGCACATGGACTTATAGAGCGCTTTTTTAAAAGCGCCCTCTAAGGGTAACCTTAGAGGGCGCTTTCTAAAAAGCACCCTGTATTGTTGTCCCTCTATCTCCTCCTTATTTTTTCGCTTCACCTTAGAGGGCGCTTTATTACAAAAGCGCCCTCTAAAGTGCGCTGTCTATTCCAGTTGTTCGCTCCTTATTTTTTCGCTTCACTTTGGAGTGCGCTTTTGTAATAGCGCCCTCTAAGGTGCGCTGTCTATTCCAGTTTTTGGTGTAGTGAGTTCCCTGAAACATCACCATCACCAGATTTTCTAATAAGTTATTATAATTCTATATAGTCTTGTGTATGCATTGACGCACAATCGTAATTAAGTTCGTTTAGGTAGTCATCATGGGTAACAAACTCAATTACAACAACTCGTTAATGTATACGCAAGACTACGTAGACTTACAAGAACTTATTAGGAAATTTGGTGATGGTGATGTTCCAGGGAATCCGTATCAAACACCAGAGGTAAATCACCAGAGACCGGTATGAAAAATGGTATCAAGAGGGTGTGAAACCGATGACATGTATGATCAAGTGGATCGTCGTCGTCAGTATGAAAAATATTCTTGTATATAATCCTATTTAAATTAAATATTAATAGTTTTTATTCAATTTTTAATTAATTAATTGTATTAAAAAAAAGTATCCAACACATATATGAATTCATGAGTGCTCTTATGGCATGTACTTAGTCGTCTATCCAATTGGCTAGGCATGATGCAATCTCCAACTCAATTGGCTATGCCTTTTATTTATTCAATGGAATCGTCAATTAGATTGACATGTGCTATGTATTATAAATTTTTTTGTTTGAAACACGGGTACTTTGAAAATTAATGCAAAAAAATGGTTATTTGAATTTTTTTGTTGGAAAATATAATTATTTAATTTCTTTTGTAGATAATGGTAAGATTGTTGGGATCTCAATTATTATTAATTCACATAAATATGTTTATATTTTTAGTTTTTATTTAAAAACATTTATAATCATGAATTATTTATTCTACTCTTATAGTATAATCTATAATTTTGTTAAATATTTTTTATTTTTTCGAATATTTTATTAACTATTAATAATAAGTGTCTAAATAAACTTAATTTAATTATATAAAAATTTTGTACATTTTATTAATAATATTTTATTCGAGTATTTTAATTTCCAAATAAGTTGTCTTTTACTTTATAAAGTATTTTATTCTTTTAATGGTAATATTACTATTACTTTGTAAATCAAAGATGTTATTAAAATATTTTATCAATTAATTTAACTTCAAGTTATATTTTAATTTTTATAAGATCATAATACCAAATAACTTAAACTTTAATTTTAAAGTTGTTATTTATATTTTTTGCTTTAAAATAACTTTTAAACTCATCACTATGCACAACTGTGAAACTGTGTACAACTCTGAAGAATATTATGAAGCATGACATCTCCCATCTATATTTTCTTTTCATATTCACTTACGATTTAAATACGTTAAATGACAATAAAAAAAGGATAAGTAAGTGGTAACTCAGATGATAAATTTTAATTGAGTTAAATGAATGTATATTATTGATTTAGAGTTTAATTTTTAAAGGTTTTATAAATCTAAGAATTAAAAAAAAATGGTATTATAGAAAATATTTTAAAAAATATTGTATTTTCCATTGATTTAATTACTCTTTATAGATATATAAAAAGAAATTTCATAATTAAAAAAGTTTAGTAGAAAATAAAAAATATATATATTTATTTCTTAAATTAAATTATTTATAAATTTTATAATAAATTAATATATAAGTTCTACACATATTTGGTGAGAACTATCTATATCAATCATTTAAGATTTAAAAATTAAATATAAGTATCTTATTGAATTTTCCCATCACGCTTAATATTTTAAAATTATATAAAAAATAGATTTTTACCAAAAATATTTTTAATTTGATGATTGAATTATTATTAAAATATTCCCAAAATATTTATTATAAAGATATTTAATATTTAGTTAGGATTTGAATTTAAATTATAATTTAAATGTATTTAATATTTTTAAAATTAAAATTATCCAAACTAAAAATATTTTTCAAGACTAAAAGAAAATTTTCAAAATGAAACTTCTGAAAAAATATTAATTAATTTAAAATAATCGAAAAACATATATTTTTAGTCATCTTCGTAATATTAAAATTATTTTTAAATAAAATTATTTTATAAAATTTATTTAAAAATCGCAACTCTTAGAAAATTAATTTAATTTTAAAATAATATTTTAATGTTGTATCTCTCATTTTATTACATTATATCTTTTCACAATTTATTTTGGCAAATAAATTGTTTTAGACTTACTTTTAAAATCAAATAAGACTACTAATATTTTAATAAAAATTTAATCATCGCAATAAATATTATTAAATAAATTTTTAAAATTATTGATAATTCATGGAATGAACTATACAATTAGTGTTAAATTTTTAGTATTATGCTTATTTGGAATAACTATATTTATAATATTTTAAAACTTATAGTATAATTAAATAAAAATTTAAAATTATTGATAATTAATTAATATTTTGTACATAAAAGTATTAAACTTAATTGGAATAACTATATTTTAAGTTAATTTATTTACTATTTTGATTAGGTTGTTTTTACTTGCTCACGAAACCTCTCCTCTTACTTTATGGTTATCAAGTTTTGATTTCTTCCTAAATTTTTTAGATAAAAAATGGTGATGTAAAATCATCAAAGTTAATAATTATTTATATGTTGTTAATTATATTTAGGGCGATTATGTAATTTTTTACTGTTGATTACCATTTCTTTGTCCATCTCTTAAAGTTGGCACTACTAGAAAATTGCTGAAAAGTGTGAGTCAAAATCAGATGTTATTAGGTTATTGGCGTTGGCCAAGCGTTGTAGTCGGGACGGACCCCTCCATTCTTGAAGCTAACATTAGTGTTTAGTCTACCCTAGCGAGCGTCGGTTCTATGAGACTCTATAGTGAAGCTAAGACATGGTTGAAAAGTCTATGCTATAACGTCAGTTGAGTGTGACGATACCACGTTAATGTGTTTTAATCATGAGCTTCGATTTAGGCGGACACTATCTATTAACGTCTCTTGATGGAGACACTATTTTTCTAATATGCAGAATAGTTAGCTTCGACTTCGATCGACACTAATTATTATATGTCAAGCTCTGCTTGTCAGTTGCAATCTGCTTGTCAGTTGCAAGAAAACTCTCATTTGACCGATCTAAATTTAAAGTGTTTGGCTGCTAAGCAAATATCTTATGGATAAACACGAAACTCATAATGTGAATTAGTTAAATGCTTAGGTGATTGTTGAATTTGGGCTTCTTTTTGCACAATTTGAGACTTGTAACTTATAGGCTGAAATCCAACTAAGCAACAATGATCCTTCATGTATAGTCTAGAAAACATTTCACAAAATCAAACATCATCAACATCATAAAATGGAAATTCAAGAAAAAAGAAGTATCAGGAAACACTAAAGTTTTCACATGCTACGACCTTAGTTTTATCAAATTCCCATAAATAATATTAGCTAGCAACAAACCTCAAATTAAGAAGACTTGATGTGTTTTCCTTTTAGAAGAATGAACATTTTTTTCTCGGAATTCCAAGATAAATAGTTCATTCTTATAAGCTGCCCTGCGAATGTTAACTCATGTGAATCCTAACACTTGATTTTCAACATTTGATCAAAGAAACTTTCGTGCTAAATTGCTTAATGATATGAAGAAGTCTCTTAAAAAAAGCTAAATTGTTGATTGGCCAAATATCTAATTTATTGTAATTTCTTAGACTTAGTTAAAAATTTATGGTATGATGTATGGCTTTAAATTCCGGTTGCGGATGCGGTTGCGGTTACATGTGTTACGATTGAGGTCATTGTGCTTGTTGCGATACGCATTGCGGCCGTTGCGGTGTGAATTTTTATAGGTAGGTGTTTGAAATACAATGTTGAAAAACACTTAATGTTAACTTTTTTAATTACCTAAATTGAGTTTTATGATTCTAATATTTAACTTTTTATATTAAAATACTTGAAGAATCATGATTGAAACTGTTTGATATGGTTTCTAATACAGCTGGAGATGTAATTTTAAAATCACACTGTATCTAGAATATTGATGATGCGGTTGCGGAGACTACCGCATCCAGAATATTGCGGGTGCAATTGCGATTGCGGACCGCAATTTAAAACCATGGTAGGATGAACAAATATGAGTCTCTATTATATTCATTGGTCAAGTTGGTTTTAGCAATTAATGATTCAGGATCATATGAAACAGTGAGTTTTTGTGTTGATAAAACAAGAAGTTGGTCTCTAATTTTTATTAACTTCATACATAGTTAAGTTGGTTGGGTAACACATTTTTAATTTGTTAAGAAATCGGGAAAAATGAAATTTACATTTGATGACGGAGCAACTGTTTTGCCAAGAAAGCTTCAAAGATATGAGTTTGTGTTGAATTCAATATTGTTTTGGAAGGATGTTAATGATAAACTAGAGTGGATCAAGAATCTCACATTTTTTTAAGTTCATATTGAAAAAAAAACTGTTTTGAATCATTCACCAGGTTTGTTTTAGGTTCCTCTTGAGAAATTTAGCAGAAAGAGTTAATGGAGATATGCGAATGACATTAGAGTTAATGGAGATATGCGAATGACATTAAATCAGTTACAATATATGTGTGATGCTTCCTTGAAATTATTATATTTTTAATTATCAATATTTGAGGATCTCAACGGTCATTTCAGTAGCTCATCCGTAACATCTATCTATAATGACACAAGTGTGAATTAGAGAGTATTTCTAAGGGTTACGATAAGTTATATAACAGTTACTTATTCGAGGAATTGAGTCGTATTCGAGGAATTGAGTCGACTGTGTTGTGTGAAGTTTCAAGGGTAAATCAGGTATTGAAGAAATGTAACCATGAGAGTTTTTGAGAGATTCATGATCTTGAGGTGATAGATTAGCACTAAAACCATTCATAATATTGGACCAGTTTGTTTTGTCTTTTTTTAAAATTGATTTTTAAAATGTTACATATTTTAGTGTAAAAAAAATTACAAAGAAACTTTTCATAAAAGTTTCAAATGAAAATTTGGTTTGAATAGTTATTCTTAAAATGTTATTTTAGGTATTTCATCATTTTATCGAAACTTTTTTTGGATATCAAATTTTTAAAAAATCACTTAATTTTGAAGCTATTTCAAATAGCTTTTTATAAAAATATCTTTTAAGATACAACTTTTTGAAAAATTTGTGATTTTGACTATATTTTGATCTTAAATAATGTATATTTATATTATAGAATGAACAATTCAATCTTTTAATTTATAAAAAAACAAATTTAGAAAAACTTATAATATTTTGAAAAATATTTTTGTAGAATTCATTTTTAAAAATACAAAAAAAATCTATTTTTTTTAAAGCTAAAACAAACCGGTTATAAATCATTTTAGAAGAAACATAATTGAGATTATTGTTGGTAGTAGTAACTTGAGAAAGAGTAGAATATATCAAGTATGTTGATTTGAGAATGATAAATCCACGTGAATGATATAATTATCACATCGAGCAAATAATAAAATGAAGGCTTGTTATAATACAGGAGAACAACAAATAAATACACATATTGGAAGCCATTATTAAAATGTGTTTTAAATGAGGATGGTAAGAAAAAGACGTGTGTCTAATTATATAGACTTGATTAAAGTTGTGTGTAAAATATTGTATTTAATGTGATTTTCTTGTAAAACATATTTGGTTCAAATTTTGCATCAAGTACATTTAACTTTTGAAACAAAATCTCTTATATTTAATTTTTTTCCCTTTTTCATTAGTACATTTAAGTGTTTAGATTACAAGAATTAAAGTATTGATATAACTACCATTTTGGTCTTTCATTTTATTTTTAAACACTTGCCTAACTTATCATCACATTTTAAAATTCTTTAGTTTCGATATCTTTCTCCAATTTTTATGTTTTAAATAATACGAGATGATTTATGAAAAATTCTTATCTACCTATCACAAACAGTTGAATAGAGATGCACATAAAATAAATTGTCTTGAGAATCTCTCAAATATAAACAATTTATTAAATAATTAAATATCAAAATTTAAACAGTTTATTAAATAATTAAATATGAAAATTAAATGGCATTATGTTTTCGGTTTGAAGTACACTACCCACTGCAAGAAAAATATGATTTAGTTTTAAAAATTTAACGTCAACACCGACTCCGACACTAGTAACATCGATTTTACGTCATAAATGCAGAGTCTAATGCATATATTATTTTTTAGAAATGACTTTATTGTTAGCATCGGTTTAGCTGACTTAGGCTAGACAACGCGGTGGATCGGACACGGATTTTATCTTTTTCAAACCCAAACTTGAATCTTCAGAATTAAAATTCAAATCCATCTCAAACGGATTCAACGGATTCAGGTTAGGTTTGAGTATCCTCATCCTGCCACCATTAATTTATTAAAATTAATTTTTATAATAAAAATATTTATTTTTTTCAAAATCAAATTACATTATAAATAATAAAATAAAATAATCTCAAAAAAATTTAAATATACATTTCAAATATTTTAAATAATAAATACAAATCAAAATATCACAACCCTGCCTACATATTTAATATTCTATATTATCAAAATCAAATAATAATATTCATAACAAAATAAATGGAGCGGATACAAATGTCTCCATTATCCGAACCGTTCTCATATTTTATAATCGAAAAAGCTCAAATCTAAACTCAAACTCTATCAAAGTAGATTTTTTCCATCAATTTTGGGACGGGTTCGGATCGGTATCCGAGTACTGATTATGTTATCATATCTGACATTAATATTTTTTCACCAACACACAATTTATTTTAATTTTATATTAAATTATTAGCGTCTATTGTAGTTGACGCTAATTTCCAAAAATAAATAAATTTAAATTTTTCTTTATTTAAATATTAGCATCTGTTTTTAACCACACTAGTTTATTCCCTATAGAAATCTACCTTGCAACTTACAGAAAAAATCTCTTTCTTTCTTGTTCTTCTTATCAATCCTCTCGTGCTTAGATAAATCATTTCTCATTTATGTTCGCCTTATCAGTCCTCCCGTGCTTAAGCGAACCCTTTCTCTCTTTTATGTTTGCCTTGTTAGTCCTCTCGTGCTTAGGTAAACACACTTCTTTACTCTTTTTGTCTAATCACCATCTATTGGTTAATGCCACGCTCCTTTGCTCTCTTTTCCTAATCACCATCAATTGGTTAATGCCACACTCTTTCTATTCAAGCAATTTTCTTCACCTTTCGACAACCTAATCCATTCTTTCCTTTTTTTTCATCCTTAGTTCCACGAACTACAGAGCTCTGATTTCCTTATTGCACCATGAGGATACGTATGCACAATGGTTCAAATCCTTGGCGAACATACTAAATATCAAACCTTTTTTCCCCTTTATTTAGATCATTTGCAAGTAACCTT
This sequence comes from Lathyrus oleraceus, assembly GCF_024323335.1. Lineage (NCBI taxonomy): Eukaryota > Viridiplantae > Streptophyta > Magnoliopsida > Fabales > Fabaceae > Lathyrus > Lathyrus oleraceus. Next base: position 466,287,762 of record NC_066582.1, read on the forward strand.
TAGATAGTAACACTCATATGAGAAAACAACAAGCAAAATGGTTCTCATTGAGTACAACAGATGTGATATGTCCTAATATCTCCCCCTTGCATAACCGACTTCCTTACTCATTTCTCTTCCCCTGAGTTTTATCGATGTTTTCTCTTTCCTTCGGGAATAAAAAAAGTCCGATGACTACGAATCTACCTGTTGTGTATGAGTTTTCTGAAGTGTTTAGTGACCACAAGAGTTTAAGGTGTTTGTTCGATCAAAAGGAGTTGAATATGAGTTAGAGGAGGTGGCTTAAATTTCGGAAGGATTATGATTTTGGTTTGAGTTATCATCCTGGTAAAGCCAATGTCGTAGTTGATGCTTTGAGCAGAAAGTCGTTGCATATGTCAATGCTTATGGTAAGAGAATTGGAGTTAATCGAGCAATTCAAAGATTTGAGTTTGTTGTGCGAAAGGACTCCTAACAGTGCAAAGTTGGATATGTTGAAGCTGACTGGTTGTATTCTCGAAGAGATTAGAGAAGGTCAGATATTGGATTTGGGATTGATTGACCGACTAGTGTTAATCAATCAAGGTAAAGGAGGTGATTTCAAAATGAATGAGAATGATGTTATGCGTTTCTGACAGAGTTTTTGTACCTGATGTGCCAGAACTTAAGAAGAGTATTCTTGAAGAAGACCACCAGAGTAGTTTGAGTGTCCATCTCGGTGCTACTAAAATGTATTAAGACTTGAAGAAAATGTGTTGGTGGCCATGAATGAAGAAGGGTATAACCGAGTTCGTTTATGCGTGTTTGACTTGTCAGAAGTTGAATATTGAACATTAGAAACTGTTGGGTTTGATCCAACCATTGGATATTCCTGAATGAAAGTGGGATGGTGTTTCTATGGATTTTGTGACAAGTTTGCCTAAGACATTTGAAGGGAATGATTCAGTTTGGGTTATAGTGGATAGATCGACTAAATTAACTCATTTCATTTTGATTAAGATCAGTTATTCATTGTCGAAGTTGGCTGAAGTGTATATTGAGAAGGTTGTGAGCTTGCATGGTATTCCTTCGAGTATCGGTTCTAATAGAGAGATCCAAGATTAACATAGAGGTTCTGGGGGAGTTTACAAGAAGCCATGAGTACTAAGGTGAATTGAGTTTTGCTTATCATCCGTAGACGGACGGTCAGACAGAGAGGACTATCTAGTATTTGGAGAATTTGCCGAGAGCTTGTGTTTTGGAGCAAGGAGGTAACTGGGACAATTACTTACTATTGGTTGAGTTCACTTACAACAATAATTTCCATTATAGTATTTGGATGACACCTTTTGAGGCTTTATATGGTAGAGGGTGCATGACACCTTCTAGGTTCACTTGAAATGTCGTGTTGTTCAAGTTCATCATCCCATATGAATAAATTGCAACTCGATAATGCCTACGGATGTTGGACAATGAACAAAATCAGATAAATAATAAAAAATCAACAAAAAAAAAACATTACCATTAACTGATGAACAACCAACATTGAATAGTATCCCCAAATTTGCACATTTACAATATTTTCTTTTAGGGTTGTCAGTAGAATTTGAAATGTACATCTTCATTGATCTATTGCAACCACACACTGAAATTTGAAATAGAGTAGAGTTTCTAAATGAGGACGTTGAAGGTGAGAAAAACAAGAAAGGGGGGGTTTGAATTGTTTTGAAAAATAAGCGCTTTTCAAATTGAAAATCACACAAGGATTTTATACTGGTTCGCTTATAACACAAAGCTACTCCAGTCCACCCGGCCAAGGTGATTTCGCCTTCAACAAGGACTTAATCCACTAATCTTGAAAGATTACAAACAACGCCTAAGAGAAAAATCTCTTAGTCCTCTCAAGTCTACAGACTACACTAAGTCACTTGAGGAAATCAACAAACAAAAGATGAAAGATAAATTGTAATCTAGAGTGCTTCTAAGAAAGCAAATATTACAGTGTTAAGAACAAAAGTTTTTCACGTAATAAGCAAAAGCTTCGTGAATGTTTGAGAGCAAGAGTGTTTTTCTTGAATGTTGATGTTTCAGTATAGTTTTGGCTTATTGGCTTGCTGATTGTTCTCTCGTGTATTGCTGAAAGTTGATTTGCAATCCTTTATATAGATCAGTTGAAGTAGTAGTTGAAACTGGTGGATATTGAGATGAAGTTACGCCATCACATAATTAGCTAATGCAGGATGACTTTTTCTTCTTGAAATGACTACTTACCACAAGTAGTATTTTCTTTATTGAGATTGGAGATTAACGTCTCTTTCTCAATTAGGAAATCCATTTGAAAATCTTTACTTGTCTTCAACGTTACTCTTTCATGATTAGCAAATCCATAATCAAAGTATTTGTGTTTCTGGAGAACCTTGGAATCTTGCTTCTGATGTTGATCTAAATAGATTCTTCAGAAAGCGTTGTTCAGAGTCAGAGGTTCTAGGACTTACTTCTTGTTCAGATGCTTCTGATACTTGAGTTAAGTTCAGAGTTAGACTTTCTTGAGCTTGTTTCTTCTTCAGAGCTTCTGATCATTTGATAATATGCTTCTGATCTGATACTCTATCTGATGACATCATCAGATTTCTTACTTCTTTCTTTAGAACCCTACACACTTAGAAACTTTTCGTTAGGGTGCCATTTTTGGTTTCATCCTTTGTTATCATCAAAATCAAGGAATCTGTTGTAGAACAATTTTTGTTCTTACAGACGTAGCCATGCTTCCCTGTGCAAAAATGGATGGAGATATGTATCAAGACACACTTGAGCAGAGACATAAAAAGAAGTTCAGTTTGAAATATCATTTCCATTTTAGATTTAGTCCTCCTTTTTAAAACCACTATCTTGTACTTTCCATGTCGTAAAAGAGTGTCAGAAGACGAAGATGTAAAAAATAATTACACATCAACGTTAGCCACATCATCTTTTTTTAATAGAAGTTTAACGTTTGAGACTAACTCCAAAAGAAAATCAATAGCTAAAGACTCCATCAAAAAAAGAAAATTATACCGGGACTAAAATAAAAAACGTCCCAACTTAGAGAGACAAAAAAATTATTTAAATCTATAATTTATATTCTCTCTAAATAATTTATCTTTTGTAATATATTTTATTTCTTAATGGAATTATAAATTTTGTTATACATTTTATAAAATAATATGTATTTTAGTATAATAAATTTGAAAATAATTATTTCTTTCATTTTAATTTTTAGCTTTGATAATAATTTCATTTTTTTAAAAGATAATTAACGAATTACTTTCCCTTTAAAGTTATTATTTATAACTTTAGCTTTTAATAGTTTTTATGATTAAAAAATTACATTCTTTGTATTTTCAAAAAGGATTTTTCAAATTATTACAATTTTTTTTAAATTCATTTTTTCCAAAATGAAAGACAAATTTTGATATTTTATAAATACATCAAATCACAATTTTTTGAAAAAGTTATATCTCAAAAATATTTTTATGAAAAATAATTTAAAATACTTTCAAAATTAAGTAATTTTTTGAAATTTTGATATCTAAAAAAATGCAATAAAATAATTAAATACCTAAAATAAAACATTTTAAAACTAATTATTTATACCGAATTTTAATTTGAAACTTTTGAAAAAATTTCATGTAAAATTTTTTCCACAAAAAATATGTAATATTATAAAAGTCATTTAAAAAAACAATCTGAACCAGACCCAAAGTTATAAGACTAATTTCTTTTGATAAGAAGATTTTATCCCATCCTATTTTTTCTCTAGTGGCTGTTATTTTAGTAATTTTAACTGATATATATATATATATTTACTTTCAATATGAATTATATATAAGGAAAGAGAATAACTGAAATATATTTACTTTTATTATGAAAATTTTATTCTAGGTAATATCATTTTCCAACTTTAAGAATAAAATATTAATTACTATCTATTAATTTTATAATTTGTATTCATATATATATATATATATATATATATATATATATATATATATATATATATATATATATATATATATATATATATATATATATATATATATATATATATATATATATATATATATATATATATATATATATATATATATATATATATATATATATATATATATATATATATATATATATATATTGTTTTGATAGCCATCCCATTCAAACACATTTCAATCATGGCTTCCAATATTTCTCTTCTTTTGTTGTTCTCCTATTTTACAACAATCCTTCATTTTATTATTTTCACATTTGCTCAATCTGATAATTACATCATTCACATGGATTTATCAGCTATGCCTAAAGCATTCTCAGATCAACATAGTTGGTATCATTCTACTCTTTCTCAAGTTACTACTACTAACAGTAATCTCAATTCTCCTTCTTCTAAAATGATTTATACATACAGTAATGTTATGAATGGTTTTAGTGCTAATCTATCCCCTCAAGATCATGAATCTCTTAAAAACTCTCCTGGTTATGTTTCTTCTATACCTGATTTACCCTTGAAACTTCACACAACACACACACCTCAGTTCCTTGGCCTTAATCCTAACAAAGGAGCATGGCCAGCTTCTGAGTATGGTAAAGATGTTATTGTTGGTTTAATAGACACAGGTGTTTGGCCAGAAAGTGAAAGTCTCAAAGATGATGGAATGACTGAAATACCCTCAAAATGGAAAGGGAAATTATGTCAATTTGATAATTCCGACCATTCATCTTTGTGCAACAAGAAACTCATTGGAGCTAGATACTTCAACAAAGGGTTGTTAGCGAAATATTCCCATCTTAGTACAACCATTTTGGGTGGCTCACGTGACACAGTAGGTCATGGAACGCATACTTCAACAACGGCAGCTGGAAGAAAAGTGGATGGTGCATCTTTCTTTGGTTATGCGAATGGAACAGCAAGAGGAATAGCTTCAATGTCGAGAGTAGCCATGTACAAAACTACAGGGCCAGATGGAAGAGCAGTACCGTCTGATATATTGGCAGCAATTGATGCTGCAATATCAGACGGTGTCGATGTTCTTTCAATATCAATGGGCGGCGTAGAAACGCCTTTCTATTCTGATACTATTGCAATAGCAACATTTGCAGCCATGGAAAAAGGTATTTTTGTTTCTGTATCAGCAGGTAATCAAGGACCGTACTTTCGAAGTATTCAGAATGGAGCACCTTGGGTGACATCTGTTGCTGCTGGTACTTTGGATCGTGAACTTCAGGGAGTTCTTACACTTGGTAATGGAGTCTCAGTCACTGGTTTGTCTTTGTATCCCGGAAACTTTACTGCTACCAATTCTCCAATTGTTTTCATGGGTTCGTGTGAGGATATTACAGAATTAAACAAAGTGAAGAACAATATTGTAGTTTGTGAAGATAAGAATGGAACTCTTCTTAGTTATCAAATTTTTAATATGGTTAGAGCAGAAGTTGCTGCAGGTGTTTTCATAACAAATATCCCACGCCTAGATGATTCAGACAATAGAATTCCATCTATCATTACTAATCTAGTAAATGGAAAAATTGTACAATCTTACCTAAAGAGTCATAGCTCGAAAAACTCTAGCTCTATAGCAAGCATCTCTTTCAAGGCAACCGGTCTTGGTGTTAAACCAGCACCAAGTGTTGATTCTTATAGTTCAAGAGGGCCTTCAGAGAGTTGTCCATATGTGTTGAAACCGGATATCACTGCTCCGGGCAGTCATATCTTAGCGTCATGGCCCTTAAATATCCCTGTGGGCGATTTTGAGGATCGTGATCTCTTCAACAAGTTTAATATTAAAAGTGGAACATCTATGGCATGTCCTCATGTTGCTGGTGTAGGAGCACTTTTAAAAGGAGCACATGATGATTGGAGTCCGGCGGCTATTCGGTCGGCAATTATGACGACGTCGTACATTTTGGATAATACTAAGGAGCCAATCAAAGACATTGGAAATGATAACAAAGTAGCATCTCCATTAGTGTTGGGGGCCGGTCATGTTGATCCTAATAGAGCACTTGATCCTGGTCTTGTTTATGATGTTGGTGTTCAAGATTATGTTAATCTTCTTTGTGCACTTAACTACACTCAGAAAAACATTGCTGTCATTACAAGATCCACTTCTAATAATTGCTCTAAACCTTCATTGGATCTCAACTACCCTTCTTTTATTGCTCTCAGCGATAGTAGAAATTCTTCTTCAAGGATAATACAACAGTTTTACAGAACAGTTACCAATGTTGGTGAAGGACAAACAACTTACGTTGCTAACATTACACCAATGAAAGGGTTCAACGTAAGTGTTATTCCAAATAAGTTGGTATTCAATAAGAAGAATGAGAAGATAAGCTTTAAGTTGAAGATTGAAGGCTCAATAACACAAACTGATGATGATGAAGAAGTAGTTTTTGGGTACCTCACTTGGGAGGATGGGAAGCATGTGGTGAGAAGCCCTATAGTGGTAAGGTAACTAAACCAAAGTTCAGTTGGTAGATCATTATATCAAATCAAAACTAATAAAACAATACAATGATATTTATGACTCTCATCACTTTAAACTTTCAGGTTCTTAATGTTTTCTTTTTACATTTAAAACTTCAAGTATTGTTGTACTATCTTTATATTTCTCTAAGAACAAAATCATGTAATCAACCATTCACTATTTTTTAAGAAATATAGTGCATTCATATGCGAATCAATTCCAGGCCAATTTAATCATTGATTCCATAATTAAAATTTAGTACAGTTTGTGGCAAGTTTGACTATTTTATATATTAGTATTAAATAAGAATATTGCAATGATAAATACGAATAAAATACAAATTTTTAACTGTTGATTTTCTATGCTATATAAATAATTAAAACTCTAGCCTATGATTGATTTTTTAGCTAGTATTTTGCAAATTTTGTCATATAAAACATAGAAATGATATGCAAAGTTTCGTGCTATTTTAGAAAACTTCAATTTATTTTGATTTTTCTATTGAAATACATATCAATGAGATTGTTTCACAAGGCAGAAACAACATAAACATAGGTGATATGTCTCAATCTATTGTGATTTTCTGAGTGCCAAGTGTTTAAAAGACATAAACAACATGAAAAATATGCGTATTTTTTTTCTCGGAAATGTAAATTTTCGTAACATTATGAGGATACTTTAATTTTCTTTATTTATTTCCATGTAAAAACCATTCACTTATATGTGTTTGGATAAAAAAAATTAGACTTTGTAGAAATGCCACTAAAGTTTTTAGATTGCAAAAATATTTATTCAAAATTCAATCCTAAGTCAAAATTTTAATTATTTCAATTTCATAGAAAATTAACGTTAAAAAAATCCATATTTAATTCATGTCTTATTAAAAAAAAACTCTAATTTTTATATAAGAGATCTTTATAAAGTGATAAAGTTGAATGAAAAAAAAGATAATTACAAGTATCTCTTTAGTCTGAAAAAAATTAAAAATTTAAGAAATAGTGTTTGCTAATAATTGCGGCAGATTAGCTATCATTTCTGAGTTTAAGTATGATGTTTATGTTAGCGACATATTTAACGACTGATTTACCGTCCTTATATACTTAATTAATGTTAAAAATCTAAAATAGTAAAAATTTCCATGCAAAATGCCATGTCAGCACATTTGCCATGTTGTCATTGCCACCCATACACCCAATCATCAAAATTTTCAACTAGTAGCATGCCTCATCAGCTTCCTTTAAGGAAAGTTAATGTAATTGTCGAAAAGCATTATTGGAAAATATTATGAGAAGTATTATTCGATTGAATTTTATTTTGGGACTAAAATTGAGTTATGGTCTTTATATAGGTATTAAAAATATATTTATGTCAAAAAACTAAAACTTTGTATTATTTTTAAGGTTTAAATAGTCTTTTGATTCCTCTACGTTATTTTGTTTTTGTTTTTCGTCCTTATATTTTTTTTCTCTGAATAAAGTCATTAAATATTATATTTCATTTAATTTTAATCCCTTAAGTAAATATTCAAAGGAAAATCCGGAGATTTATGCGGATATTCCTCTGAATTCAGGGACTAAAAATAAAAGGATTTTAGCATTTAAGAATTATTTCTAAAAAAAAACATATAGAAACGAAAATAAAAAATATACCAACATCAAAAGACTATTTAAACCTATTTTTAATTTGAACTTAAAAATAGTTGATCCAAATACATCCATATTCCTACCCATTATCTTTATAGATATAAAATCTATTTTAAGTAATATTACAAAATTAGCTTTTAGCTTTTTATCTTTTTAGTTCATATCAATAAAAAACTCTCTATTTGATTTAATATCATTTTTTTCTATATCTTAAGTTCGGAGTTTATTTTTATCCTTTAATTTAAAAAAAGATTTATATTGATCATTTAACTCTTCAAAATATATTATATTATTCTTTTTTGTCTTATTAGCAATAAAAAATTTCAATAATCGATCGTTAAATTCGTCATTAATTAGATAAAAATGACTAATATTGTACGTTTTCAAGAGTTAAGGGACGAATACGGATATTTTTAAGTAAGAGACCAAAATGAACCCTGAAGTTAAGACATGAGACTGAAAAGTATATTAATTTTTTTTTAAAAAAATCAAATTTTGTATCTAAAAATATTGTGAACCTTTAAATGCAACTTTTCTACATTATTTTCCTCTGTCATTTTTACTACACCTTTTTCTATTCTCTTTCTCTACCGATTCATTTTTTCTCTCTATACATGCACTAGTGTAAATAAGGGATTTAACACCAATTTTTTTAGAGATATAATACCTTATTTTTTTTGGTTTTGTTGCTACCGGTATTGTAAGTATGATTTTGACATCGATTTAAAAAAATGTATGGTAAATCTATTTAACACCGGTGATAAACAAGTGTTACATATTGGTGTTAAAACTAAAATTTGACATATTTTTTCTCCTTCAAAGAGGTGTAAACACTTATAAATCGTACTTACTTTTTCCAAAAAATGGTGTTAAAGTTTAATGAAGAGTAGTTTGATTAGAAACCAACTTAAGACATTTGTTTTTACATTAAAAAAAATGTAGAACATATATATCATATCATTTTTCTTCAAAATTTGGTGTTATAAGTTTACCGGAGTTATTTGGTCAGAAACCAACCTTTCACACCTACTCTTTTTCTAAAATTAGGTGTATAAACTTTTCTTATAATATTTGTATAGCGAATGTATCACACCTATTCTTTACTAAAGTTAATGTTATAAATGATATAGAGTGTGATTTGATTTTAAATGAACCATCAACAAATATTATTCTCTAACATGTATGAGAAAAAAAACATAACATAACTTTTTAATCATAAATCAAGTTGAGGTCACATATGACATCTGCAAAAAATTTATTATTGTTTGAACGGATCAACACTAAACTCACAAATTTTAGTTTAAATTTAAAAAATTATACAAAAAAAGTGTAAATCAATATTCAAAAACAAAGTTATACTAAAAAACAATTTTAATTAATAATTCAATATTAATTATTATAAAACGTCATCTTTTACCGAATTCCATGTTTCTTTATCTTCAAGATGATGTTGTTCTTCAACTATTTGCAAAAAGAATTAAGTCTAAAGTTGCGAATATTATCAATAACATCCTTGTCATATAATAATGGATCATCATATATCTACAAATGCAAATAATAAAATAAATTAAATGAAAACATGTTAAAACATGAAGTGATGTGCAGGGACGGAGCCTGAAATTTTATGTTCTGGGAGCAATATATTAATTTATGAATTTGTAGCATAAATAACTACGACAAATAGAATTAAAAATTATAAATATATATCATATTATAAAATTAATCTTTAAAAAAATTTAATTTTTTTATTTATGTAATTTTTTAACTTTATTATCAACAACAATATTTGTCTATCTACTTTTATGTATGAGTAATTGACGATGATATGAGTAGTTGATCGTAATTTTACATAGTGACATCTTAGTATTAAAATAAAAATATATAAAGATTTTTTTTTTAAAAACTTTTAGTAAAATATTATTTTAAAATTAAATAAAAAATCAATTTAACTATATTTTAATTGAATATATTTTAAATTCAAAATTAATTTTTAAAATAAATAATTCACAAAAGAAACCCTAAACAATTATTCATATATTTATATCCTTTTAAAATATTTTTGAGTAATAAATTGGTCATTAAAGTTTTTTTATAACAAATTGGTCATTTAGATTAATTTCAAATCTTTTTCTTCATGTTTAGAACATTTAGAGATTTCTCATTACACTTCATTATTTTCATAACCACTCAAATTAATTACATCCACAATTTAAAAAGACTAATGATGCACTTGATAACTTAAAGGACCGAGTGTAACGGACCGAGTTGTTACACATAATCATTTAAATGACAAATCTATTACACAAAAATAATTTAAAAGACTTTTGATTTAATTTTGCCTATATATCATATAATTTTACATTTAATTTTAAATTATAAATTCATAACAAAATACTATTTCAATTATTTGATAAATAAATATTTTTAAAATAAATATTTATTTATCAATTATTATATAAATACATAATAATATTAATTTTTTTTATAAAAGTTAATGGGGACACATGCCCCCTTACCACTTAATGTGGCTCCATCCGTGGTGATGTGGTTTACCTATTAAACATTGAAATCTTTTGTTATTATCTCATATAATCCTTAAAATTAAATATGTGTGGTTAGTTAAAACATGAAATTAATCATTGTTATATTAAATAGTGTGTAAGTTCAATGTTCCATGCTTTTATATTTTTCTTTGTAGGTAGAATCCACAACTATATATAAAATAAATGTGAAAAATTAATTAATTATTGGAAAAGACAATTAGAAATTATTTATTTAACCTCACAATTTTAATTTAAATTATTTTTATTTGTTTAATTGAATTATTTGTGAATTTTTATTTATTATATGATTTTTTTTTATTAAGGATCATATCAACTCAAAATTTTGTATATAAAATTTGAAACTAAATAAATAAAAGAGTTGAAGTTTTATTAAACCATAAAAAGAGAACTTTAGATAAATTTATTAAAAATAAATGTAAAAAGATATTTAAAAATTTAAATAATTTTTTTCCTAATAAATAAGTTAAAAGTGTAGAAATTAACAAGTATAGATACAAATAGAAATAAAAATAATAATTTATTAGTAGAAATTGATAATAAGAATAAAATCTAAATATTAGCTTATTAGTAAGAATTCTATTATCTTTCTATTAATAAGAATTTTAAGTAGTATTCATAGAATAATATTATCTTCTCATTAATTGTATAACAATTAATGTTATTGCATAACAATTAGTTGATTAAATTTTATTTAACATCAATAACTTTTTAAAAAATAATTTTGCATGTTAAAAATTTATAATAAATTTATAATGATAACTTATTTGGTAACTTTTATAGCAAATTGATTGAATTTCTCATGTTAAAATTGATTAAATTTTATAACAAACTAGTAAAGGACCCGTGCGTTCGCACGGGTCGCGCAAGTGCAATAAAAATTAAAATATAATATATTTTTTTGTTTATATATATATATATATATATATATATATATATATATATATATATATATATATATATATATATATATATATATATATATATATATATATATATATATATATATATATAGTTGGATCAACGTACACAAATTTATTGCATAAGAGTTTTTTTTTAATGTAATGGATGTTAAATGATCAATAAATGGGTTCAAAAAATTTCCACAAATAACTTTTTCCAGTCTGGGACATAATAAAGTAAAACATTATTAATTTATAGTAATATAATTTGCTTAATTTTTTTGTATACTATATTAAGGAAATAATAAAAAAATATAATACAAAAATATTTTTACAATTTATTGATATATTGATATATAATAAACATTCCATTGTTAATGTTATGAATAAACATTCCATTTATCATTGAGATTTTGGACATAAGAAATAAAAATATATTTATTTAGTAATGGATGAAATTTTCCAATCTGTTACTAATTTGAGGTATAAAAGCGCAAATATTAACCTTCATAATAAATGATTATTTAACCAAAATACATAAACCATGTAAAAGAAATACCATAACCTCATTTGTTTTAAAATATAGTAATGAATACTACCAAATGTTGAAATTAATTGCAATTGATACAGTAAGGTTTAATGCAACAAAAGATATTGAAACAAAAGGTTCACAATTTTAGTTAAAATTGTGAGAAATAAGTCCAGCAACAAAAATGATTTAACTTCGTACAATTCTTTGGTCCTTTAAAAACTGGGTTTATACAAAACCTGCCCGCAACCTTTTAGGAAGTGATGATTCAAAACCTGCCCGCAACCTTAAAAAACTACAATAATAACTAATTTGATTTCAGGATATTGATTTCATTTTGAAATGATAAGATTGCAACAACAATAAAATAACGGTAATATATTTTAGTAGTATAAATAGGTAATTTATTTTATCACATTTTTCACTCACATCTAGTCTAAATTTGACCAATTTATTTTATTTAATTTTAATTTATGTGTGTACACATTTCATTTGAAAATGAACCTCAATCAACATAACACATGCTCCAATTTTATGCAAAATGATGGAAGTCCTCTTTGTATCCCAAATCAACAAAACACCCCATATTTTGGAAATCCACCTCTTATTCCAAATCCATACCATAATTCAAGATTTCAAAATTCTCTTTTTATCCCAAATCCATAAAATAATTCACCCATTGGAAATTACTCATATCATACATCACCTTACCCAATGAAAAACTCTCTTTTAATGTATTTTGATATATCTGATTCAATTTTTTAATTATATTTTATATAATATATAGTGGGATTTAGTGGGGCCCATTTTCTTAGCCCACTTTAATTATTTACAATCATTTTCTTGTACAACTAAATGTATAAAGAATTGATATTCTTATTGATTTATTACAAATCATGCATAACATTAATTATCTTACGGCTGAATTATTTTAATACTCCACTGACCTAGCCAATAGAAAGGAGGCAGTGGACATAATTATTCATTTCAACCCCCAACTATATTTTGGCAAATAAATAATTTAAATATGTTGAGTTATAATACTATATATGATGACGTGAGATTGGTAAAAAGTATAGTTGCATGCTTAACTTAATCATTTCAAACAAACAATGTAGATTTTCCATTACCAATCAAAAGACAATTCACTGTATATGATAATTATACCTTGTTTTTTTTATAAATCCTTAATTCAGTTGAATGCAAGATTCAAACATTGCTCCAACATTTCTGAACTACCTGCAATTTTAACATATGTATTAGACTTTGAAAAAAATTGTAAAAAAATGTGTTTCTATGTGTTTTCTATAATTAGTTTTGAAGGATTTCATAATAAATTTTTATGTAATTGTTTTTTTAATTTCTAACACCATTAGGCATGCTGAAACCAAACATGACATGCAATAATCTATTTATAATTTAGTCGTATACACATATTTCATAAGATGACAACGTATTTTGTTATCAATCTAAAATACTTATTAACATTTGAAGATATGATACTCATATAAATTTTGTAGTTGAAAGAACACACAAAACACAATGTTCAACATAACAACATAGGATTTTGAATAATTTCACACACATGAATTAAATACTCATTATCATAAAATATATTTCAATATCAAATTTCCGAAAATTCTAATTAAGAAGATGGTTCTATCTTTAATTTCTTGGATGGTTTGGTGCCTGATAATTGCGTAGCGCCATACGCTTCAAAATCAACTTCTTCACCCTTGTCAGCAATTACAACATCCTTAGCCGGAGTCATTAGAATGATTGATTCTGGATCATTTTCACCAGATGCAGATAATGTTTGCTTGCAATATAAAAAATTAATTGTCAGATATAAAATGAATTATAATAATACAATATTTATCATAGAAAATTATTATGTTAACAAATGAAGATACTTACTCTGGAAGTTTCCAAATTTTCTTTGTTAGGGACCAACTTTGCATATTCAGTTTTAGACTGATTCTGCACATTGAAACATCGAATATTTATTATACTTGTTAAATGTTTAAATAATACATGAATTAAGTGAATATTATACGTCTTCTACTATGTAGTCATTTTCAATCTCTTTAACAAAGGCTTCATCATCATAAAGCTTCCAAACAGACGCTTGGGAAAACGTTGGCTGCACCTTAACTCTAAAAGTCATTTTCTTATTCAACAGCATTTCAAGCTCATCAGGATAAACCATTGGATCATCTTCTTCATTCTAATGGAAAAATAAAATATCAACCATGAGTGATAATCTGAACTTTACAACTCGATAAACTATTAACATTTTAACTTATGTATAACAATGTACCTCCACCATAGAGTTATGCATAAATTAAGCAGTCATTCCAAGTATAGCAGCACATTCGGAATCCCAGAATACAAATCGATATTTTGATTCACCATTACTAACATATATCTCAATCTTGTACCTATAGTATTTTAAACGAAGAAAATAATATGATTAATAACAAATCCATTACCAAATTTATTTGCAATTCATCTAGATTATATGTACCTTGGTATAGGCTGTTCGACTTTTTGCCCACATGAACATTCATAAGCTTTTTCAGGATTAGGTGCCTTCGAAGAACACCTTGTGCAGCCATAATAAAACCATCCATACTTTGAGACAGCAAATTTCAATGTGGTTGTTATAGTAACACATAAAGTTTCCTAAAAGCAAATCAAAAATGATATTAATTTCAAAAAGCAAACAATATAATTGTAATAGTAAAGATAAATTCGGCTCTATAGTATTCAACTTACATGTTTGATTTTGCAGAACTGACTTAAGGACATATATTTCGCATTATGAACAAACCTTTCTACTGGCGAATACTGAGAACCACTAGACCAATTAGAAAGAGATTTTGCAGATTGAGTAGGCTTCTCCTTCTGTTCATTAGTAGGCAACCTATAGAAATAAGATTGTTTTTGAAATTAAAAATTATGTATAATAATCTGAATATAAATAAATAAATAAAATCCATACTTAGACATAAAATCTTGAATTTCAGGGATGTCTTCATTTATCAACAATTTGGAACCACTCCATGCATTTGACACTGTAAATTGTATAATTAATATAAAAATTATTGAACGTATAATGAAAAATACAAATCAGCTATGTATTTATAAAGTCTGATAGTGTAATACCTTGACCATCTTTTACCATTGCATGAGTGAGCAGAATTACAATAGCTCTATTGTTTTTAGGATCATTGTAGTAAGCCAAAAATTTTGATCCATAGATTTCCCATAAATTGCAATTTATGCAATTACCCCTATTTTGCAATATAAATAAACAATATTATATGATGGAATTCAGTAATGTAAAATATATAAATTTATCAAACACATAAGTTATGAAAACATTGCGCATTACTTCAAATCTTTCAGCACAACAGAAACAACAACTTTCTTCCCCGGAGTGTTGGATTGGATATGGTTTATCTCACTAACAGCACCAATAATATCTACATTAAAGTAAGGTTCATTATTGAATGTGTTTGCAAATATATAAGTTATATAAGTTATAATAGAATTTAAATTACCTTCCAGTCTATCAGTTTTGCATTTGCCTTGAAGTATCTCACCAAAATCTTTAAAGAAATATCCTTTAGGTGGAATATTTTGAAGTTCGATTGCCTTCATTGTGGTACCACCAAGAAACACAATTTTTTTTGAATGATCACATACCTTCCACTGAAAATCATTGTTATAGACACTGCCATTGTTTATAATGCAGGTCATATTCTCCTTAATGACCTCTTTCCATTTCAGTAAATGGTCATGACGAATAAGGACCTGAATCCGATCACCCTAACAAAATGAAAATAATCTCCAAATGTTCAATACCCTTATTATTCACAACACTCCAAACATCCATTATTCGAACAGCAAGACGCCAAGTTTCTTTTGAGTCATTGATGTCTTTCACAGAATCAACCTTTCTACTCATTTTCACTAAAAAAAATTCAAAAATTAATGTAACTGCAAATTTAGATGACTATAAAATTACAAACCTAATAACCTGGAAAAAAAAGAGTATATAAATCTGATAGAGGTGTGTGGTAAAATGCTAAAAAGGATCCAACCTTTGATGTTACACATATATAACATCGTTTTGATTGTATAATTATATGTTATTAAATTATAACTTTAAATTAAAAATAACTATTTAATATAGTTGATTAATATTAATTGAGTAATTTAATATTATTGTTAATTTACCTACCAATTAATTATTATTATTGTTATTATTATTATTATTGATATTTACCCGCCATATATGATAAGAATATTTTTAAAATTTAAATAGTATATTTATTATTTGATTTGATTTGATTTAATTGAGATCCAAACTCTATAAATTAAAATCGGTTACTTATTATGAACAATAATATAGGGTCATTCCAATCTCAATCTATTATTAATTGAATTTTACATAGATGTGATTTTGCAATAACACGCTGGCATATTGAATCTTATACCGCTGTTATCTTTGCACTAACATATTTTATCCTTTCAACAGAATAATTATAGTAAATACGTACATTCTGTATACCGAATTATAATAAAAATGTATTAAAATCAAAAGCAATAAAACTGTTTACAGTAAATAAAAATATAGTCTAATTTCTTCATGATCATAAATATTTAAAGAAAAATTCATTGAAATAAAAAATCAATAATAAATCAAAAGTTGAAATAAACGCTAATGGCACAACATATATTTAAATATTTATTTGATATATTTTTATATAATAAATAAATTAGTAATAAGTAAATGAATAATCATATAGAATAGAATTTTAAGATGTTATTCTATATTTTTATTTACTGTAAACAGTTTTATTGCTTTTATTATAAAGATAACAGCGGTATAAGATTCAATATGCCAGCGTGTTATTGCAAAATTACATCTATGTAAAATTCAATTAATAATAGATTGACATTGGAATGACCCTATATTATTGTTCATAATAAGTAAGCGATTTTAATTTATAGAGTTTGGATCTCAATTAAATCAAATCAAATCAAATAATAAATATACTATTTAAAATTTAAAAATATTCCTATCATATATGGCGGGTAAATATCAATAATAATAATAACAATAATAATAATTAATTGGTAGGTAAATTAACAATAATATTAAATTACTCAATTAATATTAATCAACTATATTAAATAGTTATTTTTAATTTAAAGTGATAATTTAATAACATATAATTATACAATTAAATATATATTTTTATTAAATTGTAAAATGGTAGAGTTAGTTAAAATGGTATAATATTGTCAGTGGTTTTGGAATAGTGGTTTTGGAATATTTTGAGTTATTAAATGAGTAAATGGGATTAATAATGATGATAATAAATATTAATAAATAACAATATTAATAATAATAATAATAATAATATCAATTTATTCAATTAAATAAAACCCTAATTCTCATCAAACCGTTTCATATTACTTCTCCCTCTTTTCATATTCTCGATTTGAAAAACTCATATCATACATCACCTAATTTTCATCCCAAATCCATAAAATAATTCACCCATTGGAAATTACTCATATCATACATCACCTTACCCAATGAAAAACTCTCTTTTAATGTATTTTGATATATTTGAATCAATTTTTTAATTATATTTTATATAATATATAGTTGAATCAATTTTTATGTTGTCGAGGCAAATTTATTAAATTGTAAAATGGTAGAGTTAGTTAGAGTATTAAATAGAGTTTAGTACGAAATAACTTATAGGAACATGAAAGTAGTTGTATTATGGATTGTAATTAGGGTAATTAAGTAATTATGGTGGTAATTAACTTTTATATATTAAAAAGTAGATTGATAATGACTTTTTTTTGGGTACATTTGATAATTTTAATTTAATAAATAATTTTGCATGTTAAAATTTTATTTCAAACAAATTTATGGAACTTATTTCTATACAATTTTTACTAATAATTTTATTTCAAACAAATTTATGGAACTTATTTGTATAAAATTTATTTTATTTCAATGCTTTGATAATTTTTTTATTAATAACTGCAATTTTTTATAATAATATGTCAAACAAATTTATGGAACTTATTTTTATATAATTTTTGTAAACATATTTAAAAGCTCAACATGAACCGGACGAGAGATTTCGTAAACATTTTTATAAGTACCTTATCTAAAAGCATAACCATATTTAAAATCTCAACATTAGGACGAAGAATTTCGTAAACATTTTATCTATACAATATTTTGCTACAAATATGAAATGGTTGAAAAAAAAATATATTTGACCCAATAAAAAACTTAAATTATTAAATATCATATGTCAATTGGAAAAGGAGGTCTAAACCTGAATATTTTATATAACCATGTTTAAAACTTCATACCCTACGTGTTGGTTCAAATGGACAACTCCTTTCTTCGATTTCGTTAGAATACTACCGTCTTTAGATATATGGCAAACGAAATGAAGTTGCATTACAAAAACAAATCAAAATAAAATAATTATCACAATCCATGACAAATAGATTTCAAATTATTAAAACACATTATGATGAAAATTAAAATACGTTATCCTTGCTTAAGAACTAATCCCAACAAAGAATACCTAGAAATCAAGTATCAAATAACATAGTCAATATCAAATAATAGAGTTATAACTTTGAATCAAACTGATATGAATTTTTTTTCAAAGAACACAAATTAAACAAAATTAACTAAATTAGAGTGAGGGTTTAAGAAAAATAATTATAAGTCAAAGGACATACCACAAGGATCTTGACACGACGGCGTGTGGCAAGTGGAAGGGAACACCGATTCTAATTCGATTGAAACCTAAAAGAAAGGATTACGTTTGTGATTATTCAAAATTGATTTAGAGAAAAAAATTGATTCAGAACATTTTTTGAGAGAACTTTTCAAATTTGATTGATTGAGAGAAGAATTGAGAGAGAAGATGCAATGGTTGTGAAATCCTAATGTATTTTACAAACTGACTTTTCTAAATTTTAGTGGCAATTTTAGTTATTTATTTATTGTGTATATAATTTTAATAATTTATTTATTTTGTATATAATTTTTTCAAACCAAATTAGGTACAAACTTAAATTTTAGGATCATATTTAATATTTCTAAAAGAAGGTATGAATATATATATATATATATATATATATATATATATATATATATATATATATATATATATATATATATATATATATATATATATATATATATATATATATATATATATATATATATATATATTATTTTATACCTATTTTTATTAAAAGCAGTTATCTTACATTAAAACATTTATTTTTAATAAAAGTAACATATATTAGACACTAGATTTTTTTTAAATGGGGTATTAATGATTAACATTAAAATTAAAATTAAAATTAAAATTTTAATTACAACATTGTCATTATTTATAAATTTTAATATATTTTTAATAAAATAGGTATTATATCAATAATTTTAATGTTATTTTTGTACTAGTGATGTTTACTAGTACTCTATCGTTCGCTTAATATTTATATATCTGTGTTGAAGACATTTTAATATTATGTTTAATTTTACATATATATTTAAAATGGTTTACATGAGTTTACTGTTACATTTAGTTTTATGAAATTAAAATTAATATATATATATATATATATATATATATATATATATATATATATATATATATATATATATATATATATATATATATATATATATATATATATATATATATATATATATATATATATATATATATATATATAACCACAAAATTATTGATAAAATAAAAGGGAATAATTAAAGAGTTAGTATAAAGCCTTCCACCCCTTAAAGTATTGGTGCCTTGTGAACCACATGTCAAAACTTTTGAATTATTTGGAATACCTACCAGGGGGTAGAAAGAATGTTACCCTAAGAAAATCCAAAGTAAAAAAAACAAATCAGTTTTAGAACATTTGACAAACGTACCTCTTTCCCTTAAGAAAGAAAAAACATCAATCAAACGTTGAGTTATCAAGGTATGGTCACACAATAGCCTAATGTCGCACCTACCACTCTTCAAATTCCTGAGTGCAGTGGTATGAGAGGGTATAAATAGAAGGCATGAAGGAAACCTTTCTTATTTTGGTAAAATGAGTGGCTGTCTTGAACCACCTCTCATTAGCAATGTCAATGGAGCGGAAAAAGGATTCTCGTTTAGGAATAAGGCATTTGGGAAGCAGCAGACTCAATCCAAACTGCCTGGCTACCAAGTTTGGCTGGTAGGGAGCCACCCTCAAACATGTCTTGGCAATAGTAATTCTTGTCCACATAACGGTGGGGTTGAAACAGGAGAATAAAGTGTTTTATCTCTGATCCCCTTCTTGTCAGAAAGGATTGGGGTAAAGTTTCTGAATAATCAGGACCGCACCATCGACTGAAAAATGGTGCCATCGTCTTAGTAAAATTTTTACACATGTAGAACATATGTAAATAATTTTCAAAGGTCTCTATGGAGACCACCTTCCCATCATTAGGGGTAAGCTTAGCTAACCTAAGCCCTTCGACACCCACTTCTGGGTTGAGAGAAACTCTACTTTTCAGAGAGGGTTAAAAAGTAGAATTAAGCCACATTTGCAAGAGCTAGATAAACCCACCTATTTGAAGGTTGCTAGAGGTTTTCTTTCCTTGTCATGTATGCAACAGTCAACCTCATGGATTCATAAAGGCCCATGAGGATCAATCTGCTCAGGAAAATATTTCTCCCTTCATGGATTTGAGTAGCTAAAGGATCATACTTATTTGCTAATTAAACAGATCGAGAGCAGGAGACATACCTTGACGGACAGTAGGTGAAGAAGGAAATGTGTTCTTGATCAGTGACTCGATCTGAGGAACCTCAAATGTATTGCATAAAAGAACTGTAAGAAGTCCTAGAAACGTTGAAGGCAAAATTGGTCCTTGTTTTCCTTAAGGGATCAAAATCCACCTCAGTTGGTCGAAGGCCAACTATAGCAGCTATATTGAAAAGGGTAGGAGTTAACATCCAACAAGGTAGGTGGAATGTGTTTGCAGATGTGTCCCAGAAACATACGGAAGAAATAAGAATGTGAGGGTTGCAAGAGAGGCTCACTCTTGACAGTTGGATTAGGTCAGAAATTCCTAAATCTCTCAAAAAGTGTTGCTTCTTTTTCTCAACTCTATTAAGATACTTCATAGACTTAACATCTTCAATTGGAGGACAAGAACGAAAAACACGGTTCTTGAAAAAGTTGAAATAGAAAGGTTCAAGAAACACTAATTGTTCATAACCTGCATAAATGGGGAAGAAATCTTAAAGCACTTGGGATTTCTTATTGTATTTCGGTAAGGGACCCATAAAAGCATGCACCTTACCAGCGAGGATATATGGAATGAAAGCAAAGTGATACCTTACTTTTCTTTTTCCAGCTTCCATAGGTGGCTCAGGAAAGTAAGTTATGTCCTTGATGAATAGAGAAAGGTTGATTTCAACTGCGAAACCAGCATGGTATTGGATTGGAAGTGCCATTAAAATAAATGGGTTATAGTAAGGAGCTTAAGGAAGAGAAGAAAAGTTAGGGTTTCTCTCTTTCTGTGTTTGAGTTGAAGAAGGATGGAAGTGAAGTGAAAAGTGTTTGAGCAAACACGTTAAAAAGCCAAAAAGAAAAACCGTTCATTTTTTCCCCAAGTGAATTCAGCCACATGGCGTGTCTGATGGCACCATAACATCCATGGGGAAAGATGAAATGGAATTTAGAGAAATTTTTAATGATTCCATTTTATTTAAAGCTTCTAGAAAATTGGAGGTAATCATCATGGATTTGCACGCACGTTTGTGACATGACATTTTTGTGCAAAGTGGTCATAATGGCTACATCAATAACTAATTACCATTGATGTTTCATTGATGTGACGTGTACAAGGTGAACATTGTCGAAGAGTTTAAAAATTCCACATTTCTTCCATTCAATCATGACCGAAAATGGATCATCTGTTGACTTGGGATTTTGTGTCTAATAGGAAAATCAAGTCAATACTGAATTTGGTGAAATACTAAGTGTAACAAGTGATAGACAAGGGTCGACAATGATGGCACGTCGACTAGATGTTCTCGACTGACATCTTGAGATGTTAGTTTGTAAAAATCTCAAGGAGATATCTTGACAAATTAGTTGAAGGAGTCCCAGGAGTAGACTTAAGTTATTACTCGACACCATGTTTAAGGAGGACTCTCTGAAAGACTTTGGACACTTAGAAGATTAAGGAAACCAAAGATGAAGGGCTTTATGCGCTTAGTAACTGTCTTCGATGAGCAAGCATTTACTAGCCTCTAAGAAGTTAGAGAATGTAGGATAATGGTTTTCAGTCATTTCAAAGCCTTGAGAACGTGGGAGGACGTGAAGACAGGAGTTGTAGGCATTTGAATGACGTGTCATTTTCTATAGAATTAAACTGTCAAAGGCAGTTATTCTTAGTTGGTATTTATAGCAGACTCATGTATTATAATAATGATTCACAAATTTTCACATATGTTCTCTTTAGAATTGAAGTATCCAATCCAAAGAGTGAAATATTTTGTGAGAAATTATGTTAGTCTGCGTCTCGTTTCTATCATGTACTTTTATGTTTCTTTAATTGAAAATCTTTATTTTCTTGTCATTTACTTCGTTTCATTTAATGTCGTTTATTTCAAGTTCTTTTTACTTTAATTTCAACTTTATCGTCTTTAAAGTCTATTTACGCATTGTCTTCAACCAGACACTTTTAGTTATGTCTTACACATATGTCACAGTAACATTTTTCATGCAAAATTGGTCCCGAGGGTTTTCAAGTTAACCTCAAAGACTTTCAAACTCGTGATTATTTGCTAAAAACACTTGCGAACACATACACACATACACACACACACGCGTGCACACACACACACACACAACCTATTCACCCTTCTCCCCCTCTTATGATTGAAATCACTTATTCAATAAGAACAACCTCAACCTATTAAATCTCAAACTTATATTGATCCTGAGTTTAAAATGCTTACTGCAAATCTTGTAGCAAGATTTGAGATAACACAACCTCAACCAATTGTGAATGATGGTATATCCCTAACTGTTCAAATTGCACCTATTCCAACTGCTCACACTGCACCTATTCCAACTGCTCAAACTGCACATGTTCCTACTGCTATATATGACTCTAGTATAACTCTTTATGCACCTGGTTATATTTTTTCTTCACCTATTCCAAGTGAGGTACATGTTGCACATGATGTACCTGAGGTCGTTGTTTCTGCAACTTCTACAACTCTTAAACCTTTTGAATTTCTTAAACAAATTGAACTCTTACACTTATTATTTCAAAATGTTCCTATAATATTATGATGTTTGTGTTATGCAGAAAAAGAAAATGAAACCAAAAGTTGCATAGAAATTGGAGTTAAGTTGAGGTGATTGAACAAGGGTCATTAAATGTAAAAACCTCAAGGAAGAAGGAAGTGATCCAACATAACATTTGGATTTGTAGACATTGAACTTTTTAGTGAATTTTCATTATGATTTAGTTATGATGTATTTTGAGACCTTTTTATGCCTTTGGGATTTGTAGACGGGAACCATCCTATTAATTTAGATATGATGTATTTTTGTTGTATTTTGACACAACACAAATTTGTATCTTGAGACATGTTCATATGCCTTTAAGGCTATACATATTATGGTTATCTAATACATTATCAGTTTGTTCAAGTCTTGATTTTAGTTCATTGAGACGCAATGATGAAAAGCATAAACAAAAATCACAAACTTACATGGATGAAAATCATAAAATTCAAAACTTCATCTTCATTCATTAAATAACCATTATAGGGATGAAAATCAAAAATTTCCCTTGTGAGAGGGACGAAAATAAAAAAATTACATGAATCATTAAAACGATATTCAAAACCATTTATGGTAAGTAAAAAACAAACTCCATGAAACAATCAACAAAAACTTAAGCAAGTTAGTTTTTTTCCTTTTGTTTTCCAACTTCATCTTCATCTTATTTTTTTTCTTAAACTCAATCTCTTTAATAATGCAACATAAATTCTTTACAACCTATAAGCAATTGTAACCGCTTGAATTTATGGGTTCACTTGATATGTTGTGTTCAAGTTCATCATCACATATGAACAACTTGCAACTTGACAATGCCTACGAATATTGGACAATGAACAAAGTAAGATAAATAATGAAAAATCAACAATGAACATTAACATTAATAGATGAACAGACAACATTGAACATTACCCCCGAATTTGCACATTTCCAATATCTCCTTTTAATATTTTCAGTGAAATTTTAAATGTACATCCCATTGATCTATTACAATCACACACTATGATTTGAAACAAAGTAGAGTTTCTAACTTAGGTCATATCCATGCCTCACTGTGTAGAAATGGATGACAACTTGTA
Source organism: Lathyrus oleraceus (assembly GCF_024323335.1). NCBI lineage: Eukaryota > Viridiplantae > Streptophyta > Magnoliopsida > Fabales > Fabaceae > Lathyrus > Lathyrus oleraceus. The sequence goes on from NC_066582.1 coordinate 466,312,346, forward strand.
AAAAGACGAATTTGAGCAGGCGAAGAAGAAGTTCAATTTAAAATATCATTTTCATTTTGGATTTAGTCTTCCATTTTAAAACCATTATACTGTACTTTCCACATCATAAAAGAAAGTCAGAAGATAAAAATATAAAAAATAATTCCACATCATTAGCCACATCATCTTTTTTAATAAAAGTTTAACATCAGGGATTAACCCCAAAAATAATCAACATTTAGGACTCTATAAAAAAAAGATTGAAGGACTAAAATAAAAAATACACAAACTTACGGGAACGAAAAGACTATTTAAGCCTATAATTTATATTGTCTATAAATAATTTATCTTTTGTAATATATTTTATTCCTCAATGTAATTATTAAAAAAAATTATACATTTTATAAAATAATATGTATTTTAGTATAATGACTTTGAAAATAATTTTTTCTTTCTTTTTAAATTTTAGCTTTTGTAATAATATTCATTTTAAAAAAATAAGTAACAAAGACTTTTAATTTACCTTTAAATTTATTATTTATAACTTTAGCTTTTAATAATTTTTATGATAAAAAAAAGTTAAGTCAAAAACATTACACAAAGAACATGTCTGTTTGAATTTATTTTTTTTTTGTATTTAAAAAAATATATAAAAAATGTCTTTTAAAATATTATAAATTTTTTAAAATTCGTTTTTTCTAAATTAAAAGACGTTAGATCTTATAACATAAAACATACATTATTGAAGATAAAAAAATAGTCGAAATTATAATTTTTTCAAAAAACTATATTTCAAAATGATTTTTATAAAAAATTATTTGAAATAGTTCAAAATTAAATGAGTTTTTAAAATTATAATATAAAATTATATTCAATAAAATAATAAAATATCTACGACAACTCTTCAAATCAAATATTTACTAAAACTTATATAAAAAACTTCTATATAATTTTTTTTAATAAAAATATATAACACTATAAAAAAAATTATTCTTTAAAAAAAACTGAAACAAAATGACCCAAAATCGTAAGACTGATTTCTTTTGATAAGGAGATCTTATCCCATCATTTTTTTTGTCTAGTTGCTGTTATTTTAGTCTTTTTAATTCTAATAACAAATCAATTATTGGGATTTTACAACAAAATTACTATACCTTTTGACTGATATATATTCATTTTTAATATGAGATATATTAAGAATTTTCATAATTTAATTCAATCTTTACTAGGAAGTCTAAGTAATAAATAAAAAATTATTCTAGATAATATTATTTTACAACTGTAAGAATAAAGTATTAATTATTATCTATTAATTTTATAATTTGTATTCATATATACACCCATATTGTTTTGATAGCCATCCCATTCAAACACATTTCAATCATGGCTTCCAATATTTCTCTCCTTTCGTTGTTCTCCTATCTTACAATAATCCTTCATTTTATTATTTTCACATTTGCTCAATCTGATAATTATATCATTCACATGGATTTATCAGCTATGCCAAAAGCATTCTCAGATCAACATAGTTGGTATCATTCTACTCTTTCTCAAGTTACTACCACTAACAATAATCTCAATTCTCCTTCTTCTAGAATGATCTATACATACACTAATGTTATGAATGGTTTTAGTGCTAATCTATCACCTCAAGATCATGAGTCTCTCAAAAACTCTCATGGTTACGTTTCTTCCATACCCGATTTACCTTTGAAACTAGACACAACACACACATCTCAGTTCCTTGGCCTTAATCCTTACAAAGGAGCATGGCCAGCTTCTGAGTATGGCAAAGATGTCATTGTTGGTGTAATAGACACTGGTGTTTGGCCAGAAAGTGAAAGTTTCAAAGATGATGGAATGACTGAAATACCCTCAAAATGGAAAGGGAAATTATGTCAATTTGATAATTCCAACCATTCATCGTTTTGCAATAAGAAACTCATTGGAGCTAGATTCTTCAACAAAGGGTTCTTGGCGAAACATTCCAACATTAGTTCAACAATCATGAACAGCACGCGTGATGCAGACGGTCATGGAACCCACACTTCAACCACAGCAGCTGGAAGCAAAGTTGATGGTGCATCTTTCTTTGGTTACGCAAATGGAACAGCAAGAGGAATAGCTTCAATGTCTAGAGTAGCTACATACAAGACTGCATGGGGAATAAATGGAGATGCAGTTTCATCTGATATAATAGCCGCAATTGATGCCGCAATATCGGACGGTGTCCACGTTCTTTCGATATCTTTAGGCCATAACAGTGTATCTTTATATCAAGATTCTATTGCAATAGCCACTTTTGCAGCAATGGAAAAAGGTATTTTTGTTTCCACTTCAGCAGGTAATAATGGACCTTCCTTTAAATCTCTTCACAATGGAACACCTTGGGTGATAACTGTTGCTGCTGGTACTATCGATCGTGAGTTTCATGGAAATATTACACTCGGTAATGGAGTCTCACTCACAGGTTTGTCTTCTTATATAGGAAATTTCTCTGCTAACAATTTTCCAATTGTTTTCATGGGTCTGTGTGGCAATGTTGAAGAATTAAAAAAAGTGAAGACTAACATTGTGGTTTGCGAAGACAATAATGGAACTATTACTGATCAAATATATAATCTAGTTGAAGCAAAGATTGTTGGAGGTGTTTTCATATCAAAGATCCCAAACATAGATGATTCAGACAGTAGTTTTCCATCCATCATTATTGATCCGATAAATGGAGAAATTGTGAAAGCTTACATAAAGAGTTATAGCTCAAAAAACTCTAGTTCTACAGCAAGCATCTCTTTCAAGATAACTGTCTTTGGTGTTAAACCATCACCTAGGGTTGATTCTTTTAGTTCAAGAGGGCCATCAAATACTTGTCCATATGTGTTGAAACCTGACATTACAGCTCCTGGTGCATCAATCTTAGCTGCATGGCCCCCAAATGTTCCTGTGTTGGATTATGGAACTAAAGTCTACAACAAGTTCAATGTTTTATCCGGAACATCTATGTCATGTCCTCATGTTGCTGGCGTAGCGGCGCTTTTAAAAGGAGCGCATCCTGATTGGAGCCCCGCGGCTATTAGGTCTGCGATAATGACAACATCAGACATATTTGATAATACTAAGGAACATATCAAAGACACTGATAACAACAAAGATGCAACTCCATTAGCGTTGGGGGCCGGTCATGTTAACCCTAATAGAGCACTTGAGCCTGGTCTTGTTTATGATGTTGGTGTACAAGATTATGTTAATCTTCTATGTGCACTTAACTTCACACAAAAAAACATCACTACCATTACTAGAACCCCTTTTAGTGATTGCTCTAAACCTTCCTTAGATCTTAACTATCCTTCTTTTATCGCTTTCATAAATGCTGGAAATTCTTCTGTAAGGACAACACATGAATTTGGCAGAACAGTTACCAATGTTTATGAAGGAAAATCAACTTATTTTGCTAGCATTACTCCAATTAAAGGGTTTAACATCAGTGTTGTACCAAATAAGTTGGTATTCAAGGAGAAGAACATGAAATTAAGCTTCAAGTTAAAGATTGAGGGCGAAAAAGTGACAAAGAAAAATGAAGTATCTTATGGATATCTCACTTGGAATGATGGGAAACATGTGGTAAGGAGCCCTATTGTGGTAACTACTTCCAATTTCAATTTGTAGATCACTATATTAAAAATCAAAGCTAATTTTTTCAAAGGTAAGAGGATTTGATTATACATTTGATAATGGGTATAATATATGATATTTGAACATCAATATTAGTATATGAATGAATTTTCTTTGCTGGTGAATTCTGTTCTAGGTATTATTTACTTTGTTTTTCAGGTAGACTTTTATTTGTCCAAATTTGATATTCAAATTTGATTGTTATATTATACATTGATTAAATATTGTTTGAGAGTTCAAATGTTATTCTAGTATTGGACTAAAAAAGAGACAAAAATGAACTTGATGGAACTAGTCTACAGCAAATGAAACAAATCCCAATTCCATTGAGACTCCTTAATATCTGCATCTTCAATTACATAAACTCATTTGGATATCAATGTTGAAATATTAAACTTGATTTGCGCCTAATTTTATTATTTGATTTTGGACTTAGTTATTTGTGCTTAGTTTATATTGGATAATGTTTCTAGAAAAGTTTTGTAGTATTTAGAGTATCTAGATAGTTTTTAAGATTGTAATATTTTCTAGAATACTCTTTGAATATCTAGAGTTGAGAACTCTCTAGAATTAATGTGTCTAGAGTTCTCTTTAGAGTACTATAAATAGAGATGTAATCCAACACTTTTGAATCAAGCAAAAATATAAAGTTCTCTCTTCCATAAATAATTCTCCTACCTACCAAGTTTCTATTCAAGCCTAAAATATTCCCACATATTTTTCTTAAACACAAAAAAGGTTTATTTCCAACAATCAATACTCTAAATATTTGAAGGTTTAGAGATTTTAGTGAATGCTGAACTGAATCGCAATTTATTATCAGTATGATGAACCTGTCTGTATTGCTTAACTATTATTTAGGTGGATGTCATTCTCTTTTAGTTTGGAGGGGAGTGAAAGAAATTTGGAATAAATAAATAATTTTTTAATATTTTTTTGAATGAATAATTTTATATACAATAAAAAATGAATGTTTATTATTAATAATTTTTTTATTTTTGAAATATTATATCTAAATAGATTATAATTGAAAATTTATTTTTAAGTCATTCAAAACCTTTCAAACCCCTCACCCAATACAATTTTTGAGTTCCTTTAAGATTTATTTTGATTGATCTTTAAGACGTAAAAATGTCAATCAATTGTGAAAGTTTTAGTGTTATAGTGAAAAACGAGAGTGGACATCATGTAATGCAACTCATGATAGCCTCCTCGAGAAAACCACCTTAGCCTCATTCTCTCACATGTGTCTTCCATATTTAAGAACTTCTCCAATTCTTGTGATAGTAAGTATATTACTTGTAGTTGTAAAAAAAACTATATTACTTGTGCTATTGGATTTTTATAATGAAATCGTTACACCTCTCTGAAAACTATTTTCCTCTTCTCCTTCCTCTTTTCTCATACTCAAAAGAATACCTAGACTTGAGACAACTTTGGATGAGGGCAAGGAGGGTGAACAATTTGTTCTCTTTCCTAAGGCAAGAGCACTGTTATTCCTGTTTTTACACCTGAAATAAAAAAAATGGGTAAGAGGAACATTACATATTCATGTTCGAGATATTACGTCCTTGTACTCTGATCCCAACATGATTAACAGATTTCGTTGGGGCCTCAGGCTTTTAGTATCGGACCTAAAAAGGATGTGATATTGGAGCCTTGTTCAGAAATCGAGAGAGTCAATATGAACAATGTTGGCGAGACCTTCTTTGAATGTTTTACTTTCAGCTGTATGTTATTCACGAGTTTTGGGGGTCCTAATACCTTTTACCCCCTTTGAGGCGGAATTTTTTACGGTCGTTAACGATGCCCCTTCCAAGAGTATCCCTAACGTACGAATCATGTTAAGTGCATTCCAAATAATTTGTTGTAACCTAGGAGTCCTTTAAATTGCTTGGGTGTTCTTCTCCTTCTTCAGCGTGGAGATTCTTCCAAACATCTGTTGTATAACTTTACTTGATCTAACAGGTAGACATCTGCTAGAACTGTATGCTCGCCCATATGAGGATTAGAAAGATAGATACGTACGAGTAATGGGGAAGGGCGACACCTCTTTATTGACCACAGGGCAACAAGCGTCCATTGCTTTCCTCTGTCGTGGACGCCAGATCCCCAACTTATCAAGGGAATAGATACCAACACTCTCTCCCCATAGAGTAAGAAATGATTCATATTCTCGCCCTTGAGCTCTCGTACTCTAATTAAATAAGACTACAAGGATGGTAATAGGGTTAGAGAAGTACTTGGGTAAGCTTTATGGTATGATAAAAACCTTTTGTTATTACCCCTTGTTTATCACTTTATGTAATAATACTATTCCCTTTTTTGTAGCGAATATGACTGGTATGTCGCTTGATAAGAAGAGAAAGTGTTTAGTTCAGATGCAGGTCCCCCAATGGACAACGTCGCTTACCCCACCTCTTCTACAGTTTGAGTGAGAAGTTTATTTTGTGCTAGTATTGCATCGTTCGTACCCAATTCTAGAATTCCATACTTCTTTTGTGCAGTTCCTCTATTATATTGGACTTGATGATCGGTGAGAGCCATTTAGTGGATAATTGAAACTGCTTCTTCTGCATTTTTTGCTAATAAAGAACCATTGGCTGTTGCATCAAGTAAGAGCTTTGGCTGGGGATGCAATCCGTTACGGAAGATGTGGATTTGTGTTAGATTGTCAAAACCATGATTAGACATTTTCGTAGCATGAATTTGTAACGTTTCTAAGCTTCACATAGAGTTTCATTTGCAGATTGAGCAAACGCGATAATGGTTGTTTTAGCATCCATGAACCGATTGTGAGAGAAGAATCTATTAAGAAAATTCTCTTCCAATACATTCGAATTGGTCATGGTTTCAGTAGGTTGGTTAAGATACAAATGCTTTACTTTGCCGATTAAGGAATGCAAAAACAATCTCATGAAATCAACTTCTTCTTCAACTTCGGGTGCACCTAACATACCCGCCAGTTCATAGAACTTTGTGAGATGGGTGTATGGATATTCATGATCCAAACTTGCAAAAGGGTTAGCATAAATAATATGCAGCAGCCCTATTTTCATTTCAGATTGTCTAGTGGCTGGGTTGTTGGTGAGACGGGCCAATCAACTTGGGCTGCTTGCGCAAGGACCGTTAACAGTCTCGTTTGCCATGGTTTATGTGATAGGAGTTGTTGATAAAATGGAAGTGGGTTCCTTCTTCTTTTGTTTGGTTAATAGCTTTTTCTTCCTTGTACGTGTTTTGTTCTTTCAGGCTGTTCTTTCGATCTCGGGATCAAAAGGTACTAATTCCCTTGAGCTCGTACCTCGCATACACAAAGCTTTGCAATTTCTAACCAACAAATGTTAGGAGAAAGTAAGATAAAATATAGGTGTAAATATATATACAGTATTTTTAACAAATATACAAACTTAAAAGATAACAATAATCATTATGTTCGTAATATCTACACGCCAGTCCCCGATGACGGTGCCATTTTGATGTTGAGTAAATCAAAAGAAGTATTTTGTTATCGTATCCATTAAGAAAGAAGCAATATTACCAACATTTTAGATTACTGATATAGTTTAAGTTCAAGTTTTCGGAAAGTTTAAAGTTTAGGTAGAAAGTAATAGCGAAACGTAAGATAAACAGAATAAAATAAGCGGAATTGTAATATGACAAATTATCTTGTAGGGATTGGATTTCTTCTACCATTTACATATGCAATGTACTGATTAATTTTGGCATAACCATGTATTCATTCATACTTCCGCATACTTTTCAAAACAACATGTATGTCAACATGAAAGTTTCAAGATTCAAATCGGCTTGTTGAATCAATGATGTATCAACCGATTAAACAATCCAATTGAGTGAAGATCAAGTAATTTGAGGTGGATATTAAAACTAATTCTATGTCTAGCAATTAGAGTTTAATCAATTCGTTATCTTTTATTTATAAGTTCGAAAGCAATTTTCATTAACCAATCAAATTCATAAAATTTGCAATAATAATAAGATAGAATCAATAATCATGAAACCATGTTTATATTAAAAATATAATCGGTAAATATACATACGATTATTTTAGATTCTTCCAATCCCAGTAAGAGAGGAGATTAGTTAGCCATTTTCATGGTAGTTTGTACAAAAAGGAAGAATTGGAGACGAATGAGCATCAATGACGATTTCTCGATCCTTGATATGTATCCAGCTTAATTCCTCGATTCCCTCCCCTAAGTGTCTATTACAACCCTTTTAGACAGAATATAATAACTATTACAAACTTTTATCAAACAAGATGATTCCTTCTGCATTGCTCTTGGTCCCTTTTTATAATGGTTCTAGCCGCCTGATTTTGCTTGGCGAGGTAAAGTTTCGCTAAGAGAATTATCCTATCTTCTCTACTAAGTTTTGAGTTGTCAAACCGCCTTCCAGGAGCCACTAAACTTCGCTAAGTGAAGTATACTTCTCTAAGCGAACTTCCTTTGCTGCTCCTCGTTGCTAGCAAACTAGGATGTTTTGCCTCTGAGTTAGTTTCGTTAAGAGAACCAGAACTTGCTTAGCGAATCAGGCCTTTACTGACTATTCGCTACTACTCGTTGCTAGCAAACCTAGATGCTTTGCTTCTAACTTGGTTTCGCTAAGTGAACCAGGGCTTTCTTAGCGAATCGGGCCTTCACTGCCTCTTCGCTGCTACTCGCTGCTAGCGAACCTGGATGTTTTGCTTCTGACTTGGTTTTGCTAAGCGAACCAGAATTCGTGTAGCAAAATAGGACATATGCCTTTTGCTTTGCTTTTTCCTTCCTTTGACCTATTCCTGTAATAATTAACCGCACATCATTAGAAGTGTCATTTTCTCGACAAAGTATGTATAATTTCATGAATAAGTGTTTTCTTAATTCGATAAATGTTATTTTTCATAAGTAAATATTATCCATTTTTGGGCATTTATCATTATGTCAAAAACTCCACAACGAATAATTGATTAGTACTATTTATGTGCTTTATATCTAGCTTGGTATTATCCCATTCAATCCAAACCCTGCCATTTTCACTATACTGGTAATTGTCAAGATATCTACCTTTGAGATTAAGCTTATCTCTAACCAACTTGGCCTTAGAATGCTTAACTCTAGTCTTCATCAAAGTAACAATCTCAGGTTTTAACTTTAGGAGACGAGAGCTAATCTCCCTAAGTTTAATTGCCTTATTCAACCCCCTTACATTCCAAGATACTAACATGACCCCCTATCGACGACCACTAGTAGCTCATTCAAAACCCCTAGTGCCTCAAATTCATTATCACAATTAACCACTGATGTTGAGCCAACATAGGCTATGTTCTTACCTTTGTCTCTAGTGGATTTACTCACCTTTGTTCAATTCTCCCTGTTATCATCATTTTGCTGCTTTAGATCCTCCTTTGTTGTCATGGCAGATGGAGTTGTAACCTGGTTGACTTCAGGTGGTTTTGGCTTAGGCTTCCACAATTTCCTCTTCATATTAACATCACACTGATGGTCCATTTTTTGACACTTACCACAATAAGGTGGCTTCTACTCATATTCAACAACTTGTTTCATTTTCCTTCCTTCACAGTCTTTTATGGTTATTTCCTTCTGTGTAATATCCACCTCAACTAAAGTGAGCGCATAAGATACTCTTAATTTATTTGTTGTACATTCATCTATGACCACGGGTTCTCCAATTGCATTACCTATTTTGCATAGACTCTTAGCCCCCCCCCCCCCCCCCCCCCCCCCCTCCAAGGTGAAGAGGGAGTTGAGGGATTTGAACCCAAAGCGGAAGTGTTCTCAACAATTCTCTCTTTAGGTTGAAATCAGGTCCTCATTCCTTCAACAACATCGGCATGTTCCTTATTGTATACAATCCCTTCATCATAACAGTATCCATATATGAATGAGAGTTGAATCTGAGGAGAAAGTGACCCTTGTCATGGTAGTACATGTCCAACAATTTGACAAAGTTCCATGCCTTCATCATGTAATTCTTCACCATGTTTATGCTTAGATCCTCCCCTAGTACATACATGATTAAAGTCGTTTCCCAGAATTTGATCTCCATCGCGATGTCATCTTCCTCAATTTCAATTTCAACTTCCTCATTCACCATGGTTGGCGCAACATACATTATCACCAATCTCTTTGTCGGATTTTGATTCTCACTGAGTACATCAACCCACAGTTTATGCGCCTCCGACTTCCCCTCAATTTCAGCTTCTAGGGTTTCATCCTCCAACACTTCTTTATCTCTTGCTTTCTCATTCCTGCTACTACTATCCCCTCCTTCCATTTCCCGATTCGCACTCTCCTTATCTGGTTGCATCGATAAAGAAGGATGGTTCATCGGCGATGGTGGTATCGTGATTTTCGGCCGCCCATGTCCTTGTTTCGCCATCAGAGAGAGAGAGAGAGTTTAAAAAAAACTTAGTTTATTATTATTTATTATATGAAACTATTATTATAACAAACATATTTTATAATAATAGTAATAATAATAATAACTATTATTATTATATTATACGTTGTTCTATATATTGCACTTCAGTATATCGTACCTTACGGTGTTCCATAATTCTCTCAAGTACACCATATCTTATAATGTTCCTTATTTATTCTATTTCTCATCAATATGTTCTTATGTGTGTGGCCCTGTAGGTTCTCGTGACATTGACAATTATATTAAATCATATATTTAATATAATAAATTGTGAGCGGTATCTAGCAACACATCATTACTACTCAAGTCACAAAAATGTCATGTAATCCGACAAAACATTTTCGTGATAATATTATTATGTACGATTACCCTTTTCCCCAATGTCTATATTGAACACGAGGCATATACCATGTCACCCTTGTCCAGTTCAATATTGAACCCTTAGACATTTATCCTGTTATGCAGGATGGACAAATTCCATCTAGGCCACTCATGTCCCTCAACATACTTTGTGGAGTACTCATTAACTATATTTATGGTCATCCAGTTACGGACAATGTTTTATCAACAAAAAAAATACTCGATTCCACATTTAGGATACATAGTGGTTTCAAGTCGAATGGAGGTAAGACTTGATAACTCTTGATCCATGATCTATGAGATGTGATTATCAGTATATCCACATAATAGTCTCGATGTTTTAATATTATCTCACTTCACAGTAAAACTCCACTATGGATACTTTAAGAATAGTGTCCTTATGTTTAATGGGATCTCATGATTAAGTCAAAATTAATATTTTATTAAACATACTATCTATTTTAGGGACTTTAATATTTTGGAAAAGCAAACATAATAAATAAATTTCTTTTAACTATCTATTTTAGGGACTTTATATATATAATGTAATGCTTCAAATAATTTTGTGACACTTAACACTGAATTCCTCAAAAATAGTTCACATCACCTTATTAGCTTATGTATACACCTTCTACTAATTCACCAATCAAAACACCATTATCGGCTAACACTCATTCTTTGACTCTTTCTCTATCGAATCCCCCATTTCACCTTCCATAATTCTCCAATACCACGTTATAATAATGAATATTCAATCATAATATATTAACTAAAAGTAAGAACTCACTTTTAGGTATTTTTAAAGTCATTGACTCATGATTTTTAGTTGTTTTGATGAATCATAATTTATTTAATGTGTATTATCAATATTATAGGAAAATATAATATTATACATTTTTTGGTCAATATTATTTTTTGTAAAAATAATAAATATGCTATTTTATTTTACTCAATATTTTAAAAAATATAAAACATATAATACTTTTATCATAAAATATTAATAGTATCACAAAGGAACATAACAAAAAATTATCAAAATACAACATGTACTCATATATTAATATTAATATAAATATTCATATAATTTTTTTAAATATAACATAGGAAACAATTAATAGAAAAATAAATAAAAAAGATCATTTTTGTATATTATTTTATTCATGTTAATAATTAATTATATTTATTAATTTTATAATAAAAGTAATTTTATTTAAATCATAAATAATAAACATAGATATTAAATGTTTATTATATCATATTCAATAAAAATTGAACATTTTATACTATTATAAGAATTAAATTTTACACCTTTAAAAATTAGAGACGTAGGAAATATGTACAATGTATTATATATATTAATTATTATCTCTAATATTATTAAAATTACATGGTATAAAAAAAGTTACTAAGATAAATATTCAATAAAAACAAATATTAGTCTAAAAATTATTCATAATCAATATTTATTAAAATTGATCTATCACAATTTAATTTGAATCAACAAAATATATATTTTAATCTGTAATAAAAAAATTAATTTTAGTCTCTTAAAAAAATAAAGTTTATTTGTCACTAATAATAGAATGAATGACAACTATTTTAAAGACAAAATATCATAAATCATCGTAAAAAGTTATTCAAAACATTAATGTCATAAAATATAATGTCATCATTAAAAAAATTGAATGTTGATAAAGTATTTATAGAAAATTATATTCAAATTTGTTCTCAATTAAATACAATAATGAATATAATAAATACTTCCATTTTTTATTATTACCATTATAACTTAAAATTTAAAAACTAATTGAATTCTATTACATTATACTTTCTAATGTCTATTTGTAATTTGATTTAATTTTTAATTTTAATTTGTGAACTAAATTGAAATATTTACAACTAATTAAAATAAATTATCAATTTACAACTATTTGAAAAAAAATTGAAACAATTACAAATATTTATTTCATAATAGAAAAAAATTGGAAAAAAATTGAAAACAATTATAGTTTATTTCATAATTAAAAATTAAATTATCAACTGAAAAAAATTGAAAAACTAATTAAATTCTATTACATTTACAACTATTTATTTCATAATGACAATAAAAAATTATCAATTTCATTTGTGAACTAAATTGAAATATTTATTAACAATAAAAATTTAATAAAAACTTTAATTAAAATTATAATGAAACAATTACCCTACATTTCCTTTTAACTATTAATATTATCATTTTAATATATTATATTATTTATCAAAAAAAGTATAAATAATGAATATAATTTCATTTAAAAAATCATAAAAATTAAATAATGAATATAATAAATAATTAAGTTTTGAATTACTAACATTATTATTTAAAATTGAAAAATGCATATGAATAATAAATATATTATTTTATTTCTAAACACTAATAAAATTAATACATATAATATTTTATCTTAAATATTAATAGCACATAATAAAAGTTTACACAAAAAAATTATTTCTTTTTCTAAATAATTTAATAAAGAAGTGTATTATCATTATTATGAACATTTATATCATATAAAAAAAAATCTGAAATAATCGTTCTTAGGTTTAACCTAGGTCTTTTTATTGGCTTGAGAGAACAATTACGCTAGGGGTCATAATCGTATCGTTTTGTTTTATACGTATGTTGATGCATGTGAATCTATATTGATGCATGTGAGAGACGATTTATATGATAAATAATCCATTAAAATTCCCTTATATTAAATATTAAGTTTAAATTTTCCAAGTTTTAGCACATATCAAGACTAGTATTGAATAATATAGGTTTCGCCTAACGTGAGGTGCATGTTCTATATTAGTAAGGTGCGATGGGATAAATGTAATATGAATTGTATTAGATACAATTGGAAGGAGTTCCTACCTAAATAACTGAGTTTTGTGTAATAAGTCTAATGCTGACTTAAAACAAAGTGAAATATGGATCTCGATCCACTAGAAAATCTTACAATGGGATTTTCCGAATCAAATGGCGAGGATCATTTGGTTTGAGTAAAGTAGTGGGAGCATATTTAATTAAAGGCCTAGTTGAATATGTTTTAAGGACACTGCTATCTTTACAATCTTTATGTAGATTACCATGACAACAAACACCTCTAACAACATTTTATGATCAATCCTTGATAAGGAAAAATTGTCTGGAACAAATTTTTCGGATTGACACCGAAACCTGGAGATTATTTTCAAACATGATAAAAAGTTGTATATCTTAGAGACACTTATTCCCGAAGAGGATCCCCCTAGTTTTGCTCCTAAGGATGAAAAATATGCTTATAAGAAGCATGTCGATGATGCAAATGAAATTGATTACCTCATGCTGGCTACCATGAACTTATAATTTCAAAAACAACATGAGAACATGGCAACTCTCATATGATAGAACACCTTAAGATGATCTATCAAGAGTAGGCGAGGCGTGAGAGATTTGAAGTTTCAAAAGCCATTTTCAAGTCAAGCTATCTGAGGGAGCCCCGGTAGGTCCCCATGTACCCAAGATGATTGAGTATGTGGCGAACCTTGAAAGGTTGAATTTCCCCCTAAAAAATGAGCTTGCAACTTATTTGATCATGCAATCATTGTCAGAGAGGTTCAGTTTGTTTATCCTTAATTTCAACATGAATGATATAGACAAAAGTTTGCCAGAGCTGTTAAGCTTGTTGAGAACTGTTGAGCAGAATCTGAAGTCAAAAGGGAAGTCCATTTTGATGGTCAGTAATGGAAAGAAGCAGAATAAAAGGCCCACTAAGCAAGGTGATAAAGGGAAAGACAAGGAAGTTTCCAAACCCAAACCTACTACTTATGCTTTCAAGTCTATTGGAGGTATAACAAAGAAAAGAACTTGCTTCTATTGCGATAAGACCGGACACTGAAAGAGAAACTACCCAAAGTACCTAAAAGATAAGAAGAATTGAGTAAAGAATTCAACTTCAGGTAATTTTTTTAAAAAAATTAATTTATCTACTTAGACATCATGGTATTAGATACTAGATGTGGTTCACATTTCCAAACTCCATAAAGATATACTCTTGTACTCTTTTTGATTATGAATCATATCAGACATGAAGATCTTATTTACTTGGAAAGATGACAAAGTCCCCATTCACATGAAAAGGTGAAAGGGAAATTGATCTTTTGTCCCTCATGCATACTGATGTATATGGACCATTGAATAAACCTTCCAAAAGAGGTTTTTAATACTTCATCACATTTACTGGTGATTTCAGTAGATATGGTTATGTGTATTTAATGAAACCCAAATATGATTCCTTTTAAAAGTTCACAGAATTTAAAAATGAAGTACAAAACCAAGTAGATAAGAATATTGAAACCCTTTGATCAGATCGAGATGGTGAATATTTAAGCCTTGAGTTTAGTGACCATATAAAATAGTGTGAGATTCTATCTCAACTTACTCCTCTCGAAACATCACAGTGGAATGGTGTATCTAAGAGAAGAAACTGGACCTTGTTAGACATGGTCTGATCCCTGATGAGTCACGCCGATCTTCCAAACTCCTTTTGGGGACATGCTTTATTGACAACAACTTACACACTTAACTATGTTCCATCCAAAATGATTGAGAATACATCATATGAGATAGGAGTGGTAAGAGACCACTCTTGTCTTTCATAAAGATTTGGGGTTACGAAGTTTATGTGAAATGACAAATTTCAACTAAGCTTGAGCCCAGGTCTGATAAATGCTTATTTGTGAGGTATCCTAAAGAAACAAGAGGATACCACTTCTACAATCCTTCTGAGGGAAAAGTGTTTGTTGCTTGAACTAAATTTTTATTGGAAAATAACTTTATTTCCAAAGGAATCAGTGGGAGGAACGTAGAGGTTAAATAAATTCAAGAATCATAAAGCATAGATATATCGATGGAGGAACTAGAGCAGGAAACACAAGTAGTTCTGGAAGAGCAACCTGATCAAGTAGAACAAGACTAACGCAAGCCAAAGAGGATATTTCACCAACTTGAGAGATATGGTTATCTCGTAACTGATTAAGGTGATGTATTAGTCATGGATCAAATTGATCCTTGTATCTATAAAAAGGCTAGTTAGAGCATGATCGTCATCATGATATTATATGTAGATGGCATATTACTCAAATCTAGTTATGTGTTTTGCTTAAACGGTAGTGTTGCGAGCTTGAAAAGTTCAAATTAGTATATGGTTGTTGATTATACCATCGAATTCAAGTATATTATTGCCTTAAATGCAACAAAGGAAGTTTTTTAGATCAAGAAGTTCATTATGAACTTGGCATAATCCCTAGCATTATGGATCCCATTGATCTCTATTGTGATGACATGGTGTTATCGCACAACCTAAGGAGCCTATATCTCACCAACTATCCAAACACATACTTAGGAAATATCACCTCATTCGATAGATAATATATATAGTATATGTGAAGATTTATAGAGTAACAACACTTGCCAATTTCGCTGACCCACTCACAAAGCCTCTTGCACAGTAGAAGCATGATGGTGATACTAGATCTATGGGAATTATATCTATACTTGATTGGCTCTGGTGCTAATGGGAGATTGTTGATGTAAGCCCTAGAGGCCAATAGTTTCAATACTTGTATATAATTATTTATTAACTAGAATAGGACCCGTGCGATGCGTGGATGGTAAAGAAGATTGTGCGGGTAGTAAATAGAAGTTATTGAAACAAAATAATACTTTATTTATGATAGACATTATTTATTATATAAACTCTATAATATAGATAATAAGATTAGCAAAACAAAATAAAATAGTTTAATTTTAATTGAAAACTAATACATTTATAAATAATGGAAATGTAAGGTGAGATATGAAATTAAACTTTAAAACATGAAAGAAGTCTTTACAATTGTAATAAATTTTTATGGT
Organism: Lathyrus oleraceus; assembly: GCF_024323335.1. Taxonomy (NCBI): domain Eukaryota; kingdom Viridiplantae; phylum Streptophyta; class Magnoliopsida; order Fabales; family Fabaceae; genus Lathyrus; species Lathyrus oleraceus. Next base: position 466,328,721 of record NC_066582.1, read on the forward strand.
TTTGTTTATTTTTTATCTTATATGAGCCTTTTTTGTTCATTTTTTTTTGCTTTAATGGATTTTCGACTCTTTAATTTGTGTATGAGAAGTGACTCGTTGTCATAGGATAATATCTGAAGTTCATTGTTGCTACTATTATTTTTTGAATTCCCTTTGATATGTGTTTCATGATCTGATGATGTTATGATTAGCCTCCACTTAGCACTGTGAGTTTCTTTTTTTTTCTTTTCCAAGTTCTTCTTCTTCTTCTTCTTCTTCTTCTTTTTCTTCTTCTTGGTGATCTTCTTCATTTTGAATCATTGGTGATGATATGGAATCATATATATACTAAATATATTTTTAGTATTCATAAAGTTAGTAGTATATTTGTATGATTGTAGTACAAATTTAATTACATGTTTAATAGGTATTTTCAGAATTGGTTCTTGTAGAATAAAGGTTGGTACAAAAGTTTGTGATACTGTATAGATTTGCGACCCTTCTTTTAAGTTTTTTGCAGAAAACTTTATTTCAAAAATAAGAGTACGATGACAGAGGTTATGTAGTATTGATGATGTAGACGTGTTAGGTTGTTGTTGCAAGAGAATTTGAGTCGTTGTATTAAGTAGATTTTGTGCCTTTTGCAAGAGAATTTGCAAGAGAATTTGAGTTGTTGTTGCAAGAGAATTTGAGTCGTTGTATCAAAGTCGCTTTAGCGGTTTCATCAGACACTTTCAGCATTATTTTGAACATGCGATTACATGTTTTTTTATATTATATTACTAATAATATTTTTGATAAGATGGTTTATGATTGCAAATGTCTAACCTTGGTTTTGGATACTTAGAAGGTGTTTCACACGAAGGACATTTCAATTCACGACCTTCTTATTTAACCTTTTTCATACATTTTTCACATCCAATGTAATGTCTGAAGGAAAATTGTGATCTCAAAGTACAGTGGAAATTAAAAAAATTCCTTTAGTGATCCTTACGAATGGGCATGACCAGTGATAGAAACTGTTACCTCTTGTTACGATTAAAACCTTTGATGCATATCTAAGGAGTGATCACGAGCGTTGAATGGTGACAACACCTCTACTCAGTCCACACGAACAAATTCCTTCGGTCTCAGTGTTAGCTGCTACGAATGAAGGCTTTGAGTGAGAGAGAGAAACAAAATTTCATCAAGTGAAATGCTTTTGCACAATGGTTCTATTTATAGAACCACTTGTGTGGGCTGCAAGCTAAAAATCTCACTTAAGTGTATGTGTCCCATATCTTATGGTATACCAAAAATCAGTTAAGCGCGTGGTACCTTAGTATATTTCGTATTCTAATTAAGTGCATCGTACCTTACGGTGTTCCTTATTTACTCTATCTCTCATCAACCCATCCTTTTGTGTGTGACCCTATAGGTTTTCGCGACATTGATAATTATATTAAATCACGTATTTAACATAATAAATAGTGAGTGGTATCTAGCAACACATCACTGCTATCCAAGACACGAAAATGTCATGTGATCTGACAAATCTGTTTTTGTGATAATACTTGTGTCTATAATTACCCTTTTTTCCCTTATGTCTATATTGAACACAAGGCATAGACCGTGTCATCCTTGTCCAGTTCAATATTGGGCCCTTAGACATTTATCCTGTTACGCAGGATGGGCAAATTCCATCTAGGTCACTCATGTCCCTCAGCATTCTTCATGGAGTATCCATCAACTGTCTTTGTTTTCATCCAGTTACGGACAATGTTTGATCAGTAATAAAGCACTCGACTCTACATCTAGGGTCCATAGTAGTTTAAGGTCGAAGGGTGGTATACACCACTATCACCATGAGAATAACTTATGACAATTTGTATAACATTCTATGTAGTATTCTCATAGCGGGTCAATCCAGTATAAATATTACTCCTAATATCCATACATATGTTTAAGACTTGATAACTCCTTATCTATGATCTATGAGATGTGATCATAAATCTATATACCTAATAGTCTTAATGCTTTAATATTATCTCACTTCACAACAAAAATCGATTACGGATACTTTAAGAATAGTGTCCTTATGCTTAATGGGATCTCATGATTAAGTCACACTTGATACACTAAACGAACTAGCTATTCTAGGGACTTTATTAAACAAACATAATAAAGAAAAATCTTTTTATTATTAATAAATAATTTTATACAAGTACCAAAAGTATTGGCCTCTAGGGCTTACACCAACAATTGCCCACTAGCACTAGAGACAATTAGGCATACCCCTAATACCCATATATCTAGTATGACCATCATGTTTTTGCTGCGCAAGAGGCTTTGTCAATGGGTCAACAATATTTTCAAGTGTAGGTACTCTGCATATTTTCACATCCTCTCTATATATTATCTCTCGAATAAGGTAATAACGCCTAAGTATGTGTTTGGATTGTTGGTGAGATCTAGTCTCCTTAGCTTGTGCGATAGCATCATTACTATCACAATAAAGATCAATGGGATCCACAATGCTAGGAACTATGCCAATTTCACTAATGAACTTTTTGATCCAAACAGCTTCCTTTACTGCGCTTAAGGGAGCAATATACTCGGCCTCGGTTGTAGAATCAACAACTGTATCTTGCTTTGAACTTTTCCAGGTCACAACGCCACCGTTTAAGCAGAACACATAACCAGATTGCGATCTAAAGTCATTCTTATCTGTCTGGAAGCTAGCATCATTGTATCCAATTACAAAAGCTCTTCTTGACCTCCATATATCAAGAATGAGTCCTTAGTCCTTCTCAAATACTTAAGGATATTCTTGACAGCTATCCAATGAGCATCACCAGGATCAAATTGGTACCTACTCGTTGCACTTAAAGCATATAAGACATATGGTCGAGTACATAACATGGCATACATGATAGATCCTATTGCAAACGCATATAAAATCTTATTCATGCGATCCCTTTCTTCCTTAGTTAAAGGGGGTTGTGTTTTTGATAGACACGTGCCATGTTGCATAGGTATGAATCCTTTCTTGAAATCATGCATATTAAAGCATCTCAACACTTTGTGATATATCTCTATATATCCTGATTCGTAATATATAGGTTGCTTCACCTAGGTCTTTCATAGAAAAGCATTTCCCCAATCAAGTCTTTACTTGTTGCAGGGTAGGGACATCGTTTCTAATGAGTAATATGTCATCTACATATAATACCAGGAAGACGATCATGCTCCCACTAACCTTCTTGTAGACACAAGGCTCATCTTCAGTCTTGATTAATCCATATTGTTTTACTGTTTCATCAAAACTAAGATTCCAACTTCTAGAAGCTTGCTTCAATCCATAGATTGATCTCTGTAACCTGCATATCTTTTGGGCTTCTTCTAGTATGTCAAATCCTTCAGGTTGTATCATGTACACATCCTTAAGAAGATTCTCATTAAGGAAAGCAGTTTTGACATCCATCTGCCATATTTTATAATCATGATATGTAACGATAGCAAGTAAAATCTGAACATATTTAAGCATTACAACTGGTGAAAAGGTTTCATCATAGTCAACCCCATGAATTTTCTTATATCCTTTTGCAACCATTCTTACCTTATAGGTATGTACCTTACCATCCATGTCAGTATTCTTTTTGAAGACCCACTTGCATCCTATAGGGTTAACTCTTATAGGAGGCTCTACCAAGGTCCAAACCTGGTTTGTGTACATGGAATCCATTTCAGATTTCATGGCTTCTAGCCCCTTCTTAGAATCAGTACCAATTATGGACTCTTGGTAGGTCACAGACTCATCTTGATTCATGAGTAATATATCACGTTGATCAGTTATGAGATATCCATATCTCTCAGGTAGGTGATATATCCTTCTTGACCTACGTTGGTCTTATTCTATTTGAGCATGTTGTTCTTCCACAACTACTTGTGTTTCCTACTTTAATTCCTCCATAGGTTTATCAATGCTTTGTGATTCTTGAATTTCTTCAAGATCTACTTTCCTCCCACTGATTCCTTTGGAAATAAAATCCATTTCTAGGAAAACTCCAGTTCGAGCGACAAACATTTTTCCCTCAAAAGGATTGTAGAAGTAATACCCTATTGTTTATTTAGGATACCCCACAAATAAGCATTTGTCAGATTTGGGCTCAAGCTTAGTTGAAATTTGTCGTTTCACATAAACTTCACAACCCCAAATCTTCATGTAAGGCATATGTGGTTTCTTACCACTCCATATCTCATATGGTGTCTTCTCAACCTTTTTGGATGGAACATGGTTAACTGTATAAGTTGTTGTCAATAGTGCATGTCCCTAAAATGAGTTTTGAAGATAGACATGACTCATCATGGATCGGACCATGTCTAACAAGATTCGATTTCTTCTCTCAGATACACCATTCCATTGGGGTGTTCCAGGAGGAGTAAGTTGGGATAGAATCCCACACTCTTTCAGATAGTCATCAAACTTTAGGCTTAAATATTCACCACCTCGATCTGATCGAAGAGTTTTAATATTCTTACCTAGCTGGTTTTATAATTCATTCTTGAATTCCTTGAACTTTTTAAACGACTCTCATTTGTGTTTCATTAAATAAACATAACCATATCTACTGAAATCATCAGTAAATGTGATGAAGTACTAAAAACCTCATTTGGTTGGTATATTCAGTGGTCCACATACATCAGTATGTATGAGGGCCAAAAGATCATTAGCTCTTTCACCTTTTCATGTGAATGGAGACTTTTCTATCTTTCCAATTAAACAAGATCTGCATGTCTCATATGATTCATAATCAAAAGAGTCCAAGAGTCCATCTTTATGGAGTTTGAAAATGCATTTCTCATTTATGTGGCCTAATCGATAATGCCAAAGGTAAGTTGGATTTAACTCATTAGGTTTCATCCTTTTAGTATTAATGTTATAAATATGAATTTCAAGATCAAAGACACATAGTCCATTGTTCATTTGTGCAGTAGCATAGAATATATCATTCAAATAAATGGAGCAACAATTGTTCTTTATTATGAATGAAAAACTAAACTTGTCCAAACAAGAAACGAAAATAATATTCCTGCTAATTGCAGGTACATAATAACAGTTCTCTAACTGAATTATTAAACCACTAGGTAAAGTCAATACATAAGTTCCTACGGCTAAAGCAACAACCTTTGCTCCATTGCCAACTCGTAGGTCAACTTCACCTTTTGCCAAATCTCTATTCCTTTTTAGCCCCTGCACATTGGTACAAGTGTGAGAACCGCATCCAGTATCTAATACCCATGATGCGGGAGTAGATAGATTAATTTTAATAACAAAAATACCCGAAGTTGAACTATCTACTCCATTTTTCTTATCTTCCAGGTACTTTGGGCAATTTCTCTTCCAGTGTCTGGTCTTACCGCAATGGAAGCAAGTGTCATCCTTTGCTATGCCTCCACTAGGCTTCAAAGAAGGAGCAGTGGGTTTGGGTTTGGAAACTTCCTTGCATTTCCCTTTACCACCCTACTTGGTGGGCCTTTTGTTCTATTTCTTTCCATTTTCGATCATTATAATGGACTTCCCTTTTGACTTCAGATTCTGCTCAGCAGTTCTTAACATGCCTAGCAGTTCAAGAAGAGTTTTATCCATATCATTCAAGGTTGAAATTAAGGATAAATTGAATGAAGCTCTCTGGAAACAATTGCAAGATCAAATTAGTCGCAAGTTCCTTTCCAAGGGGAAAACTCAACCTCTCAAGGTTCTCCACATACCCAATCATCTTGAGCACATGAGGACCTACAAGGGCTCCCTCAACTAACTTGCCTTGTAAAAGGGATTTTAAAACTTAAAACCTTTCATGCCTTGACTTCTCTTGATAGAGCATCTTTAGGTGTCTGATCATACTGAACGATGTCATGTTCTCATGTTGCTTTTGCATCTCCGAGTTCATGGTAGCTAGTATGAGACAAGCGGCTTCATTAGCATCATCGACATGCTTCTTATAAGCATCACTTCTGCCTTAGGTGCAAAACTAGGAGGTTCCTCTTCAGGAACAGGTTCCTCTTCAGGAACAGGTTCCTCCAAGACATACATATTTTTATCATGCTTAAGGATAATCCTCAGATTTCGGTGTCAATCCAGAAAATTTGTCCTAAACAATTTTTCCTTATCAAGGATTGATCGCAAAATTTTGTTAGAGGTGATTGTTTTCATGGTAATCTACATGAAAAATATGAAAATATAAGTATCATTAAAATAACATATTCAATTAGGTCTTTAATTAAATATGCTTCTACTATTTTACTCAAAACAAATGACCATCACCATTTGATTCGGAAAATCTCATTGGAAGATTTTCTAGTGGTTCAAAATACACATTTCACTTTGTTTTAAGTCCGCGTAGGCGGACTACACAAAACTATGTTATTTAGGTAGGAACTCTTTCCAATTGTATCTAATACAACTCTCGAATATTTTAGTTGGGTGAATAACTCCTTATTTCAATCCATCATATGGATCATTTCCAACTCTTGCTTCTAAACGTATATAATCTTATTATAATATGTTTAGTTAAGTTTGACCCATTGTTTTAGAAATTGAATATTACAATTATCCCATCGCGCCTTACTAATATAGAGCATGCACCTCGCGTAGGCGAAATCCACATTATTCGATACTAGTCTTGATGAGTGCTAAAACTTAGAAAGCATAAACTTAATATTTAATTTGAGGGAATTTGCAATTATTTTGATCTTACCGGCTTATTTATCATATAAATCGTCTCTCACATGCATCAACATACATACAAAATAAAACAGTTATGACCCCTAGAGCAATTGTTCTCCCAAGCTAATGAGGGAACCTAAGCTAACCTAATAAAGATCTAAGCTTCTCCAAGCAAGATCTTCAAGGTTGTCCTCCTTTGATATTGTATTCTTATCTTTCTTCATAAAATTACATTACATAAAAGAAACTCGTTTTACAGACGAGGGAGTGAGATGAGAAAAGAAGTTACATTAAGAGATTAAAAGAGAGGCACGACACGCAAACCGTATTTTAAAATCCCAACAACAAAATAAAGGAAAACTAAGGTCATAACCGATCACCATAAGACATTAATAATAAACCCATTATTATTATTAATTTAAATTATGTTAATTAAATGAACTAAACTAAATTTCGGCGATTGATCACACTATGTAAAGTTAGTCGGGGGGTTCCGTTGCCCCGTCAGCGAAGGGGGGTCAAGAGGGCAGCGCCCCTTGCGGGGTTGTTAGGGGCAGCTCCCCGACGCAAAATTTTAATGAACAATTCATTTGAAACCGACATCGTTTTTCGCATCAACATTTGATTCTTTAAAGAACAACTCTTGTGCAATCACAATCCTAATCGCATAACTCTTTGACAACACACTCCTTGTGCCATCATGAACCCTAGTGTAGAAATTTCATACCATCAAACACATCTCGATTGATAATTCAGTATGATTGATCAACACGTCATTGTTTCACCATACTAATGTCGGATTCCAAAGCAAATGACCATTGGTCGCTCAAAGGAATAAAAATCATTAAGTGTTTGAATGAACGAAATAGAAATATTATATCATATATACCATATTTTGCATCATAATTACTTATATCATATATATAAATTGTTCGATTTCATTTGTGTAACCTATCGACGATCGATGTATCGCTGCTTCACCATACTAACATCGGATTCCGAAGCATAGTCAACATCAATCATCCAAATCATACACACATAATGCCAAATTTAATTAGTGGTTTATTATTAAATTCATTTGTCTTTTAATCATATTAATACAGAAAATACATAAAATAAACAGTTATCAGATGCATGGTTTCATAAGTGGCTCTGATGCCACTGAAGGAAAGGTGCATTCTCAAAACACAGTGGAAATTAAAAAAATTCCTTTAGTGATCCTTATGAATGGGCATGATCATTGATAGAAATCATTACCTCTTGTGACGATTGAAACCTTTGATGCAGATCTAAGGAGTGATCACTAGCGTTGAATGGTGACAACGCCTCTACTCAGTCCACACGAACAGATTCCTTCAGTCTCAATGCTAGCTGCTATGAATAAAGGCTTTAAGTGTGTGTGTGTGTGTATGTGTGTGTGTGTGAGAGAGAGAGAGAGAGAGAGAGAGAGAAATGAAATTTCATCAAGTGAAATGCTTCTTCACAAGGGTTCTATTTATAGAACCACTTGTTGGGCTACAAGCTAAAAAGCCCACTTAAGTGTACGTGGCCCATATCTTATGGTATACCGAAAATCACTTAAGCGCGTGGTACCTTACCATATTTCGTATTCTACTTAAGTACATCGTACCTTATCATGTTCCTTATTTACTCCATCTCTCACCAATCGCTCCTTTCATGTGTGACCCTGTAGGTTTTCGCGACATTGGTAATTATATTAAATCATGTATTTAACATAATAAACAGTGAGTGGTATCTAGAAACACATCACTGCTACCCAAGACACGAAAATGTCATGTGATCTGACAAATCCCTTTTTGTAATAATACTTGTGTGTACAATTACCCTTTTTTCTCTTATGTCTATATTGAACACAAGGAATAAACCGTATCATCCTTGTCCAGTTCAATATTGGGTCCTTAGACATTTATCCTGTTATGCAGGATGGGTAAATTCTATCTAGGTCACTCATATCCCTCAGCATGCTTCGTGGAGTATCCATCAACTATCTTTATGGTCATCCAGTTACGGACAATGTTTGATCAACAATAAAGCACCTGACTCTACATCTAGGGTCCATAGTGGTTTCAGGTCAAAGCGTGGTATACACCACTATCACCATGAGAATAACTTATGACACTTTGCATAACATTCTATGTAGTATTCTCATAACGGATCAATCCAGTATAAATATTATTCCTAATATTCATACATATGTTTAAGACTTGATAACTCCTTATTCATGATCCATGAGATGTGATCATAACTCTATATTCATAATAGTCTTAATGCTTTAATGTTATCCCACTTCACAACAAAGCTCGACTACAGATACTTTAAGAATAATGTTCTTATGTTTAAAGGAATCTCATGATTAAGTCACACTTGATATATTAAACGGGTTAGGTATTTTAGGGACTTTATTAAACAAACATAATACAGAAAAAACCTTTTATTATTAATAAATAATTTGATACAAGTACCCTTGAAAATGGTAATTCTTTGAGTGAATAAAATATATATAACGTTTATATATATAGTTACATCTAAACATCTTCACTGTTGTAGAGGTGATTGCAACAATGGTGGTTCTTTCTGGTTGATTTGTCATCAAAATTTCAAATTCAATAGCTATTTTTTTTCACAACGTGACCTTAACAATTTTATTCCTATGAATAAATTAGGTTTAGAAAGTAAGGTTAATTTTAATTTAATATACTTAATTTATATATGAATATATGAATAAGCAAATATGCATACTTGAAATCTTACTCATGTAGCCTCAATTCAAGTCTGAGAATTTTTGTAGATTTTCCTTGTACGTAAACGTGTTCTTCATGTTCAAGAATGTAGTCATATAATATAATTTATATTATTGTAGGGTAACTTGCGTATAACACTACCAGAGAGAACATTATTGTCTCCAACACTTTATGAAATTGTATAACACTACAATCTCATCTAATAAAATCATTTCTACGAATGTTTATTCTTCATGGTTACGCAGATTATAAACGTCTCACAATTGGACGACTATAACGCGAAGTAACCAATCATCATTATCGGTGTTGAGATCTAAGATTAAATTTATTATTGATGTATCTGATCGATATTATGGTGAGGTATTAAAAAAGTTAACCGATTGTTGTTTATATATGACCATGTATTTTTATGACTTTTCTTATGACTCTAATGTATGTGTTTTTCTATGTTTATAGTTTTTAAACGGTTAAATGAATGCAATTGTTAAAATAATAAATGAATATTTTTATTGTCATTATTTCATGTCTTATATTTTTAAAAATATGGCATAAATATTTATAATAATAATATAAGTCTTTATTAAGGTATTTATAAAAAGAAAATATTTTATTTTTATAACATTTTATTATGTGCTATTAATTTTTCATAAATAATACAAAATTTAAATTTTTATTACTTTTATTATTGAATTCAATTGTGAACAACTTTAAATATAATTTATTGTAAATATTTATAAAGATTCAATTTTTTAATTACTATTAAACATTATTTTTATACAGACACTAAATTATTTTTTTATGATTCAAATGAATTTTATTTTAATATTTTAATAAGCAGCAATATTCATATCAATATAATATATGTTAAATGGTGATGGATTAATTTTAATAAAATTGCTCATAACTATTTTTATAATAATATTTGTTTATATATATATATATATATATATATATATATATATATATATATTTATATATATATATATATATATATATATATATATATATATATATATATTATATATATATATATATATATATATATATATATATATATATATATATATATATATATATATGGAAACATATTTAATCTTATTAATATTTGAGATAATGATTAATATATATAATAAATTATACATATTTCCCATGTCTTTGGTTTTTAAAAGTGTAAAACTAATTCTTCTAATAATAAAAAATATGAACATTTGACTGAATATAATTTAATTAGTAATTCATTATTTATAATTTTAAAAAAATGAAAATATTATTTTGATTATAAAAAAATAATAAATATAATTAATTATAAAAATAAATAAAATGATGTACAAACTGATCTCATTTATAATGATTGTTTTCTATCTTATACTTCAAAAGAATTGATATGAATATTTATAATAATAATAATAATAATAGCAATAATAATAATAATATATAACTAAACCATGTATATTGATTATTAATTATAAATTATAATAAAAATGGAATCCAATTAATTATTAGTTGTCATAAAAATTAATTTTAATTGTTAATTATCATAAAACTAATTATTAAAAGTGTAAAATATTTTTGTCATAATAATAAATGAATATAATTTCTAAATTATAATGCAATTAGAATCCAATTAATTCTTAATTTTGATAAAATTGAATTAGTCAATTATTTGATAGGTAACTAAACAGCCATATCAATTAGTTTTAAACTCTATAAATTGTAAGTTATAATGAATCTTAAACTATTATAAAATTTTATTATTATATTCACCAAAATGTGTAACTTAAGTCCATCCATTCATCAGTTTTCTTTTCTTATTTAACAAATAGTCTATTATATTTATTGTCAGTATTTCATATTTTTTTATATGATATAAATGTTCATAATAATGATAATACACTTCTTTATTAAATTATTTAGAAAAAAAATATTTTGTTTGTGTAAAATTTTATTACGTGCTATTAATATTTAAGATAAAATCTTATATGTATTAATTTTATTAGTGTTTCAAAATAAAATAATATATTTATTATTCATTTGCATTTTTCAATTTTAAATAATAATGTTAGTAATTCAAAATTTAATTATTTATTATATTCATTATTTAATTTTTATGAAATTTTTTTAATGACAGTATATTCATTATTTATACTTTTTTTGATAAATAATATAAGTATATTAAAATGATAATATTAATAGTTAAAAGGAAATGTAGGATAATTGTTTCATTATAATTTTAGTTAAAGTTTTTATTAAATTTTTATTGTTAATAAATATTTCAATTTATGTTCACAAATGAAATTGATAATTTTTTATTGTCATTATTAAATAAATAGTTGTGAATGTAATAGAATTCAATTAGTTTTTCAATTTTTTTCAATTGATAATTTAATTTTCAATTATGAAATAAACTATAATTGTTTTCAATGTTTTTCCAATTTTTTTCAATTATGAAATAAATAACTGTTTCAGTTTTTTTCAAAGAGTTGTAAATTGATAATTTATTTCAATTAGTTGTAAATATTTCAATTTAGTTCACAAATTAATAAGTTTTTTTTGAATATTTATCTTAATAAGTTTTTTTTATACCGTGTAATTTTATTAAAATTAGAGATAATAATTAATATATATATATATATATATAATACATTGTACATATTTCTTACGTCTCTAATTTTTAAAGGTGTAAAATTTAATTCTCATAATAATATAAAATGTTCAGTTTTTATTGAATATGATCTAATAAACATTTAATATCTATGTTTATTATTTATAATTTAAATAAAATTACTTTTATTATTAAAATTAATAAATATAATTAATTATTAACTTGAATAAAATAATATACAAAAATGATCTCTTTTATTTATTTTTCTATTGACTGTTTCCTATGTTATATTTAAAAAAATTACATGAATATTTATAATAATATTAATATATAAGTACATGTTGTATTTTGATATTTTTTTGTTATATTCCTTTGTGATACTATTAATATTTGAGATAAAAGTATTATATGTTTTATATTTTTTAAATATTGAGTAAAATAAAATAGCATATTTATTATTTGTTCAAAAAATAATATTGACCAAAAAATGTATAAAATTATATTTTCCTATAATATTGATAATACAAGTTAAATAAATTATGATTCATCATAACAACTAAAAATCATGAGTCAATGACTTTAAAAATACCTAAAACTGAGTTCTTATTTTTAGTTAATATATTATGATTCAATATTAATTATTATAACGTGGTATTGGAGAATTAGGGAAGGTGAAATGGGGGATTCGATAGAGAAAGAGTCAAAGAATGAGTGTTAGTCGATAATGGTGTTTTGATTGGTGATTTTGTAGAAGGTGTATACATAAGTTAATAAGGTGATGTGGACTATTTTTGAGGAATTCAGTGTTAAGTGTCACAAAATTGTTTGAAGCATTGCATTATATATATATATATAATATATATATATATATATATATATATATATATATATTATATATATATATATATATAATATATATATATATATATATATATATATATATATATATATATATATATATATATATATATATATATATACTATAATTACAAGAAATTTCTTTATTATGTTTGCTTTTCCAAAATACTAAAGTCCCTAAAATAGATAGTATGTTTAATAAAATATTAAGTTTGACTTAATCATGAGATCCCATTAAATATAAGGATATTATTCTTAAAGTATCCATAGTGGAGTTTTACTGTGAAGTGGGATAACATTAAAGCATTGAGACTATTATGTGGATAGACTGATAATCACATCTCATAGATCATGAATAAAGAGTTATCAAGTATTACCTCCCTTCGACTTGAAACCACTATGTAGCCTAAATATGGAATCGAGTACTTTTTTGCTGATCAAACATTATTCATAACTGGATGACCATAAATATAGCTAATGGGTACTCCACAAAGTATGCTGAGGGACCTGAGTGACCTAGATGGAATTTGTCCATTCTGCATAACATGATAAATGTCTAAGGGTCCAATATTGAACTGGACAATAGTGGCATGGTCTATGCCTCGTGTTCAATATAGACATGGGGGAAAAGGGTAATTGTACATAATAATATTATCACAAAAGTGTTTTGTCATATCACATGACATTTTCGTGACTTGAGTAGTAATGATGTGTTGCTAGATATCGCTCACAATTATTATATTAAATGTATGATTTAATATAATTGTCAATGCCACGAGAACCTACAGGGCCACACACATAAGAACATATTGATGAGAGATAGAATAAATAAGGAACATTATAAGATATGGTGTACTTGAGAGAGTTATGGAACACCGTATAATATACTAATAATAGTTATTATTATTATTACTAAATATGTTTATTATAATAATAGTTTCATATAATAAATAATAATAAACTAAGTTTTTTTAACTCTCTCTCTAATAGCGAAACGGGGACGTGGGCGGCCGAAAATCACAGCACCACCATCGCCGATGAACCATCCTTCTCCGTCGATGCAACCAGATAAAGAGAGTGTGAATCAGAAAATGGAAGGAGGGGATAATAGTAGCAGGAATGAGAAAGCAACATATGAAGAAGTGTTGGAGGATGAAACCCTAGAAGCTGAAATTGAGGGGAAGTTGAAGGCTTGTAAACTGTGGGTTGATGTACTCAGTGAGAATCGAAATCCGACAAAGGGATTGGCGATAGCGTATGTTGCGCCAACCATGGTGAATGAGGAAGTTGAAATTGAAATTGAGGAAGATGACATCGCGATGGAGATCAAATTCTGGGAAACCGCTTTAATCATGTATGTACTAGGGGAGGATCTAAGCATGAAATGGTGAAGAATTACATGACGAAGGCATGGAACTTTGTCAAATTGTCGGACATGTACTACCATGACAAGGGTCACTTTCTCCTCATATTCAACTCTCATTCATATATGGATACTGTTATGATGAAGGGACTATATACAATAAGGAACATGCCGATGTTGTTGAAGGAATGGAGGCCTAATTTCAACCTAAAGAGAGAATTGTTGAGAACACTTCCGCTTTGGGTTAAACTCCCTCAATTCCCTCTTCACCATTGGGAGGCTAAGAGTCTATGAAAAATAGGTAGTGCAATTGGAGCATCCATGGTCACAGATGAATGTACAACAAATAAATTGAGAGTATCTTATGCGTGCATTTTAGTTGAGGTGGATATTACATAGAAGGAAATAACCATAAAAGACTGTGAAGGAAGGAAAATGAAACAAGTTGTTGAATATGAGTAGAAGCCACTTTATTGTGATAAGTGTCAAAAAAATGGACCATCAGTGTGATGTTAATATGAAGAGGAAATAATGGAAGCCTAAGCCAAAACCACCTGAAGTCAACCAAGTTATAACTCCATCTGCCATGATAACAAAGGAGGATCTAAAGCAGCAAAATGATGATAACAGGGAGAATTGGACAAAGGTGAGTAAAGGCACTAGAGACAAAGGTAATAACATAGCCTATGTTGGCTCAACATCAGTGGTTAATTGTGATAATGAATTTGAGGCACTGGGGGTTTTGAATGAGCTATTATTGGTCGTCGATAGGGGGCCATGTTAGTCTCTTGGAATGTAAGGGGGCTGAATAAGGCAAGTAAACTTAGGGATATTAGCTCCCGACTCCTAAAGTTAAAACCTGAGATTGTTATTTTGATGAAGACTAGAGTTAAGCGTTCTAAGGCCAAGTTGGTTAGAGATAAACTTAATCTCAAAGGTAGATATCTTGATAATTACCAATATAGTGTAAATGGCAGGGTTTAGATTGAATGGGATAATACCAAGCTAGATATAAAGCACATAAATAGTACTAATCAATTTATTCGTTGTGGAGTTTTTTACATAATGATAAATGCCCAAAAATGGATAATATTTAATTATGAAAAATAACATTTATCGAATTAAGGAACCACTTATTCATGAAATTATACACACTTTATCAAGAAAATGACATTTCTAGTGATGTGTGGTTACTTATTACAGGAATAGATCAAAGGAAGGAAAAAGTAAAGCATAAGGCATATGTCCTATTTCGCTACATAAATTCTGGTTCGCTTAGCAAAATCAAGTTAGAAGCAAAACATCCAAGTTCGCTAGCAGTGAGTAGCAGCGAAGAGGCAGCGAAGGCCCGATTCATTAAGCAAGCCCTGGTTCGCTTAGTGAAACCAATTCAGAAGCAAAGCATCTAGGTTTGCTAGCAGTGAGTAGTAGCAAAGAGGCAGCAAAGACCCGATTCGCTAAGCAAGCTCTGGTTCTCTTAACAAAACTAAGTCAGAGGCAAAACATCCTAGTTTGCTAGCAGCGAGGAGTAGCGAAGGAAGATCTCTTAGCGAACTATACTTCGCTTAGTGAAGTTTGGCGGCTCCTGGAAGGCGGTTTGACAACTCAAAACTTAGTGGAGAAGATAGGATAGTTCGCTTAGCGAAACTTCATCTCACCAAGCGAAATCATGCGGCCATAACCATTATAAAAAGGGACCAAGAGCAATGCAGAAGGAATCATCTTGTGTTTTGATAACAGTTTGTAATAGTTATTATATTCTGTCTAAAAGGGTTTCAATAGACACTTAGGGGAGGGAATCGAGGAATTGAGCTGGATACACATCAAGGATCGAGGAATTGTCATTGATGCTCATTCATCTCCAATTCTTCCTTTTTGTACAAGCTACCATGAAAATGGATAGCTAATCTCCCTCTCTTGATGGGATTGGAAGAATCTACAGTAATCTTATGTATATTTACCGATTATATTTTTAATATAAACATGCTTTCATAATTATTGATTCTATCTTGTTGTTATCGTCAAATTTTATGAATTCGATTGGTTAATGGAAATTGCTTTCGAACTTATGAATCAAAGATAATGAGTTAATTAAACTCTAATTGTTAGACATGGAATTAGTTTTAATATCCACCTTAAAAAACTTGATCTTCACTCAATTGGATTGTTTAATCGGTTGAGACATCATTGATTCAACAAGCCGATTGGAATCTTGAAACTTTCATGTAGACATACATGTTGTTTTGAAAAGTATGTGGAAGTATGAATGAATACATGGTTATGCCAAAATTAATTGGTATATTGCATATGTAAACGGTAGAAGAAATCCAAACCCTGCAAGATAATTTGTCATATTACAATTCCGCTTATTTTATTATGTTTATCTTACGTTTCGCTATTACTTTCTATTTTAACTTTAAACTTTCCGAAAACTTGAACTTAAACTATATCAGTAATCTAAAATGTTGGTAATATCGTTCCAGTCTCTGTGGATACGATAACAAAATACTTCTTTTGATTTACTCAACATCAAAATGGCACCGTCATCGGGGACTAGCGTGTAGATATTACGAACATAATTATTATTGTTATCTTTTAAGTTTGTATATTTGTTAAAAATATTGTGTGTGTGTATATATATATATATATATATATATATATATATATATATATATATATATATATATATATATATATATATATATATATATATATATATATATATATACACCTATATTTTATCTTACTTTCTCCTAACATTTGTTGGTTAGAAATTGCAAAGCTTTATGTATGTGAGGTACGAGCTCAAGGGAATTAGTACCTTTTGATCCCGAGATCGAAAGAACAACCTGAAAGAACAAAACATGTACAAGGAAACAAAAGAAATTAACCAAACAGAATAAGAAGGAATCCAATTCCGTTTAATCAATAACTCCTATCACATAAACCATGGCAAACGAGTCTGTTAATGGTCATTGCGCAAGTAGCCCAAGGCGATTGGCCCGTCTCACCAATAACCCAGCCACTAGTCAATCTGAAATGAAAATAGGGATGTTGCATATTATTTACGCTAACCCTTTTGCAAGTTTGGATCATGAATATCCATACACCCATCTCACAAAGTTCTATGAACTGGAGGGTATGTTTGGTGCACCCGAAGCTGAAGAAGAAGTTGATTTCATGAGATTGTTTCCGTACTCCTTGATCGGGAAAGCAAAGCATTGATATCTTGACCAACCTACTGAAACCATGACCAATTGGAATGTATTGGAAGAGAATTTTCTTAACAGATTCTTTTCTCATAATTGGTTCATGGATGCTAAAACAACCATTGCCATGTTTGCTCAATCTGCAAATGAAACTTTATGTGAAGCTTGGGAACGTTACAAATCCATGCTACGAAAATGTCTAATCATGGTTTTGACAATCTAACACAAACCCACATCTTCTGTAACGGATTTCATCCCCAGCCAAAGCTCTTACTTGATGCAACAACCAGTGGTTCTTTATTAGCAAAAAGTGCATAAGAAGCAGTTTCAATTATCCACCGAATGGCTCTCACCGATCATCAAGTCTAATATAATAGAGGAATCGCACAAAAGAAGCCTGGATTCTAGAATTGGGTACGAATGATGCAATACTAGCATAAAATAAACTTCTCACTCAAACTTTAAAGGCTCACAAAGGGACTGGTACAACATTTTTCAAAACTGCAGAATTCTGAATTGCTGCAGAATTCGCTAAGCGAACTAATTTCTCTAAGAGAACGTTGAAACCTAGAAAGTTCGCTAAGCGAACCTAATATCGTGAAGAGAATATGCGGTGGTCAAACCTGCATTTATGACAATTAAAAGACTCCACCTACTAACCTACCAGCCTTTATGTCTCGTATTAGCCTTGCCTTTTCAGATTTTCTCACCTCTTTCTCTCACTAAACCCTAGAAACTCTTCACTCTTTTCACTTTTGCCATTCACACTTTCACTCCTTCACTTTTTCACACTTCCATTCTCTCTTCTCCATCTTCAAATTTGCAGCAACCTCAGGTATGCAAGTTCTAACCATCATTCTCTTTTACTTTTCTTTTGTTTCTTGTTGGATTTGTGTTATTTTTGTGCATCTATGGTTGAAACTAGGTGTCATAGTTCATACTCTATGCTTTTATGTTTATAATATGCACCTAATCTGCAATATATTGAATGCACAAGTCTTTGATATCACTGTTTTGGATGAACAAAAAGAGGGTAGAATCAGGGAACATAACTGCTTTCCAGAAATCGTAAAGTTCGCTAAGTGAACTTGAGTTCGCTAAGCGAAGTTTGCCTAAAACAGAAAAATTAGTTTGTAAATAGAATAAATTTCTGGTGTTTTGTTGTTGCAGGTATGGATCCAAAAAGAGATATGACCAAAAAGAAACAGAAAATCACAGAGGCTGGAACTTCAAGGGGGCAAGAATCCTTTTATCAGACAAAATTCCTCGAATTAGAGCAATAAGATAGGTATCGGGAACTAATTGGGAGATCCATCTGGTATGAAAGGATTTTTTAGATTAACCCTGAAGGATCCTACAGGTATTTAAGTGCATTGTGGTCCATCCGCAAATGGGATAAGCTCTTGAACCCTCACAGCAAAATCAATACTGAAGTCCTTCGAGAATTCTATGTCGATGCCTTTCCCTCAGCAGGATCTGCCTTCTCTTTCTCGACCAAGGTTAGGGGAAGAACGGTCCAATTTCATAGGGATACTATTAATGAATTTTTGGGAAATCCTTTAGTCTTGCAGGAAGGGCAGATGTGCAGGTATCAAGAATCCATCAATACGGTGCCGAATGTGGAGAAAATTTCAAAGAAAATCATTTTGGGTGGAAGAGAAGTAGAAAGAGACCCTTATGATGCAACAATTAGGTATTGTAGGGAGGATCTAATCCCGAAAGCTCAAGTTCCTCTCTTATTCATTTTGCACAACATCCGACCAAGAAGCCATACTTGCACTTTCATAATGGATACGGCTCAACTTCTTTATCTGATCATATCGGGTAAGTGAATTGATGTGGCTTAAATCATTGCTAATGAAATGAGAAATGTTGTAGAAAGTGGTAAGTAGTCTGGAACAGGAACCAGAAGCACTTGTGCTCTTGTTTTTCTCGGTCTCATCATGGGATTGCTCATTGTGTCCCAAGTGAGAATTCCAAATATGGTGCAATTTGAAATCAAAACCAAATGTTAATGGCACATATGTGGATAGGTTCAACTTGGAGAAGAAAAAGAAGAGAAGGCAAGCAGAGCAAACGGGGAAGACTTCATCCAACACTCTGAACTATGGTGATTGGGATCCGAGACTTAGCCAAGCTTTCACCTATACTTGGGATCAAACCGATTCCAATCATAAGGATGTTATTTATTTGCATGACTCTTTTTACAGGTTACACATTCAGCCATGAGGGAAGCCCAATGCATGCCACCATTTCATGACTCCAGAGGAACTCCAGACGCACATTGCGTGGCCCGGGGACATACCATTATATCAAGGAGAGGCAGCTGGCTACGGAGATGAGAATGATGAAGAAGATGTTGAAGCTGAAACGGAAAATGAAGAAGAAACTTTAGGAGGTTCCAAAACAGCATCCGATGACGATAAAGAGATGGGAGGAGAGTAAAGAGAAGTATAAATCTGAAAGCTCGCCATAAAATGAGTTATATTTTAAAAAGCTTTCAGTTCTTTCAATTTTGATTTTAGTACTTTATTTTAAAATTTCAGTTTATTAGTTTTACGTTGTAATCGTTTGAATCTTTTTTACGGTAGTTCATACCGTAAACTCACTTGGTACTCTTTTAAATGGTTGGTATGATGTAAGTTTGTTTTGAAAATTTGTTGTTGTTAATAATGCTTGTTATGTTCTTGTCATCCTCATCAAGAGTTCAAAAAAATTCACCAAAGAATAAAAATTATGTTTTCAACAAAATTCAGCAAACATGAGTGGTAATGATAAAACTCGGACGAAATGCACAAGGCAAAGGCACGTGTTTTTAAAAGCTTTGTAGAATGATAACATGATTGTGAAATATGTGATTCTTGCAAAATAATTTCATGCTTCAATTTTACAAATCACATATCTTCTTGCTTGAATCATATAGCCGAAAAACCATAAAAAAGTGAGGAGCCTTCCATTGTGCACTAATAGAAATCATTGCTAATAATCCTTGATTGAAACTCGATTAATTCATGTGGAACCTAATGGTTATTTTTAAAAAATTTATGGAGCATAAAAAGAATCAAGGCCAAGTCTTATGTTTGAGGAAAACCACTCAACCAAAAAGCCTCAACTTAACCCGGTGAATTGAGTGAACTTTTTATAAACCGGTCTAAACTAAGAACATCAGTTGAAACAAAAGAAAACCAACCTTGAGATTTCAAGAGTGAATCAAATAGAACTTGAAAGATCAAAGAACAAGTCACAAGGCTCTTGAAGAACCAAAACAAATTCATGAAAATTTGGTTTCAAGCAAAACAAAAAGAAAAATAATACTCTAGAAAAATAAGAAAGAAAAAGATAAAGTTGGGAGAGACTATACATCATGATTAAAAAAGATAATGAAAAAGAAAAACATAGTCTCTCAAAATACTTGCAACCAAAGAAAGAGGAGAATTCAAAAGAGAAATCAACAAACAAAAGTGTCATATTTTAGCTTTAGGAAACAAATCCTACTCACAAAACCAGGCCAAAATGAAAACATAAATGTTTCAAAAAAAATTGGCATGGTGAAAATATAAGTTGACCAAGATGTTGACAAGGTTATTAATGAGAGTTTAATTTACCACCAAACAACTTCAAAGAAATCTTCATCATTTTTATGAAGATGAGAGATAGGATGATTCAAAGAAAGAGATATGATTTGCTTTAGTTGATTGCATAAAATGATCTTTTGCATAGAAGTACATTATTGCATAATCATGCTTTGATCCTATCAAGGTGAAAAAGGAACAAAGACCATTTGCAATAATCATATTTCATTTGAACCATATCATCTCAGAAAATGATTGAAAACAAAACTATATACTTTAAGGAAATCATTGATAATCTTGATTGAGGACAAACAAGAATTCAAGTTGGGGAGAATTTGATAAATGCGCAAAAATGGATAATATTTACTTATCAAAAATAACATTTATCGAATTAAGGAAACACTCATTCATGAAATTATACACACTTTGTCAAGAAAATGATACTTCTAATGATGTGTGGTTAATTACTGCAAGAATAGATCAAAGGAAGGAAAAATCAAAGGAAAAAGCAAAGCAAAAAGCATGTCCTGTTTAACTATGCGGATTCTGGTTCGCTTAGCAAAACCAAGTCAGAAGCAAAACATCCAGGTTCGCTAGCAGTGAGTAGCAACGAAGAGACAATGAAGACCCGATTCGCTAAGTGATCTCTGGTTTTCTTAGTGAAACCAAGTCAGAAGCAAAGCATCCAGGTTTACTAGCAGCGAAGAGGCAACAAAGGCCCGATTCGCTAAGCGGGCTCTAATTCGCTTAGCAAAACCAAGTCAGAGGAAAAACATCCCAGATCGCTAGCAGCGAGGAGCAGCGAAGGAAGTTCGCTTAGCGAACTATACTTCGCTTAGTGATGTTCGGAGGCTTCTAGAAAGAGGTTTAACAACTCAAAACTTAGTGGAGAAGATAGGATAGTTCACTTAGTGAAACTTCATCTCGCTAAGCGAACTCAGGCAGCTAGAACTATTATAAAAAAGGACAAAGCGCAATACAGAAGGAATCATCTTGTGTTTTAATAACAATTTGTAATAGTTATTATATTTTATAAAAAAGGGTTGTAATAGACACTTATGGGAGGGAATCGATGAATTGACATGGATACGCATCAAGGATTAAGGAATCGTCATTCATGCACATTCATCTCCAATTCTTCCTTTTTGTGCAAGCTACCATGAAAATGGCTAGCTAATCTCTCTCCCTTGTTGGGATTGGAAGAATCTCTTGTAATCATATGTATATTTACCGATTATATTCTTAATATAAACATGCTTTCATGATTATTGATTCTATCTTGTTATTATCGTCAAATTTTATGAATTCGATTTGTTAATAAAAATTGCTTTCGAACTTATGAATCAAAGATAATGAGTTAATTAAACTCTAATTGTTAGACATGGAATTAGTTTTAATATCCACCTTAAAATACTTGATCTTCACTCAATTGGATTGTTTAATCGGTTGAGACATCATTGATTCAACAAGCCGATTGGAATCTTGAAACTTTCATGTAGACATACATGTTGTTTTTAAAAGTATGTGGAAGTATGAATAAATACATGGTTATGCCAAAATTAATCGGTACATTGCATACGTAAACGATAGAAGAAATCCAATCCCTACAAGATAATTTGTCATATTACAATTCTGCTTATTTTATTCCGTTTATCTTACATTTTGCTATTATTTTGATTTAAACTTTAAACTTTCCAAAAACTTGAACTTAAACTATATCAGTAAGCTAAAACGTTGGTAATATCGCTCCAGTCTTTGTGGATACGATTACAAAATACTTCTTTTGATTACTCAATATCATATAACCGGAGTATTTAAGTACTGGATGACAACTATATAAGCCCATAATCAGTTGGATAATAGAATATTATTGTGGAAAGATATTGACTTTATTAATGTTGCAAAGGCTCATGATAGGAGACTTTAATCAACATGGGCCCTGGTGTGTGATTGGAGACTTTAATAATGTTGCAAAGGCTCATGATAGGATTGGGGGCAAGATTGTGACAGAGGTTGAGTATGTGGATATACATAATATAATGACTAACATAGGATTATGTGAAATGGGTAGTATTGGAGACTATTTACATGGTCTAATAAGCATGTTATGGGCACCATTTATTCTAGAATTGACAGGGTTTTGGGAAATGTGGAGTGATTTCAAGCCAACATGGACACCACTTTGAATATCCTCCCTCCTAGTGTGTCGGATCTTGCTCTCCTTATTGTGGAAGGATTGGCTAAAGTGGGAAATTACACAGGTAAATTCAAGTTCTACAATAGTCTGGTTGATATGGTTGGCTATGATAATATGGTTAGCAATAGTTGGAATCAACCCCTAAGAGGTATCCCCGTGTATGTCCTGTGGCATAAACTCAGAATATTGCAACCTGAGTTGAAGGCCTTTAGCAAGTCTTCCTCAAATGTGACTTATAATGTGGTGAAAGCTAGACGAGATCTTGAGGTTGCTTAACAAGATCACATGTAGAATAATATGGATAGGAAGAAGATTGAGTTAGTTAAGAATCTCACAAAGAATGTTATCAAGTGGAATGATTTGGAGGAAAAGATGATGATGCAAAGATCAAAAATTGATTGGCTTCGATTGGGTGATGGGAATAATGCATATTACTATGCTACCTTAAAAACTAAGCAGAATGCTAAGACTATAAGGGTCTTGCATAGGGTGATGGTGTTATCATTACTGACCAAAAATATATTGAAAACGAAGTAATTGACTTTTATGGAAGTCTTATGGGAAAGGCTGCTAATAATTTGAACCATATGGATATTGAAGCTATGAGAAATGGCAGGTAGATTAATATGAAGCAAAGAGAGTTCCCAGTGAGTAAAGTTAATGAGGAGGAAATAACTAAATCTCTCTAGGCAATTGGTGATTTGAAGGCCCCTGGAAGTGAGGACTTTGGAGCAAAATTCTTTAAGGTTAGTTGTCACATCATTAAAGAGGATGTTATTGCAACCATTATGGAATTTTTTGAGAAGGTTAGATTGTATAAGGCGTTTAACAATATTATGGTTACTTTAATATCCAAGAATGAGAATGCCAAATCTATTAAAGATTATAGGCCTATTGTTGGATGTACTACCTTCTACAAAATCATTTCAAAAATCTTGACTAGTAGATTGGGAAAGGTGCTTAATGGAATAATTCATCATTGTCAAACGGCTTTTGTCCCAGGCCAGGTCATCCATAACCATATTCTTCTGGCTTTTAAGATGATGAAAGGGTATACTAGGAAGGGAGGTACCCCTAGGGTTATGATGCAACTTCATTTGCAGAAAGTTTATGATATGGTGGATTTGCAAGCTATGAAGTGTGTGTTACAGGAAGTTGGCATGCCTAGACAGTTCATAGCTTGGATAATGAATGTCACCTCCACGGTCTCCTATAGATTTAAAATTAATGGTGTTTTTTCTGATGTTTTACATGCTAGAAGGGACATCAGGAAAGGGGATCCCATGTCCCATATGCTTTTCATCATAACGATGGAATATATGAACAAATCCTTGACTAAGATGCAGAAGGATCATGACTTCAATTACCATGCCAAGTGTGAGAAGTTGTCTCTCACAAATCTCACTTTTATTGTTGATGTGTTGCTCTTCAGTAGAGGGGACCAGAAGTCAGTGGAGATGTTGCTTGATTATTTCAATAGGTTCTCTTAGTCTATTGGCCTTATTGTCAACCATAGCAAATGCAAAATTTACTGTGGAGGTATTAATGAAAATACAAAAAGATCTTTGATTCAATTGAAAAGTTTTAAATAAGACCATTTTCCAGTCACATATCTTGGTGTTCATTTGTCCATCAAAGAGCTCAATATTAATCATTACTTTCCCCTTGTGGATAGGATAGTGGGGAGAGTTAGGAATTGGACATCAAAGGTGATTAGTGTTGCTGGAAGGATTCAACTTGTCAAAAGCATATCTCATGCCATAACTCATTATTGGATGCAATGCTTCTCAATACCTAAGATGGTTATCCAGAAGATTGATTCCATTTGTAGATCTTTCATTTGGACCGGTCAGTCTGAGATCAGTAGGAAATGTCTTGTAGCTTGGAAGAAGACTTGTATCCCTATCAATCAAGGTGGTTTTAATGTGATCAATCTTGAGATTTGGAATTGTGTATCCCTGTTGAAGTGCATGTGGAATTTATGCAGGAAAGCTGATAATTTATGGATCAAGTGGATCCATATCTACTACCTCAAAGGAAAGGATGTGATGACTGCAAATATTAGTAAACACGGTTCTTGGATTATGAAGCATATCATGCAAAAGAGGGATTGTGTTAACCATATGCAACATCTATGGAATGACATGATAAGCAATCAGAGATTATCCATGAAGAAAGTGTATTATGAGTTGATTGATGATAATACCAGAGTTAGATGGGGCCATTTACTGAGATGAAATCATGCGTGCCCTGGAGCTGTGTTGGTGTTTTGGTTTTCCTGTCACATAAAATTGGTAACTAAAGATAGATTAATCAGATTTGAGATGATACAAGATAAAAGATGTAGTTTATGTTATAATGTTGATGAATCCATAAATCACCTTTTATTCGAGTGCAAAGACACATTTGAGATTTGGGATGGTATCCTCCATTGGATGAAGGTGCAACACATGCCACAAGACTGGATGGAGGAAATCAAGCGGATATAAAGATACACCAAAGGAAAAAGATGGAAAGCTTCCATCGTGAAGATTGCCATTGCTGAGACCATTTATGGAATTTGGCAATATAGGAATGATACTTGTTTTGATAGAAATATAGATCACACGAATATAGTTAGCAAAATTATAGATAATATTGTGTATAGGGACTGGATGCAGCCTAAGCTTAGAGGTCATATTGCCAATATGATGATGTAGCTTAGGGTGTGTTTCTTTGGTTGTCTTTTGTTTGTTTAGTGGGTTGGATCCTCATGATCGCATTGTTTCTTTAGTTTTTTGAATTTATATATTCTTTGATTTGATTCAAAATAATAATAATAATATTAGTTATTATTATTATTATTATTATTATTATTATGATATGGTGCACTTAAGTTGGGTTTTATAGCTTGCAGCCCACACAAGTGGTTCTATAAATACAACCCTTGTGTATAAGCTTTCTCACTTGATAAAATTCGGTTGGTGAAACCCCAACCGTAATTTATCTCTTTCTCTTTCACACTCAAAGTCTTCATTTGTAGCAGTTAGCATTGATATTGAAGGCACTTTGTTCGTGAGGACTGAGTAGAGGTGTTGTTCTTCATTTAACGCTCGTGATCATTCATCTGGATCTGCATCAAAGTTGGTAATCACTAGAAGAGATAACTGTTTCTATCACTGATCACGCTCATTCTTAAGGATTAACTAAAGGGAAACTTTTGTTTTCCCCTACGCCTTGTGTCACGATTTCCCTTCATTGAGAGTGATTAGGGATCCAGAATTTCCATCTCCTATAGGGGGTCATTCTCTTGTTAGTACTATCAGATGTTTAGGACATTGTCCTCATGAATTTGATTCTAACTGCGAAGTACATCCATCGCGACATGCATTTTCGTCAGGGAATCGGCGTCATTGTTACCGTTGGTACCGTCCGACGTTGGTGATTGAGCTTTCTTGTTGACAATGGCTAGGTATAGGAGTGGATAGTAGCAACGATTATGGTGATTGTAGTGAAGAAGGTGTGGCCTATGTTAGTTTTACCTAGGCACCACTATACTGTCCAAAAGCTACAGGTGCGCGTGGTATCCCTACAAGGGTATGGGATACTCAAAGGCCTTTGTAGGTGATAAGTGGTATTTATATTGTTTATTGTGTGATTTTTATAAGTACTTCTATGCTTATTTCCATGATTTATTCCTATTTTACTACTTTTTGATATGGTTTTATGCAAGAGGAGGAGACCCCAAGTACACAAAACCCGAGGCTAACACATTTGGGTCATGTAAGTTGACACGGGTTGTGTTGGCACCAGAGCTCTCCTCCATAAAAAAAGTCGAGAACAACACAAGTTAGTCGTGTTTCCTGACACAAGCCGTGTTGTATGACACGACCCCCCATGTCAGCTAACACGCATATGTTGAGTCCACCGTTAGTTACAAACTCTTTCAATTTTTGACCGTTTTGTGACCTTTGGAAGCTGAAAATTGTTCCAATTCAGCACTTACTGGTCCTTTACTGCTCTTGCACGAATTTATGAAGAATAAATGTCAAAATTATGTATAAGTAGTGCATCATTAGTTTGATAAAGGGGAGAGTCACTTAACCACATTGTTACTTTTTTAGCTCTAGTTTTTAGTTCTAAGTTCTTGATGTAATTTTCATAACACTTTTATCTTTTCAAGTAATCTTGCTTTTGCTTTTATTTTATTTTGTTAAATTATGCATGTTATCCTTTTTATAGTTTATTTTGTGATGTTTCCCACCATAAATGAGTAGTTCATTAGGGACAAGGGGTCATGAAACTTATCTCATGATGAACCCTGAATGAATTATCCATATGCGAATAATTAGGAAATAAGAGCAACTGTTATTTTAGAATCTGAGTACTTAAATATATTTATGTAAGTTGCGAAAGCGGAGGAAACTTAGATATCGATTGTGTACTTAAAGGTAATGATTGTTTTCTGAGAGAAGATTGCTAAATAACCAAGTTGAGGCTCCATTGAAAAGGTGTCTCTCTCTATTGAGAAAGTCCCATAGATGCGTTAAAAACACGTCTAGTGCACACGTTGCGAAAGAAAGTGTTGTACAATTTTGTCTACTTTTCTATAACTCATTGTGTTTTCTCATATTCGATTTCGGAAAGTCAATTAGGTAGTTGGGATAGATAATCGCGTACCACATGTCCTTCTTTTTATCATGTTAATTTTATTCATCTGCACTGAATCCCTAATATATAGATCTCCTCAGCTACACATAACTAGAGTAAAAATCGATAATCGAACATATCTCCCCATGATTCGATATCTTTTGTACTAATTTGCATTGATGTGCACTTGCAGCTTATTGAAGTTTTATTCTTGCACCATATAGACTAAAACAACCTTTTATTTTTTCTGTTTTTTTATTGTATGCAAAGAGCTCCCATTTTAAAATGATCCTCGCCAGAGGGTTTATCCAACATGTGGTTAATTATAACCGTTGAAACCCATACTCTAACACCTATAATCCAAGGTGGATGGATCCCTAAAAATTTCCCTACAATAACTATCTCAGCACGTCGTGGGATCATATGGTTCCCAACAAGGCACAATTGATACCCCTAAGAAATCCAACCTTGAAATGTTAAAGGAAAATTTTGTTGCGATACCAACTCGCTTTAACCTGAAATCTCTGATGAAGACTTTTATGGTGACGCAGACTCGCCAGAATGATGAATTTAGAAACCAAAACCTCCACACAAATGAGGTTCTTAGGCAGTTAACCACTAAGATTGAATCCATTTCCACTCATAATAAAATGTTGGAGATACATATCTCTTAAGTTACACAACAATAATCTTCATCTTCAGTCCTGCCAGGATCTTTTCCGGATCCGCCCGAGCAAAATCCTAGGGGACATGTGAATGTTGTGATAACCATAAGAGGTAAACAAGTTGCGAATCAGGAGAAAAATAACTAGAGGATAAAGAAAATACACCAACATCGCCTAAAAAGGAGGTTGTCAAAGAGTTAGATAATGAAGCACCTTATTCTGCTCCTCTTCCCTATAAGCCTCTGATTCCATTTCAACAAAGATTTGTGAAGGATAAGATAGAGGCCTAATTCAAAACATTTGCGGAACCATTGGAAAACATCCACATCACTGAATCACTCAATGAGGCCATATCTCAAATGCCTATGTATGCCAAGTTTATAAAAGAAATCCTTTCTAAAAAGATAAAATTATATGACTATGAAATTGGAGAAATTATTAAGAGGGGAAGAGAAAGAAGAGTAATAGATACGAAAAATGGTTAAATATGTGGACATGGATCCCTAAGACCTCCTACTTAGGGTAGAACTAAAACCACCCCTACAGGTTCAGAAGAATGCCCAACTTTGAGGGAACCACCATGAGTGATTAAACTCATGAAATGTCGATATAAACAACGTTAAACAAAACACTTTGTGGGAGACAACCCAAACTTTTGGTTGCTAATGTGTTCTGTGTGCGGGTTTGTTTTGTTTAAATAAGGAAGTAAAACTATATAGAAGATGGAAAATAGTAGAATTTATCTAGTTCTCTCTTATACTTCATTTTCCACCTCCTTCGGGAGGTGCTATGTTAGTTTTCTCTTCATCTCTCTTTTCTTATTTTGGAACATTTATGAAAATTTCCCGTTTAAGTTTAAGGGGATTCCCTTTTTACTTTTATTTTTTATTGCATTTTGTGTGTCTGTTCTTTTATTTGTGTTGACTGTATTTTTAGTAGATTTTTTCTTTTTTCTAGTTGTCTATACACTACTTTGAAGATTCTCCCAAATTTTGAGTTATTTTGAAAACAAAAATTATAAAGTTTTTATTTGATTAAGTATGAAATTATATAGAGATTTAAGGATGAAAGGCTAAGATTTAGGGCCCTATGAAAAGTCGATAAAATAGGTATTGTTCGAACACCCGAATTTTCCCAAATAGGATATCAATTTGATTCAATTTATACTATAGTCACCAATTTCTGAGAAGTATTTTATGATTAGTTCTATAAAAACAGTCTGGCAGACTATATATTCGCAAGCTATACTTAGTTGAGAAAAAACTTTTAAAAAAATGGCAGTAAAAGGTAACTACACATATTAAGTTGGGTAACCCTTATCCGATTATTCAACCCAATGGTGGTTTATCCCCAATGTTAGAAAAATTCAATAAATAAAAGTTAGTCGGAGTAAGTTGGGCTTAACCTGCAAAGGCCGCCCCTCCCAAAAGCTAACTCACTCAAGTAAATAAGAAATAAATCCTCAATTAGATTTGTATGTTTTTTGATGATTATCCATATTACGTTGCCTTAATTTGATGTTATAAAGAACAAAAAGAGAAGAAAATCGATAAGTGAAACTTAAGTACAAAACCATAGTTGGAGCAGTATCTAGTGAGAAAGAATTTGGGTTGGTGTTTACATGGTTAGTGTCCTTATAATGCATATAGTGTTGATCTACTACAAGGGAATTTGATTGAAAGCCAATCGAAACTAATTTCACATATGAGGATTATTCAATTCAATTTCATAAACTTTGCATGCTTCTTTACCTAGTCCTTTTTCTATATAAGCTGAATTGCTCGTGGACAAGTAACGATTCAAGTTTGGGGGAGTTTGACAAGTGGAATTTATACCGCTTATTGTGTGATTTTTATCAATACTTATATGCTTATTTCCTTATTTTAGTCCTCTTTTACTGCTTTCTTGTATGATTTCATGGAATAAGAGGAGTCCCCAAGTACACAAAACTGGAGGCAAACACATTTGGGTCATGTTACTTGACACGGA
The DNA here is from genome assembly GCF_024323335.1 of Lathyrus oleraceus. Lineage (NCBI taxonomy): Eukaryota > Viridiplantae > Streptophyta > Magnoliopsida > Fabales > Fabaceae > Lathyrus > Lathyrus oleraceus. Next base: position 466,359,252 of record NC_066582.1, read on the forward strand.
CCGTGTTGGCACCAGAGCTCCCTTCCATAAAAAAAGTCGAGGACAACATGGATTGGTCGTGTTTCTTGACATAACTTGTGTTGTCTAACACGACCCCCTATGTCAGCTAACATACCTATGTTGGGTTCACTATCAGTTACAAACTCTTGAAGTTTTTGACCATTTTGTGACCTTTGGAAGCTTAAAACTGTTCTAATTCAGTACTTAGTGGTCCTTTATTGCTCTTGCATGGATTTATGAAGAATAAATGTCAAAATTATGTATAAGTAGTGCATCATTAACTTGAGAAAAGGGATAGTCACTTTATCGCACTATTACTTTTTCAGCTTTAGTTTTAAGTTCTAAGTTCTTGCTATAATTTTTAGAACACTTTTCTCTTTTCAAGTAATCTTCCTTTCATTCAGGTTTATTGCTTTTATTTTATTTTGTCAAATTATTCATGTTATCCTTTTTATTGTTTATTTTGTGATGTTTCTCACCATGAGTGAGTAATCTATTAGGAAAGAGGGATCGTGAGACATATCTAATGGCAAAGTCCAATTGAGTTATCCATATTCGAATAATGAGAAAATAAGAGAAATTGTTATTCTAGAATCCGAGTACTTAAATATATTTATGTCGATTGCGAAAGCAGAGGTAACTTAGATATCGATTGTCTACCGGAAGGTAAGTCATTGGCAAGGTGTCTCGATCTCGATTGAGAAAGCCTCATAGCTACACTAAGAACATGTATAGTGTGCACGCTACGAAAGTAGGTGTTGTATAATTTTGTCTACTTTTCTATAACTCGGTCTATTTTCTCATATTCGATTTCGAAGAGTCAATTGGTTATACTGGGATATATAATCATGTGCCTCATGTCCTGCTTTTTATTTCGTTATATTTATTCGTCAATATTGAGTCCCCAATATTTCGATCGCCTTAACTACACATCGCTAGAGTAAAAATCGGTAATCAAACATATCGTCATGTGACTCGATATCTTTTGTACTACTTCATATTGCCTTGAACTTGCGGCTTATATTAGTAGGTTTATAATAATTTAGGGTAGTAAGGAGTTGCCTGCGGCGACGAGAAGCCTTGTATGGTGATGTTATGGGGGTGTTTATGTCCATTTGAGAAGTCGACTCACGTGAGGCGAGAGATTCTGAATAGAAGCGTGCTGCTTTAGGTATTGTGTGTAACTTCTGACATATATCTTCCACTGTTAAGGGAGAAGTATATATATAGGCCATTGTGACTAGGGTTTAGAAAAATCTAAAAGGTGTAACTGCTCCCCTTTGACTTAGCGACGTTGTTGCTACCTATTCTTCAAGAAGTCATGGTATGACCTAGTCTGTATAACTAATTGATGGGTAGTGGCATTGTGCACATGTATTATTTAGAGGGAAAGCCTATATACTACATAAAATAGTTCCCATGTGTCACCTCACGAGGCGAGAACCCTTGTGTGGCCCTTACCTGGGAGCTTTCACAAATATAACACTAGAATCGACAATTTGGGTCACTCATTCTTTATGTTCGTACACCAAGTCCAATAATGTTGGGTGTGACAAAGTATATTTGGAAAAATCAAGTTGCACGTTTGTTAATGATAAAGCCTACAAAGAGTTAGAGTGACATCACTCACCTTACAAACTATATTTTTTAGGATTGGGTTAGGTTCAACCTAAATTTTAAGATGATATCAAAGTCATGTTATGATATGTTGGGTTGAGTCACGCCAACTGCTATCAAGTTTCTGTTATCGGGATATTTATCCACTATATCTACGCACCAAGCCAAATAATGTTAGGCATGAGAAAGTGTATTAGGAAAAGTCCACGTCCCACATTGGTTACTGGTAAAGCCCGAAAAGCCTGGAAAGAGTGATGGACGTGAAATAGTGTATTAAGAAAATCTCAAATCCCACATTGGTTACAGATAGAGTTTGGAAAGCTTTTATATAAAGTGAAACCATTCATCTTACTAGCCTATTTTGTAAGATTGAGTTAGTCTCGACCACAATTTTTAAGTGTCGAAAACTTTGTTTTTTTTATTGCGATATGCCCCTAGTCTCCTTTTTGCGGCATATTTGACTTGCCTTCACTACAACATCCAACACCGTTGTGTTGGGTTTGAAGCGATGTATTTTTCAATTCAAGCCCGTAGGATTCTGCCACTTGCTATTTTATTTCTACTATTAGGACACTCATCATTTATATCTACACACCAACTCCAAAATGTTGGGTGTATTGTTACAAATAACGTTTAGAAAGAATATATATAGAGAGAGAGAGTCACACCACTCATCTTAAACGTCGATATTTCAATTTATGCTCTGAAGTATCTCATAAGTCATAAACATTGTTAAAACTCAAATGAGCTTATGCATTTTCAATTAGATGGCAGATGATGCCCAAGTAAGATGCATATTGGAGGAACTAGAAGCTAATGTTGTCAATATTTTCATCTAGGCAGGTTGAAGCATATTTAAGCGGGGTTAAAGCAATGTTACCATGGTCTATCTAAAGCTACATTTGACCGTGGTTATTATATCATTGTCTAATTGCCACGCTTTTGACCGTAGCTAAAAATCTATATTTTTAGTGGTTAAGACTATCACCATCAATTCAAAGTTAGTTATCTAAAACAAAAATCAATATGTTAGTTACTATCGTTACTAACTTGAAACGACTATTTGGTCAAGTGAGAAATGAATATTATTTATCAAATATTTTCTTATTTAAGTTACATTTTCACTTGATTCATATGATAATAACCTCTTCAATCATATAACATAAAAATCTAGGATTTCATTTCATGGTTGTGATCACAATAGGACTCCTCACCACATGCTTCACATCCATCCAACTTAGATATCCAAAACTCACTTTCTTTAATTTTGTCATTCTATCAACTCCAATCCTCAACTTGAAGCTCAACTTTTCATTCTTCTCATGAAACACTAACTTGTTTGGGATAACACTAATACTAAAACCTTTAATAGGAGTAATACTAACAACATAAATTGTTTGTCCCTCACCAACGTTGGTAACTGTTCTCCGAAATTCATGTATTGTCTTCGAAGAAGAATTTCCACTATCGAAGAAAGCAATAAAAGAAGGGTAGTTAAGATCTAAAGAAGGTTTTGAGCAATCATTAGAGGAGGATCTTGTGATGGTAGTGATGTTTTTATGCGAGTAGTTAAGTGCACAAAGAAGATTAACATAATCTTGAACACCAACATCATAAACAAGACCAGGATCAAGTGCTCTATTAGGATTAACATGACCAGCTCCCAATGCGAAAGGAGTTGCGACTTTGTTACCTTTTCCAATGTCTTTAATATGTTTCTTAGTATTGTCAAGTATGTCTGATGTTGTCATAATTGCCGACCGAATAGCCGCGGGGCTCCAATCACTATGCGCGCCTTTTAAAAGTGCGGCTACGCCCGCAACATGAGGACATGCCATAGATGTTCCACTTATCATATTGAAATTGCTTAAAGCTTCTTTAGTCCCCAAATGCGAAACAAGAACATTTGTAGGCCATGCCGCTAGGATTGAAGTACCGGGCGCAGTAACGTCGGGTTTCAAAACAAATGGACAACTTTTTGATGGACCTCTTGAACTATAAGAATCAACACTAGGGGCTGGTTTTGTTCCAAAAACTGTTTTCTTGAAAGACATGTTTGCTATAGAACTAGAGTTTTTAGAGTTAGAGTTATAACTCTTGGTGTATGCTTTAACAATTTCACCATTGATTGGATTAATAATGATGGATGCAAAGTTCTGTGTAAGGGATGCATCTGAGACATTTGAAATCAAAACAGCTCCAAAACATTTTGCTTCAACCAAATTATTGAGTTGATCATAGGCACTAGTTCCATTCTTGTCTTCACACACCACAATCTTGCTTTTCACTTTTTTCAATTCCTTAACATTGTCACATAAACCCATGAAAACAATTGGAACATTGTTAGAAGGAAATTTTCCTATATAAAGAGACAAACCCATGATTGTGTTACCATTTCCAAGTGTAAGAGTCCCTTGAAAATCTCTATCCATAGTTCCAGCAGCAACAGTTATGACCCAAGGTGTTCCATTGTGAATAGTTTTATGTTCAGGTCCTTCATTTCCGGCTGAAGTAGTAACAAAAACACCTTTTTCCATAGCTGCAAATGTTGCTATAGCTACAGGATCTTCATACAAAGGTACATCATCAACACCAAATGATAATGAAAGAACATCGACACCGTCTGATATTGCGGCGTCAATTGCAGCTACTACATCAGATGATAACCTTCCACCTTCCCAAATAGCTTTATACATTGCAACACGCGAATTTGAAGCTATTCCAGAAGCAGTTCCAGCTGCATAACCAAAGAATGATGCTTCATCAACTCTACTTCCAGCTGCTGTTGTTGAAGTGTGGGTTCCATGACCTTCTGTGTCACGTGTGGAGTTTAATCCTAAGGTTATGTTTGGATCTTTGGCTAATAATCCTTTGTTGAAGAATTTAGCACCAATGAGTTTTCTGTTACAAAGTGATTTTTTGAAATGGATGCTGTTTTCGCATTGTCCTTTCCACTTTGAAGGAAGTTTGGTCATTCCATGGTCTTTGAAACTATCACTTTCTGGCCAAACTCCGGTGTCGATTAAGCCAACAATTACGTCGTTACCAAAGTTCGAGTCGTGCCAAGCGCCTTTGCTTGGATTGAGACCAAGGAATTGAGGTGAGTATGTTGTGTCAAGCTTCACAGGTAAATCAGGTAACGAAGAAATATAACCCGGTAAAGTTTTGAGGGATTCATGTTCTTCTGGTGATAAATTAGCACTAAAACCATTCATAACGTGTGTGTAGGTGTAAATTAACTTAGAAGAAGTTTGAGAGTTGAGATTATTGGTTGTTGTGAATTGTGAATTATCTAATGCAGAAGAAAGAGTTGATTGGTACCATGTGTGATGGGTTGTGAATGACTTAGGCATAGCTGATAGGTTCATGTGGATGATATAGTTTTCAGATTGAGCTAATGTGATGGAAATGAGGTGAAGGAGTGCAATGTAGGAGAATAATATAGATAGATGAATATGGAGAATCATGGTTGAAAGGTTTTTTTGTTGTTGAAAATGTGGTTATGGTTATAGACAACCAATGTGTAATGATGCTTTAAATAGAGAAACTAAAGAGAACATGAATTTGAAATTTACATGAAGAGTATATTTTATTTAAACAATATTTTAAGTCATTTAAATCATAGAGATATATCTAATCTTACACAAGCACATGATATTCTTCATCCTCTATTTTTGAAGTTGTCCCACAGGAATCTTCCTAGGCCCATTTCACCTTATCATTGATGATGAGCTATTTGTGAATGTCATTTGGTGTGGACAATTTTTGTCCCATTTGGGCACCTTTAAGATGTTTGCAAGACTTATATACAATCGAAACTTGAGAGACACGTTAATTGCTTGATTGGTCCATCCTACCATACTTGTATGTGTAAAGTCCAAAACAATGTATTTGATTCCTTTCCAACGTGTAATTTAGAACAAAAAATTTATAATTGTACAATTTAATTACTAACCTAGTGCTATATTAGTATTGACCTATTGAAAGATCAATTAAGAAATTGAAAATCCAAATAAATGTAAGACTATCACAAAGTAATGTTGGCACTAAGGAACCAATATGAAGTTCATATAAGAGTGATTCAAACCATAAAAATTTAGAAGTTGTGTGAGTCAAAGTTCAATACTTTGCTCTCGTGTTTGAACGTGCCACAAGCGATTGTTTTTTTGAGTTCCACGATACCAATTTAAGTTTAAAAAAAAGACACACAAGATCCTGAAGTTGATCTTCGTTCATCGGAGTCACTTGCCCTTGAATCACTATAAGCTCTTAGTGATTATTTTTGCAAAGGATTGACCGGTGCAAGTGTCAAACCATGAGTGACAGTACTACTTAGATATCGTTGAATGCGTTTGACAACACTCCAATGTATCAAAATAGGATTTTTCATGAGCTGGCAAGCTTTGTTGACACATAAAGCAATGTTAGGTCGTGTAAGAATGGCATATTGCAAAGCTCCAACTGTGGATCTATAGAAGGAAGGATCTTATAGTTTGTCATTTTCATGTTTGCTCAGCTTACAATGGGTAAACATATGTGTGTTCACTCTAATTGCATCAGTCATGTTGACTTTGAATAAAATATATTTGATGTATTTTGTTTGAGTTAATAGCATGGGTTCATTGGACTAGTAATGTACTTCAATGCCCATGAAATATTTAATGATGACAAGTTTTTTCAGAGAAAACTTAGAAGTGAATTAGCTATAGCACTAAAATGAAGAACATATTTTGAAATCAATTAATTTCTTTTTTTATGGTCTTCAATTCTGACCTAAGCTGATGAATTAGAGTATTCATTTGAGAATTGAAGTGTTTGTGCACCTTGTACCGGACTTCATAAACATTTTTGCATAAAAGAACTCGTGGTAATATTATTTCAGAGATTATAGATAGAAGCCATGTAAACAATGTTTGATCTTGAATCATCCAAGATTCATAGTTTTCAAAAACTACAATAGTAATCCTATGATTTTATGTTTTGAATATAAGAGGGATTTTAGGATTTACCACCACTTTGTGGAGTTTGTAAGAGAGGATGACATCATCAACTTGATGATTTCACAACTATAAATTATTTTCTGAAAATTTGATTTAAAGTTTTGGCTTAAACGTGCTTGTAGAGTTTGAAAACACAAACTCTATTGAAATGAGTGAACTTTATGTTGTGAAACATGAGGTGAATTCTCTAAATTCACCATTGAAACTTATTTCAAACTTGATTTAGAACGTGATTTTTAGAAATTGGAACTAGAAAAAAATCTTCTTTGAAGCATTGATCATCAACGATGAAGATGAAGATGATAATATTTCATATCTTAGACGTATGATATCATATTGAATGAACAATAATATATATATATATATAGAGAGAGAGAGAGAGAGAGTTTGATGATAATGTATTAGTTACATTTGAAATTACTCTAGCTTTAGATTTATACATGTTATGTTCATCAAGTGGTTACGCACTCTAACTTTAAGATCGTTACACATTCTAACTTCCCTAAATAACCCTCTAATCACCTAACAAACTTTCCAAAGATAGCTCACTCGTTCATCTATACTTCAATAAGCAACTAGTGGTTTAGTGACATTTCACAAACCAGTCTTTTAAGTTAAGCTTTTACAAACCAATAGCTATAGGTTTTAATGTAAACATATACATTAACATATACTTGATACTTATGCACAATAATATAATATTTTATTCTATAAAATTAATGTAATTACAAACTAAATGCACAAGAAAATAAATATATTTAGACAGAAAATAAAAAAAGTTCCACATCCAATACATTATAATTCAATATAATATATATATATATATATAATATATATATATATATATATATATATATATATATATATATATATATATATATATATATATATATATATATATATATATATATATATATATATATATATATATATATATATATATATATAAAGTGAGTAAGTCTTTTTAACTTACTCCAAATCATAACTTTTAAATTGAATATAATCTAATGGTTTAATTAACATTTTACTTAATTATCCATTCGATTAAATCTAATTTAAAGGCTATGACTTGGAGTGAGTTGAACATCTCTCTCTCTCTCTCTCTCTCTCTCTCTCTCTCTCTCTCTCTCTCTCTCTCTCTCGCTCTCTCTCTCTCTCTCTCTCTCTCTCTCTCTCTCTCTCTCTCTCTCTCTCTCTCTCTCTCTCTCTCTCTCTCTATATATATATATATATATATATATATATATATATATATATATATATATATATATATATATATATATATATATATATATATATTATTAGAGTATTAGATGAGTACTTGTAGATTGTAACTCAGTTGTATAACTGATGTAACTAATTGTGTTGAGTTAACACAGTTAGGTTTGTCTATAAACACTCAGCTACTTAATCAATGTGACAAACTTTGAGAAAATGAAAACAAAATTAACTTGGATATCTCTCTCTCTCTCTTATTTCTTTTGGTTTTCAATATAGAATCACGAGCTTAACTCGATCTCGCATCCATGGCATCCGAAGCTAATTCAAGAAATATTTCACGCAACACTACGCACAAGACTTTGTTTGTCCTAACTTTCAACTCAAAGAATGTGTTTAATACGTTCACGAAGCAAGTGATGCTCAAGCTTTATGAAAATAACTTTGAATCATGGAAACAAAAAATTGAAGGAATTATTCGCATGCACAAATTACATCGCCTTCTGGTGAGTTTGGCCATATCTCCACATCATATAACTAAATAAGATCGTACGAATGATGAATAAAACCCTATGTATGATGAAGAAAACCCAACACTCTCTGACTTTCTTACATCTTGTGTGATTAGATGTGTTCATTCCCTTCAAATTTGGGATGAAATTCATAAATACATTTTTTCCCACACCAACTCCAAATTGAGACATTTGAGGTCACAATCAAAGTCTACCACAAAAGGTGAGAAGTCTATTAATGAATATTTAGTTAGGGTTCAACATATTGTTAACATTCTTGATTCGATTTCACATTATGGTTAACTTGAAGAAAATTTATATGGATTGCTTGATGATTACATTTCCCTAACATCTATCATTCAGGATCGTTTTACTTTATGTCTTATAATTGAAGTTGAGTCAATGCTTCTCCCAAATGAAGGAAAACTAGACAAAACTAAAAATACTACTTTGTTTGAACCTATTTCTATCAATGTTGCTTAGGCTAATCCTCTTACTCCTCAATCTACAAATCAGGGTAATTTTGACCCTCTATTATGTCTAAGTTCAATCATATGCCTGATATCAATGAAACTCGTGGTGGTTTTCATGGTGGCTGCAATTTTAATCGTGGTAGATGTGGTTTTTTGGAATAATGAAGGTTTGGGAGCGAGGAATCAAAGAGATTTTCAGGGAGATCAACTTTATGGTAAATTCGAGGTAAGGGGTGGATTGTCTACACTTAGGTGGTTTCAGGCTTGCAGGATAGTGAGATTTCCTTACCCTCCTATCAATGCCCTTAGGGATTTTGATAGGTTTTCCCTAATTTTCTTTTTTATGAATTATGAGCTACGTTGTTTTCTTGCCTGTGATTGAATCCTATGATGTGTTGCTCGTAGACCTTAGTGGGGGGATTTGAGACAAATCCCTCGTGGTCTCTATACCTCATGGTTGGAGGTGATAACCTCATATATGGCTTGATTGCAAAAAAAAAAAATTATTGATTCGGTTGATGTTGTGTTAAACCTTTCCTCGGGGGTTTCGAAGGACTGTGGTAGGGTCGTTTGATTCCCCAAAATATGATTTTGGGATTTGAAATGTTTTCTCCAAAAAAAATTCTTGAGTCCCTTGTTTTTCTAAAATTTTCCCAAAATTAAAGGAAGATACTTTTTAAGTTGTTTTATGAAGAAAATCAATTTTTGACAGAGATTTCAAACTATAAAAATCATTATTTTAAAAAAAATGAGTTTTTGGAGAAAAAAAGTCAAAAAATCAAATTTTTGGAAAATAAATCGAAAATTGGTCAGGGGTTCGGCCGCACGGTGGAGCCGCGACAAAGGGCGGCCGGATTGAGCGGCAGAGTTGCGACGACTAGCGGCCGGACCAAGTGGTAGAGCCGTGTCGTCCAGCCGACCAAAAAAAGGGGGGCGTCGATGGAGCCACGGTGGCCAGCCGATCGACATAAAAAAATAAAATGCCGCGGCCGATGGCCGAATTTGGTCTGATTCCTATCTCAGCGATTTTTGGCATTTTCAGGAAATTTTGGCGTTTTTCGAGTATTTTTGGTGTTTTTCAAGTTTTGAGCATTCCTTGGAATTTTGGAGTTCGGGAGCCCTTAGTGGCATTTTGGAGTATCTTGTGGCATTGGAGTCCCTTTGGTGACCTTAGGGACATTTTTTAGGAAATTGAGTAAAGTATTTGTTATTACCCTGTTAGTGGTCTGACACAAATAATAATAACAAATTTTAAGAGATTTTGAGAAAATATTGAATTTTTGAGAAATTATGAGTCATTGGGAGTTTTTGAGTATTTTTGAGTAGTGTGATGATTTAAGGACAATTGGTAATAACATGATTTTACCTTTTGTGATAATTAATCAATTTGTTTTTGAAAATATATTTTGAATATAGTAATCCAGATAGGGATTATATTGATGGCTTAGAATGGTGTTTTTGAGTTAGTAATCATGAGAGGGATTATAGTGATGGCTGATGATGGCGTATTATAGGTTCGAGACTGGAACCTTTGATACTTGTGTCTTGTTATGTGTTTGAGATGATGATTTTATTTTATGTTGTGTTGTTATGACCATGCATTCATGTATTTTGGAGATAGGTAGGACTTCAATCCAGTGATGGCCTGTTTCAGAGAGGGGCTATCACGGTCTCACGTCCAAAGAGGGACACAGTTTAGAGAGGAACTAGATACATGGGAATATCAGTAACATATCTCTGATCCTAGTGATTCTGGTACCACATGCATATTAGATGGAGATGGTGTCATTGCATTGCATTTGCATTATGATCTGTTTGATTGTGTTTTGAGTGTGATTGAGAATACTTTTATATTCGTTATTATTATCTTGTCTTTTTCTTATTCATTGTTAACAATTGTTAGATGTATTCTCACCCCCTATTTGTTGTTGTGGCGTATGTGCTCCTCGGGGGTACAGGCAATCAGGTACAGGAGTAGCTGCTGAGTTAGGGGATGGCACATATGTCCCTTTTAGCTTTTATCATTAGGTTTTAGAGGAATCGCTCTGATATATAGAGTTGGGGATGGGATGTCTTCCGCCATTGTGTGATGTTTGATTTTGTTTTTGTTGGAATTATTGATGAGACCTTATCCCGAAATTTGTTTAATTTCTGTTGCTTATGTTGCATGACTATTTATTTTTTAAAAATTTGATGTTTTGGTGACACTCTAATATTTGACTTTATTCAAACTATTTCATTTAAATATCGAGTCAGGGATTAGGGTGTTATAGCTGGTACCCTGACTCCAGTTCCACTCATCATGTTATCAGCAATGCATATTACCTTTCAGAAAGCATGACTCTCCCTGGCACATATCAAGTCCTACTTTGCAATGGTCATGGTTTGCCAATTAACTCCATTGGCACTACTTATTTTCCCTCTTCTCACACTTCACACACTACTTTCACACTCAAGAATTTGTTGCTAGTTCCTTCCATTACGAAAAAAACATTTATTTTTGTCGGTCAATTTGCAAGAGATAAGAAGGTGATTTTTCAGTTCCATATTGATCATTTTTTTCTTCAAATCATAGGCCAACTCTAAGGTTGTTCTTAAAGGCATTCTCAATAAGGATTGGTTATATACTTTTGACTTTCTTCAAACTACTACAAGACCCGCTATATCAATAAACATCATCACAAAAGACATACTCAACATATGCAAAACTCATAAAAAAAACTTGGACAATTAGTCCATCTTCTTATACCATGTCGCATAATAGGCTTGGACATCCTCACCATGAAGCTATAAAATACATACTCAATATGTGCAAAACTCATATACCTAATAAATCTATTCTAGACTTTTGTAGTCCAAGATGTTTAGGAAAAATGCATAGGCTGCCTAGCTCACTATCTCACACTACATACAATAAGCAATTTGATTTGATTTGTGTTGATGTACAAGGTCCAACCCCTATGTTGTCAAATTGTGACTATAAATACATGTTAACTTGTGTCGATGCTTTTTCTAAATACATTTGGGTTTTTCTTGTTGAGCTTAAGTTTAATTTTTTTCTCACTTTCACACATTTTCTCACAACAATTGAGGTTCAGTTATCAACTAAGGTCAAAGTTGTTCATAATGATGGGGGGAGATTTCCAATCTCTTATACCCTTGTTTCACACAAATGACATTGCTCACATGTTGGTTTCCACTAACACACATCACAAAAATGGTTCAGTGAAAAGGAATCATACACACATGGTTGAAACATACCTAACCTTTCTTGCTCAAGCAATGCTTCCTTTGAAATTTTGGGACTATGCATGTCTCGCTGCATCTTCTAAAAATTGCACTCAAATCAGCCCTCCACCCAAAAACACCTCAAATGTACCTTTTGAACATTCCATTTTAATCAACCCCCATCACAAAATAACTTACCAAGCACAATCAACTCTTCTTCTAAAGTCCCATCTCCCAAAGCTTATAATTCATCTCCTTCACTACACCTCCCATTCTTACATCCTAATAACACTCATGTTATGGCCACTAAAAGAAAGTATGACATAGTTCAACCAAGGTTGTATTATACACTTCTTCTCATAGAAATGGAACCAAATTCCTAGAAGGTAGCTTTGAAAGATCCTAAGTGGTTAGCAGTCATGAACGATGAGTATCAAGCCTTAGTGAAGAATCAAACATGGATTATAACCCCTATCCTCCTGTAGCACCTCAAATTTGCACCTATCATTGTACATACATTTTCATATTAGTTCATAGCATATCATGGTCCATTGCATAGCATTGCATTGCCTCTTTTGCCTCAAGTGCAAGCCAATCAAGAATTAGGTCAAACTGATCAGGAGATCAGTCAGCCAATCAAGCAAGGGTGATTCTCAAGGAGCCAAGGCCTTGGGGTTGGTCCAACAAGTTCACATGACTTGGGGGTCCATTTGAAGTATTTTGGTCAAGGGTTGAAGGCTCAGAGGTCATCAGTTTGTGCATAGACAGTCAAAAACCCTAGAAAGTCAACAGTCAGTCAAAGCAGTGGATGGTGGCCATTCTTGTGGAATTTGGACACCATGGTCAATAATCAAGGGTTCATACAACTTGGGACATCATTTGAAGTCAAGTTCTCAAGGAGTTAGGGTTTGGAAGTCATCAGTCAATGCACAATCAGTCAGAAACCCTAAAAGTCAACTGTTGGTCAACTGTCCATTTAATCAGTGATTTGATGATTGGAATTGGTTTGTGAGAGCTCATTCATGGTCAAATAGTCCTCATATATCATGTCAAACACCATCATGGAAGAATTTGAAGCCAGATCATAAATTTCCAAATGGAAACTGGGCCTGTAACTGAAACCTGCCATAAATGGAAAGTCTTGATCCTCAAACTTACATCATGATACAAGCCTCAAATGAACTTTTTCCCAACATGAAAGTTGAAGATATTGTTCTCCCATTTCCAAAAAGTCCTAGAACTCTTAATTCCCATGTGTGGTTGGCAAGTTATGATCGAATCGATTTCAGAAAATCTTGAACTTCAAAGGGCCATATCTCTCAAACCGTTTGGCCAATTTTGGTGGGGTTTTTTCCTACAAGTCACATTTGATCCCCTCTTTCCAAAAATATAAATTTCATGAGCCAAAACTTCACCAATCAAAATGGCATTTTTTGACTTTTCTCATTTAAATGCAAGTTTGACCAAGAGTTGACTTTTTGATATAAGCATTTTTTTAACATTTGGCCAATTGGAACAGCTCAGGAATATCATTTAGAATGTGTTTGCAAGCTCATTTTATGCAGTACATGTGAATCCATACTTGGTTGCTTGAATTGGAAGAAAAGTACAAGTTTCACTATGCTACTCCATACTCCTTTGAACCTTGCCATGCTTGGTACCTCTAGCAGCATTTTTGATCATTTTTCTGTCAGTTTGGAGCCTCAATTTACAGCCATAACCAACAGCAAAACAAGGGCCATTCACTACTTGCTTGATTTTTGGAACAAAAGGACAAATGTAACCATATCCTCCATACCTCCATGCCATAACTTGTACTGTCCTACAGCAGACCTAGCAGCATGGTGCAGCATATTTTTCTGTTATTTTGGATACACAAGGCTGCACAATAACACAGAACTTCAGGCTGCAAAAAAAATCACACCTTGACACTGTTGGAAGGAACTGTCAAATTTCCAAGGTTGCAAGACATTGCCTTGGGCCAAAAGCAACCATGACAGCATTTTCACCATTATCTTTTCTGTCATGGACACACACATAGGACAGTAGCAGCAACAAAAACCAACAGAAAACCACACTGTCAAGAACCAGCAAAAAGGGCCTTGCATTCATTCCAAAGAGCAGCCATCAAAATACATTGGCATATTAAAATTCATTCATGCTCACATCCTAAAAAACTGACCCTGCCATTTTGCACTTGATTCTTCTATCCAAGCACCCAATGAAACTGCCTTGCTTAAATGTTTCTCCACCATTTCCTGTCATAAACAAACCAGTAGGAGCACCCATCAAAAAACACATGTTTGCATACAGAAACTGACTTTGCCTATCAAGAAAAACCAGTCCAAAACCTTAAGGTTACCAAGCCCTGCATAGTTCTTCACCATCATTTTCATCATGTTAAACTACTAGCACCATCACACAACAGAACCATTAATTTTCCATCCATTTTCTGTCACATTGAGGAGCCATCAAACACCCTCCCAAATCACACCTTGCTACCTGCATTTCAATTTCTCCTATCCAAAACAAAAAGCACTAAAACCCTGCCTTGCCAAAAGCAATATGAAGGAGCAGAATGGTCCATGATTTTCTGTCATGAGAAGTCAGTAATAGCAGACCAACAAACTTCACATTCACACACACTTCACTTGTTGCATTTCAAAAAAGTCTGTCAAGAACTCTTGGCTTTGCTTGTAACAAGAAAACTTCATTTTTCTGTCATGAGTAGCAGCAGCATACCACTCTCCCTCTCAAAATTCACTTGGCTTTTGGCATTTCTTTTTTTTTCTGTAAAACTCCAAAGAACCAAGGTATTGCACAAGACCCAAATAGCATGGCCCTTCCTCATTTCCTGTCAAATGAAGCTAGCAGCCATTAAACATAACATAGAAAACCAGCAAAAAGCCTTGGCTCACCCACTCTCCAAAAAACTACACTTTGCATCTTTTCCAAAACCCTGTCCAAGAACTTCCAAAACCAAGCCTGCCTTGCTTGACACACATTTTTTTTCATCATTTGGAAAGATCTAGCATCCATCCAACAGCAGACTAAACATTTGTCCTCTCCTTTCTCTCAAGCCTCACTCTTTGCCTTTTTTCAAGAACAGTCAACACACCTCTAAAAAGAATGAAACTTGGCCTGGCTTGACAACATTTACATCATCTTGAATGAACATTACATAGGCCATTTGGCAGCAAGAAAACAACCTACTTCATTCATTTGTCCAAAACTCCATCTTTGGTGCATCTTTGATTTTCAGTCATGAACACAAAAGCAACCTAACCTGGCCTGGCTTGTAACAAGGATCAAACCTCATTGTGAACCTCACTAGCTGCAAGACACAGACTAAAATCCACTTATTCTCAAAAGACCACATCTTGGCATTTTCACCAAATCAAGCAAAACTAGTTCAGTGGCCAACTTCATTTCCAGCTTGATTCAAGTTCAAGTAAGGTGTCAAACAGCTTGCCTTGGACTCTTTGAAGCTATTTGGATACCTGTCAAGCATTGAAAGCATCTCCAGCATCACATTCAACATTGCCCTGTCCAGGTTAGCAATTTGCCTTCGAAATGCTTGATAGAATGGTTTTCATGTCTTAATGTGTGAATGAGAAACGTTATATTCAACCCCCTGAACATGATTGAATGCCTATTTTTATCCAATTTTGCTTGTGTGTGATTTTGAGTTTTGCTGCTAGGGGGTTAGGGTTTCTGTGTTCATCACAATGTATCTCTATGCACAGTGCACCATTTTGAATTGCATGGCCATGGTTGCGTTAAGCACATGGAGTAGATGAATTTTGGTTTTTGTTTCGTTTGATTTCGTACATTGTAGAGGAAGATACATGTTGTTGATGTTTGAAAAATATATTTAAGTTTGGGAAGAAGATGGAGCCAGGGCGCGCGAAGCTTTAAGTTTAAAAATTGTGCTTGGTTTATTTTGACTAGAAGCAAAAAAGAATCACCAAGTGACTCACAGCCCAGTGGTGGGCGCGCTGATTTGAATTACCAGGGGGAGGGGTTCGAATCCTACCTCCCCCATTTGTGTTTATTGCCTTTTTAAAAATGCATTTTTTTTATATGTTTTCTTTTAAACTTCCATTTTGATTTTCATTTTTGACTTTTATTTTATTTAACATGAAATAAATATGTGAACATGAAAAAATGACAAAAAATATGAATGTTTGACTTTGTTGACTTTTTAGACCATTTTGTGAATTTATCCCGATTTTATGAGTTCTATCGATTAAATGTCATCTTGTGTGTTTCATGTGGTTATTTTGATCTTTCAGACCTGGGATTTTTGTGTGAAATCAATTTAGGGTAGGAACATGTCCCCTTAGACACTTAGGATAATTTTTCACACAATGCTCGATTTAATTCTGACAAAGTCCCGATTAAATGTTTTTGACCTCCTAAACTTGTCCAAGTGAGATGAAATTTGACATGCTTACCATGCTATGTGATAGGTTTGGTCATGATTTATTTGGTGATTTTTTGGAAATGTTTAGGATTGCTTTTGAGTTAAGTCTTGCTGTTGACTTCTATGAGCTTCTGTTTGCTATACCTTGACCTAAATGGTTCATGAAATGATGATAGTGATTGATATGAATGTGAACCCAATTGGTTTTGTTTCCTAATTGTTTAAACTTGACTTTGATTGGATATCCCTTGCTGTTTTGACTTTCTCATTCACTTTTGACCCTAGGCTTGCCCTAGTGGTCCTGTTACTCACCTTTGAGCTTGTGTTTTCAGGTTGACCATCAAATGGCCATTAAGACCAATTCTTTTGATTGAGCTTACTCAAGTATCATTGCCTAACCTCTTTGTTTTGTAGGTGGCTTGGCTCACATGCCTTAAGCCTTGGGCCTTGCACATTCATTTGCCTCCAATTAACTGTTGACCTCTGTTTCCTTTTACTTTGTTTGAAGTTGCATACTAACATCTGCTTGACTGTTTCAGGTGCTTTAGTTGCTTAGTTCCTTGTGAACTTTTTGCTTTGCTTTGCTTGTATAAGCAATTTGCATTGAGGTATGTCTCTTTGTCTTCATGTAGTCTGGAAGACCTGGCCTGTTACTTGGCCAGGCAACTGTCTGAAGTCCTCCTTAAGAGGCAATGTTTGTGACTGTTTACTTTTGTCCTTGCATAGAGTCAAAGACCTCCTAAGTGAAGAGGCAATTGGTGGAAGGTAGGGATATGCAATCTATCCCCCACTATTCAGTGTGTCATCTGCTTTTGCTCACACCACTGTGTTGATGCATTGCAGATACAAACCCAAGATCTTGTGCAATTGCACAGTTGAGTCAGTTTCAAATGTGTAGAAGGGTTCCCACTTTCTGAACCCACACATTCTTGTCTTGAGCTCTCCCAGGCCAGGGATAGGAGCTGTGAAGTCTCATCTTCACTCACCTTTCATCTGCTTCACCTTAGTCTCTCAATGGCAAGGTTAAGAGCAACATTCACCCAGTTCCAGAGGTTTGTTTGTTGAGGTTGATGTGACCCCTCGACTAAAACCTAACCCTTGTTTGAGCCACTTGCTTGTGTATAGTGTGTGCTATCTGTGCTTGTAGGATTGTTTGACTTGCTTCCTGTGCAAGTTAGGATTGTTTGACTTGCTTCCTGTGCAAGTTAGGATTAGTTTAGACTTGCTTCCTGTGCAAGTTAGGTTTTACTTGGCTTGCTTCCTGTGCAAGTCAAGTCTGTGTGGCTTACTTCCTGTGTGAGCCATGTTTAGAGTTGTTTAGCCGAACTACGGCAACTCTGATTCTCATGTTTAGATGAGATACGTAGGCACGGGACGCGATGTCTTGCCGAGTTTGACTAACGACTAACACTAATTCTTTTCTCTCGCCCGCGTTGCGATTGAGACCTCCCCTTTCTCTTGCCCTAGTTGCAATCGAGACCCTTGCTTCCTGTGCAAGTAGGTTTTGCTTGGCTTGCTTCCTGTGCAAGTTAAGTGTGTGTGTGGCTTGCTTCCTGTGCAAGTCATGACTAGGATAGGCTGGCTCCCTGTGCCAGTTAGCTAGAAACCTTAACTTAGGGATGATTTGCATGATAACATCTAGGCTCGAGTCGTAGTCTCCCTAGTTGTGTCTCCCTCTGTTATCTGGTTAGGCTAGTCCTTTATCCCTCCGTAGGGGAACTACATCGCCCTGATCTTCATACCAGATGAAGTATGTAGGCAGGAGATTGAGCTGATCTCTCCGGGCGCCTTTTTTTCTTTTTTTTGTGCGTGTTTGGCAACTATTAGGCTCGAGCTCTAGTCTCCCTTTTAGTTCATCCTTTCAACCTTTTGTGTTCCTTTCGACGTCTCAGCGTCTCTTCTTGTGGGTGTGACAACTATTAGGCTCGAGCTCTAGTCTCCCTTTTAGTTTGTTTGTTCATCCCTCATCCCTCTGTAGGGGAACTACATCGCCCTGATCTTCATACCAGATGAAGTATGTAGGCAGGAGATTGAGCTGATCTCTCCGGGCGCTCTTTTTCTTTTTTGTGTGTGTTGTTTGACAGTTGCTAGGCTCGAGTGCCTGACTCCTTAGCAATCTGTTGTCTGTTTGTTTGTGTGTGTGCTTGACAGTTATAGGCTCGAGTCCCCGACTCCCTATTAACTTGTTGTGTTGTTGTATGCTTGGAAGCTGATGTAAGTCCATCGAGTGGCAGTTAGGTTCCAGTGTGCGTGTGTTTTGGTTCGGATGCTGATGTAAGTCTAGTGATTGGCATTCAGGCTCCACGTTTGCCTGTGTTTGTGTTTGTTTGTGTGCGTGTCAGCCGAGCTACGAATGCTCTGATTCTTCTCTCGTCCGAGAAGATACGTATGCATAGGATGCGATATCCTAGCGAGCATGTGTCGTTTCCCCAGTCCGAACTACTTCGACTCTGATGTCTATGCCTGATAGACTAAGTAGGCCCAGGATACGATGTCCTGCCGAGTCAGTTTCAGTCAGTTTTCTTGTGTCTCTTTCAGCCAGTGTGTGTGTGTTTATGAGCAGCGTTTTAGCAACCAATATTCCTTCCTTTTGTGCGTGGATCCCGTAGAGTACTACGGATGCGTAGGGGTGCTAATACCTTCCCTTCGCATAACCGACTCCCGAACCCATCCTCTTTGGTCGTGAGACCATGTTCTTTTCCAGGTTTACTCTGAGCGTTTCCTTTCCCTCTTTTGGGATAAATAACGCACGGTGGCGGCTCTGTTGTTCTTGTTTTCCCGCCGGTTTTTCGCGCGATGCGACAGCTGGCGACTCTGCTGGGGATATAGAGAAGTTGACCTGTGCTGGTCCATCTTCCCTAAGCGAGTCTCTCCTAGCGCTCTCTAGGTTAGGGTTTTGGTTGCTTTGTGCTGTTTTATTTATTGCATTCATTTGTATATATTTGCATTTACTGTTTGCATTTATTATTTGCATTAATGTTTGCATTCATTCATATTCGTCTGTTCATCTGGCTGTGTTTCTCTGTTTGGGGTGGGAGTCACTCGAGGTAAAAGGCCCAATACCCAGGCTATGAGTGAAATCTAGGAAACCTAGGAATAGAGTGATTCATGGGAAGCGGGTGGTATGGCGCCACTTAGCGGAACATTGATATCACGAGCAGTTCAGACCCTGGTGGGATATTATCGGTGCATACATCGGGTGTGCACAGGATGATATTCTGCGAAAGGTTATTTATGCTGCGTTTCTCTCGACCTTACCCTGGCCTAGATGACACCCGTGAGCGGGGCGGGTTTGATCATTTTAACAGGTACAGTTGGTGACTCCTGGTACTGATGGTGACTACGAGTTATATTTCTGGACGCCGGAGGTTTGACCCTGGTATTGATCAGAGGGTTCCGTTTATTTCGGATCCCTGGGCTGAATTTGAGGGTACTCGCTCAGATGGTGACTCAGTTCTCCAGACATGGGTTCAGATGCCAGCTCCTCAGATGACTTTGGGGTTTCAGATGGTTCCTCAGATGCCAGTTCCTGCCAGTCTTGGCTCCATCATTTGCATCATAGCATATTTATTTTCAAAAAAATAGTAATGCATGAAAAAAGTTAACTCGCATACGCATATCCTTTTCAGGATCATTCATGATAAGATAGCATCCGCATCCGCATCATGCATATCATACACATCCTTGCATTGCAGACATGTTTGGAAAGACTCCTCGCTTTGGTTCCCGACTGAGACAGGATTGTTGATCACCGTCCGCACCGCGACCAGACTCAACCATCAGAGAAGTATGGATCAGGTTCAGACTGAGTTGGCTGAGATGAGGGCAAACATGGCCCAGTTCATGACAAAGATGCAAGGAGTTGTTCAGGGGCAAGAGGAGCTGCGTGCCTTAGCCCAGAGACTGGAAGCCGTGATTCCACCAGTCCACCGTGCTTCACCAGTGAGTGTACCCGTTCATGAGAATGCTGCTGTCACTATTCTCGTCAATGATTATGCCTTGGGCGATGAATTGAGGGGGATCAGAATCAGTGAACAACCACTTGCTGCAGAGACTGTTGATGTCAGAGCCACCTGTGCTCCGTTTCGCCATCCTGGCTCTTCAAATTCTTCAGGTTCTAAGAAGCCATCCTCTGGGGCACCCAAAAGGGGAGAGATTGAAACAAATGTTGTGCACCGTCGGAGGAGCGCAAACAGAGGACAGTATTGTCAGGCTGCTGCTATGACTATTCCAGCTACTCAACCCCAACAGCAGAGAAGGCCAACTCAACAATATCAGCATCAACAACATCGTCCTCAGTCTGCTGGGGATTCTCAACTGGGAAATTTGCACCTATCATCATGCATACATTTTCACATTAGGTCATGGCATATCATGATCCATTGCATAGCATTTTCATTGTCCCTCAGTTGCCTCAAGAGCAAGCAATCAAGAATTAGGTCAAACTAATCTCCTGATCAGTCAACCAAGCAAGCAAAGGAATTTCTCATTGAATCAAGGCCTTGGGGTTTATCCAACAAGTTCACACGGCTTGGAGGTCTATTTGAAGTATTTTGGTCAAGGGTTGAAGACTTGGAGATCATCAGTTCATACACAGACAGTCAAAAACCCTAAAAAAGTCAACTGTCAGTCAAGGCAGTGGATGGTGGCCATTCTTGTGGAATTTGGGCACCATGATCAATAATCAAGAGTTCATACAACTTGGGACATCATTTGAAGTCAAATTCTCAAGGAATTAGGGTTTGGAAGTCATCAGTCAATGCACAATCAGTCAGAAACCCTAAAAGTCAACTGTTGGTCAACTGTCCATTTAATCAGTGATTGGACGATTGGAATTGGTTTGTGAGAGTTCATTCATGTCCAAATAGTCATCATACATCATGCCAAACACCATCATGGAAGAATTTGAAGCCAGATCAAAAATTTCCCAAAATGGAAACTGGGCCTGTAACTGAAACCTGCCATAAATGGAAAGTCTTGATCCTCAAACTTACATCATGATACAAGCCTCAAATGAATTTTTGCCCAACATGAAAGTTGAAGATCTTGTTCTCCCATTTCCAAAAAGTCCTAGAACTCTCAATTCCCATGTGTGGTTGGCAAGTTATGATCGAATCGATTTCAGAAAATCTTGAACTTCAAAGGGCCATATCTCTCAAACCGTTTGGCCAATTTTGGTGGGGTTTTTTCCTACAAGTCACATTTGATCCCCTCTTTCCAAAAATATAAGTTTCATGAGCCAAAACTTCACCAATCAAAATGGCATATTTTGACCTTTTTCATTTAAATGCAAGTTTGACCAAGAGTTGACTTTTTGATTTAAACATTTTTTCAACATTTGGCCATTTGGAACAGCTCATAAATATCATTTTAAGTGTGTTTGCAAGCTCAAATTATGCAGCACATGTGAATCATTGCTTAGTTGCTTGGAATTTGCAAAAAAAGGACACTTTTCATCATGCTAAACCATGCTACTTCATACCATGCCATGTACCTCAAAAGGACAGCAGCATTATGCATCATTTGCTGTCATTTGAAGCCTCATTTGCAGCCTAAAAAACCAGTAAAAAAAGGCCATGCTTGCTTGCTTGATTTTGGAGAAAAAGTACACTTTGCAACCATACCTATCCATACCTTCATGAGCCATGCCTTGTACCTCTCAACAGAAGATTTATGATCATTTTTTCTGTCCATGGCACACACTAGAGGCAACCATACACAACAGAAATTCACTCATGCTCAAAACCACATTTTGGCCATTTTCCAAAAGCAGTCAAAAAACTTCCAAAAGGAACAAAACCTGGCCTTGATCAATACAATATTTTCCATCATTTTCTGTCTTGGTAAACCTTATTAGCAGCTGAAAAACACAGAACTTCACTCTCTCAAAAAACATTATCTTGCCTGCATTTTTCCAAGCTCTTCCAAAAAACCTCAAAGGCCACGACCTGGTTAGTATTGCTACATCATTCAAGCATCTTTATAAGTGCATTTCAGCTGCCATTCTCCAACCGGGAGGGCTGTTGTCGGACTGCTCTTTTCAAATATCATCCATGACAGTCCATGGTTTGAGCATTTTCCAGCATCCATGAACCAAGCCAACTCCACCATTCACCTCCTGGACACTTGCTGAGCAACTGTTTTGGCTAATTGTAACAAAACAACAGCTACATCACGACTGTCCCACAAATTAGGTGAGTTTTCGACCTCAACCTTTTCCAAAATCATGTAATACATTTTATAGATCTCTTCACCATAAACATGATGGGCTTTGAATCGAGACAAATGGTTAGGTATCAAGAGAGAAAAGTGGATTTTAAGTTTGATGGTCAAAGTTGTTTTTGTTTGTTTCTTCCGTTTTGAACTAAATTGATGAAAAATAATTTTAGATTATTGATGTATATGCTTAGATGTACACATTGATATGTTTATTCTTGGATTTGGAACAAAAAAAATGAAAATTTCAATTCATTTTTTTTCTGCTACTGTATGATGCTGCTGCTACTGTAAGTGCTTTTTTTTCTATACTGTAATGTTTTCTGCATTGTAGCAATTGCCTTGCCTTGTTTCTAAATTAAATTCCAAAAGGCCTGGGGCGAGGGGGATTCGAACCCCAGACCCCTGCTTCAAATACCAAGTGTTTTACCACTGGGGCACGACGCCAATTCAATTATTAAATGCCTTCTAAAATATATATTTAAAAAGGAGCGCTGCTACTGGGCGCGTTGACCGGGGCGTTGACCCCCCCCCCCCCCCCCCCCCCATTGTTTCTTTATTTATTCCATTAATCCATTTAATTTTCAATTTTTATTTCATTTAATCACTCAAACTTACAAAAATCATAACTTGTTCATTTTTAATCCAAATTTAATGGGATTTTTTGTGTTGTGTACATCTTGATCTCTAGTTTTTTGTCATATATTTTCCAGAATTTTTTCATGGTCGAATTTTAAATGGTGCTAGGGTTTGTGACATGTGACCAAATTTTGTACACTTTGCCAAATCAATTGTGAAATGATGAGAATGTATCCAATGGCTCCCAAATTTTTTTTTCTTAAACTAGACACACTCATGGTGATTTTGGTGTAGAGTTTGTGAATTTATCATTTGTAGTTTGTGAGATATGATTTTTTGAATTAGGGTGTGACAATTTGTGTCACACCATTGATGTCCAACTTCATGATTTTCATTACCATGCTTCTTGACCTCTAAATGGATTGAAATTTTGCATGAGCCTACTCTTGTATGTCTAGTTGACTTGTGAATTTTCTTGGATTTATTTGAACTATTTTCCTAATTGTTTGAGATTTTATCCCCTGCCTAGTCAATTGTTGACTTTGTGTGACACATGTTCCCACTTCATTTGTGAAATCCTCATACTTTATTAGATGGACATGAAATTTTGCATGAGATAACTAGACATCCTCATCTTTACCATGGTTTTGGTCCCATTCATTTATCATACACCATTCTTGACTTATGATTTTTCTAAGTTGATACATGTTTGGTTGACTTCTTTGAGTATGTTCAAAATTGCTTTGACTTTCTGATTTTCATTGACTGCCTTCCACTTGTCCAAATGAGATGAAATTTGACATGCATACCATGCTATGTGTTAGGATTGGTCATGATTTATTTGATGATTTTTGGAAAATGTTTAGATTGCTTTTGATGCAAGTCTTGCTGTTGACTTCTATGAGCTTCTGAATGCCATGCTTTGACCTAAATGGTTCATGAAAGGATGATGATGATTGTTATGAGCGTGAATCCAATTGGTTGTGTTTCCTAATTGTTTGAACATGATTTTGGATACTTGACCCTTGCTGTCTTGACTTTCTCATTCACTTTTGACCCTAGGCTTGCCCTAGTGGTCCTGTTACTCACCTTTGAGTTTGTGATTTCAGGTCGACCATCAAATGGCCATTAAGACCAATTCTTTTGATTGAGCTTACTCAAGTATCATTGTCTAACCTATTTGTTTTGTAGGTGGCCTGGCTCACATGCCATAAGCCTCATGCCTTGCACATCCATGTGCCCCTAATGGACTATTGTTGTCTGTTTCTGTTTGTTTTGTTTAAAGTTGTATACTAACATCTGCTTGACTGTTTCAGGTGCTTTAGTTGCTTAGTTCCTTGTGAACTTTTTGCTTTGCTTTGCTTGTGTAAGCAATTTGCATTGAGGTATGTCTCTTTTACTTCATGTAGTCTGGAAGACCTGGCCTGTTACTTGGCCAGGCAACTGTCTGAAGCCCTCCTTAAGAGGCAATGTTTGTGGATGTTTAACTTTGTCCTTGCATAGAGTCAAAGTCCTCCTAAGTGAAGAGGAAATTGGTGGAAGGTAGGGATATGCAATCTATCCCCCACTATTCAGTGCGTCATCTGCCTTGCTCACACCACTGTGTTGATGCATTGCAGATACAAACCCAAGATCTTGTACAATTGTACAGTTGAGTCAGTTTCAAATGTGTAGAAGGGTTCCCACTTTCTGAACCCACACATTCTTGTCTTGA
Organism: Lathyrus oleraceus; assembly: GCF_024323335.1. Lineage (NCBI taxonomy): Eukaryota > Viridiplantae > Streptophyta > Magnoliopsida > Fabales > Fabaceae > Lathyrus > Lathyrus oleraceus. Next base: position 466,384,235 of record NC_066582.1, read on the forward strand.
GCTCTCCCAGGCCTGGGATAAGAGCTGTGAGGTCTCATCCTCACTTCATCCTTTCATCTGCTTCACCTTAGCCCCTCGATGGCAAGGTTAAGAGCAACATTCACCCAGTTCCAGAGGTTTGTTTGTTGAGGTTGATATGACCCCTTGACTAAAACCAAACCCTTGTTTGAGCCACTTGTTTGTGTATAGCGTGTGCTATCTGTGCTTGTAGGATAGTTTGACTTGCTTCCTGTGCAAGTTAGGATAGTTTGACTTGCTTCCTGTGCAAGTTAGGATAGTTTGACTTGCTTCCTGTGCAAGTTAGGATAGTTTGACTTGCTTCCTGTGCAAGTTAGGATAGTTTGACTTGCTTCCTGTGCAAGTTAGGATTAGTTTAGACTTGCTTCCTGTGCAAGTTAGGTTTTGCTTGGCTTGCTTCCTGTGCAAGTTAAGTGTGTGTGGCTTGCTTCCTGTGTGAGCCACGCTTAGGATAGGTTGGCCCTTGTGCCATTTAGCGAGAAACCATAACTTAGGGTTGACTTTGCATGACAACATCTAGGCTCGAGTCGTAGTCTCCCTAGAGTTGTGCCTCCCTCTGTTATCTGGTTAGGCTAGTCCTTTATCCCTGCGTAGGGGAACTACATCGCCCTGATCTTCATACCAGATGAAGTATGTAGGCAGGAGATTGAGCCGATCTCTCCGGGCGCCTTTTCTTTCTTTTGTGTGTGTTGTCTGACCTTTGCTAGGCTCGAGTCCGTGACTCCTTAGCATTTGCTGTCTGTCTGTTTGTGTGTGTTTGACAGTTATAGGCTCGAGTCTCCGACTCCCTATTTTCCTTGTTGTGTTGTTGTGTGCTTGGAAGCTGATGTAAGTCCATCGAGTGGCATTTGGGTTCCAGTGTGCGTGTGTTTAGGTTCGGATGCTGATGTAAGTCCAGTGATTGGCATTCGGGCTCCATGTTTGCCTTCTTGTGTGTGTTTAGGTTCGGATGCTGACATAAGTCCAGTGATTGGCAGTCGGGCTCCACGTTTGCCTATTTGTGTTTGTGTGTGCGCGTGTCAGCCGAGCTACGAATGCTCTGATTCTTCTCTCGTCCGAGAAGATACGTATGCATAGGATGCGACATCCTAGCGAGCATGTGTTGTTTCCCCAGTCCGAACTACTTCGACTCTGATGCCTATGCCTGATAGACTAAGTAGGCCCAGGATGCGACATCCTGCCGAGTCAGTTTCAGTCAGTTTCTTGTGTCTCTTTCAGCCAGTGTATGTGTGAGTTTGAGCAGTGTTTAGCAACCAATATTCCTTCCTTTTGTGCGTGGATCCCGTAGAGTACTACGGATGCGTAGGGGTGCTAATACCTTCCCTTCGCATAACCGACTCCCGAACCCATACTCTTTGGTCGCGAGACCATGTTCTTTCCCAGGTTTACTCTGAGCGTTTCCTTTCCCTCTTTTGGGATAAATAACGCACGGTGGCGGCTCTGTTGTTCTTTTCCCGCCGGTTTTTCGCGCGATGCGACACTCAGCAGCAGGCTTCTCAGCCTCACAATGGTAATCAAGCTGGTACAAGTAATGAGAGGAAGAAGATCGTTTTTGATCCAATCCCCATGTCCTACGCCGAACTGTATCCCTCTCTGTTAGAGCGGAACTTGATTACGCCCAGAGACCCGCCGCCCATACCTGTCAACCCTCGGTGGTGGTATAGGCCTGAACAGCATTGTGTGTATCATTCGGGTGCTCCTGGTCATGATGTGGATAGTTGTTTCCAGCTGAAGATGAAGGTTCAAGACCTCGTGAAGTCAGGAATTCTGAGCTTTGAGGACTTGGGACCCCGTGATAATCAAGCTTGAAGATAGCAAGTCCTGGGCTGGCGCCGACTTTTTCTTCAGAAGGGTTGTTCAGAAAACAGAAGCTGCTGATGCAAAGGATACTGACAGTTGTCATCCTCGGTGGGATCTATCACAATTGGGTCACTGTGGGCTTTCCTACAGTTGTTCATAAGTCAGAGTAACAATCACTTTGTTTAAAAACCCTTCTCCCATGCCAAAAGGAGAAGTGATGACATTGTTGGCAACAGTTTGTGCAATGATATTTTCATTCAAATAATTCATGTTAAACATTTGTTTTTCCAATTGTTTTCCCTTTTCGCTTTTTGCATGAAATTGGTGATCACAAAAAACCTTAAAAAACAAGAATAAAAGCAATCTTTTCATCTGCATAACGATTGTCTTGTTTGATTTTCAAAGAGCTTTTCATATCAAAACCTTTATGCAGGTTGTTTCTCAAACCCATTGAACATAATGATCGGACGTCATCTCCCAATTTTGAATTCCCTGTATTCGAAGCGGAAGAAGATGATGTTGAAAGGAATTCCTGACGAGATTTCCCGACTTCTTGAGCAAGAAAAGAAGGTCACTCAGCTGCATCTCGAGAATCAGCAGAACAGCCAACTGGGGCATTATCAAAAAAAAAAAAAAGAAAAAAAGAAAAAAGAAAGAGGAGGGTGCAAAACCAAATCAAAAGAAATCCAAATCAAAAGAAAAAGAAACAAAGAAAGAAACAAAAAATAGCACCCTCAAAGTCCCAAGTTGGCTGATGCTGAATTCGATCGAAAAGAAAAGATCAACTGCCGTGTGTCATGGTCAGTTATATCAGCAGAGAGTGATGAAAGTATTCGACAAGAAGGTCAATCCTCGTGTGTTCCAAGAAGGCGACCTCGTGCTCAGGAAAGTCTTGTCTTTCGCACCCGATTCCAGGGGCAAGTGGACTTCACAAGCTACAAACGTCCGAACGTTGTCAAGAGAGCCTTTTCAGGCGATGCTTTAACACTTACTACAATGGATGAAGAAGTTCACTCGTCCTGTGAATTCCAGATGCAGTCAAGAAATACTTCGCCTAAAACAAAACAAAAAAAAAAGTAAAAGCTCGCTAAGTCGAACACCCCAAAGGGCGACTTAGGCAAAAAGGAGCGTCTCGGTGGATTGAAAACCCGAAAGGGCGATCCAGGCAAAAGTTAGAGACATTGAAAAAAAAAGGAATTTGCATCCCGCTAGATTGATCACCTCACACTGGGGCAATCTAGGCAAAAATTAGGGATTTGGCAAGTAACTGCATCTTGACAAGACTATGCTCTGTATCTGTCATCCGTCAGGGATTCTCGATTCATCGTTGACTGAAGCTTTGAATACATCGAAAATTCAGAATGGTAGAGGAAAGGTCATTATGTTCAATGTATCCCTCTCCAATATACATCACCGATTTCAAACTTGCACAGATCTATGGAGTCTCGCCCTTTGCAGACTACCATTCCATCACATCAATTTGAGCTTTTATCCAATTATTTGCACTCTTATTTGTTTCAACTCAACAAATGTTTTGCATGTTTTCATTGATAAGGTATCATTGTTTTCAAAATAAACAAATTTTTCACAAAATTGTTCTTAAACAAAGTGAACATTCACAAAGATGGAAGAATACTTAGGAGACCCACGGTGCTCTCCCGGGGGTGGTATGATTACCAACAGGTAAGACAATTGTTCGTATCTCGAGCATGACTGTATCTTTGTCCTGCAGAACCTCGTATGGTCTCTCCTCAGTGAGGTTGCTCAGTGCAGTGTTTGGTTGAAAGTTTTTATCTTCATGCTCCCAGTAGTGCAACATTTCTCCCTCCAAGTCCCTATTAGCTCTATTGTGGGGCATCCCCAGTAGAGTGCTGTTTGAGCCTTATCATGGGGCATACCTGGGGCACGTTTTTATCTAACGATCTCTGGTGCAAGTGCAGTTAGACATCTTCATTCACTTACCAGTGGTAATTTGAACCTTTTTGACAAGAGATCCCTGCAGAGCCAAATCAGGGGCAAGGGATAGTTGAACGGTGAAAAGACAGTGAAGGATTACGACGACAGTCCTAGAAAATTAATCAAGAAGACTCTTCAAAGTCTGATGATTGGAAAGTATGTACGAATCCCAAGAGTTCAACCTCCGTGAAGTACGGACGAGTTGGGAATACAAGATGATGGAGCAGAAAAGTCCAGAAGCGTCTGGAAGTTCGTAAAAGAGGAAAGCCGACACTGTGGGTGGACGATGGATGCCGCTGTTCGGCGACTCGACAGGTGTTCCGTGTCTAATAAGTTGTATTTCCCCAGTAGGTGTGAGAGCGTTACCTCCATAACAGATTCGAGATCAGTGTCTCCTCAGCAAGCCTGAAGGTTGCCGTATCCCCAGCGGATTTGTGACTGTTTTCCAAGTCTGAAGCTGTCTTCCCAGCAGAGGTTGTGTTGATGGTTTTTCCCCAGCAAGGTTTGTCTTTCCCCGGCAGGATGGAAGTTGACATGGTTATAGGATCCCCAGCACAGTTCCTGGAGTTCCCCGGTGTTGTCTCTGAAGGAGACGTGTGTTTATGCATTCATCATTTAGATAAGCATAGCATATCGCATCATTAGTGCATAGCATTTCCATAATCATGGGGCATTGTGTAAAGCAAGAAAAAAAACTCATGCATCAACATTGCAAGCATATCCATTAGCCCTAGGCCGTGGCGACCAGCCGAGTTTGGGTTGTTGGAAAGAGTTTAGCATCGCGCCATTGGATCGGCTTCAGGATTGGGTTCATCAGCATGGTCGAGAGGTTGGTGTTTTCCGAACAAGTGATTCCTCAGTCGAGTGGGTATCCCCAGCAGTGTTACTCCCCAATTGTTAGCGTCTTGCCAGCTTGGGTCTTTTTTTCCTTAAGCAGATATGGGTGTGTCCGATCTCTCCATGTAGAGTCTACCCCTTAAGCAGAAAGTGTCAATCTTTTCCTGCCATTTCCCCACTGAGATACGTCCTCGTGGATGACGGTTGCTTCCGTTCCCTCCCAACACACATTGGGATGGGTTTTCCCTATTGAGTTCTTTCCTCATTAGGATGAGTCTTGTTTCAGTCTGCCTTTTTGGATCGATCCTAAATTGGCTTCCTGTTGGCTGTCTCCTGTACTTCCCTGGGGCATAAATGAATAGTCGCTCACTAACCGACACTCATTCATCTTATCCTCAGCGGAATTTGTTGGGCCTCTACCACCAAACCGGTAGCTGTAAGTCCTATCTTTGTGGTTTTCTACCCACTAGCTGGTAGTTGTAAAATCCCACTTTCCTCCCCTTGTTGGAATTAACCCCTTGTGCTCATCCCGATGATGACTGGTTACTTTTCCATGGGCCTCTACCACCAAACCGGTAGCTGTAAGTCCTATCTTTGTGGTTTTCTACCCACTAGCTGGTAGTTGTAAAATCCCACTTTCCTCCCCTTGTTGGAATTAACCCCTTGTGCTCATCCCGATGATGACTGGTTACTTTTCCATTGGCCTCTACCACCAAACCGGTAGCTGTAAGTCCTATCTTTGTGGTTTTCTACCCACTAGCTGGTAGTTGTAAAATCCCACTTTCCTCCCCTTGTTGGAATTAACCCTTTGTGCTCGTCCCGATGATGACTGGTTACTTTTCCGTGGTTTTCTGCCTACAAACCGGTAGATGTAATCCCCTCTTTGCAGTTATCAGTATCCGGTTTGCGGTATTGATATTCTTTTCCCATCTGGATACTTGCCTCGATCAAGCAGTATTGTCCCCATTGGGTCTTCCCCTTCCTTTTGGATACTTGCTCCGAGTTAGCAACTTTATCCCCTGTTGATTGGTCATCTTTTGCATACCTAGTCTGGTACCCAGGTGCCTTTCTTTTCGGTCGATTATTCATTTAACAACCTACAACCCGGTTATGGATAATCTTCCATGCGATTGTATTATCTACGTTTTGACGGCTATAGATAATATGTACTTATGATTTTCCGGTATTCAGACCGAAGGAGTTTCCGACGATCAGGTCGATGTACTCATGGCACAAGGCCAATTTTCCGGTATTCAGACCGAAGGAGTTTCCGACGATCAGGTCGATGTACTCATGGCACAAGGCCAATTTTCCGGTATTCAGACCGAAGGAGTTTCCGACGATCAGGTCGATGTACTCATGGCACAAGGCCAATTTTCCGGTATTCAGACCGAAGGAGTTTCCGACGATCAGGTCGATGTACTCATGGCACAAGGCCAATTTTCCGGTATTCAGACCGAAGGAGTTTCCGACGATCAGGTCGATGTACTCATGGCACAAGGCCAATTTTCCGGTATTCAGACCGAAGGAGTTTCCGACGATCAGGTCGATGTACTCATGGCACAAGGCCAATTTTCCGGTATTCAGACCGAAGAAGTATTCTCCTCTCCGTTGGTGTCGATAAACGTCGAGTTTTTCCCGATCATCCGTCGATGATTTGGTTGTGTCCTCCTTCCCAAGAGAAGTATCCTCCTCTCCGTTGGTGTCGATAAACGTCGAGTTTTTCCCGATCATCCGTTGATGATTTGTTTGTGTCCTTCTTCCCTAGTGAAGTATTTCTCCTCTCCGTTGGTGTCGATAAACGTCGAGTTTTTCCCAATCATCCGTTGATGATTTGGTTGTGTTCACTCTCCCCAGTAGGGTTTTCTCCTCTCCGTTGGTGTCGATAAACGTCGAGTTTTTCCCAATCATCCGTTGATGATTTGGTTGTGTTCACTCTCCCCAGTAGGGTTTCCTCCTCTCCGTTGGTGTCGATAAACGTCGAGTTTTTTCTATTCGTCCTATGACGTCTAGTTGTACCTATCCCCATGTGGATTTACCTCTCCGTTGGTCTTGGTAAACGTTGAGTTTTTCCCATTTCGTCCGTTGACGTATGGTTGTATCCCTTCCGGTCATTCATTAATGTCTGGTTACCTCTCTGTTGGTCTTGGTAAACGTCGAGTTTTTCCTATTCGTCCTATGACGTCTAGTTGTACCTGTCCCCATGTGGATTTACCTCTCCGTTGGTCTTGGTAAACGACGAGTTTTTCCCATTTCGTCCGTTGACGTATGGTTGTATCCCTGCCATTCATTCATTAATGTTTGGTTACCTCTCCGTTGGTCTTGGTAAACGTTGAGTTTTTCCTGTTTCGTCCGTTGACGTATGGTTGTATCCCTCCCAGTCATTCATTAATGTCTGGTTACCTCTCCGTTGGTCTTGGTAAACGTTGAGTTTTTCCCATTTCGTCCGTTGACGTATGGTTGTATCCCTCCCAGTCATTCATTAATGTCTGGTTACCTCTCCGTTGGTCTTGGTAAACGATGAGTTTTTCCCATTTCGTCCGTTGACGTATGGTTGTATCCCTTCCATTCATTCATTAATGTTTGGTTACCTCTCCGTTGGTCTTGGTAAACGATGAGTTTTTCCCATTTCGTCCGTTGACGTATGGTTGTATCCCTCCCAGTTATTCAATAACGTCTGGTTACCTCTCCGTTGGTCCCGATAAACGTCGAGTTTTTCCTAGCTGTCCGTTGGCATCTAGTTGTGATTGTTGTTCCCATTCATCGTCGTTGCGATGTCTGGATGTGGCCGTACCCCTTGAAAACAAAACCAAAAAAATATACCCAGTAATAAAAATCAAATCCCAGTGGACGTTTCCATTGGTGGATCCCTGTATTGTGCAAATTCTACGGTTCTTGGTATTCAATCCCTGTTTACCCTGAAAGTCTGACAGCCGTTGCTCTCATCCGTTCAGGTTCCCAGCTGATTGAATAGGGGCAGCTGTAGCACCTCAAATTTGCACCTATCATTGTACATACATTTTCATATTAGGTCATAGCATATCATGGTCCATTGCATAGCATTGCATTGCCTCTTTTGCCTCAAGTGCAAGCCAATCAAGAATTAGGTCAAACTGATCAGGAGATCAGTCAGCCAATCAAGCAAGGGTGATTCTCAAGGAGCCAAGGCCTTGGGGTTGGTCCAACAAGTTCACATGACTTGGGGGTCCATTTGAAGTATTTTGGTCAAGGGTTGAAGGCTCAGAGGTCATCAGTTTGTGCACAGACAGTCAAAAACCCTAGAAAGTCAACAGTCAGTCAAAGCAGTGGATGGTGGCCATTCTTGTGGAATTTGGACACCATGGTCAATAATCAAGGGTTCATACAACTTGGGACATCATTTGAAGTCAAGTTCTCAAGGAGTTAGGGTTTGGAAGTCATCAGTCAATGCACAATCAGTCAGAAACCCTAAAAGTCAACTGTTGGTCAACTGTCCATTTAATCAGTGATTTGATGATTGGAATTGGTTTGTGAGAGCTCATTCATGGTCAAATAGTCCTCATATATCATGTCAAACACCATCATGGAAGAATTTGAAGCCAGATCATAAATTTCCAAATGGAAACTGGGCCTGTAACTGAAACCTGCCATAAATGGAAAGTCTTGATCCTCAAACTTACATCATGATACAAGCCTCAAATGAACTTTTTCCCAACATGAAAGTTGAAGATCTTATTCTCCCATTTCCAAAAAGTCCTAGAACTCTTAATTCCCATGTGTGGTTGGCAAGTTATGATCGAATCGATTTCAGAAAATCTTGAACTTCAAAGGGCCATATCTCTCAAACCGTTTGGCCAATTTTGGTGGGGTTTTTTCCTACAAGTCACATTTGATCCCCTCTTTCCAAAAATATAAATTTCATGAGCCAAAACTTCACCAATCAAAATGGCATTTTTTTACTTTTCTCATTTAAATGCAAGTTTGACCAAGAGTTGACTTTTTGATATAAGCATTTTTTTAACATTTGGCCAATTGGAACAGCTCAGGAATATCATTTAGAATGTGTTTGCAAGCTCATTTTATGCAGTACATGTGAATCCATACTTGGTTGCTTGAATTGGAAGAAAAGTACAAGTTTCACTATGCTACTCCATACTCCTTTGAACCTTGCCATGCTTGGTACCTCTAGCAGCATTTTTGATCATTTTTCTGTCAGTTTGGAGCCTCAATTTACAGCCATAACCAACAGCAAAACAAGGGCCATTCACTACTTGCTTGATTTTTGGAACAAAAGGACAAATGTAACCATATCCTCCATACCTCCATGCCATAACTTGTACTGTCCTACAGCAGACCTAGCAGCATGGTGCAGCATATTTTTCTGTTATTTTGGATACACAAGGCTGCACAATAACACAGAACTTCAGGCTGCAAAAAAAATCACACCTTGACACTGTTGGAAGGAACTGTCAAATTTCCAAGGTTGCAAGACATTGCCTTGGGCCAAAAGCAACCATGACAGCATTTTCACCATTATCTTTTCTGTCATGGACACACACATAGGACAGTAGCAGCAACAAAAACCAACAGAAAACCACACTGTCAAGAACCAGCAAAAAGGGCCTTGCATTCATTCCAAAGAGCAGCCATCAAAATACATTGGCATATTAAAATTCATTCATGCTCACATCCTAAAAAACTGACCCTGCCATTTTGCACTTGATTCTTCTATCCAAGCACCCAATGAAACTGCCTTGCTTAAATGTTTCTCCACCATTTCCTGTCATAAACAAACCAGTAGGAGCACCCATCAAAAAACACATGTTTGCATACAGAAACTGACTTTGCCTATCAAGAAAAACCAGTCCAAAACCTTAAGGTTACCAAGCCCTGCATAGTTCTTCACCATCATTTTCATCATGTTAAACTACTAGCACCATCACACAACAGAACCATTAATTTTCCATCCATTTTCTGTCACATTGAGGAGCCATCAAACACCCTCCCAAATCACACCTTGCTACCTGCATTTCAATTTCTCCTGTCCAAAACAAAAAGCACTAAAACCCTGCCTTGCCAAAAGCAATATGAAGGAGCAGAATGGTCCATGATTTTCTGTCATGAGAAGTCAGTAATAGCAGACCAACAAACTTCACATTCACACACACTTCACTTGTTGCATTTCAAAAAGTCTGTCAAGAACTCTTGGCTTTGCTTGTAACAAGAAAACTTCATTTTTCTGTCATGAGTAGCAGCAGCATACCACTCTCCCTCTCAAAATTCACTTGGCTTTTGGCATTTCTTTTTTTTTCTGTAAAACTCCAAAGAACCAAGGTATTGCACAAGACCCAAATAGCATGGCCCTTCCTCATTTCCTGTCAAATGAAGCTAGCAGCCATCAAACATAACATAGAAAACCAGCAAAAAGCCTTGGCTCACCCACTCTCCAAAAAACTACACTTTGCATCTTTTCCAAAACCCTGTCCAAGAACTTCCAAAACCAAGCCTGCCTTGCTTGACACACATTTTTTTCATCATTTGGAAAGATCTAGCATCCATCCAACAGCAGACTAAACATTTGTCCTCTCCTTTCTCTCAAGCCTCACTCTTTGCCTTTTTTCAAGAACAGTCAACACACCTCTAAAAAGAATGAAACTTGGCCTGGCTTGACAACATTTACATCATCTTGAATGAACATTACATAGGCCATTTGGCAGCAAGAAAACAACCTACTTCATTCATTTGTCCAAAACTCCATCTTTGGTGCATCTTTGATTTTCAGTCATGAACACAAAAGCAACCTAACCTGGCCTGGCTTGTAACAAGGATCAAACCTCATTGTGAACCTCACTAGCTGCAAGACACAGACTAAAATCCACTTATTCTCAAAAGACCACATCTTGGCATTTTCACCAAATCAAGCAAAACTAGTTCAGTGGCCAACTTCATTTCCAGCTTGATTCAAGTTCAAGTAAGGTGTCAAACAGCTTGCCTTGGACTCTTTGAAGCTATTTGGATACCTGTCAAGCATTGAAAGCATCTCCAGCATCACATTCAACATTGCCCTGTCCAGGTTAGCAATTTGCCTTCGAAATGCTTGATAGAATGGTTTTCATGTCTTAATGTGTGAATGAGAAACGTTATATTCAACCCCTGAACATGATTGAATGCCTATTTTTATCCAATTTTGCTTGTGTGTGATTTTGAGTTTTGCTGCTAGGGGGTTAGGGTTTCTGTGTTCATCACAATGTATCTCTATGCACAGTGCACCATTTTGAATTGCATGGCCATGGTTGCGTTAAGCACATGGAGTAGATGAATTTTGGTTTTTGTTTCGTTTGATTTCGTACATTGTAGAGGAAGATACATGTTGTTGATGTTTGAAAAATATGTTTAAGTTTGGGAAGAAGATGGAGCCAGGGCGCGCGAAGCTTTAAGTTTAAAAATGTGCTTGGTTTATTTTGACTAGAAGCAAAAAAGAATCACCAAGTGACTCACAGCCCAGTGGTGGGCGCGCTGATTTGAATTACCAGGGGGAGGGGTTCGAATCCTACCTCCCCCATTTGTGTTTATTGCCTTTTTAAAAATGCATTTTTTTTATATGTTTTCTTTTAAACTTCCATTTTGATTTTCATTTTTGACTTTTATTTTATTTAACATGAAATAAATATGTGAACATGAAAAAATGACAAAAAATATGAATGTTTGACTTTGTTGAATTTTTAGACCATTTTGTGAATTTATCCCGATTTTATGAGTTCTATCGATTAAATGTCATCTTGTGTGTTTCATGTGGTTATTTTGATCTTTCAGACCTGGGATTTTTGTGTGAAATCAATTTAGGGTAGGAACATGTCCCCTTAGACACTTAGGATAATTTTTCACACAATGCTCGATTTAATTCTGACAAAGTCCCGATTAAATGTTTTTGACCTCCTAAACTTGTCCAAGTGAGATGAAATTTGACATGCTTACCATGCTATGTGATAGGTTTGATCATGATTTATTTGGTGATTTTTTGGAAATGTTTAGGATTGCTTTTGAGTTAAGTCTTGCTGTTGACTTCTATGAGCTTCTGTTTGCTATACCTTGACCTAAATGGTTCATGAAATGATGATAGTGATTGATATGAATGTGAACCCAATTGGTTTTGTTTCCTAATTGTTTAAACTTGACTTTGATTGGATATCCCTTGCTGTTTTGACTTTCTCATTCACTTTTGACCCTAGGCTTGCCCTAGTGGTCCTGTTACTCACCTTTGAGCTTGTGTTTTCAGGTTGACCATCAAATGGCCATTAAGACCAATTCTTTTGATTGAGCTTACTCAAGTATCATTGCCTAACCTCTTTGTTTTGTAGGTGGCTTGGCTCACATGCCTTAAGCCTTGGGCCTTGCACATTCATTTGCCTCCAATTAACTGTTGACCTCTGTTTCCTTTTACTTTGTTTGAAGTTGCATACTAACATCTGCTTGACTGTTTCAGGTGCTTTAGTTGCTTAGTTCCTTGTGAACTTTTTGCTTTGCTTTGCTTGTATAAGCAATTTGCATTGAGGTATGTCTCTTTGTCTTCATGTAGTCTGGAAGACCTGGCCTGTTACTTGGCCAGGCAACTGTCTGAAGTCCTCCTTAAGAGGCAATGTTTGTGACTGTTTACTTTTGTCCTTGCATAGAGTCAAAGACCTCCTAAGTGAAGAGGCAATTGGTGGAAGGTAGGGATATGCAATCTATCCCCCACTATTCAGTGTGTCATCTGCTTTTGCTCACACCACTGTGTTGATGCATTGCAGATACAAACCCAAGATCTTGTGCAATTGCACAGTTGAGTCAGTTTCAAATGTGTAGAAGGGTTCCCACTTTCTGAACCCACACATTCTTGTCTTGAGCTCTCCCAGGCCAGGGATAGGAGCTGTGAAGTCTCATCTTCACTCACCTTTCATCTGCTTCACCTTAGTCTCTCAATGGCAAGGTTAAGAGCAACATTCACCCAGTTCCAGAGGTTTGTTTGTTGAGGTTGATGTGACCCCTCGACTAAAACCTAACCCTTGTTTGAGCCACTTGCTTGTGTATAGTGTATGCTATCTGTGCTTGTAGGATTGTTTGACTTGCTTCCTGTGCAAGTTAGGATTGTTTGACTTGCTTCCTGTGCAAGTTAGGATTAGTTTAGACTTGCTTCCTGTGCAAGTTAGGTTTTACTTGGCTTGCTTCCTGTGCAAGTCAAGTCTGTGTGGCTTACTTCCTGTGTGAGCCATGTTTAGAGTTGTTTAGCCGAACTACGGCAACTCTGATTCTCATGTTTAGATGAGATACGTAGGCACGGGACGCGATGTCTTGCCGAGTTTGACTAACGACTAACACTAATTCTTTTCTCTCGCCCGCGTTGCGATTGAGACCTCCCCTTTCTCTTGCCCTAGTTGCAATCGAGACCCTTGCTTCCTGTGCAAGTAGGTTTTGCTTGGCTTGCTTCCTGTGCAAGTTAAGTGTGTGTGTGGCTTGCTTCCTGTGCAAGTCATGACTAGGATAGGCTGGCTCCCTGTGCCAGTTAGCTAGAAACCTTAACTTAGGGATGATTTGCATGATAACATCTAGGCTCGAGTCGTAGTCTCCCTAGTTGTGTCTCCCTCTGTTATCTGGTTAGGCTAGTCCTTTATCCCTCCGTAGGGGAACTACATCGCCCTGATCTTCATACCAGATGAAGTATGTAGGCAGGAGATTGAGCTGATCTCTCCGGGCGCCTTTTTTTCTTTTTTTTGTGCGTGTTTGGCAACTATTAGGCTCGAGCTCTAGTCTCCCTTTTAGTTCATCCTTTCAACCTTTTGTGTTCCTTTCGACGTCTCAGCGTCTCTTCTTGTGGGTGTGACAACTATTAGGCTCGAGCTCTAGTCTCCCTTTTAGTTTGTTTGTTCATCCCTCAGTAGGGGAACTACATCGCCCTGATCTTCATACCAGATGAAGTATGTAGGCAGGAGATTGAGCTGATCTCTCCGGGCGCTCTTTTTCTTTTTTGTGTGTGTTGTTTGACAGTTGCTAGGCTCGAGTGCCTGACTCCTTAGCAATCTGTTGTCTGTTTGTTTGTGTGTGTGCTTGACAGTTATAGGCTCGAGTCCCCGACTCCCTATTAACTTGTTGTGTTGTTGTGTGCTTGGAAGCTGATGTAAGTCCATCGAGTGGCAGTTAGGTTCCAGTGTGCGTGTGTTTTGGTTCGGATGCTGATGTAAGTCCAGTGATTGGCATTCAGGCTCCACGTTTGCCTGTGTTTGTGTTTGTTTGTGTGCGTGTCAGCCGAGCTACGAATGCTCTGATTCTTCTCTCGTCCGAGAAGATACGTATGCATAGGATGCGATATCCTAGCGAGCATGTGTCGTTTCCCCAGTCCGAACTACTTCGACTCTGATGTCTATGCCTGATAGACTAAGTAGGCCCAGGATACGATGTCCTGCCGAGTCAGTTTCAGTCAGTTTTCTTGTGTCTCTTTCAGCCAGTGTGTGTGTGTTTATGAGCAGCGTTTTAGCAACCAATATTCCTTCCTTTTGTGCGTGGATCCCGTAGAGTACTACGGATGCGTAGGGGTGCTAATACCTTCCCTTCGCATAACCGACTCCCGAACCCATCCTCTTTGGTTGTGAGACCATGTTCTTTTCCAGGTTTACTCTGAGCGTTTCCTTTCCCTCTTTTGGGATAAATAACGCACGGTGGCGGCTCTGTTGTTCTTGTTTTCCCGCCGGTTTTTCGCGCGATGCGACACCTCCCAACAAACATGTCATTGGTTGCAAATGGGTGTTCAGGATTAAGCTGAATCTTAATGGCACAATCAACAAGTACAAGGAAAATTGGTGGAAAATGGTTTAACCAACATCATGGTCTTCTTCTTCAACCTGCTTTAACTTAGTGAGATCTCTCCATCAAAGGCTTCTCTAATGCATATTGGGGTGCGGACCTAGATGATAAGAAATCCACTTCAGGAATCTTGCATTTTCTTGGGGTCTTAACCTCATATATTGGTGGTGTAAAAAGCAGACATTAGTGGCCAGATTAAGCACTTAATCTAGGTACAGAAGCCTGGCTAACTCAGCTTGTGAAGTCTGATGGATCCAATCTCTTTTCAGTGAACTAAGGGTTCCTTCACAACCCTTATACTATATTTTGTGACGATCTCAACACAATTGCTCTATCTCATAATCCAGTATTCCATGCCAAGACCAAGCACATGGAACTTGACATTTTATTCCTTAAGAAAAGGTGCTCAGCAAGACCCCCATAATTCATCATATTCCCTCCTTTGATCAGTTTGTAGACCTCTGCACAAAACAATTATCTATTCTCCGGTTCCTTCGGCTTAGGGATAGGATGCATGTTCAAGACAAGTCTTATCTTACTTAGACAAGACCCTACTTTTGAGGGGAAGATATTAAAGTATTAGAAGATTCCTAGTAGATTTTAAGTAGTTGTAAAAATGATGTAACTAAATATGTTTAGTCAACACAATTAAGTTTGTCTATAAATACTTAGCTACATAGTCAATGGATTTTTTTTAAATAACCACTATCTTCAAAAATAATATCAAAATAACCACCTTTTCAAATTATTTACCAAAATAACCACTTTTTAAGAGGAGTAGCCAAGACTAATGGCACATGCTTAACATGTTTACACATAGGCAGCATTGTATGTGGAAGCTGCATGCACCACATGCCAATTCTATTGGTGCATCCATTAAGTCATTAAGAGCATGCACCATTGCATGTGGCGCATGCTTTTTTTTTTAAGTTATAATTATAAAAAATTGAATTAAAAAAGAAAATGAAAAATAATTAATAATAGTATGTTATAAAATTTAACTACACAATCATTGACAAGAAAATTAATGACCCGTCTGATCAAAACGTCCTCATGTCACATATCTCAGTGCATTAGCCTGCTTTCTAGGTTTGCCACGATTTCTCTGAGGTGTTTGGGGTCTTTGAGTGTTGACCTGAAGAAAAGATGGTTGGTTGAAGGTTCTACGGTATTTGACAAATTTGCCATCATTTCTCCCCAATAGTTGGGGGATTGTCGCCAACGGCGCTGCCGTAATTGATTTCAGTGTCCATGTTATCGTAGTTGGGTCGTTGTGATTGGTTTATGAGTGGACGGTATTATTGCCTGAATTGGTACATTGAATAGTTTTGGAAACGAAGCAATGGTTCATATGGTGTAATAAATTCAAACAGTGGTTGGGTGTTGTGGCGGTGGGATGTTTGGGTGCTCATTGGTGGGGGGCGGCGGGATGAGGTGGAATCATATGAATTATCGGGGATATAGACATATGTGGTGGTTGCATATGGTTGTTGGTGGTATGGTTTAGGCTCTTGGTTTTATGTTTGGGTGTGTGGCATGTATTGGTTGCGAGGTTGATGTTTGGTGGTTGGGTGTATATGGTATGGTGACGGTGTGAGGTTGGTCGTTGGGTTTGGGTGGGTTGACATTGTTCTTGGGTTTGGTAATGGTGTGGGGTTGGTTGATGGGCAGGGTTTTCTTTTGGGTGTATGATGACAAAGCTCGTTGGTCTGGATCAATCAAATACCTCGACTCAGACACAAACGGTGGCGTTGTAACCGACCTAAACCAAGCCATATAATGTTGAGTTGGTCTAGCACCATGTATGAGTTGGTCTAGCACCATGTATGATTGGTTTGTTTATGATTGGGAGATAGCTTTTATGGGTTCAGCTCACACTTGCATAATCACCAATTTGATGCAGGACCATCGCAAACTCAGCTCTCAGTTAATATGCGATGAAATTTTATCTATCATTAGCGAAAATCCGTCGTTGAAGATGAGTACAATAATATCGCATATCGTTACACAATACAATTGTACTCCCGCGTATAGGATGGCATGGATAGCTAGGACTAAGGCGGTTGAAACAGTGTTCGTAAATTGGGAGGAGTTGTACAAAGACGGTTACTTAAGCATTCTGCTCCATGGACTATTGTTAATTTGGAAACCTTGTCGGCATATACCCCAGACGAGACTTGTGTTAGTGGAAATGACATATTCCACCGACTTTTATGGGCGTATGAACCATGCATCAAAGGTTTTGCTTTCTGTAAATATATTATACATTTTAATGGAACATGGTTGTACAGGAAATATAAAGGAATGCTACTCATGGCAGTGGTACAAGATGGCAACATCAATATTTTTCCAATCTCCTTTGCTCTGGTTGAAGGGGAGACTACTGGTGGATGGAGTTTTTTTCTAAAAACTATCCGATTACACGTTGTTCCTCAGCCTAACTTATGTTTGACCTCAGATAGACATCCATCAATTGTGAGTGCCTATAAAAAATATTGATAACGGGTGACAGGATCCTCCTTCAACGCATGTCTACTACATTAGACATGTCGCTCAAAATTTCATGTAGGAGATCAAAGACAAGACGCTGCGAAAGAAGGTTGTCAACACCGCGGAATGGGATTATTAGCCTGCATATCAAGGGGATATACTATGGAACAATAAAAAAATGAGAATAAATAAAAAGGGTCGCCCTAACAGCACGCGTATTCGAATCGAAATGGATACGGCGAACAAAATAGTGAGATTATGCAGTTCATGTCACAAGTCCGGACACAATCGTACAATTTGTCCCAATGTTGGACCAAGCACAACAACCTAATTTTAAATGTAACCGGTTTGCTTTTATATTAAAAAATAACTTTTATTTCATAAATATCATAACATTCGGGTACAATAACTTAAAAACAACAATCAAAACAATAACTTAAACAACAAAACAAACCAATACAGCAATTAAACATCAACACAAACAAATACAACAATTGAACAACATAACTATACGATTACAACCATCAAAACAATTTCGTGAGAACTATACATCATCATGTGAGTATCTCTAACAATTTTAACATTCACCCATAAACAAACTTCTCCATTTTGGTTGAACGTGGTATCAAGCCTTTGAATTCTTCTGATCATTTTATCCTATGCAATGTCTCCATCTAACCAACGGATCAAAGTCCTGTTAAGATGTTCAAACGTTTCTATATTCCAAAGTCAGATCTTCATCGAAGGCTTTACTGCCGAATAAATTAAATCAACATTTCTCTTGTGAATATAAGGACACATATATGAAGACATTTTGAAGAAAAATTGAAGGAGATTGAAGAAAAATGAAAGGAGATGGTAAAAAGATGTGTGAAAAATAAATGGAGGGGATTTGGTATTTATAGAGCATGCGAAAAGCGGTAGCCACATGCAATGATGCATGCACTAAGTGGATGCGTTCATGCGCCACATGCAATGTGAGCTCCTATAAAAGTATTGATAACGGCTGGCAGGATCCTCCTTCAACGCATGTCTACTACATTAGACATGTCGCTCAAAATTTCATATAGGAGATCAAAGAGAAGATGTTGCGAAAGAAGGTTGTCAACACTGCAGAATGGGATTATTAGCTTGCATATCAAGGGGACATACTCTGGAACAATGAAAAAATGAGAAGAAAGAAAAATGGTCGCCTTAACAGCACGCGTATTCAAATCGAAATGGATACAGCAAATAAAATAGTGAGATTATGTAGTTCATGTCGTCAGCCCGAACACAATCGTACAATTTGTCCCAATGTTGGACCAAGCACAACAAAATAATTTTAAATGTAACCGTTTTTCTTTTATATTAAAAACAACTTTCATAAATATCATAACATTCGGGTACAATAATTTAAAAACAACAATTAAATAATAACTTAAACAACAATACAAACCAATACAACAATTAAACATCAACACAAACAAATACAACAATTAAATAACATAACTATATGATTACAATCATCAAAACAATTTCGTGAGAACTATACATCATCACGTGAGCATCTCTAATTATTTTAACATTCACCCATAAACGAACTTCTCCATTTTTGTTGAACGTGGTATCGAGCCTTTGAATTCTTCTGATCTTTTCGTCATCTGCAATATATCCATCTAACCAACGGATCAAAGTCATGTTAAGATGTTCAAACATTTCTAAATTGTAGAGTCGGATCTTCATCCGAGGTTTTACTGCCAAATAAATTAAATCAACATTTCTCTTGTGAATATAAGGACACATATATGAAGACATTTTGAAGAAAAATTGAAGGAGAATGAAGGAGATTGAAGAAAAATTGAAGGAGATGGTAAAAAGATGTGTGAAAAATAATGGGAGGGGATGTTGTATTTATAGAGCGTGTAAAAAGCAGTAGCCACATGCAACGTGAGTGCCTATAAAAATATTGATAATGGCTAGCAGGATCCTCCTTCAACGTGTGTCTAGTACATTAGACATGTCGCTCAAAATTTCATGCAAGAGATCAAAGACAAGACACTGCGAAAGAAGATTGTCAACACTGCGGAATGGGATTATTAACATGCATAGTAAGGGGACATACTCTGGAACAATGAAAAAATGAGAAGAAATAAAAAGGGTCTCCCTAACAGCACGTGTATTCAAATCGAAATGGATACGAAGAACAAAATAGTTAGATTATGTAGTTCATGTCGCCAATCCGGACACAATCGTACAATTTGTCCCGATGTTGGACCAAACACAACAACATAATTTTAAATGTAAATGTTTTTCTTTTATATTAAAAACAACTTTCATTTCATAAATATCATAACATTCGGGTACAATAACTCAAAAACAACAATACAACAATTAAACATCAACACAAACAAATACAACAATTAAACATCAACACAAACAAATACAACAATTAAACAACATAATTATACGATTACAACCATCAAAACAATTTTGTGAGAACAATCCATCATCACGTGAGCATCTCTAACAGTTTTAACATTCATCTATAAACGAACTTCTCCATTTTGGTTGAACGTGGTATCAAGCCTTTGAATTCTTCTGATCTTTTCACCCTCTGCAATGTCTCCATCTAATCAACAGATCAAAGTACTGTTAAGATGTTCAAACATTTTTATATTCCAGAGTCGGATCTTCATCGGAGACTTTACTGCCGAATAAATTAAATCAACATTTCTCTTGTGAATATAAGGACACATATATGATGATATTTTGAAGAAAAATTGAAGGAGGTTGAAGAAAAATGGAAGGAGATGGTAAAAAGATGTGTGAAAAATAATGGGAGGGATGTTTTATTTATAGAGCGTGCAAAAAGCAATAGTCACATGCAATGACGCATGCACTAAGTGGATGCATGCATGTGACACATGCAATGGCGAGTTCCGCATGCATGTGACACTAGACATGGCGCCATAGTGCAATAATGCCATGTGTCATTTAGTATGACGACTCTATTAGACGTATACTTTTTTTTGTTTGAAAAGTGATTATATTCATAAATAATTTAAAAATATGATTACTTTGATATTTTATTTTTGAAAATAATACTTCTTTTTTAAATAAAAAAATTCTAAACAATATAACAAACTAAAAACATTGGATCTAACCACCTCTTTCTTTTCTCTTTTCTCTGCTTTTATATATATATATATATATATCTATATATATATATATATATATATATATATATATATATATATATATAGATATATATATATATATATATGTTGTTTTATTATATTAATAAAATATGATTTGTAATAAAAAAAACTTTTTCCTCTCAATTTTAAACAAAACTTTTCAATTTTTGAAATCTTATTTATATAAAATAATATTTTATTGACTTAAAATACACTATGAAATAATGAAGAAATAATGAAGAATCTTGATGTTTTTTAAGAAATATTAAAAATAATGATTTTTTATTTATTTATCATCAAAAGTGGGAGTGGACTATCTTTAATAAAAATCATGTCAGAGCGGTTTTAATAGCTATCAGATTAAACTCAAATTAAGGGCTAAAAAAAAGTGTAACGTAATTTATTTAGAATATTTTATTGGTGAGAATATCTTACTAAAATATAATTGGATGCAAACCCTTATAAATATTAATCTCCAAAATTTTCAAAAAAATAAAATTGTGTGAAGCTGGTTGTCAAATCATTAGTTTCTAAAATTTCACATACAAGTAATAAAAGGTACAAAAGAATAATAAACAATTGAATATAAAACAAATGAATGAAAACACAACTCTTTTAGTACATGATAATAAAACTCTCAAGTCATACGGTTTGAGAGAAAAGAGTGGAAATCAACATCCAAACCCCACATTTCCATTTATGCCGTGGCCACAATCGCACATTATATCTTGCCCTCTCCTCTGATTTGAAAAGGTTGTGTTAAAGGTGTTCACGCGTGAACAATATGAATAAGTATACGATAACTTTGAGGTAGACTCTTAATTTGTTGTTAATATATAAGAAAGGATTAAATAAATGCTATACTATCTGATCATTATAAGTAATAAACTATTTTTAAAATTTATTAAATAAATGATTTATTTAATTATTATTATATATCAGATTCA